>NC_084719.1:11421766-12637963 GCF_033807575.1 Cydia pomonella | reverse complement strand
GTTTAAAGGGAAAGGATTGAATTTTTCCGAATTTACATGAAGCAGAATATTATATTACATTGGTAAGAGTATCTCCGTAGCACAATTTTCTGAACCTTGCAATGAAATGTTGACATGACTTAATTACTTCAAATTAGGACCGGAAATACTACATATCCGGCGCGCTGAGTGAAGATGATTATGTAAAGGAATTTCACACAGCCTTACACGTCTAGGTCTGTAAAGCAACCTTCTTTTGTTTTTAAACGTCAAATTATGACACACCGTTTTGGCATTCAACCATCATACCTCGTAGTTTTTTCGTAATTTGTGTTTAGCTGTGTAAATCTATGAATAAAACAAATTGACTACTTTTTTACTATATTTTATATTTAATTACAAGTTTGAGAATAGCACATTACAAATTTCGGCGAGCAAAGGGGGTGCCGGCCGCATATCGATATTTACAACCCTGCACTAACTACAAGTTTCTGTTTGACTCAATGGTTGACTGTTAGAGAATGCCTTAAGGCATTAAGTCCGCGATTTGTACAATTTTATATCGTGCAATAAAGTTTAAATAAATAAATACCTCTATCTATATCTACTTGTCCTGCAACCATTCGTTTTCCGGCCTCTATATTAATGCACTATTACATTTCTTGACGACCGGTTTGGCCTAGTTGGTAGTGACCCTACCTACGAAGCTGATGGTCCCGGTTTCAAATCCTGGTAAGGGCACTTATTCTTGTGATGAGCATGGATATTTGTTCCTGAGTCATGGGTGTTTTCTATCTATTTAAGTATTTATAAATATTTATATATTATATATATCGTTGTCTAAGTACCTTCAACACAAGCCTTATTGAGCTTACTGTGGGACTTAATCAATTTGTGTAATAATGTCCTATAATATTTATTTATTTATTCATTTATTTCTATACCAGAGTTCTAAGATATGAAAGTTTTGATCGATTTTTCACTGATGATCCATTAATAAAATACGTCTAATCTGAACAATAGCTAAAGATAAATACGTAGTCCCGAACACAATATCAAATGGAAATTTTATTAAGAATCAGGTGATCCAATAAAGATTATAAATACTTCATATCGCTAAAAGTGTGGGTTTTACCTTTAAAAGTAGGTACAGACACGAAAAAATGTGTTTATTGTACAGATACATCTAAATAATCAGGCAGGTATCAGTATCATAATAATAGATATGTAGATACAATGGTAATATTAGTAGATAGTTGTGAAATAACATAGTTTTGTACAATTAGGCATCAAATAATTATAATATTTATAAAAACACACATGACATCTGTCATAACAGAGGTATGGTCATAAAATGTATATATAAAAAGAAAAGGTTGATGTATGGAGCTTTGGTAGTTAAACTTTAGTGGATTACAAGTGCAGAAAATAGGGAATTCGCAACAAGTGGTGATAAATCGACACGAATGAGAATTACCTATTCGAACGTGTATCGAACAACGTATTACAGTACTCTTTAAAGTTTCGACATAACCACGGAAAGTGCTCATTCCCGCACGGGTGCGGGAAAGTAGCACCATAATTATGTACTGTAAAAAAGTTTCTTAAATATTTGCTTAATCTATCAATAAATTTATCGATTAATCTATCATATGGGTAATTTAGAAAAAAAAAACAAATGATTGCAATTAGAAACTAGAAAGATTATTGGTAAAAAAAAAAATTACAAAAATTTAATGTATTTAATGTTTATTATGACAACGTCTTATAGTGATCAGTGCAAAGTAGGTAAGATAAAGTTTTAAACCGATCCAAAAAACAAAACTAATAATACATTGAACGTACTGAATCGGAGAGCAAAAATATATAATGTATTCCGTGGGTGTGTCTATAATAACTGCATACCAAAAAAGATAAAAGTAATATTAATTATCAATTGCGTATCTTAGTCTTTCACGTCATTTTTTATGGCATTTTATTAATAACAATAAAAATATGTACAATATGTATATGTATATGTCTGTATGTATGTGTGTTATGTATATGTATGTATGTGTATGTATGTATATACGGAAAAAACCTTTTTAAATGAGGAACTATCATAAATACTTTTTATGTTACTCATTTGATAATGGCAAACGTAAAAATATGTACATGAGCAACGGGACGACGTATGAGCACTTTCAATTTTGAATTTTTATATGAAGCAAAATCATTAACACTATTGAGGTCTAAGGAGACTTGAACTCATGACCTTCGCGTTTTTAGCCAGGTTAAGAGCAAATCTATACATACATATATTAGGTACCTACTCTATATTGGTACTTTTTTGCTGCATAAGTGTAATGAAATAAAATAAGTATAGAATGATTTAAAAATTAATTAAATTGAACGCAATTCATTTAAAGAGATGTATTCGAGTTCATTTGCAACAAATAAGTCCTTAATAGGAGAGGTCCATACAGTCGGAATGGAAAAAAAACAAATAAGCTGCGAGTTAGCCAAACGCCAAGGGTTAGGTATAGGGTAAGGTGCTCCAGGAGTGCGCACTTTTTAAATGACACTTAGTAAAAAATAAAATAACAAGGCTAGGAAAATCAACTTTATTTATCAGTAACTCTTATCTCTCAGTAACAAATCAGCATACACGCATTAATTATAATGTCCATAATTTTGGCACAAATACAAAGTAAAAAAAAAATAACCAATGCGCACTCTTACAACGTATAACGTATAAGAGTGCGCGCAGGGTTGCACAAGAGTGCGCGCAGGGTTGCAAAGAGTGCGCATTTTATTTATGAGTGCATACGTCACACTCATAAGATCCTAGGCCTAAATAGGCTGTGCATTTTTCATGCCACCATTCTTTACACTTATCGCACTCTATCCAGTCTTCTATGATGGGTTCTTTGTATACCTCTCGGCAGCCACCACATTTCCAAATTTTTTTTTTGGGGGTTTTCTTTGGTTTTTTGAAGTCTTTTTTCACTTTTTTGGCTTTTGAAGTTTGCGTCTTTGAAGTTTGAGGACGTTGTATGTCAATTTTCAGTTTAGTTTTAGGTTTCTTTTGTGCTTCTTGCTTTTCGATTTCAATTTTATACGGTGAACTACTAATTATGTCAGATTTTTTGTGTTTTCGTTGAGAGACTGGTCTTGGCTGGGCCTTGGGGATGGGACAAATATCCATTATTGTTTTGGGCTTTCCAGTTGTAGCAGAATTTGTATTATGTGAAGAGACTTCAGTTGGCTGCATTGGTGATTCGTTTGCAGCCGAATGTTCGGTTGAAATCACTGATGAGTTTGTAGGACCTCCCACATTTGTTAAATCCATTAAGGGGCTGCGTGAGGTTTGTGGTATTGCCTCTGATACAATCGATGCTCCAGAATCGACTAATGGCACATCAGTGGCACTTTCAGCGTTATCATCACCTCGTTTTCTTTCAGTTACTGAGCTTGCTAAATAATCTGCGTCAGTAAAGACATCTGGGTCGTAAGGCACTATACCAGTGACTTTGAAGCACTGAACTGCGCACGCTAAAGTTGCAGCTTTGAGGTAAGCAGGGGAAAAAATTGCCACCATTTGGAAAACAGTGATCGCCCTACCGGGATGGTTGCGCAGCCATTTTTCGCATTCATTGGCATAGTATTTTTTCAAGACTGTGTGGAATCCACAGTCAAGTGGTTGGATTTTGTGACTAGTATGAGGAGGCAAAGTCAATACGTGGATGTGGTTGTCACGATAAAAATTAATAGCTCTAATCGTGCAATGTGACACATGGTTGTCCAAAATTAGTAATACTGGGTTTTCTTTCGTTGGCTTTGTATAATCTTTGAAATGTGACAACCAATCCAGAAAAAGATCCGAATTTATATAACTGGAGTCGGATATCATACCGATGGACCCAGCTGGTGCGCCATCTAAAAGCTCGGGCTTCATTCTTTTGCGCTTAAATATAAATGCTGGTGGGACATAAACACCCGATGCACTCATAGCATTCACGGCTGTAATGTTGACTCCCCTCTCTGCACTAGATATTTTACTCACTGACCGTTTTCCTTTTGTGCTCAAAACTTTTGAAGGTTTATTAGGCACAGTGGTGAAGCCAGTCTCGTCCATATTAAAAATACGGTGGGGCGGAAAATTGTATCTATCTTGCAACACCATAAGATTGATGTAAAACCGCTCAACTTGTGGCCGGTTAAACGCCATAGCACGAGCAATGCTAGTTGACGTTGGTTGTCTCAACGATATTTCTGGATGACGGCTTCGAAACCCTCTTAACCATCCCTTGCCTGCTAATTTTGTGTCTGTGTTAAACCTATGTGGAATATTATTCGCGACGGCGAATTCAAAAGCTAACTCTCTCAAACGTTTTGCTGTCAAGCCAAAGTACATATCATCTAGAAGTTTCAAATAATTACAGAAGTCTTCTTCAATTTGTTCCGTAAATGTTGTTTCGTATCTACCCAATTTAGTAGCAGGTTCACCTCTCTTCAGACGTTTTCTCAACGATGATTCTGGCATACCAAAAGCCTCGGCGACTGATCTTTTTGACTGACCTTTTTCTATGAGCTTCCGAGCTTCTTCAAGTACATCGGCTGGACAATTCTTTCGCTCAGTCTTTCTCTTTTTCGTAGACATACTGTAAATAAATAGTTACGTATGCTAAATACATAATAATAAGCAAAAAAAAAAAAATCAAAACTAAAAATCAAGTGGTATATAAGAGTGCGCGCGCACTCTTGTTCGCATCTAAACTGCGCACTCTTAGTAACTACGCCCTAACACGAAATGATGGACTCGTCACGCCATCTATCGGAGAACGCGGTCATTTGCTCTTTATCCATCGCTAGACTAGTTTATAATTTGTGGGTTGTGACAGTTCGTTTTATTGTTTTCTTCGTAGTTTTTAGACAGCAATCATTGTTAAACACAAGAAAAATAGATCAAAACGTCAAAAAAACTTTAGGTTTACCTGGAATCCACGTTTTTCCATGAATTTCGATTATTTTTCGGCAGCGCGCACCGGTTCACTAGAGCACCAAAATACAACTGAAGTTAGCTACAGATGGCTTATTGGACTCGTGTGACGTAAGGTGCGCCCTCATATAGACCTCGCACTCTTAGAGCACCTTACCCTATTTGACACCACGCTGATACTATTTATCTATATTCTACATTTTAGCTTATAGCACATTAGCTCTATCATCGCAAATATAATTGTAAACGTTCATTAGAAAAAATAAAGCACATTTATATTAATGGATGCATTATGCGAAACTTATTTAGGTCAATTTATATTATATCTGTCATGGCAACCGGTCTTTCTTAGACTATGCCTAACATAACTCATTAATCAGCCGCTATATAGCTAAAATCAACATAACACAACTTTATGGGCGTTCTCGTCTGTTACGAAATCAATTTTTCCGCCAATACCGTTCGGTTTATGCAAATTTTATGCATAAGATGGTCGAACCATGTTCATAGATACAAGGTTTCATAATACTACTAGTAGACAGATAATTTGTCAGAAGAGCTATGCATTTTGAACGTACCTACCTATTGCGCCATACCTTGTATAAATAATTATTTTGTAATAAAAAAACAGCATTAGGTTTATCATGGGCCTGGCCCATTTTTAGGGCCCGTTTCGTATCCGAAGTGTGCCATCTATAGGTAGATGCTAACAAAGCCTACTCTTAATCTGTATATCAGACTTTTAAAAGCTTGTAAAGCGCAATAGGAGAGTGGTCGAAATGTTGCCATAATCTGCACTGAAAATGAAGGATTAAATATAAAGTAGCCTAAATATAAAGTAGGGTGCGAATCAAAGCCCTATAACTAGGCAGTTATAGGGTTTCGATTCGCACCCTTTATGTATGGGGTATGCCTTTTTTTTAGCCTTTTTAAACAGATTTAAGTATAAATGACTCCCGTCATTTTACGAACCGGTAGTATGATGAATCAGAAATAATTTATAATAGCTGATGTTTTCAATTTAACGGATGGGTATAATATATTTCTAGTGTTATATACGAACTAGAATCCGAAAAAGAATGTATCTATTAGAAATGTTTTTCTGTAGGTTTTTGGTGAAAATATGTATATTTACGTTTAATAATCATCTAAACAAAGTAGGTACTATTTATTACCATTTATTTCTAGCAAATTAAGACATGTACATAATACGTATCACACGTGCAGTGCATTTGATGTTTAGCTTTACATGTAATCTTGATTTCGCTTTTTACAAATTGAAGGCTTAAATGTCGTTATGCTTGCATATAAAAATTATAATGATAAAAATTATAATTCTTGAAAAAAAATGGGGTTAATATTTTTCTTATTTACCTACTTCCGGGTAGAATCTTCGTAAGATTCCTGGATGTATATTATCTGTAAATATTTTATAAGAATGTCAATTTTCAAAATCATCATGCTATTATAATTTAATGAACTTTGCGCAACCGTATCATTACTGGGCTAAAGTCATTTATTCATTCTTCATTTATCTTTAAAACCTTTAAAAAGCGTACTTTATCAAGTTATCATTAAGACACCCTGTGCAAAAATGCTTCTAAACAATTGGGATGGAACTCTATGTGCGCAAGACTGAATCTCACTTAGCCAAGTCATTTGACTCGTTCTGTCCTTGGTAAAATTAAGCTTCAAGCATTTAAAGTAATTTAAAACATAACTATTGAACTATTTAATCGATTCATGATGCTTTAATCACAAGAGAAAATTTACCGGCTGGTAATTGAACAAAGTTAAAATGATCCGTTGTTGATATAAATAAACCGTTTAAACACCGAATAACTAATAAATAGTTTTTCTTCAATTATAGCAGGTCGGTTGAAGTGTCGATTACTAGCTATTATTTAGTCGTAAATCGGTTAATCGTCGGTGTATCGAATGCTCCGATTTCATATTATAGGAATAAAATGTTGATCTTTGGGAAATATACTCGCGTATAACATGTTTATAGTACAAGTTCATAGATTTATTCAGAATAGTAAGGGCTAAATATAAAGGATATATTTTATGCGAGTAAAAAGATGCTGTTTTTGTCTGAAACTAAATTTTAAGGCCGTTTTTACAAATTGTTGTAAGTTCATATGTTCTAAGATTACGAGAATTGAAAAAACTAAAACGATTGAAAATGCCCATTGGTGTCCTTTAGCATGAGAGACACGCCAATTCTCGGGATTAGTTGCCAGAAAGCGGACTCCAAGTTCCCATGAGTTGTGGTATAAATGCCGTAACAACGCGAGGAAGATGAGGTGTCCTTTAGGATGAGACGTGTTCGATGGTAGTAAAAGAGCGCCACTAGGCGCGTAGGTCTTACTTATGTGCAAAATAAACAGCACTGAATGACGTAAAAGCCATTAACAATATCCGTGATGTTGACGTACGTATTTTTTAGAAATCAAAATTCGAGTTACTCTATTTGGAAACAAGATTTGAAAGCTTTTTTTACAAGTCTGAAGTGGCTTCTTCTCGTCTAATTATATTAATCTAGGAATATGGTGAGGTTATGTCGTATAAAAACATGAATGACTATAAACATTCAGGTTGCTTAAGCCTCAAGTACTTATAAGTCTCCAACTAATATTTAATTCACTATTAATAAAATATCAATATATAATAATGAATACAGTTACATATTTCGGATAAACAAGTCTCCAACTGGTATATATAGATGTCATATACGGAAGAAAAATTGACCAAGGCCCAGACTTTTACCATTTTTGCTTTCTTATATGACAATAAAATAAGTATTATATAATGGAACATAAAATGACACTATACAGTAACATTTAAAATTAAAGAAGTAAACTAACTATTCAATTTATAATCAAATGAGCATTAGGGTAAACAATTAAATATTTTATATTTCAGTTTATAATAGTTATAATGATAGCATGTTTTTTTAAATAAAAATATTAAAACTATTGCACCTAAGGCGAATACATTTACAATATATCCTTATGTTTACGATTTCTGGTTGCTAGACGGTTACATGAAGTTAGCGTTGAATTATTATGCAGTTTAGCTTGCAACTTATACAAGAACTATAGTTTCATTCCCCTCCACGATGCGATTGTTAGGTGTATGTTATGTTAACAGAGTCCATTTCGTGATACTTTACGATCTATTGAAATACAATATCAAAGTTTCATTACGTTTCTAACAATGCGGTTCATTTTAACTGTCTATTAACGTTTTCTATATTATAAATAATATATCAAGGGAATTTAGATCAACTGTAAACAACTATAAATTATGTAGCCATAAACATAAATTAATCCGAATATTATACGCAAGCAATCTTTATTGACATATTGATTCTAAAATTAAATTAAGACGTTTAAATATTAATCAACTCACCATTTTAATTGCCATGAGCAAAATTAAATTTGTCCAAGGTCTTGAATAAATCATACATAAAATTTGAGGTCAACACTTCCGTTCATTTGAAAAATTATATTTTAACCACTCGCGTCACCACTCTTAACGTCCGTTTTGACATATTTCGTTCACTTATAAATTAACTATAAAAGTTTACAGCCACTGTTGAAGATTTAAAAAAGTTCGTTAAATTTAAAATATTCCATTTTTAAATTTTCAGTCCCGCCGCGCGGCTACAGCTGTCAGCGTAGCGTAAGTTTTTCTAAGGCGACTAGCGTAGGCCACGGCGCGTAGCATACTGCCACGATGGTCTGGGCCAGAGGAATAAAATGTAGACGATTCAACCGGCCTTATTGGAATTGGAAATGCCACCGGTGAGCACCGCCGCGCCAATACGATCTGATAAAAATGTTTCCGGACCATCTGATTGTTGTCGTCATGTTGGTCAAACCGTTTGAGAAAATTGAAATGGCGTTACCGTTTTTTAGTGTTATTGTGTCTCAGTCAGTAGGTTAATAGATATTGATTTAATGTTTTCGTTTGTTTTCATCTATTTTTTGCCGTAATATAATTAGACATTTAACTAGTCTGTTTCTTACTTAAAACTTTCTTATGGATTTGATTTCTAATGTTTTACAGTTAATATTTTTATTGAATTGGCATGGTGGATTTTTTTGTCTTTTACTCGGTGGCAAAGGTATTAAACAAACTTGTCCTATGAAACCCTCGTAACGTATAAATTTTTGGAAGCTTTCGCTTTGGAATTTAGCATGAGAAGTTAACATTGCCCGCTTGTATTATCCAGAAATCAAGGTCTGGGTAGGTCACCGGGATTTCTGTAAAGTCAGTAACTAAAATAAAAGAAAATTGAGTTCGAAGGTAGAACAGTCAACGAAAGGCAATGTTGAACAAACTTGTGTAATTAATTTGAAGTTAAAACTCAAGCGATTGCAAAGAGAGATTTGAAGTTTTCTATGATTTGAAGTATGAACTATTCTTAATTATTTTTATTGTTAATGACTTATACTGGGAATAGTAAGATGAAGTTAATTAGAATCTACTTAATTATGTTCTTAATATTCTGGTACCGTGATAACGTCTTTTTTCTGTACGTCAGCGAAAAAGAATGCAGATTAGATGTCAAACAGCATTGAATGACTTAATATTGACATCATCAATTCAATTATTCATACTGTGAGCTACATGACGTTTTCAATCTTACGGGTATGTAGGTAAGGTCAGACAAAGACAAGTCTGCAACGATTTTGATACCACACGCAGTAAAAGTGTTATTTATACGTCATAATGTTATAGAAGTTTGACGTTTAAAATAACACTTGCACTGCGTGTGCTAACAAAATCGTTGCAGACTTGTCTTGGTCTGACTCTACTTAGGTACTTTTTGCGGATTAACGGCCTGATTCAAACTTTAAGATTCATCACATTAGGTCTAGGTATGATATGGATCGGATATGTCGGTGCCAAAAGTGAAGTTTCTTACAAAAAAAACGTCTTTTTTGACATTGACATATCCGATTCCTATCTAGACCTAAAATTTGACGTATCTTAAAATTGGAATCGGGCCGTAAGCTGTTCCATATGGAATTTTATGAATGAAACCCATATTATGCTAGCATATAATACTAATTCGAGAATACCCTTCATATTTAGTCTTAGTTTTAGCATAGATTAACTCTATTTTAATAATGCATCACTTTTTGTAAGAATACTAAAATTTATAATGTTGTGTATATTTAAATAAGTTTAATTTGTAAAGATGAAATAAATATGTTTTATGTTATGTTTGTGTTGTCTATTTTCCCGAAATGAACAATTTTGACAACTTAGGAACCTTCAGGTGTAGGTACTATACAAGTTCTGATGATTCGTGCTGTAATAAAGTTCAAGGCTGCCAGAAAATTGAAACCTACTTACATTTATTTATGAAAAGTAAAGTTTTGCATTTATAAAACAGTCTAATTTATTATTATTTTTTTTCTTTTTTTTTTTTATAAATATCCGATAAAGCAATTTGCTTGAATTGTCAAATTTAACTATCTAGAGACCACAATAGGCTTTCTCGGAAGAAACAAAAAAAACGAAGACTGTCATATATTTGACCTTTTTCTCATAGTGTTTTTATGCCTGACTTATTATATTGGTGCAAATGCAAGTAAATGTAACCTACATATTTGTATCGTAGTACGTGCGATAAACCTAGATCGTCAACTCAGTCGTCACATGACATTGACGTAATAATTGTGAACATTATTAAGGAATTGTATCATATCGAATGTAATAGCTTTGTCTTTTAACACCAATCGATTGTCACATTAATGGATTTTGATCCAAGATTTTTCCTGTACCTACAGTATTATTCAGATTTCTGTGCTAAATCGCTTTTAGAGTAATCAACGAAAACGCAGTTACCTACTGTGGTTTACGCTACGCACGAGCGAGCCACGTGGGCGGCCCAACGAAAATATGTGTACTCGTAGCGTATGAGTATAAAGCGGTTAGGATGCGATGCGTTATGGTTTTGATAGGACCTTGACAATCGTCTTGGTGACACGACGAACTATTATTACTCCGTATAGAACCGGCACAGAGAACCAGTGTTTTGCGCCATGAGTTGTGGTTATGGTAAAAACGAGTAAGCGCCAGGAATTTTACGGCGCTTACGACGTTTTTGCGATTGCGAAAAATTCATTGTTTGGTATGGCTTCTCTATAGTAATAATAACTATATGGCTCCACTAGAGCTGATGTTTCCAGCAGAGCTGTGCTGAGCGAGGATAGAGGTCAATTAAGTGTGTTGTGACAAACACATCCCTCGCTCCGTATCCACGCACATATCTGGTGGAAACGGAGCTCATTTGTGTCAAAATATTTTCCGAAGAGGAAACTGGGGACTACGTTTGTATGGAGAAACAGTCACGTGCTGTCATCCAATTTCGTCTTAAACGTGGAATGTAGCTCGAGACGTGTTATGAAAATGGACGAGTTTTTCAATGTACCTTACGGTTGATTGATATGCGTAGTAAGGCAGAAATTACTGCACCAGGCCTCCGGCTTCCCTTATCAGTGTACATTCCTTGCGTTGCGTACGTATAGGTTTTTTATACTCGTAACGAATACGGTAAGCAACGCAAGAGGTAAAGACGTGCTGCACACGTGCAAACGCATACGGTGATGATGTTAACAAAAGTTCCCGTAACGGAACAGAACGGCGTGCGAATCCGCATCCAATGTGAAGACCGTCTTCAGTCTAGTGTAAGCATAAAAAGTACTCACCGCGAGCAGAGTGGTGAGGGCACTCGGCATGCGCATAGTAGCGGCGCGGGTCGGCGCCGGCCGTGTGCTCGCGGCGCCGGCCGGCCGCGCGGGCGCATCCGCCCGCCGGCCCGCCGCCGCTTACCGCGGCCGCCGCGTGCTCATCACCGTACTGCAAAGAAACAAGAGGTAGATTAGATGGAGTAAGAGAAAGACCGGGACAAGAACTTGTAGGGAATCATCATCAAGTTAATATTTTTGTTTTAAAATCTGACCTGATATTATTTCGTAAAAACATTGTGGACGAATGTCAACCGATGAAAGAAGTGCCTACCTAGGTTATTTAAATCGTCTGTATTACGAGTATATCTGATTATATTTTTTTATGGTTGACGGTTATCAGTACATTTTTTTAAATTCAATATGCAATGAAGAATAAACTGTATTAATCATATTCAGTACCCACCTAATATATACCAAATATCATGATGTGTATTCCAAATTTAATGAAAGTCATGCTCCTGAAACAGTAACGACCATTGTGGATTCTTTTGAAACTGATAAGTTGTGTGAGGTAAGCGATCAAAGTCCGTCAATCTCTAGACACGACAGGTAAGAGGGTGTGTTTTCCAGTGGTTTCTGACGAATTCAGAAAAGAAAAGCGGCACTTAGTGAACAGCGCCATTATTTAAGCTTTTTTCTGCAATTTGACACTAGGTTAACGGTTTAACCGGTTGACCCCGGGTTAGTGGGATGGTGCAAGTGGCCCTAATAAATTTAAAAATTGAGTTAGTGTCAGCTTAAATTCTCTTATACTGTGATAACTGATATGATTAAATTATAGATTTTACACTAAAATACCCATGACGTAACCATGCTTTAATAAAGCTGACATAATTGGATCGAATGAGTAAAGTATTTACGACATGATTCAGGTTTATAGTCACAATAATTATAGATGTTTAGTTTATTACGAATGTCCTACTGGCATAACATGCCTACTTAATTTAAACCCCATGCCATGACAAGAAAAAAGATGGCGGCTATGGCGCCTAAATTTGGGATGCGCATGTGCAAAACCGACTAATCGAAAGTTGGCCACGCCCTTATTGGTTGAAAGGTAATGCATATTTGGGGCCCATGGTGATTGGTAGGACAGAATGGGCGGATAAATTGTGAATCCCCTAGATTAATTTAGAAAGCAAAAGGAAAAAATCACAAATTGAAAAAAGTGAAATGGACAAATATAAAGTTTCGATGTCAAAATAATATAAAGAAAATTCGAGGTGGACAACTATACGCAAAATTAGATTAGAGCTAGACCAAGATAAGCCTGCAGCAATTTTGATAGCACACGCAGTGCGAGTGTTATTTCAAAACGTCAAACATCTATGAAATTATGACGTATAAATTACACTTGTAATGCGTGTGCTGTCAAAATCGTTGCAGATAAGTATCTTGGTCTAACTCTAGAAGAGTTGCCAAAAGACAGAAATAGTAAAGTAACTAGTATAAAATTGGTATTAATTTAATGATGTCGACATTCATATAGGTACGAAGATAACATAATAATATATTAAGATGCATTGACCTTGCTTATATAAAACTATAACTCCAGTAAACACTAACCATCAGTGTCACCTTTTATAGATGCCATGCAATGACTTGTTTAATCTAATTGTATTGTATTACTGATTGCCCACTCATGTCATAACACAAGTTTTATTGAGCTTATTGTGGGACTAAATCGATTCGTGTTAGATTGTTCCATAATATTATTAGCTTATGCTTATTATCTAAACCTTCATAACTGCGCTACTTAGCAAAGCATTATCTTTGCCAGCTTTAGTCCTTACTATTTACATTACAATTGTCATGATTGATGAAAACAGTGTCGTTTTCATCTATTACCTTTACTTTATCTGTCATAATGAACATTGTTTCATTTTCCTTATTAAGTTCGCTGACATCACTGGCGCCGCTCACACCTACTGCTACGTCATTAACTGCGAAATTGTGTTTTATCAATAAGATAATCGATTGCCTGGCGCCGGATATCAGATAAATGTAAATATTTCGTTCATGATTCAGATTATTCTTATTCATAACTGTAATGTCACTGTCTTGGAGATTTTTTGTTAAAATTGAGGAATCTGTTTGATTTATTGAGTCATGTATCCTTATTTGATTTCCGTTACTGATATTAAGAAAATGCATACAGCTGAAAGTGAGTCAAGTTAGCTTAGTAGCTACTGGTCACATTAATTTTGGGACTTAAATCAACGGTCTTTTAAAATATTTACTGCCAAAAACACGCTAAGTGTATTTTGTATTGAAAATGAGGCGCTTGGAAATGAAAGTGTTCAGATATGTGATGAAAATGATTACAGTAGGTACTTAAATTTAAATATTGAAATGCAAATTGGGTTTCACATTGATCGCAAGAAGGAACTTACGGGTTGCCAAATTTTGCCAATACGTCAATAAAACGTTTCTGAATTAACGGAAAGTTGAAAAAATAAATACCGCAATCATTTAACAAGATTCGAAACACCGTTCCAATCGCTTTAACCAACTAAGCTACGGGAGCTATAAATTCAATTAAATTAAATCGATACGAGTTGCGAATTACCTATTCGCACATGTATCGTACAACGTTTTACAGTACATATGGCGCTTTATATTTTCGACATAGTTACGTAATGTGCTAATTATCGCACTAGTGCGGTAAAGTAGCGCCATATGTACTGTAAAATTAATTAACGCACGTTATTATTTAGCAGAATAGTTTAGATTTTCTATTGTAATTACTAATGTGTCAGGAATTTTCCATAATTGCAAACTTCTATATTGATAAATTTCGGAAGTTTGGGCAGCGACATTTTTCGTTTCCAAATTAAAAGTTTTCTTAATTTCCTACAGAGGTTTTCCTGAAATTGCTCAGAATCTTTCCAACTTTTTTGAAACCTTCCGCAACTTGCACAGTAATGCAGAAATTCATGGATTTACCAAGGATCATGTTATTCCTCTAGGAGTGCTTGATAGGTAGGTCTGGCCCTAAATAACCCAAGTGAGGCAATAAACAAATCAGGTCAGAGGATGTCGCGACCCCACCGACCGATTATGAGTTACGGCACGCGTCTTCGTCGATGACACTATTTATAGTTTTTTGTGCTCAGGGCAAAAGAAACCGCACGAGGAAAGTCACTTTACATAGGTAAGTTAAGTTTATTTAATTATTCATACAATAATGTTATATTTACTATTATGATTTAATAATATTTTTCATATTTTTAAGTATCTCCAACTGTTTATTTTTCCTAAAAGTACTTCTCTTGCCACATTATACCTTATTTATCATGAAGAACCGAGATATGTCCAAAACTGATCACGGATTTTATAACATAAGGTGAATTTAATAGAAAACAATGAACTTATAAACTTGCCAAATTACGTAACCGTTTAAGTTTTGTGTTAAAAACTGTAGTTATCGCGTCTGCCGCGAATGTAGAAGATGCTCGCTGATTCGATTCCAGCCCTTGTCTCAGGAAGGTTTGGTTACTGCTAGTCAAACTATTTTCTTGTCACATGAATCCTTCTACAAATATGTCGTAGGTAATTTGTTTGTCAATGAATCAATTGAAAATAAAACAGTTTTCTTTATTGTGCTATTTTTAATGAAATTCTCGTAAAAGGAAATCTCCAAAATCATGTCCCACTTGGACACATAAAACAATATCAACTTTTTCTTTCGTATATGCATTCTATTTCAGTTTATGATTTTAGTATAGGTATAGCAGTATTTATATTTAAAATAACACAAATCAAAATATTTATAATACAACAAATATTGCTATAACAACTTTATAAGTAACAAACACGATAATCGGACACGCAATCGGAGGTGCGAAATTTTTAGTGTTCGGAAACTACTGAATAGGCAATAAAGTTTGGTGAATTAGTAATTATTTGAGTAGTGACACACTGCAGTGATGTCACTATGTTACAGTTCAAAAGCAAATAATTTAAAATACCGGATATGGGGCAGGACATGGTTTTTCTGGTTTCTATGTGAATTACGTAACCAATATTATCGAATAGCAATTGCATTTGCTTCAGAAAATGACCTCAAAATAACGAAATTAATCTCAACTATCTACGTTTTCCCGCGATGGACTTTTTTCGTAATTTTACAGTCTAGTCGGTCAAATGCGTATTCAAAGGTAAAAGGGAGGCCTTTCTTCCATACATAAAACGACAGCCTCCTCGGCATTCTAAGTGACTAGTTTTCATTTCTCTTGAATGTTACCTGGTAGGCATTTGTTGGTGTCTCTTTTAAATAATTTATGAGACAGATAAAACAATGATAATTGTCTACTCAATCCCGAGATAATGGCGACGTCAAATTTATGACTGTTAATATATGCGAGTGACTTATTACTAATTACTGGTCTACTCTACCAATTAGTTTTATTCGAATCGACTCCCATACAAAAAGGGAAGTCAAATGTCATGAATTAATCTTATGAATTTCTTTAGTACTTCACAGTTTGACTTAATTCACCGATAGATGGCGTTAGTAGTAGCAATTTTGGAAATCTATTTTGTTAATTTTTTATGGAAATGAACACTAAAAAAATTGTTAATTTATTTGAAATAAGGTGTATGTAATATTTTGCATTTAAAGCCACAAATTAACAATTTGTTTTCAAAGAAAATTAATTTTCCAAATATGTCAAAAGATGGCACTTTGTTCCCAACATGTGTTTTCTAGAACGCGGTGTTAAGATTTTTCCGGGTTTATATTTAAGGTCCGAGGAACAAAACCAAAATTAAGCTTCCTCGAAGGGACGCCCCGGCGTTATAGCGATAGTTAGTGGAGGAATCTCCAAACTTAGAAAAGCCCTTAAAATTAGTGTTATACACCGTGTTTTTTTTGATTTGCGTTAATTTCGAGGGTGCATTCCTGAGCTTAAATTAAGTAACTTTCTCAAAGACACCGATATTCTAATTAACTCCATTTCGGAGATAATCAATCATTAATTTTTATCTTATAAGGCCCTTACGAGCGTGTACACTTGTCTTAGGGCCTGTTTACTTATTGATTAGTGTTTAGTGCGAGTTCATACATTTGCTACTAAACGTAAGTACTATCTCGGACGATCGACGTTCGAAATGACATTGATATGTCACAGTTTTCAATTGTTTCGTTGAGTTAAATGTAATGCCCGTGTTACAACAACGCTATATGCAACATTTAGTTACTTATTATAAAAATAAAAATAGTAAAAAAAACAAAAAAAAATTTTTTTTATGAAAATTAACTATGCCATTTAGTTTCCTTAAACGTACTTACCGATACCCCGAAGTTAACGAAATTCAATAAAAACACGGTGTATACAAAGTGTAGTAGTGTATACAGCAATAAATTGTTGGTATCTATTTTGGACCTCGTACAGTCGGCGTCAAAAGTAGCTGAGCTGATCAAACAGCGCTTCATAAGTATATCTACCGTTCTGAAACACCTTAACAAAAAGTGATGGTTCTATATGTAAAACAGTTAAGACTGTAAAAAATATACTTTTTAACGGGAATTTTAGAAGTTTATCCATATTTGGAAAAGTTATCCTGAATATTAGCTATTTTTTGTGCTTTTTTTCATACACTTCTCTTGATACTGATTGTACACCGACGATGATCTTTGAAAATGCTTAGGAACGCCCATTTGAGGCACAGTAGGGCGTCAAGTGAGTCATCCCTAAACAGTAAATGCACAATTATAACTACTGCTTACATTAAATTATATCCTTTGCCCACGCATATGTACTTAATTCCTACTAATCCCCAACCGACAACGGTCTTAAAACTAATTAACATAACAATAAATAACGCCTAACTACTGTCCTTACACGTTAAATAATTAGTACGATATTGAAAATAACCATCGATTCAATAATTAAAACTTTAATACGTTGACGTAAAGTGTCTATTGCAAATACACTGTAAATCTGATACGACTTTGTTGAGAATCAAGTAATTTGAATTAATTCAATTATGGAATCAATATTGAATACTGCATCCTGATTGGCCGTTTCACATTTGACGTGTATCCTGTCTGAAAAGCTGATTTATGATTGGTCGGCTCCTTGCAGTGTAATGTAAATAATGGTTATTTATACGTTAGTCATTCAAATGTAGCTCTTAATTATATGTGTTCAAGAACTTTGTTGTGGATAAATAACATTACGGAATATTAACTATGAAGAGGATATAAATCAAAATGTTACATCTATCAGTTGTTTAATATGGTTGACGTGGTATTGGCGTCAGAATAATTATTAAGTCTG
Organism: Cydia pomonella; assembly: GCF_033807575.1. Classification (NCBI taxonomy): domain Eukaryota; kingdom Metazoa; phylum Arthropoda; class Insecta; order Lepidoptera; family Tortricidae; genus Cydia; species Cydia pomonella. The sequence continues at coordinate 12,619,949 of NC_084719.1, read as the reverse complement.
CAAAATCACTAAGTAATGTCGTGATTTTATCAAGCATTAATAAGTGGTTGAATTTACGGATACATACAATCTAAACGAATGAAGCAAATTAGATATAATTATATTTTTTATGCCACAGGAAAAAGCCTACTAGAAAGTAAAGTTATCAAGAAGTAAATGTGATGATTATGTTAATATAAATACAATCTCAAATCTCCTGCGCAAAGATAAAATAAATGTATACAATACACATTACACTATTTTTAGTACAGTGTGAAACAAATTAATGGTCGATGTGGGAAATGTGCCTTATAACTTTAAATTAGCTCAATTTATTTAAAGGAAACATTTTATTTTGTTTTTAAAAAGAAACGAAACTGAAATCTTTTCTCATTTGTACATTTGTATGTGTGTAGAAATACTATAAAACATGATTAAACTTGATAAACAAAGTCTAGTTATATGTACAACTTTAAGATGAAATGGCCCAAATAATGCCCAAGGAATATACACGATATTAATAAATGTAGTATGTGCCAATGGTAATATTAGATTTACGTTTAACAAATAAGGTATTTATATCTACAAAATGAAACCAATTCAAATAAACGTCGAGAAGTTAAATTGGAAATCCGGATTAATGAGAAAATTAAATTAAATTCGTCGCCATCGAAACCAATTAGGCCAATTTAGAATTAGTTAGAGTTGATTTAGTAAGCCAGCTCTATCAATTACTGGCGCAACGTAGAGCGTTTACAAATGTAAAGATAATACGCAAATCAGTGTCTAGGCTGGAGAAGGGGTGTTGGTTTCAATCTCCTATTAGGTGATGTGGGTAAAGGCCCCGTTCAGATTCAGACTGCACGGATGACTCACGCTAGAACGCTCCGGGCCCAGGACGAGACTTCCGACACTTCTTTTTCTATGACAGGTGATAGGTGATCATGTGATGCTTTGCGTGAACAGTCCGCTTAGCCAATATGCTCCGTAGCGTAGCGTAGTCATCTCTCTCTATCACTCTTACGTATCAGTGCGACAGTGACAGTTGCGATTACTGTAGCAGCATTATCAATTTTTAGATTTAAGTCCTATAAAGGTATTGGTTAGAAAGAGACCTAACATATTTCAAACAGCAAAAGTTTAATATTTCAGTACCTACGTAGGTAGGGCTAAATATTTTCCCGCGCTGCGTTCACGACGTTCAGGTCGTGTCCAACATTCCAAATACTCGTACCTTTTTTATGGTTATATTTAACGAAAACACTTCATGGTGGGTACGAGTAATATACAGAGTGGGCAAATAAGACTGATACACATAGTTTTTATATTTCAATTATCTTAAGTGCATTTCTTTTACTTCTCATAAATATATTATTCAGGGTTGGCAATGGTTATCACGCATACTAGTGACAAATAGTAATCTACTATAACTTAAAACCTAAAATAAAGTAAACAATATATTTCACGGAAATACATACTAAATTATATCTAAACATAAAAGTAATTAAAAACTAATCTTAACCACTAAACCTATATGTATCTGAACTTAAATATAAACTTAATATGTATAAAATAACTAACTACTGACTACTGGGCTGCACCTGTAGCAAAGGTGCCCATCACGCTCGCTGCGTTGCCGCGTTGGATTGCGACGGATAGGCTTTGCACCTGGAAAAACCCGGAGCGGGGGTCAAGGCCTCTTTCTAGCAGGCGACGACCCAGATCCCGGAGGAAAAACTTACCCTCATCGCACCGCATTTGCTTGATTAATTTCGAGAAAAAGTGACAGTGATTGGCGGGTAATTCCCCAAATTTTGAAGCTAGGTGACTTATTTCTGTGGGGCTATCTAAAATTACGTGTCAATGCTAACAAGCTGATGAAATTTAAATAGTTAAAACCGACTGTCCGACACAAATTTATTAAGATAACGCTGGAACAGTGCGAAAATATGCTGAAAATTTCGATGATAAGGGCTTACATTTGCCTGCTGTTATATAGAGGTGGATATATGTTAGACATTATGTTCCTCATGTATTTGCCAACCCTGAATAATATATTTTTAAAACAATAAGTATTTAATAATCTTTGAACTTAATATATGTAGTAAAAAATTAAAAACAAAATGAATACTTCTTATTTGCCCATCCTGTACTGTACATAATATATACGAATACGTACATAATATGTACGCCGACGAATATTCTAATAAAACCAACATTCTGTTAAAAGTAAGACTGACGGCCCGATTAGAAGAATGAGATACGATAACGATAAGTTCTGGTTTAGATAAGTTCTCATTTATATATCGTTTGTATGTCGTATAATTGACAGAAGCAGCTCGATTCGGACAACTAATGTCACTTTGACGTTAGAAATATCGTAGATAGATCTTATTGGGATCACAGCGGAATCGAAATAAACGTCAATTTTGATATGTCGTTTAGTTATCGATCTTTTAAAGATCTTTCCAAGATATTAAACGTGTCTGAATCATTCTTCGAATCGGGCCGTGATTATAAATTCAATTTCCATTTCGCTAGATAACACAATAAGTGTTAATCTACGCACTGTAATTTTTAGCGAGCGGTCGCATCATGAAATTTACGCACTTTCGCATGCGTGGGAATCATTATGCACAGTAGCAGTTAACGAGGTGGTTTGTTAGTGCACTCGTTTGTTAGTCGTCTGGTAGGTCTGTCTTGGCCTAATATGGAGCGTGCGTCTAGACAAATCAGACGCATTGGGGCTTGGGGTTATGGAACGCGGGTCGCGAAAGATTGCTTTAAACGTCATTCACAGTTAATAAATAGATAGTACTTTAATATTGTCATTAATTTTTAGTGGATATTTTCTGTTAACTCACAAAACTGTAATTTTTTCAACCAGAAATGGATGAGATAAATTCACTCATTGAAGATCTATTCAAATAGTGAATTTTTGTCATTACTTTCTAGTCTATATACATTTTATTTACAATAACGATATATATAATGGCTATAGACAGAGGATTACTATAACAAGCTCAAATCTAAAATAGGTCCTTGAAGCATTGTACCGAAGATAGTGGCGGCATTTCCTCGTTGTATCGCAATACTGATACGTTGTGCGAGGAAGCCGCCAGCTCTCCGGTCACCATGCAGTTACGTCAACAGTTAGTTTCGCGATTTCTGCAAAAAAACTTGTGCGCGCTGAAACCCCATGGACCTAAAGTTTCAACGCCAAATGGTACAAAATGGTATTCTCTATCGAGGCTCCTATATTTATTTCGTTTCAAAATTCACCGCTTTCCACCGCTGCGCCCACTTTTAACATTAGTCCGTTGGATGTGGTTTGTGTTGGTGTCTGGTTGTATATTCTATAAGAAGGGAACAAAAGATATAGCGCGCCACGTGAAACGTGTGACGGAATATATGGCCGACGCGCTGGTTTTTACAACGTGTAAGTAAATAAAATAAAATAAATTACTGTATTCCTACTGTTTTGTTTAGACTGTGTCCGCTTATACGCATGGCAATGTATCAAACAGAGCGATCAGTAGGTAACGAAGTCGGTGCATTTACCTTAGTTACCTACTTATTGTGTGAGCGGGCGCTGTGACAAAATGAAACATACAGGCCATTATGTTATGGCAAAAGCTAATGCATGCTATGGTAATGTGAAAATATCACTCTTTTTACTTATCACAACAAGCACAAGGAAGTTATTTGTTTAATTCATGCCACCCGCGACTATGTTGTGTAGCATTTATTTTGTAGAACGTATTTAAGAGGGAAGAATAGCTTTGCGATCCTAAGGAAATAACGGTACTTTTTCTATGAAACTCCTAAATCTTAACAAATCACTTTGATTTTGATGTTTATCGCTTCAGAATAGTTCTAGGTTTATAGGTTTCGCTTTATTTTTATTTTTTTGTTTTGCAAATTTCAAAAATAGAAAACCTATAAACCTAGTTTTTCATTGTGTCAATAACATACTAAAAAATATTTAGAAGTAGAAAAATGGACGAGTATACGTGCTATACTTCCCTCTTGAGATTCTACTGTATTTTATCTGATTTATTTTCTTCATTAAACACATGTCTTGTAATATAAAAAAAAAAACTTAAATAGAGCGTCAGTATAAAAGCGAATCAAATTATTAGTAAATTATTACTCGTATTTCAAGGTTGTCAATTAATTGTATAAAATAATTTCTGACGCTTTTCTACATTGCATTTTGGTGTATCAGAATCGCATTGCAAACTTGACTGTTACCTGGCTATGTCGCTAGTTGTCAATAAAATACGTCATATTTGCTTCTGACTTAACATTCAGCTATTAATCATACATAGTAAATTGCGGGTAATGCAGGTGTCAACAGTTTTACCAAGACTGTTACTACCGCGAGAGAAAAAACTGCAATATGGCCTTGTTGCGCCAATGCAATAATTACACGGAGTGCGGTTATGATTTATCTGCTTAAAACCAAAAAGTTTAGTTCTAAATACAACTTTTACTTTTCTATGTGTGCACGCATACCTACATAGAAAGGTTTTCAATATCGAAAGTTAAAATATTGGAGCCCAACTAATTTCTAGTTGTGGAAATTATTCGGGAATGAGACTTTTATCTTACAATAGTTATACAACTAGTGGTTCTGTGACCTCGCGAGCATAACTCAAAAAACAGAATAATGTATGTCTCAGCCATTTTGAAAAATTTCTTAAAACCGAATCGACCAAAAAAAACTATTTAATAATTAAACCTGCTCACGAGTGGTACGCCTTTAAAGAAAAGATTACGCACTTAAAACCCCTCTGATATTGCGAGTGTCCTTTACTTTAAGGTCGATCGCTTCGGCGTAATATATTCTAGGTTCAATAGGTTTCGCTTTATATTTTATTTGTTTTGCTAATTTTGAATAAAAGGAAAACCTATAAACCTAATTCATTGTGTCAATAACATAATAAAAAATGACGGAGAATGGAAAATATTTAAAAGTGGAAAAAGGTTTTCTCTTTTTATATGGACGATCACGTGGTACGAGTAAAGACGTCCCTCTTAATAAGAGCAGAAAGAAACATTTTCGTTCTCTGATAATGAAGTGGATACCTAATTAAATATCTCTATGATCTGCACGATTAAATCATGTGTTGTTAGCCTTTACAACTTGAACGAATGCCAGGACCCTCACCCGACCGTTAATGAGTAGATTAGTCAAAACGCAATCAGCTTGCGAATGCGGCGTCATCTTACCTGGGTATCTATCTACACAACATGTGCTTATGTACGTAGTTGTAGGTACAATGTAATTATGTATGAATGTTTTGTACATCCTAGGCTAAATGATATTCACTAGCTTTTCGGTGAAGGAAAACATCGCGAGGAAACCTGCATACATCTGCGAAGAAATTCAAAGGTGTATATGAAGTCCTCAATCCGCATTGGGCTAGCGTGGGGACTATAGCCCGAGCCTAGCCCTCTCGCACATGAGAGGAGGCCTGTGCAAAGCAGTGGGACGTATAAAGGCTGAATTATTATTATTATATTAGGCTAAATAGTTTGTAGTATGTGTAACTAGGGTGGTTCATATTTCGTCGAAGGTACAGTTTTCTACGTGAAAACGGTTTAATGTAGTCTTTGCCACTAAAATACCAATGTGGATTAATTCATTAATTTTAAATTCGTTTTAGGAGTCGCTAATTTGAAAATACGAACCCTCCATACAAGCCGGATTTTTTCTAATTATTATTTTTTGTTGATCGACGAGTCAGGGAGTAGTAATGTACAATTAAACAAAAAATAGCATCACTGATTTTTTCTTGCGGACGCACTGCTAAATCATGAAATTAAAAATTATATAAAATTATGTAAGCTAAAACATGCGTAATACGAGTATAATTATATGAGTAATGGTATGAGTAGTGTGAGTGCAAAGGGTATATGATAAGGGTTCTTAAAATTCAAGGGCTGAAGTTACAAAACGAGACGAAGTCGAGATTAAGAGGCTTATGATCGAAAACTGTAGTAAAATAAGTTACACTCACATTTTCTAAAGAGAAACTTACTCGTGTGGCGCCTCGAAGCCTATTTATTGCATATTGGTCAATCTAAGCACTCATTGCCGGTACACCAAGCATAAAACAAGCCCTTACGTATCTTGATATCATAATCGTAATTGATCGTGGATTTGACGCTTGAATTACGTGATTATAATTATAATAAGTATAGCTATTCCAGCTTGCATACGCAATATGATTTTTCCCGTTCGAAACGCGAGTTTACGGAGCCAGGGAGCCCAGCTAAGATGGCAATCGTACACCGACAAGCGGTAAACGAAAATAAATAATGTATCGGGATAAAGGCACGAAAAGTATCGTGACTATTTTCATAGATTATTAAAGTTTCGATTGTTGTTTTCTATCAACGATTAGGTATCATCTTGACTACGCCCTAGTTCTGTTATCGAAAATGCTTCAATTTGCATAAAACAACTATTTAAAACTTGTCCTTTACATCAATTCACATTTTCTTAAGATGAAATCAAAGAAGAGCTTTACCTTCTGAGAATTTCAAGAAAAATTGTTTAAGCAAACATCTCAGCGTGTTGAACAATCGCTTTAATTTATAACACCTCGTAATTGCTTAAACCAATTAAATTTTATAGCTCACGCCACGCGCCTAAATAATAGCTTTGATTAGTTCCAAAGACAATTATATAAGAGTCACATTGGTCTGGCTTAATCAAGGTAAGTAGGTCTAAGGTATTAACACCGTTAATGATCTCGCCACCGATATCCGATCGATCTCAATCGAGATCTCACAGCCGATTACGCTTAGAATTCCACTTGTTTGCTAATGTAGAATAGGGTAGGGCTGCGTACTTTGAGGTACGGAACAAGGTCTCATCTAAATTAGTAGTTGCGAATTCATTCTAAAGTATCATTGCGAGAAAGACATCCATCATTAATCTCTAGTAGAAAAATACTACTCATAAATACTCGTAATAGAATATCCTTGGAACAGTTGAAGCTACTCCAAGCGTACTAAGTACTACTTTGGAGCCCAGAATCGAAGCAATCGATTTGCTTTAAAAATGCTGCTTTCCCGGGTAAAGTTCTGCTCTGCGTTATATATAATAAATATAGATTTGACGACCGGTTTGGCGTAGTGGGAAGTGACCCTGCCTATGAAGCTGATGGTCCTGGGCTGATCGTGTGATGAGCACAGATACTTATTTGTTCCCGAGTCATGGATGTTTTCTATGTAGGTATGTAAGTATTTGTATATTATATATATCGTTGTCTGAGTATCCACAACACAAGCCTTCTTGAGTTTTCGTGGGACTTAGTCAATATGTGTAAAATGTCACTATAATATTTATCTATTTATTTATATATATATATTGTCTGATACTTTTAATATTTACAGATACTTGGCTGAATCAACTACATTAACAACAAATCCGGCGGCTCTATTAATTTTGAGTTGGCGTCTCCTAAGATATTTTTAAATATTTAATTTGAACTTTATAAACTAATTCATAATTTGACTATACTTATAAACATTAACATTTATTTCTTCTTCTCTGCGTTACAGGGAAGTCTCTAAAATTGATAAATACCACATATAAGTATCTATTTTGATACATATGCGTCAGCTTAAAATGACAAAACTTGCGCTCTCACTCAAAATACTTAAAATAAGTGTCTTCTTCTTCCTCGCGTTGTCCCGGCATTTTGCCACGGCTCATGGGAGCCTGGGGTCCGCTTGACAACTAATCCCAAGATGTGGCGTAGGCACTAGTTTTTACGAAAGCGACTGCCATCTGACCTTCCAACCCAGAGGATAAACTAGGCCTTTTTGGGATTAGTCCGGTTTCCTCACGATGTTTTCCTGCACCGAAAAGCGACTGGTAAATATCAAATGATATTTCGTACATAAATTCCGAAAAACTCATTGGTACGAGCCGGGGTTTGAACCCGCGACCTCCGGATTGCAAGTCGCACGCTCTTACCGCTAGGCCACCAGCGTAAAATAAGTGTAATATTCATAAATGTAAGCGCCGGCGCAACGCGATCGCGCAGGCGCCGTCCGTCACGCGCCGACAGGCGCCCGCGCTTACTTTGTACACTTGCGACTGTTGCAAGTTACTCAGGCCTTGATATTTGCAGTCAATTATGTGTCACATATAGAGACGAAGTCAGAATAAGTTAAATGTCTTCAAATCGACAGTATTCTCACCACTTGGGGCCGTACTCAATATGAAAATCTAAAAAGGAAAGTAAAATTGTATCGGGTTAACAGATACAATGAAAAGTGACGTTTCGTTTGGCATTTTCTATATTGTTAGTTAGCTGTACCTCCTGTTGTAAATAAAAACAATGTGCTTTCATGTAATACAAACAATCTGATCGGTCCTGATTTACAATCTGCCAGCCATAGACACCATTACCGCGTGTTGATATATTTGTTAAATATATGAGCAACCAAAAGGAATTCAAATCATTCAAAATTTACTGGAACATGAAAATTTGACTTACAAAGCAATCATAACAAAAGAATATATCAATTAACTTTAATTAAAAATAGCTAAAATAATTATTATAATAATTTAAAAATACTAATAATAAAATGAAAAAACATCAAAAATTACTAATCATAATTCGCATGTGGCCTGATTGAGTGCCAGAATATGGGATAGTCCACTCGGTCGGCAATATTTGCCAGGATGCTGGTAGGACTCCCACGGACGCGGTAATGTATACCTACATTATTAACAATATTACCTAATTATTAAGGTCATTGATAATGTTTATTATCAACCGCTGTTGATAACCCGTTGTTGTTAAGGATCGATGCGCTTTTGTCTATGATGGCTGAGGGAGGTAAATAGATGAGTTTTTCACTAAATTTTGTATAAAGATTGACTAAAGAAGGACTGTAGGGGCACGAAGTAAAATCGTAAAATACTTCTTTTCGGAAATTATTAAGAAACTGATGGTTTTTAAATTTTAAGTTGCCGTTCAGATTCTGTTGGCGTTCATCAATGTTTTTCAAATCTAATACACCGTTGCAAATTGTTTGTCCATATCCATCATTTTGACATTCCAGTTTCTTAGAATGAAAAAAAAAAAAACGAACAGAGGTTTGTTAGAGGTTTTGAAGTATTATGAATAAGAGGGTTGTGGTCAAAACTGTTGCTCTATTAACATATGATAGAGCCATATAACCTCATAACTACCATCGGTTAAATTGCACAGCCTCACTGATTAACGCCTTCGAGCGGCGTGAGTAACTGCAGCAATTTACCTAATGGCTACTTCACGGGTAACTACATGGGAATAAATGAGGTGTTTCTGCGACACAGAAGTCAGAGGTTATTAGATATACACGATAAGTCACTGCAAAGTAAACGTAGCTGGCTAGTCGTCCTGAGCGCCGAAAATGCTGCAAACATTATCCCCCTTATTCATAAACGTCTACTAAAGTTGACAAGCCGCTAATAATCGTTTTTCTCTTTCCGACGTATTGGTATGATGGAAAGGGACAAACGATTATTAGCGGCTTGTTAACTTTAATAGACGTCTATGAATAAGGGGGTAAATGTATAAATCGTGTCATTCACGAAGACGCGTGCCTTGACTTGTAATGTGATGTTATTAAAGGTTAGATTTGACAAATCTGCGCGTCGTCGTGGACGACACGAACTATACACATCTACGTTTATTTTTATCCTGAATTCGGCTCTATAATTTTATTGAGCAATAGAACGATCGGGCTGCATAGGGGAAAGTAGTATGGGGAGAATCCAGGACCCTTCCGTGAACAGACTTGATTTACTAAACAGAACCCTGTTCGTGTGTTGTGTCTAACGTGGTACATACGTAACCGACTACCACTTCCGAGATCAGGTTGAATCACTCCACTGATCTCACTGGAACGCAAACTCTGTAGGAGTGGTTACTCCTACAGAGTTTGCGTTCCAGTGCATAGCAGGCCATAGTGATATCGAGCTTTAGTAATGCCACTATATTATCATGAAAAGTTAAGACTTGGCAGCGTAGTGTCTATTGGTCCGATTCGAACTTTAAAATAAGTCAAATATTAGGCCTAGATACGATATTGATCAGATATGTTAGTGTCAAAAGTGACGTTTCTTTAAACAAAAAAATGTCGTATCTAAAAGTTTGAATATGTAGAAAATATGCAGTAAAAAGAATTCCAACAAGAAACTTGAAAACAACTTAACTAATAACACTATACCTTATAAAACAAAGTCCCCCACCGCGTCGGTCTTTCTGTATGTTCGCGATAAACTCAAAAACTGTTAAACGGATTTTCAGCTTAGTTTTAGGACTAAAACTAGTTTATATATTACACGTTTACTTACTATAATACACATCAGCTCCATACCAGACAAGCTTTCAACTACTCCGTAGTTAACCATAATTACTTCTCACCAACCACCTTCAGTTAAACGGCGAGCCGTTGAATTTTCTTGTTGTTACGTGTTTATTACTTATTAGTTATTAGGTAAGTTAATGAGTGAAATAACTAAATACCTACTACCTACTCCTGTTTACGACGCGTCAAATACGAAACTTTATTGCTAGTGTCAAAGGGCAATTGAAGGGGAAATAGATATGTTACGTTACAACCAATTCGGAAAGTAGTTCCACAGATGCTACGATACCTATTAATGCAGTGCAATGATTCATGTTTGTTAAACAGAAACATTTCCAGTTTATTCTTGTGTTTATATGTAGAGTAACTGTCTTTCTTGTAGGTATACAAGTACCTACATAATTATTTGTAAGCATATTTTCGCTACAAAATAGACTAAGCGGCAGTGACAGCTTTGATCGTTATTGTCGCTGTAGCTATATAGTGTCTCAGGCGTGGTTGTCGATTTTGTTAAGTGGGCATTACACTACGTATTTCATCAGGACATGTGCCTCTATATTATATTATTCTATAATCGCACCCTCCCTGAAGACAGGAAATATAACTACTTCGTCGCCCTGTACTGGAACGCAGTTCATGAAAACAGGGGGCCTACCGCGAAAACCGATTTTCGCAAATTGCGGGGATCTTTCTCTTTTACTCACACTATGACGTAATAAGAGTGATAGAGAAAAATGCCCGCAATTGACGAACTTCGATTTTCGCGGTTATAGCCCAGGACCAACATGCGTAGCGTAATAGCTCCGTTACGACAAGGCAGGCCTGGACAGGTGGGTAAAATACGAATACCAGCATCGAGTAACTTTAACAGTCATATAGTTGTACGACCACTAATCACTCTAATCAGGCGACAACTGGGTTTAGCGAGATCCGCGATAACTAAACGACCTTAAAGGCAAACCACAGTCCGAATTGGCCAACGTGTCAGCTGCAGATAGAGTAATGGGTTCAGATTATCGTTGGCGATTTGTTTGTAGCCTGACAACAACTAAGCGAAGTGGTAAAGAGTTATTGAGAAAGAATTAACGGACAGAGAGTCGAATTAAGACAGGACAGAGAGTCGTATTTGAAGAATTGCATTTCGATTTTTTATTTAGTCATACTAGTCGCAGTTTCTTTTTTAATTGTTTTTACGCAAGATATAAATATTGTAGGTATATAGAACCTATATAAGCTACCTATTGTCATAATAACGACATAAATAGTATGTACGTAAGTATATATTACCATCTTTGTATGTGTATGTTTATAACTATGTTACGAGTATATTAGTTACATAAATAACTGGATTTGTGATTGTTCATTTTTTTTCCATCTCGATATTTACAATCCTGTACTTACTACAAGTTTCTGTTTGACCAAATGGTTGATTGGTAGAGAATGCCTTAAGGCATTAAGTCCGCCATTTGTAACATTTTATATCGTGCAATAAAGCTTAAATAAATAAACTACTATTTTGTACTTATTCATAATACCAGAGAGTTTATTTCAAATGACATTTCATAATCAAAATAAGTGCTTTGTGAACAAAGTTTTGTAGATTTACATTTATTTATTTCATAGTATTAAATGACAATATAAATTATTTTAAGCTAATCTATATGAATGTATATTATGATCGTCAACTATTTATTATATACCTCTACAATGTCAATATTAAAAAAAACAACGTCAAATATCAGTGGCAAAATAAAATCATCACAATGTCAAATTAATATTGGGAAATAATTATACAATCTAAAATAATAATATAATTACGTAAATATCGTACGCACGTATAGATAAATGTATGGAGCACTAAAAATGCTCTATTATGATTAATAAAGTATCCTAGAAATTTTATCGTTATTTTATCACACAATTATAATGTGTCTAAGTATATATTTTTTTTACGATATTAATGACCAAGAACCGTAATATTAAATGGTAATTTAATTCAACGTGTAAACAATTCTGATTCAACACTTTCCATTCACGGCGCCGAAAAAGGAGTTGTATTGTGAAAGATCTTGTAATACATATCGCGAACACTGACCGGTGACAGAACAGTAGTAGTCCCCATGAGTTAGTTCACAATGTAAATAGGGGGCCAGTCAATTGTTCTCTGCTTTTTATGCATCATAAATTCAGGTCCAGTCCCCGCGAAGTTTACGGGCGGCTTGTTCCGTACGGTCTATGGGATTTTTTATAGCTCTCATGAATTAGGTAAGTTGGTGATGTTTTATTATGATAGATGAAGATGATGGTAATGAATGTGAAAATGTGAAGATGTTATTGCGGATGGGCGGTATAGATGAGGTGTATTTATATACCGTTGAACTTTTTTAGCCAGTTCATTATGGTGCTGAAGAGTTTGCAAAATGAGGTCAATATACATACTCTGTAACGACTACGTAGTCACTCAGTCTTTCCAGTCATAGATTACCACAATCCCAACTCCGGTAACTTTGAGACACCAGTGCGCTGATGGAATAAGAATAGGTGGATGGTGCCAAGCCTAGAGAAAAAAAAACTGACGCGATTATGTGACTAGTTATACTTAGACCTAAATAGATATTTATTAAACAATGCTTTTCACAAAGGAATTGATAGGGAGAACTAGAGAAATGTCTTCTGAAAAAATTGTCAGCAGAGTCAAAATTGTCAGCAGAGTCGAATTGGCCTGGTAGGCGTATCTAGATTTCTTCACTAGATGTCGCTTCTGACTTTATTTCACTGGAGTTAAAATTTGGGAAATCATAAAAAATACTTACGGCTACCGCAAGTAATAGCACAACATGATCACTGAGCATTTAAGGCCAATTTTAACGTACACTGACATCAGAATGTTATTCAGTCAACATTCATTTCGCTCGTAAATGTTAGGTAGGTGCGGGCGAGCCGCACGATAACTAAATAACGTGATTCAAATATCCTTCTGATGTCAGTGTACGTAAATTCAAACGTACACTGACATCAGAAAGATATTTGAATCATGTTATTTAGTTATCGTAATTTTCAAAATACTGAATTTGATACTTATATTGTTACAGACCCTACAAGGGTTAGGCATTCGGTTTTGTAAGCATTTGGGTCGCCGCACAACCTTTTATGTTTAAACCTTATTTATCTACTGACGACTGAAATTATACGATAAATTCAATGGATTATGTTTGTTAGTGCGAATTTGTTTGCATTATCAAACCTAAAGCTAAATCCCAATTTGTCGCTTGATATGTAAATTTCGAATGCCTTATTGATTTCGTCTTTAAAATTAAGATTCTTTTTATTATTATTAGCGATGTCACTACCAAATTATTGGACATACTTAATATATGTAACTACTAGCTTTGATCGCAACTATTGTAGCGTATCAATGAACTAGATGTAACTACATATATTTAAAATTTACTACATTAGTCAAGAAATAAAACAATTTTCTATTTTGGAATAAACATTAAGGCGCTCTTATAGACGGATTTTAGGTTTTTGAGGGGGTGAAGCAGATGAAGTGGTAAAGCAGGCAGGCGGGCGCCCCGCGCGCCGCGCCTGCACCACGCCTACGTCCTTATTCTGACGCCATCCGTATTCTGGTTTGATAGTTTTGGGATCTTTTCCGGAAATTTATATTGACTATGATTTATACTCAATGAAATTAAAAATTTGATAATTATATATAATACTAGAGTATACCGCGGCAAATTGAGAACCTAGTAAAATGATACCAAATCGTTTTGTGACGAAATAATATTACTTACTAATTCAGACAAAAGTTACAACTGTCTGCTTTAAATCATATCAAAACTTAGTTGACCTTAAAAATGCAATAGAAGTCAATTTGGGGCAAGTAGTCAAAAAAGGAAGTATACTAGCAAAGCTAAGTAATTTGTGGAAGTGAACGTAAAAAGGTAGCATATTTTTGCAGGTATTGAGATAACTCAAAACATAAGCACAAGGTATGCATAAGCATATGTAGCTCCAAAAAGTAGATAAAATTTGCTATCTTCTTAAAAAAGAACCATGACTCTAGCTGTAACGACTATTTCTTTATTATTTTTTCAATTGACGACGATTATAAATTTTAAATGTAAAAGTCAAGAAAACTGCTATTATTATTTATTATTTAAAGTTTATAATGCCAAAAAATACACTTCTACTTCGAAGTTATATAGAAATGAGTATAATTGACTGACTTTAATTAATGTCTAATACAGAAGCAGTCTGTTGTCTGTCTACTCTGTCTCTAATCAAATATTACAAGTATATTTGACCCACTGAGGTTTCAGATGAAGTTGAAAATCTGCATACATATAGGGTGACAATGAAATATTATGGTACCATCGAGCTGATACCATACGATTTTCCACTAATATTTTGTATTGGAGGAAAAATAGTAAAAGCATATCACAAAGACATAACAAGGTCCAATGTTTCAAAGAAGAAGGTAAAATCATTGCTGATACCTGAAATTGGCGGCAGAATGTCATCGAAATTTATACTAGTTTTAGCAAGGAGATTTTAATTTATAAGGAAAAACACATAGGCTAGAAAAGTAATTGCAATTCATTGATGAAAAACCCACAAATCAATGCTTTTAAAATTAAATTCGACCTATGTAAATATATCGTGAACGAATAATAATCGCGAATTTCGGGACAACCGCACCGCACCAGTGTCGAGCCAAAAGTGTCTCAAGCCAACGGAAAACAATGTGGCGCCATTTTTTTGCGTGAAGTTGTTGCGGGCTGAAGTTGCAGCAAATCGGTAGGTAGTTGAGCGCCATCTATTGGTATAGCGCGAAACAGCTTTGTTCAAAGCTGGTCTTGGAAAAATTAGGCTTCTCTCCAATACTAGATAAAAGAAATAAAATGTCACCAGTTTTCATACAAAATAGAAATAGCACGGTATAAAAGTATTCAAACCCATATAACTTTACCAAACTTTTACAGAGGGTATTATGTTTAGCATTATCATAAATAGAATTTAGTATCATTCTTGAATTTACAGAATAATTAACTAGTGAAATAAAAATAAAGGCGAGAAGTACAGATATATCAGAAATTGCGAAAATTTTGTATGGGACTTGAAGGGTAAATATCGCTCCTGCTCACCTTACAAAATCAAATAATTGATAAATGTAAATAAAGTCTTATATGTATACCATGATACATTAAAATATGAAAGTTAATAAGCCAGTAATACCAACCAAAATCAGCATTAGTTCTTGTAAAAAGACTTAAAGGAACAGGCTATATAACACAAAACTATTACGCATCCACAAAAACGCATGTAACTCGGAAACATGCAAACATACAGGGTGTGGTGGCATTCCTTGCTTCAGCTCATGGGACTTTGGGGCTTGTTGCTCGTATTTTGTCCTATAATGGCGACAATACCCAAATACCTTTAGTAGCTGAGGCTTTTTCTAGGTGGTCCACGATTTGCCAATAACCTCAGTTCCCAGAGAGCATGGGATGATATCTTGTGTAAAGATATTTGCGCAACTCTGCTCGGCAGCACGGCTGGGTTGAACTTAGCGGGTCTCAAGGCCGCAACTAGGCCCGAATCGGGAGCATGGCTCCAGGCATTACCTTCCCCTCAGCTAGGCACCCTGCTCGATAATGACTCTCTGAGGATAGCGGTTGCCTTGCGTTTAGGTTGTAAAGTCTGCGAACCGCACCGGTGTGTCTGTGGCGTCATGGTCGAGGAGGATGGCCACCATGGACTAAGTTGTCAAAGATGCGCAGGGCGTTTTTCTAGGCATCACGCAATCAATGATGCGATTCGCCGGGCTCTAGTGTCAGCCAACATTCCGTGTGTGTTGGAGCCTCCAGGATTGTCTTGCACTGATGGCAAACGCCGGACGGACTTACATTGGTTCCATGGCAAAAGGGTCGGTGCTTCTTGTGGGACGCCATGTGTGTCAGCACGTTTGCACCATCCCACCTTAGCCTAACGCTTAGTGTAAATGGTAGGCACTGGCGCGAGGAATGAAAAACGAGGTGTAAACTTGACAATGAAACTTTTATTTGAATTTCGGATACAGGGTCGAGTTAAACCGATCACGTCTAGCAGCGGACTGCCGCCGACGCATAGCAACGTAGTGCACATTATTAGCATAAGATGTCATACAATTTTGAACCTTAAGTATTAGTAACTAAGTATCTAATTAACATGGCAACTTTTCCTTAAAAATAAAACTTAACTGGTTACATATGTACCTATAGTGAGCGCATCGCTAACACTTAGATTTGCTGGGGCAGCTGCTGAATATGCGGCCAAACTCAAGCACGCTAAGTACAGTGCCATGGAACCGATCTACGATTTTGTGCCAATTGCAGTGGAGACTGCGGGACCTTGGGGAACAGAGGCTAAGGCTTTTGTGAAAGAACTTGGTCGCCGACTTAGGGATAGGGGCTGTGATCCACGCTCAGGGTCGTATCTGGTGCAAGGGATTTCATTGGCTATACAACGTGGCAACGCTGCTAGCGTAATGGGAACTTTTGGATCTGATGCGATTCGGGGTGGTCCTTTTTAAATGAAATGATTGTGTATTGAACATGACGAAGCCTGTTGCGGATACCTTTATTGTTTGTGTGCAATGACGACGCCTGTTGCTGATTCTTGATTGTACCCTCCTGACGAAGCCTGCGTTGCGGATATGAATTTGTCATTATTTTATTAATGCTTGATTTTGATTAAATAAAATTAAGATTTTAACTCGGAAACTAAAAGTCGTGAAATGGTACCTTTCACTAAGCACTCCCACATTCTGTATGTTTTAAATTGAAGGTGTTCCAATATAATGACATATAAATTAAACAAGCGGATTAATTTTATTTGTTTATGTTTAAGAATAGGTATTCAATTTGATTATTATTGTAATAGCCATTTAAAATATTTTTTCATTCCTCATGCTCTGAAAGTGGGTCTTTGTTGTTCTCAAAAGAGTGCAGAAAAGTTACTGCTCTAGAGAGAGTCTAGAGCACTGTACGTTCTTAGTACGCTTGCAAGAAGTAATATATTTTCCGATAAGCATTTCAAATTTTGGTTTTAAATGGATTTGATGTACCATTTCCATTCTGATAATTAACTCCCCATTCCATTAATAATTATGTTTTACCTAAAATTTATGATTAAAAGTACCCCTCACGAAATACTACTGAAGTTTACGCTTAGCCGTGTTTTTTTTAATGCATATATATTTTACTTTCCTCGTATTAAAAATGAAAAGTAGAGTGTTTAACTCGGGTGCAAGGCACCATTTCACCCTTTGGTTGAACTTGCACTTCGTGGCTGAATACTGGACGATGCGGGTGTAAAACTTGTCAAAAAAGATAATATGACGGACGGATGTCTGAAATGTCACCGTATTTAAGAACCAAGTAGCTTAAACTTTAGTTTTTTCTTCGTAAGTGTGATGAAAACATTGTGTGTATAACATATTTGTGTATTTATAGTGTGATTATCCATTTTATGTAACGTCCGCTAAACTAGCACAGGTCCGACGCTGACAGTGGTCACGGGCGTACTGGCGTACTGACGGTATTGCCGCGCAGGGTAACGTTTAGTAGACAAAACGTTGAATTCATAATTATGAATGAAAAGTTTAACGCACCGATAAAATGACAAGCGAAATCATAGAGTTACTTAAAAACTATCGAATGGAGTAAATTTCATATTGATATTCGTCATAGTACTTCTAAAATAGGATACAATTTTAAGCATATTTTCAAAGCAATAATCTATCGAGAAAAAGATGAGCCCTCGTGTTTCTGACAAGCATACGGCTAGTTCAAGGACTGAAGTTATACATACTAGAAAATAATGGATGAAATCTTTGTACAAGCTTGTAAATATCGATTTAAAAACAGCGCATTTTACTATACACCGCGCCTTAATGCCCATACGTACAAATATGTTAGAAGTTACATTTTTTTTTCAACCTGACATTAATCGCAATTTTGAAAACTTTTCGTCACCAAATCTCTTCACATAAAACAGTTTTTTCATCTTTCATTGTCAGCTATATCGAACGACAGATTGGTGTCACTGATTGTATCCTAGCAAGGAGGCCAATTCACACTTACATTATGAGATAAAAATGATATCTAATGATTTCAGTCGCATGTGCAATCGCTTGTATTTCTTCGTACATGTATTAGTGCGAGCGAGACGCATATAATTTTGATGTTATAGTGTAAGTGTGAACTAACCTCAAGAGCAGTGCCTCGTGGCGTGAACTTAGTTGCTTAGTTACTACGAGTCGATCTCTGCTGTAGAGGTCGACCCGTGTTGGTCCGAACCCGCCCAATCTGGCGCAGTCCGGTCCTATCAACCCTACGCGGTGTTAAGGTGATGGCCGTCGTAGACATGGGAATCTATGAGATATGAAAAAGGTAACAGAGTAGCAAAAAATGGGAATCAGCCTTCTTAAAAAGGGAAAGGGGAAAAGGAACATCTTTAAAAAGGAACTTTTGGCACTTTGCGTGCCATTATATGACGTAAGTATGTAAGCTTAACGATAATATGACTTGAACAAACAATGGTTTTTTTTTTTCGTGATACCTACATACAGGATAGTCCAAATAAACGTTGACTGAGGCATATTGTAGATCATTTTAATAAACGTTTGCGTTTGTGTATCAAAGCCAAAGGAGATAACAATCCAGTTTGTTTTACTTAAGTTTTAATTTTAATGATACTTTGTAAATAGCGTGTAACAGAAATCCTAAAATTTCTTTGTCAGCCAATTTGGTTCGTCCTTTATTTACGTGGTTCGATCTGTATAGAATTTAGGTTAAGAATGCGAAGAATTCAATTTTTTATAGAACAATAGTTACCCCGAAAAGGGCTATTAAAATTAAATTATTTGAGCTCGACAGATCCAGCCCAGCAGTCTAGTGTTATCGACCCTACAGGTTAATGGTCATCATTTGGTAGAGTCAAGTGTTTATTGGAAGCGGCAAACCACAGAACATCAAGCTCTTTAGTGCGACAGACTTGAAGTTATTCTATAGGAATCTACCGTATATGGACATGTTATTGTCTGAAGTGGCAAAAATTACTGTAAATCGTGCTAAGATCTGGATCATTATTTTATATTTATATCCATGTGGCAATAGATATAAGGTATGTAGTAATAATTTTATTAAATTTACATACAAATTAGAACCCAATAAAAATCATATAATTACAGATGATTCTTTCTTTAATGTTATATTGAAATAACATATTGATATCGATCTATCCATTACATATTTAAACAAAAAAAATAAAAAGAATATCCTGTCTTCAGAGTCTATTAGACTCGACTGTATGACAGGTCGTTTCGAAGCTACTATTGTTAATAATATTGAAACCAATCGCAGCAGCTTTGATTAAATACATAGATAACATAAAGGATGAATACGACATTCAACTTTTAATGCATAAAGCGGTAAAAATTATACAGGTGTTGTGAAATATCAAAAAAACTCCAAGTTTTCTCTTATATGTCCCATCTTTTGTGTCGTTAACATAAATGTCCAAATTCGTGTTTTGTCAGATATATAGTAAGCTCATACGTTATTGAGGACAAAAATAGACCCCCAGCTCATACTCCTTGCAAATATCTATTTTCGTGTCTTATATGTTGTGTTATATTATGTTACTTGTTGTTTTCTTTTTTATTTTGCCACGAATAAGCGCTCTCTACTCTACTCTAACATACCTAATGTAATGTCAGGGCAAATGTTCCCCTCGGGACTAGAGTCACTCTAAGGATAAGATAGAACAGGTTCCTCTCTAAATCTTACTAGTCAAATTTGTTTGTTTTTTCGATCTGTCAAAACGACGACGCTATGGAAATTATATGCGGTATTTCCGGTCCGATACGACCTTCAAGAAAAGAGCGTACTCCCATCTTAAAGGCCGGCAACGCAATTACAACCCCTCTGGTGTTGCAGGTGTCCATGGGCGACGGTAATCACTTACCATCAGGTGATCCGTCTGCTCGTTTGCCTCCTGTATCATAAAAAAAATTAATACTGCACATATAACTTTTTTTAGTTCCATCACTTTTATTAAATAGAAATTGTGTCAAAATAAGTGCTGTCTAAGTTTTTCTAATAATTATCTAGTCTTTTATTTCGTGCACGGCGTAAATTCATTTATTTTAAATACTAGTAAAATATATCCCTATTCCTAAAAAACAGAAAAAAAATCAAGGCAAAAATGCATTTCCATTGTTACCAAAAGGAACGACTGCTTAGCGACTAACCGCGCCACTTCTGCCCATTCTAAACCTTAAACAAGGTGTCATGTACGCGGAAGCGGCTAGTTGTCAGCCGGCCGTATGTACTGGGTCACATGAGGCGGTGGTCACCTGATACCAGAGTCATGGTCACCACTCACAGGTCACTACTTGCTATTACTAACCTACTATAGAAGGCATTAGATACTCGTAGTTTAGATACCTTCATTTTGTAACTAAAGACGTTGCTTCAGCTACCTTCAACTTAAACTTCAACATTTATTCAGCAAATAGACCACAAGAGCACTTTTACACGTCAACATGGATGTTACATACAAATAAAAAAAGCACATCAACAATTATTAAATACAATTAACTGAAAATATAAATTCAAAGTAAACTATTATTATTATTTAGAGATGACAAAAAAAAACTAAACCAGATACAAAATTATCTCAAATTATTTACTTAGAAGTGTAAATGTCTCTAAGTGTCCGAACTAAAAGATTATATCGTTTATCAAATTATCCTTAGAGATATATATTGGGCCTGCAAGAGTCAAAATCCTGTATAATTAAAACATTCTTTAGGATAAAAGAAACATACTAGAACCGCATGAGGTGTCTCAATGTAATTATACTCAAAAATAAAGTTACTAAGTATAATAGGTAGCCCGTGTTAGCTTAAACAGACCAGTCTTTACAATGGGCCAGAGATATAGAGCGCTCTGTGCTAACAATGTTGCTTCAGGTGACACCTGACGTGTCAGAGATACACCTATTACCTACTTATAGAGCGGGGGGTCTTAATTTCGACATAGCGGCATTTCAGTAAGTAACGGTTACATCAGATCAGGCCTAAGGGCATATCTACCTTATATTCTTCTTTACGGGCTTTTGCGATTGGGCAACAAAATCGTTCATTACCACAGGATTTTTTCTGGCTACGCACGTGTTTATCACTATGCAAATTTTTTAAATTGTTTTTTATTATTCCTTCACCGAAAAGCTAGTGGTAAATATCAAATCGGTGAAGGAAAACATCGTGAGGAAACCTGCATACATCTGCGAAGAAATTCAAAGGTGTTCAAAATTGCACTGGCCGTGGGGACTATAGCCCGAGCCCTCTCGCGCATGAGACGAGACCTGTGCCCAGCAGTGGGACGTATATAGGCCGAATTATTGTTTTTATTACAATTTTTTATTCTTATTATTATGAATAAATGTTTTTAATATGTACGAAGTACTAGGCGCCATAGTCCATGCTCATATTCTGCATAATAAATTAAACTATTCAGTCTTTGTCTTTAATGCAAACTGTTGTGGCGATTAAGTGCAAATATTCATTAAATATTAAGATATTCTTCGTGGTGATAATCATGGTTATGTACCATTTACACTACACTGCTTGCTTATAAACGTTGCTTAAACCTAAGATACTAGATACCTATAGTTTCAACTAATGTTTAATTTAAGTTCGGTGATAGTAATCTTTTTTAAAGAATTATTTGTCTACAAGTCAAACAATCTATTATGACACAAACAAAATTTGAAAATAACGTTGTTGTTTGGTTGTCATATTTGGTTGGTTGCTCATGTTTTTTTTTTTATCTAAACCGTAGCATTGTTATGTTAATGATAATTAGGTCTGAATTGGACTTTCTCTTCAGACCCAGATTACTAAATCCTATTTAATATTGTATATCAAATAATTAGTGGTTGTTTTTTATAAGTATAATTTTTGTATATAATAACTGTATGGGCTTTTGGCCTGAAACAAACGTTTATTATTATTTTCAAGCAGTGCAGCTGGTAATAAATGTCAGCTATAGTATGGGTCGAAAACAAGTAATAATGTAATAAAACGAATCTCACATTTTGAAAGTTTGGTTATTTCAGCAGTTACCAGTATAAAAGCCCCTTTAATCTTCAGACCTGCATCCACTTTGTCAACCTGTCGATGCCTCGCTTAATTATATGAGACAGGTACATATTAGCTATCGGACAAGATTACAAAACCCACGTTATATTGTAATTCAAAGTGTGTTTACCTTTAAAGATATTAGAACGTAATTTTCCGTTTTGCATAATGACATACAATTTGTAGCAACTACGAAGTTAATATCGTGTAATTGAAACCGTTTGTTTAAATATTGTCTACTATAATTTTAATACAATAATATGCAAGCTAATTTAAAGATGCAAAACATCCAATAAGTAGCATCGGATAGTCCAATTCAGACCTAGTTATCATTAGAATATCGAATGCTACAGTTTTTTTTTTATATTAGCAACCGACCAAAAATTACTAGCAAACAACAACGTTATTTTCTAATTTTATTTATTTTATAATAGTTAAGACTCTAAAAACAAATATGTACAATTTTAAAGTCACATGAGACTAGCGGAAACCTAAAATTTTCGTCATGCCCGTCAATTAATTATATATTTCTTACGAATTAAAATATATTATCATAATAATACTAAAAGGAGAATGCAAGTTGTATATGAATAATAATAATCAAGCATGATTATTTTCAAAAATAAAGTGATGAAAAAATTGAGTGTTAAACACCAACAATAATTTCGCAAAACTAACTGTTCGATTAAATACGTGTCCAAAAAATATACGGTCGACATAAAAAATAATTGCGATCCATGGCAGGCCTGTCACAACTTTGGTGCGCGAAAGCGTGTTGAATCGTGCCCCTGCGCATGACGACGACGCGTATCATCGCGTGCGAAATCGCTTATTTATCACTGCGTGCTTTTATATGGATGGCAGTGTTTTGTTTGTTTAATTATTTATATGAACCACTGATTCGAGCTTCAAGGAATAAAACAAACATATGGCGATTTTTTTGTTATGGTAACTTCAGTATTTATATTGACAATCTAGGGACCTAAGATAGATGGATATAAGTTTAATTAATTATTTTTCTAGTTTTTATGTAAGTTTCAACATAAGTTTATACTTAATTTTTGTATAGTTTATAAGTTTTGTTTATTGTACCTATCATTCAAAAATAAAACACTGTTCTTTGCTTTAAAAGAAAACAAGAATGGTTCTAAAAACAGACGCCACTATTTTCATTTTACTACTAAATACATCTAAGCGTAATATATATTGGAAATAATTTATTTACAACTACCTACTGATTGATAAGGCTTATTTTTTGCCAATATCACATTGTATACAAAAATTAAGAAACTCTATTCAGTTTAAAAACACAAAAACTACTATTTGGTGTTGGGTTAAAAAAAGAAAAGTATCGTTATTTCGTCAGGATCGCAAAGCTATTCTTCCCTCTTGAAAGCAACGTTTACGAGTCAGTTGATGAGTTTCCAGTATAATAAAATTACATGCTCGCATATTCGAGAATTGATGTATTGTATTATCCATTCACAATTAAACACAATATCAAGCTAGAGGCCGGAGATAAAAAAACGAAAATGTTTATTAATGTTGTCAGTGTCAGGTCAGTGAATTAAACTTATGCCTCAGTAATTTATTTCTTCAATTTATCTTTCCGAGTGCGTTAAAAATATGAGCGCAGTGATGATACTGAAGGCCGTAATGAACTTCAAGTCAGACAATTGCTTGAAAAAAATTTGCTGTTTTTTCATCATTTGATTTTCAAAAAACAGTATTTTAAATTTAATTGTTTATTTTCCTAAGCACTTGCGGGCACACCTGTCTATGCTCCTGTTGACGTTGATATTTGCATATTGAAATACCTCGATAATGGCAGCAAGTAATTGATACGCGTGCATTTTTTTATAAAACTGGTAAGCAAAGTGTTTATAAGCTTTATTTGTATGGTGCGAACAGCTTTAGGGCGATATGGCCACAGTGGACACAATCGCAGTAGGCTTGAAGCGATATCTTAATAACTGTTTGTGGATGGTTGATAATGGTCTAAATAGTTATTAACCTTTTGAACGCCAAGAGCTACTAAAGTGGTCGTGTGCTGTCGTGCCTACCACGCCAACGACTACTAAAGAGGTCATGGCAGAACGCTGTCAAACTAATTTTACTGTTGACAGATAAGGTTTAAATTCGTTTCTCAATAGTTGACATATTAGCGTGTATGCCACATTTTGATGCGAGGGAGAAAGCGTTGAAAAGGTTAATAATTTGACATAGGTACCTGCTAGTTAATTTGTTAATCTCACAGAAAATAAAATATGGTGATCGTTACAGACGCTTATCATATCAGTGGCAGGCAGAGAGCCTACCGCGAACCATTCCTTTCATTCTTTCGTCTAAATACCTCTATCGCTCGAATATGTTGGAGTGACAGAGATGCACATAAGGAAATTTAGATTTATAAATGTACTAAGATTGTTGTTACTGCTACAGCACTGTATACCCGATTAATAACATATCGAACTACGGCAATGATTACTTGCCATTCAAAATAGTGGCATTTACTTTCAGCCCACACTGTTGTAAGTACTGTATTATCGATGTTAAACTGGTCGGATATAAAAATGAAAATGTTTCTTAATATTGTAAGTAGCGACATTAAATTAAATATATGCCTCAATAATTGATTTCTACAATTCATCTTCCCGAGTGCGTAATAACCACGACCAATTTGTAAAAAAAAAATTACAGAGTAAGATCTGCTGTGCCTAGATGTATCACAAGAGGTGACCAGTTTGCTGATTGCTTGCGTTTATCATATCGGCGTCCATAGCTGGCGGGTGCCGGACGCTACTTAACCAAATATCTACTGTGCGGAGATCGTACGATTTTAAATGTTAGAACCGGCGGGAGAACTTACGTGGGTAATTCCTGAAAGTAATAAAAATGTTTATTTTTTGAAAATATAACTTATTGTCTATTTTTAGATACAATTCGTTCGGTGATGATTTGTACCTTAGGAATGCTGGTTGAAAATTATATGTCAGGCATTTTTTTAAACTTAAGATTCCAGGAACTTTCAGTATGACCTAAGTACTGTCTGCAGTCTTCAACGTCGACGTCTTCAACAATTTTTATTATACGGAAGTGAGACAGTCGATATTATGAGAACGAGAGGCAATTGAAACCCGATCCGTAGCGCGCAGAGGGGTTTTATTACTCGAGTTGACCATTTGAATACCTCGGAAATGTTTTTATCGCATTTGCGAAGAAAAGAAAATTAAACGAAATAATATATTTATTTTCTTTGTCTTTCTTTTTTACTTATATCTTTTGCAATTTTACACGATTCGCAATCTCAAGATACCTATATCTACACAGCCAAGATCAATCATTTAAATTTTGGTGACTTTTTAAATCGGACCCTGTTATGGGGAGAATGTTATTTAGACTTGAGTTACCGTTTTTGGGCCTTTGCCGCTATTTAAATTATAAACAAAAAAAATAAAGACCAGCTTAACTCTTTTATAGCTTGGAATTCAATAAATTAAATAAAATAATAATAATATAATTAATTAATTGAATCGTTGATAATTATAATTATGATTATCTAACTCACAAAAGAATAAATAATTATTAAGGAACTACGAAGAACATAGTTACCACCTAAAAAAAATATATACAAAACATTAATCATTCAACGTATAAAAAATTGACTGACTGTAAGAAAAACAAACATTTCTCTTTTCTTCTTCTTCCTCGCGTTGTCCCGGCATTTTTGCCACGGCTCATGGGAGCCTGGGGTCCGCTTGACAACTAATTCCAGAATTGGCGTAGGCACTAGTTTTTATGAAAGCGACTGCCATCTGACCTTCCAACCCAGGGGGTAAACTAGGCCTTATTGGGATTAGTCTGGTTTTCTCACGATGTTTTCCTTCACCGAAAAGCGACTGGTAAATATCAAATGATATTTCGTACATAAATTCCGAAAAACTCATTGGTACGAGCCGGGGTTTGAACCCGCGACCTCTGGATTGCAAGTCGCACGCTCTTACCGCTAGGCCACCAGCGCTCTTTCTCACACATTTCTCAAAAAAAAAAACAACCATAATATTCTGTCATTTGGTATGTATGTATTTTGGAATAATACATTCAGTCGTTTAAAATCTAGAGCAGTTCAAAGTCAACCCTGAACTGTGAAATTTTCATTTTCTGGACGTTTTCTAACCTACTCACAAAGCCCTTTATACACACGCTAAGTTCAAAAAAGAAATCCCGAAAAGAAAAAAGATAAACCGAATTTTTGACTTCACAGTTACTACCCCCACCAATTTTGCGCTTGTCATCTGATATATTTGTAATAATTTTGTATTTAGAACAACATACTGAATCCATTAATATTACACCGTGTTTTTTTTTCGTTCATTGCAAGGGTGTATCCCTGAGCTTAAATTAAGTAACTTTTCGAAGACACCGGTATTCTATGTAATTAACCCCGTTTCGGAGAAAATCAATAATTATTTTTTATCTTATAAGGCCCTTACGAGCGTGTACACTTGCCTTAGGGCCTGTTTACATATTGATTAGTGTCTAGTACGAATTAATAAATTTGATATTAAACGTAAGTACTATGTCGAACGATCGATGTTCGAAATGACATTGATTTATGTCACAATTTTTGAATTGTTTGGTTGAGTTCAATGTAATGTTCTTGTTACAACAACGCTATATGTGTTGCAACATTTAATTACTTTTTATAATAATTAAAAAAACAAAAAAATAAACAAAAGATATTTTCACAAAATAAACTATGCCATTTAGTTACCTCAAACATACTTACTGATTCCCCGAAGTTAAGGGAATTCAATAAAAACACGGTGTATATATAACCATATCCAAAATCAACTTCTAGAAGACTTATGGACCAAACACTGATCTACTAATGTCCCAATATTAGAAAAACTCGACTATTATTTGGTACATAACATTTAAAATAATCTAATCATAGACAAAATATGCTTATTGGTCAGAAGATAACGAAACAAGAAAAAAACGTGTATGTTATTTATATGGATATTGATTTACACATTGAACCGTTTTCATTGCTCCTGGGTCGAATTGCGTCATGCTAATCTTAGGGTTTAAAGATAAATATAAACAGGGTATCAATTACAAGACACTTCAAGGATATTCTTAAAGCACATTAAATTTATTGCTACCCTCATCAAAATTCCTACTGTCTAGTTATTTCGTACTTTACGGCGGCCTTAAGTTAAAAGGAAAGATAATAAGATGGGAAACTAATAGGTCTCTAGGTGACCTGTTCCAGTTTACTGGAATTGCGCCGTTTTACGTATTGCGTAAAATGTCTTAAAAAGCTTAGAAAAACCTGTCACTTTTGCCCTTTTGTAGCGTGAAAGATTTGAGGACAAACCTTAGTAACGAAGGTAATATTAGTAAACTTACCTTTATTACGTTTGAAAGAAAGGGCGGTAAAATGTAATTGCCGCCACCAGGGCAGTTTGCGTTTTATTATTGGGTCGGAATATTAATATTTTTGCTTAACGGCCAGGTTTTATGGCAGGACGTGGGATGTCGTGTTGTAAAGCGTTTTGTTTTGGACTATTTCTCATACGTTTTGATTAGTACTGTCGAGCTTGAAATGAAACGTGGGTGAATAGAAACACTCGAAAGTTTATGGGCAAACGAGCCTGGGTAAAATTTCATCCCCGGCCTTTGTTTTTACAAAGGCCGGGTTTTTACTATGTATTGCAAATTGGCGTCATCTAAACGAGTATCTATTGGCGTTTTGCCCTGTATGGCTTGCCAGGCGGATTTAGAATAACTTATATATGTTGGTACCTAAATCGATTACTGATACCCACTCACATGCTTCATATTTTTCAGTGACCTCTATTATTATAATAAAATAAGGGTGACAGCTGGTAACTATAGTTACCAAAAGCAATTGATTGGTTATTGATTTAACTTGAATCAGCACGTTTAAACCTTTCACGAGGGACAACGTATTAATAAATACATGTGCATGCCGCCGAGTCCTCAGTCGCCTTAAGGACCCGCATTACCATTAAACAGTTTATTATATTTTATACAAGTCTCATTATGTTTTTCAATGGGAATTTTGTTCAAGTCGGGAACAAACCAAATTATTTTTTATTAAATATTTTCATTTGTATAAACATACTATACAATAGTATTTTCACGTCAGCAGCTCGAAAAAGGGTAATTTGCTGCTTAAAAACAGTGAGCAAAATCGCATTTTGCTCACCGAGTGAGACAAAATAACATACAAGTGACCTTTAGATTCGAATGTCATTTCAACGTGCGGGGCCTAATACAAGTTCGAAATATTTGGATTCTATTGTCTTTATCCCTTTCACGTCATTAGCAAAAAGAAAGAGACAAAAAAGTGCATACGTAATTCAACGGTATATTGACGGTTTATAATAGACCCCCGAAATAAGTCAGACCGCATCGTTCCAAAACACCCTACCAGTCTTCATTCGTAATAATTAATTAATGAAATAAAAGTTTAAAATTTAATAAAAACACCATATTATTATACATAATTTATTATACAATCAAAACAATGAACTTATACAAAT
Organism: Cydia pomonella; assembly: GCF_033807575.1. Taxonomy (NCBI): domain Eukaryota; kingdom Metazoa; phylum Arthropoda; class Insecta; order Lepidoptera; family Tortricidae; genus Cydia; species Cydia pomonella. The sequence goes on along the minus strand of NC_084719.1, from coordinate 12,590,816 downwards.
TTATGCAATTGTTACGTAGTAAATAATTCTACTTAACTACTTTTAACGATCTCTTATAGTTTACAAATAGTAGTATCCGCAATTCGGACCGGATCCTACAAAGTTTTTTTTTACAAAAAAAAATTGTCGATTGAACTGTCAATTGATGTTCGTTAATTCATTATTTTCGTATTATTTTATTGAAATTTCTTTCGTTTTGTTTTATTGCGGTAATTAAAGGTAATTGTTAGAATACCTTCAGAAAACATGAGTGAAATAGTGATCCGTCCGTCTGGATTATATTTTTTCAGGTTGTATTTTTTGATGGCTGACTGACGTGAAAAATTTTGTGTACTACACGAGATCAAAGTTATTTACATCTCGTGCGCTTTTGAGTCCCTTACTGCGCTCAAGATTCTAAATTAGATTCACGAGCGTAGCGTATTATAGAATCTTTCGCTTGCACGGGACTCAAAACAAGCACTCGAAGAAATATCAAACTTTGCTCTCTTGTTGTACAAATAACTATTTATACAATCGTGATATAATAGAGAGCTTTTCAGTGGAGTAGCGTGTTTAGGCAACGAACCTCGCTGAGTTGTCTAAGTGAGGTCCGTACGAGATTGAAAAGCTTGATTATATTACTATTGTATAAAATAATTTTTCTACGAGTCATCAAAAATATTTTTATTTTTTTACTATAAAACCTAAATAAGTAATGAAAATTACTACGTATCTAAGTAGACAAAAATACATAAACGCGCGAGCCCCCGCCCGCCCGTCTCCCGTTCTATAGGAGCGCGGCGGCACGTGATTGGTAATTTTTTTTATAGTTGACTGTAGTCCACGCGTACGCTGTAGCGTATCGAAAGAAATTTGCAAAATACAGCCTAAGAGCCTAATTTAACCTTATGTTATGGGTAACACTGCGTTGTATAATCTCAGCGGATCGCGTTCTTCTCTTACGGCGAACAAAGCTTTAAGTGTAGTAGTATACATTATGTTGTAAGGATTGTAAACTTGCTGCACGCCGAGATTACATAAAAGCTTGTAAACTAGACCAGTGTCCGGTGCCGCTCAAAGCATTACATAGAAAAGAAAAATGATACAACGTCATACTACTTTCATATGTACTTGTCGCATTTTGGATTCGAGCAGCATTGGTAATAAGAAACTAATAACTTAACAAACAACACGCGATGCTTCGCGGCGGGAAAAAAGCCCTAATTATAGGTATTTAGTGGCATCTTAGCTAACAGCGTACTATTTGTGCAAATTATAGGAAGGCGGGTAGAAAGGGCAGACTATTCGGGATTTGAAAAACGCTTCGAACAATATAAATAGTGATACAGGAGATGCGGTGTTAGAGCGTTTTCATATGATGTATCTTCACATGTATTGAGAAGAACAGGAAAAAAGCGACGTGAGTCCATCTTTTCTAAATTTATTGTTATTTTGTCCTTCAAGTTTTACATACAACTGCAATTGAGGAAATCTTAACTCCTCCATTTTTATGCATGTTAGCAATTTGAATGTAATAAGTCTAATATCTTAATGTCGTAAATTTTACTGTCATCGCTTCCCCCTCTATCTTCATATCATTAAGTTAAGTCTAATGTTATTAAAAAAAATTATACTTCAACCATATTTTAATATAATTAGTTTTACTAAATGTGATCGATCGTTTCGATTTCAAATGAGTGGATCATTCTCTCTGTACCTCAAAATGATTATAAGTAGTCGATCCATGTCGGTCGGCAGCTGCGCTCCGACTTTGATTAAAACTTAATAAACTTATTGTTTTCACAGAAATGGACACACACATTGTTGAACTGTATAGAATAATATATAAGTGAGCGTTGGAACCTCAGGACATCGATGTATATTACATCGATGCCTCAGGATATCAAAGCGTCTGAACATTTATGAGTGTTTTCCGCAGTATTTTTTTAATAGTTTAAGGCATAAGTAAGGGTTTCATCTCAAGTTTGATCATCTGAAATATTATGAATCTTATTATTACTTAAACCTAGAATTTAAGGTTATAGTCCACGATTACTGGCCTGTAAATAGTAAATCCTGGCCACACGAGGTGGTCCCCATCATAGCACTTGTTACGTGTGTACTTTTAGTAAAGCTTAGGGCGTCATTCTGGTTGCTTACTCAGTACCTACGATCGAGTTAAATGTTGAAGCGTTCCATTACAAGAGCGCTCTGTGTTTATACTTTGTTGTTTCGGAACTCGAGGCCACGTAATGTTGGGTTATCCTTTAACTCGCAGACTCGCACGCTCGGTCCCAAAGGTTCATATTCATAACTATCCTGCTGTCATGTAACTGGCAGGATTCTATGCAGATACCATTAGATGCGCTGATTACGACAAGATAGAAAGGTGACATGGCATTTTGAAAGGAGAACGGTAATTTGTATGAGATCGTTAATGTAATTTATTAACCCCTATACTTACATTACCTATTGATTTCTGGGTGAACAACGGAGAATGATCGGCATTTTTGTTTAAGATATGATAAAATCTAAAATTGAATAATTTTAAGTACCTATTTAAATCGATAGCAAATCTATGATAATAAAATGCATCGATAATTATATAACAACTTTCTCGCTATCCGCTTGAACTACTGACCAATATAATGTGATCTTGTGAACACTGAAAGAAACCCAAAGCGTGCAACGGATACCTACATAAAAAACTTATAATACGTACAAATTCAAATGAACAGGTTACAATTTTCGACTTTTACTAATTTCATGAGTATGAAGGAAACACAAAAATAGACAATATTTGGCTGAACATTTGTTAATGTATATAATATGTTATCAACTAATGAATCAAAATACTTCGTATTCAAGCTGGAAAACACAAAGGGTGTAATTCGGGGGATCTTGGAAATAATAATTTAAAAAAATCAAACAAATACAATGATGTATTTCCAATTCTTATACATCTATCAGGGAATTTAGACAGACTTCACAGACATGACGAAAACAACCGCTTTCAGCAATATATATCTTTATGAAAACTAACAAGAGAACAAAAGCATTATCAAAATATGACAAAATAAACAGACAATATAAAAATGTATAAAATATAAAAAATCTACCTACGTAGATCTCGACAAGTTTCAATGATACTCGATATCTACCATTGCGTTCCGTCGCGTTTTCTGCAGTGATAGGAACAGGTAAGGTAGCAGGTAGGTTGCAGGCATAGGTACTTAAATTTAAGCAGTATTTATATAGATATTTTTACTTAGAGTCTTAAGGCCTACCGCGTACCACGTTCGACGTGTTGTCTCTCTGTTGCACTCGTAAATTTGTCCATAAGTGTGACAGGCAACACGTCGAACTTGGTTCCCGGTAGGCCCCCTTACATTCCACGACTCTACTCTTACCGCACAAACTTCTACACTGTAGAATCTACAGGTATGTAGTATAAACCTACGCTAATGAAGCGTACCTAATAAAAATGTTGTAAAACAAGCAATTTCCCTGCATTACAACTTCATAGCGAGAGCTCGGTCATCTGGCCAAGCTGTGCAGTAAAGTTCATATGCCTTTACACTTGGAGACGTAAAAAGGCCATTGGTGGCGAGGAGGTAAAACAGATCTGGTGGCCTAACCAAGATGACAATCGTACATAGACAAAACCAAATAAAAAGCAAAATTTCATTGAGATGACAGATGCTACGAAAAGTCACGTGACTATTTCCATACACTATTTAACTTTCTGCCTCTTAAAATTAGGATAGTAGAGTGACAAAATAAAGAAAAGGCTTATTATTTATTTCAACAGAATACAAGAAGATGGTGATGTTGACTTTAGCCAGTCTTCTCCGAGACCACGAGTGTAATGCGCGCTTGAAATGTCGATGGTAACTAAGCATAAAAGCCATATATGGCAGTTTTAATTTTTAACTTTATTGACATCTATTAAAGTTCAAATTTATGACAATTTTTCACAATATGCACTAGACTAAGAGGGTTATTTTTCACCACATCAACTGGTAAAGGCCCTCTTGATTGTTCAAAAACGAATGAGAAAGTTGCATTTTTCCACATGTGGGGCAAAGTAATCAGAAGCAAATTTTGAGTTGTATCCTTATGTTAGCTGGTAGAATTTACTATTAAATAATGATTTTGGATGATATTTTTTTCATTACGTTTATTTGGATTTGATATGGTTTATTATTTTTTGGTATTTCATATTTTCCTCGCGTTGGTGTGGTGAAAACTTTTGTGTTTCACTCGGAGGCAAAGTTTGTTTAACCTTCGTGCCTCGAAACCCTCGCAACGCTTAAGATTCCACTTCTAGAACCACCGCTACGCTCGTGGTTCATATTTGGAATCATTCGCTTGCTCGGGTATCAAATTAACACGAGCGGTTAATCAACAACTTTGCCCCCTTGTAAAACAAATAATTATACACGATTCAATCCCGAGTCCCGTTTCTGTTAATAAGAATACTTGGCTAAAATTATGTCTCACCCACCTAAAAAATCGTGAGACACGAATATACAAACCAGTGAGGTCAAATCACCCTTAATATGCCTATTAGGTACTGAAATACGTGTACCTATTTCTTTATTTGTACTAAAGTGTAGGTCCATTCAGGAAGAAGGCCTGTTTTATGGAGCAATAAATATAAACAAACACCATTAAAGTAACCAGAGAACAACGAAACAAAAGGAATCTAATGGAAATCCAAGTACATATTACTAAGTATGTAAGGTTTCGCTATTATCCGGGCAGTTATCGCTGGTGGTAGTTTATTCATTCATATTGTGGCGATTTTATTACCGAGCGCTTAATTAGGATGGTTTGTAAGAAATAGTTGTGGGGTTGAATACGGTTATTTTAAAGTAACCGACTTGTGAGAGCAAAAATAATGTATGAAAAATCTGACGATTGTAATGGTAAAGAGTAGGTTCATTCTCGTATTGTAATTTGACGGTATAGGAATCAGGTTTTAAACGTATAGGATTTAAGAACACTTGCGTGTTTCCAAATCCTACATTAAGTCTAGTTCTAAAATACAAGAGCTTTCTGGTGACCAGAGGCCTGGCCAATATTTCAATCAGTGAATCAGCATTATTATCCAGCTAGCGTTCTGGGCACCATACCGAGCGACCACGATTTAGAACAAATTTTCTATTTACAAGTTTTTATTTAAGTATTTTTTTACGTTTTTACTACAGTAATTTTACATTAGGTAAATAGAGATAGGTAATATACATCCAAAGGTTTTACCAACTAAAAACAAAACAAAATAACCCCTGTTGTTTAATTATTACGAATGTTAAGTAAAGCACTTAATTTAAAGACTAACTCGTTAATTAAGCCTTAACAGTGTGATAGCATTCGTTTTATTTAACCCTGGTACAAATTGGCCGTGCCGCCTTAATTGAGACATCGGGACCAATGAGCCAAGATCAAATCTTGGCTTAACCGATTGTACTGTCGTGTGGACATTTGCTAACCTCCTTATTCATAAAACTTTACAAGCCTCCATAAGTTAATTTTCATCACACTTGCTCGAAAAAGTTCTTATTTCATGCAGGTGTACTGAAGGACAACGGCCTATGATGTTCCCGCGGGAGCTATGGATTGTGAAAAAAAGTTATAACTCCCTTCTTTTTTTTATTATATCACTTATTCATACAAACCAAGTAGCATAAATGAGTTATACTTTTAAAATAATAATATTTTTGTTTACGTTTAAAATTAAATAATTTGATTAATTTAACATCCGTTTAAAATATTTTGACATAATTTTCAATCGTGGCTGAATGCCGAATAGGTCTGTGCCCTCGATGCTAACCTGTCAAGAAATTACAAAATGGCGGAAGAATGTTTGATATGTTACCGTACTGTGTGTAACTCTGGGGGTAATAATGTTGCAATCTCGGGTCTTTAATTCCCTCCAGTGGCTGCGGCTGTCGGGAATTCCCATCCTCGTATCCAAAATTTCACTTACCCCCTCGTTTCACAATGTACTATTATATGTGGCATTATCTATGAAAAGGGACGTTATTGTCGATGGCGCTTACGCCGCACTGCGTCGCGCAGCGTTGTATTTGTATCGGAGCATCGTTTATAACGGCGGAAGGGCCATCGACAATAAGGTCCATTTTCATAGATAACATCACATATTTTCTCTCTTTCTTATAAATACATGAGTAAAGGATTGCAGCCCGTTTCAGAATGACGCCATAACATAAGTTGTGATTGATTCTCAAGCCTTACGAAGACGGTTACAAAAACGATGTATATAAATTCGGTTTCAGTAAACTAATCTGCTTACGTTTACTTAGGGCTTTTCACAATGTCTAAGTAAAGTCTTGAATAAGCTACTTGCCACTTATCTAACGAATATAGTTATTGTTGACATTTCACAATCTTCAAATAAGCTTAACTGGTACATAAAGTGCTAAATTTTGCAGGAAGTTTTATCTGGCAGTTAATTTAGGTATTTGTTAATTAGCTATCAAATACTTTACTTGGACATTGTGAAACAGGGCCTTACACTGTAAGTATTAACGTCAGAACTGATATCGGTTGTTAATTTCATGTTTAAATTTTTAAAAAATATGTATGAATTAGTAGAATTATATTTTGGTAGAATTAATTATTATTAAAAAAAATTATTATAGTTTCATTGTGTGATAATAAAGTTCAACAGGATCTTATACTGGTCTGGGTAGCTATTCGAATGTGAGCAATTTACATAGTAGGCGAATAAGAAAAAAGGTTTGTAGGTTTTTTTTACTCGTAACTTTGAAATTTCACTACTATTACGTAAGTGCAGCACAGCGAGCTTATTTAAATGTAAAATTTAACTGTTTTTGCACGAGAATGTACAATCGGCAATCGCCTCATACATCGACCGTGCCACTCCCCGATGCATATCGCAAAGATTACGAGTGTCTGCAAGTGCAGTGAATTACGAGCCTGACTGTACATGTATTGTACTGTACAACCACACTGTAATTTATAAATATGTCATATTTTACTGGGTTAACAGCCTTTTAAATAGTACGGCGTATTGTTTTTTTTTTTTTTTGCTTTTTGTTTCGCGCAATTTTTACAGACTATAAAAGACGTAAGTTAATATTTTTTTCTACTCGTCGACTGTATTGGTTGAATTAAAATTTCGTATACCAAACTATAATTACGTATTTTGCATGTATGGGCTCCCAACTCAACTATATATTTTTTTCCAATGCTTTGCTATGCCGCCGCGCTCCCATAGAACGTTTATGTCTTTTGTCTACTTAGATACTTACCAATTTTCATTACTTATTTCGGTTTTATAGGAAAAAAATATGTATATTTACGATGACTTGTAGAAAAAGTATTGTATAAAATAGTGAGATAATCAAGCGTTTCAATCTCGTACCTCACTTAGGCAACTCAGCAAGCTTTGTTGCAACCACGACCACTAATATTTCCCCTTAAGCGTGAGCGTCATTCTAGATCTATGATGTAGATGAAGTTCGCTCTTGACAATGGCATTGCGTCTGAGTTCGATTGATTTTCCTGCACTCTACATTGTAATAAAGAGGCCATTGTCGTGCCACCCACAAACCACGTCCGACTTCCATGCGCTAGTGTTCTAATACTATAACTCATACGATAGAGTACCGAACATAGATTGCATTCAACTAGATCTTACATGCCGATGTTATATGAGTCGCGCTGACCACTAGACCGTAACTCGTTTAGCATGCAGTGGGAAAAAACCGAGAAAACGCTACGTAAAAGCTTAGACTTGACAATGGCATTGCGTTTGCACGCACGCTACATTGTAATAAACAGGCCATAGCCGTACCACCCACAAACCACGACCGACTTCTTTGCACTAGTGTTCTAATACGTACAATAACTCATACGATAGAGTACCGAACATAGATTGCATCCGACTAGATCTTGCATGCCGAGGTTATATGAGTCATGCTGTCCACTAGACCGTAACTAGTTTAGCATGGAGTAGGAAAAAACCGAGAAAACGCTACGTAAAAGCTTAGACTTGACAATGGCATTGCGTTTGCACGCACGCTACATTGTAATAAACAGGCCATAGCCGTACCACCCACAAACCACGACCGACTTCTTTGCACTAGTGTTCTAATACGTACAATAACTCATACGATAGAGTACCGAACATAGATTGCATCCGACTAGATCTTGCATGCTGAGGTTATACGAGTCACGCTGATCACTAGACCCTAACTCGTTTAGCATGCAGTGGGAAATAGCCGATAACACGCTACGTAAGAGCTTAAACTTGACAATGGCATTGCGATTCACGCACGCTACATTGTAATAAACAGGCCATTGCCGTACCACCCACAAACCACCACCGACTTTCATGCCCTAGTGTTCTAAATGTTCTAATACTATAATTCATACGATAAACCAAACATTTTTTTTTGCCGAGGTTATACTACGAGCTATATTGACTCGAGTTACTTAACTCGTTTAGTATGCTGTAGCGAAAAGTCGAAAAACCGGCCAAGTGAGAGTCGAACTCGCGCATGAGGGGTTCCGTACCATTATGTTTGTTGTATAGGAGCCCCCCTTAAATATTTATTTTATTCTGTTTTTAGTATTTGTTGTTATAGCAGCAACAGAAATACATAATCTGTAGAAATTTCAACTGGCTAACTATCACGGTTCATGAGATACAGCCTGGTGACAGACGGACGGACATAAGACAATATTCATGTATTTTCATATAAATATCCATTAAGATAAAGAAAATCATTAGAGTGGTTAGTGAGGATATATATGAATCATATTAGTGGTTATCTCATATGATTCATCTAGTAGATAATAAAAAATATTCTGTGCTGCCATCGTTCTAAGACGACATATCCCAAACATTTCTGTTCTACCATTTTTATCCAAAACGCTCTCAATAAATTCATGAAGCATATGTACTTGCTTTTAAAAACAAACCTTGTACCATGAAATTGAAGTTTAAATTTGGAAGCATGTAACACTTTGCGAAACTTTACTGGCCCGATGACGAGAATCACTTTCGGTTGATGATGAGGAAGCTGTTTGTTTTAAGATTAGACGTGGATTGGCTGACTATAATATATTCGGTGTAATATTGTCAGCTCGTTGGCTTGTCAAAATTTGTAGTTTACGACTGATATCTACTTTTCTTGAAAGGTTGGTATCGGTTAGGAAAGAAACACTATTTGGCCAATTGGCAATTGCAAAAAAGATTTCTAATCTGAGACCAACCTCACAGTAAGCGTGACGCTTAATGTTCAAATATAAGTACGTAAACGTGCGTGGTTTTGGCCTCGTAGGTACCCCAGGATTGTAAACATTCCATTAAAACTTGCATAGTCGCAGCAAGCGCTTGTCAATCTGGTGTGTGGATAGTATAATCTTCAATATTATCGTCGCCACCATCCAATACATAGGTATTCCACCGGTTGGCCTGTGCTTTTAAAGGCCGTCGTTCGTCGCCACATTACTGCCGGGATTATGATGTTCACACCGTCACTCATTTTATCAAGGAAATTAACAGGTAGTGGCGGAAACAACGACGCCGTACAGTGATCCAGCTGCAGTTGACATCCGAACGTCACCTTAAGAGCGATTGGGCTATTTAGGGTTTCCTGTTTCGATCCCTGGACCCTAGTCCAGTCTAATACATGTACTTAACCTAATGACGTAAAGTTAGAAGTATAGGTATACCTACCAAAACAAATAGCTGATTGCGCTGTAAAAATGTGTTAATTAATTGGTAGTGAATCACAATGATTTTGTCCCTGAATCATAATCTTTTTTACAAACCTTACATAGTTGTTGTTTCGTTTATTTTCGCTTATTAGCATTTTTATTTTTGAGCCCAGATAATTTGGCAATGGTTTTGACAATCCAGCCAGTGAAAGTGTTATTTTAAACGTCAAAGTTCTATGAAATTATGACGTTTACTTAACACTTCCACAGGCTGGGCTATCAAAATCGTTGCCAATTTTGCTTGATCTGACTTTATCTCATGAATTATTATATTCGCTTGCAACCCCTACGTAATCCCAAAGCCACGGAGGCTTAACTATAACACGATATGGTCCGCACAAAAATAACTGATACAATATGTAGCGCCGCCGGTGGTCGGCCGATAAATTATGTCGTCGCCCCCGGACCGTAATAAACCGATTTGTTTTTATCGGGAGCCGACATAAAAATAAGAAGCGAAATTGAATATGTGGTTGCGCGCTTCGTGCGGTATGGATAAGTATAAAACATAAGTATTCTCTCTATAACTATTATATATGTACAGTCAAGCGTAAAAATATGGGTGCACTTACTCAAAAATATGTCCCATAGCTAGGCTAGGAGTATGTTGTATGCAATTATATTTTATACACTTGAATGTACATTTAGCAGCAGAAGTAGGCAAGCAGATGACTTATTCAAAATTATCTGAAGACAACTTTTATTGTTGTTTTGAGAAAGAGTGTGTGCAGATTATTTTATATGGACAGCCGACTCGCTTAGCCACTCCTACTGCAGAGTGTACATCAACCATTCATTTACGTATCTTAAGAGGGTACCACGTGATTTTCCATACAAAAAGAGTTCGTTTTTCCACGGCGTTTTGGCGGCGGCTTCATGTAATTCATAAAATATTCGTTCGGTTATTCGGTTTCGGTTCGGTAATCGTTAGGTCATTACCATGTTACACAAATATTTGCCCTCCCGTTTCGAACCTTCAGTTGGCTAGGCTGCCGTGTCGTCAGACCGTAATTTCAGAGCAATAACGCAAATTACGAGTGAGGATTGGCAGGCACATGCCCTTTTAGATACCTTAATGTACCCAGTATTACGCCATAAACACGTCAGGTCAACAATAAAATTAGCATTTCTAAATTAGTTTTCTACTAATGACTTCTTGTTTATTAGTTAATGAATAATTTGCTTTGATTGGGGCTAAAGAGTTTAAAATATTAAGAGTACTTATTTATAATACTAGCTTCTGTCCGCGACTTCTTCTGTGAATATAGTTACATAACTAAATAGTACGAGTATGTATTAAGTATTAACTACCAATTCTTGTTAATACACTTTTACGTTAGTTAAGTAATTAAGCAATCACTCAGACGATATACACACAACACTCACGAGCACACGACATATCTATTATGGTAATGTACGAATTTCAAAGTTTACATTAGGTATCAATAAATATCAGAAAAATGTTCTCCTACAGATATCTAGGTACAAATAACTAGAGTACGAATTGATTAAAAATCAATATAACCACTTATCTAATCGATCGCTTAATCTAGTGGCTCGCCGTTTCATTTAATGCTTAAATTAGCAAACGTGATTAAATTGGCGCGCAAGTAATATTGAACATTAATCATAGCGTGTAAACAGGCCACACGCGTAAAATTATTATTTAAGTGTTATAGGTTAATCAGTTTTTACGTGAAAATCAATCATCGTGTTCTATATTTCTATAAGTACTTTAGGTATCTTACAGGATGGGCAAATAAGAAGTATACAATTTGTTTTTAAATTTTTACTATATTAAGTGCAAAAAATACTTAATATTTTTTCATAAATATGTTATTTAGGGTTGGCAATTGTATATGGAATATAATGTCTGCCAAATGTTTGCCTCTAGCAGCAAGCAATCGTTTCTCAAATGTTTGTATTGTTTGAAACACGTTCACTCGATTAATTTCGAGAAACAGTTACAGTGATTGGCATCCAAATTCCCCAAATTTTGCAACTTATTTCTGTGGGGCTATCTAAAATAACGTGTCTATGCTAACAAACTGATGAAATTTAAACAGGGTAAATCGACCATCAAACAGAAATTTACTGAGGCAACGCCGAAAATGTGCGAAAACATACTAATAATTGCGATGATAAGAGCTATTAGTGGTGGATATTTGTCACATATTATGTTCCGCATGTATTTGCCATCACTGAATAATATTTTTTTTAAACAATGCTTAATAATCTTTGAACTATATTATAGTTAAAATTTAAAAACAAATTGTATATGTATATGCTTCAGTTTTACCCATCAATAAAAATGAATTTTCTGGATGCTGGTTTTCAACTACGGAACGTAGGTATTAAGAAACAATGCTGCGTTGATGCGGGTGGAGTCACTGTAAACTGATTTCTACCATTCCAGAGGAGGCAGGCTACTTTTTATGCGACGGGTGGTTGCTTGATTGCAAAAACCTATTTTCAAAGACAGTGCCACATACATATACACACTCATGATCACTTCGCACACCACCAATAAAAAGTATACAAGTTAATCTGCCTTAATTATTAAAATCACACGATTAACCACTCGTTTACCGGCTAAATACCTTTCAAACTGATAAAAATCTGAGTTTAACATTTAAATTGTCGACACACAACAATTCTCGGCTTAGTTTACGAGAGCAATTACGCTGTAATCTTAACTGTTTAACATATAAAAGGCATATTCTTACTACATGCTCTCGACATACTTATGCCTTTTTAGACTGTAACGCATAATTGCGCAGACTATAGTTATCCGTTTCAAATCACGTTAATAGTATGCTCCTATTCTATGTAAACAGGAGTAACTATAATGAGTTTAGCAGGTTCTTAGGGCATTTTATTGTTAAAGTAGTAGTGTGGAAACTAAGTAAATGATGTCTATTGCATTTTATTCATATGAAGGCGCCACGTTTATAAACGTCTGCTGCTTTGTATTAGCATAATTTAGGATTATACGAAGTCTGCAAGTAGTTGAGTATTACATAGAAAGTTATAGGTGTTACCTAAATTTAACAATCATAACGAAGAAAGAGAATGTATCGTTATAAGGCTCATGATTCGTAATTGTTGAGTCCAGTAAAATTATATGGTATTGCATTTGTTTTCCAAAATATGTATCTCAACTTCGCCTTAACGTATCTAGAGAGAGTCTTTTCATAACTCATTCTCATAAACAACATCTAACAACGCACCTAGTCAACGCAGTGACATTGGCAATTGATGACGGGCATTGTCACAAAAGTCAGTGACAGTGAACTAGGTAATGAAAGTACATGCAAAATTTACAACCCCCTCAGAATTCATTAGCAACCTAATGTTAAACAGCAATAAGGTTCAAAATAAAAAGGAGAGCACATTTTCATCCGCATAGATAACTTTGTTTCATTAAGTGAGAGCAGTGGAAACATTAGGACCAATTCACTTCAATAGGAGCGTTAAACTTAAAGAAATGTTGACGTCAAGAATTAGCGCACTTGCTTTTTAATGAATGGACATTTAAAATTATCGATAATGCCTTTTCCAAACGACTGAAATACCTACGATATTGCTGATTTGTTATGAAGAACCGTTATTTCTGTAAGAAAGTGATTTGGAGAAAAAGTATAAGGTACCTTATTTTTGCACTCTTAGTGTAATTGATCCATAATTAACCATACTTTGTATCAGGTCTTTCGATCCAGTGCCGCAGAGCGTGTATAAATTCGCCTGTACTCTTATGACCACATGCAGAATCCCAAAATCAAAGAAAGAAAATTCACACTCTTGATGATGTCTTGACACTCTTAAAAAAAAAGTAAAGTAAAGTAAGTCAGTAAATTTTTTTTTTATAAAGATAATTTCGAAAAGTCTACCTGTTGTCGACGATGCTATTAATACATATTTATTACTGTTTTTAATACTACTGACAAATCATTTCCATCATAGATCAAGATCGTATCTAAGTGACCATAAATCTTATCTAGCCAATCACGTATATTATTTAACACACCGTTCACTTTCGAATAGTCATAAGTTTAATAAAATTTTGATTAAAATGTGTCGTTTATGGCTTTACAATGTTACACAGCTTTAACATGATGTTTTGGTTGCTGTCTTCAATTAGCTGCCGACGGCGCCTTTTAAGGATTGGTTAAGATAACAGATAAATAGATAAGAAGTATCTTGAAAGAGTTTTCATTACGAGGGTAGGCATACAAAGTGCAGGGCAATGAAAACTCATATAAGTAGGTATCTATAATATCTACTGTAATCTAAACTTGTTTCTTACAATAAAGTGTTTTTTAATTTTAATACAGTTGCTCAAAAAGTGCTACTTCAGGTAGCTGTTTAGCGTTCGCAAAAACCAGTTGGTAATAATTAGTGCTTTTCACTTTTCCAACTTTTTTTTATTAATTTATTTGTGACCATAATCTATAATCCAAACCAAAGAGACCAAAAACATTATATATTTTTTATTTCGCCATTACGTTTTATTACGTCAAAAATATATTATGAAACGATATAAATGAAATAATTATTTGTTATTATTTATTATATAAATTAAATGTTATCTTGATACATTTGTTGGTTGCCAGAGCTCAATGAGGGTGCGGAGCGTTAGGGTCGACAACGCGCATGTAACTTCTCCGGAGTTGAAGGCGTCCATAGGCTATGGTAGCTGCTTACCACCAGGCGGGCCATATGCTTGTTTGCCACCGACGTAGTATAAAAAGATATGGTACGATATTCAACTAAAACAATTTTTTAAATCATTGCCAAGTTGGCTGTCGTTAACAGAAATAAAAAATTAAAAAACGGCCAAGTGTGAGTCGGACTCGCCCATGAAGGGTTCCGTACCATTTATGACGTATTAAAAAAAACTACTTACTAGATCTCGTTCAAACCAATTTTTGGTGGAAGTTTGCATGATAATGTACATCATATATAAATTTTAGTTTTATCATTCTCTTATTTTAGAAGTAAAAGGGGGGGGGGGGGGAGGGGCGCACACACACACACATTTTACCACTTTGGAACTGTCTCTCGCGCAAACTATTCAGTTTAGAAATAAATGATATTAGAAACCTCAATATCATTTATGAAGACCTATCCATAGATACCCCACACGTATGGGTTTGATGAAAAATAAATAAATTGAGGTTCAGTTCTAAGTATGGAGAACCCCCAAAATGTATTTTGTTTCTATTTTTGGGTGAAAATCTTAATGCGGTTCACAGAATACATCTATTTACCAAGTTTCAACAGTATATTTTTTACAGTTTCGGAAAAAAGTGGCTGTCAGCCGTTACAGCTTTTTACATTGAAACTTGCCACTATCACCAATTAAAATGAATCGAATGACACTTTGCGTTAAAATAATAGATATACATTATACATAAATTTGAGGTTCATCTAACATCAAACTGAATATAGGTGCTTTAAAGAATTCGGCTCATGAAATATACAGAATGACAAACCCACGACATCCTAAATTAATCAGTTATTTCGGAACATCAAACGAAGCCCAACAAAAGCTCCCGTCATGTTCAACATCAGTTTTTATGAATGAAAAACCATCTTAAACGTTGAGTGACATGATCGTCACAACACAGTGAGTGACGTTGAAACCGTCTTTTTATCCAAATTGAAATGTAACGAAAGCCCATCTGAAACCGAATTAACACGATGAGAAAATATGCAAAACTAAACCATAAAACGATAGCAGTAAGGTGTTTGTCAGTTTTCATTATTGAATAATGGATCCGGTGAAAACAAAAGAATGATGAATTAACGCGGACGCGTGTGAGTTGTCATTTCACTCGTTCAAAGAAAAAGAGCTTACGTGATTTCATCAGGTGCTTTCAAATTTAAGCTTTCTGTAAATGCATTAAAGTTGAATTTTAAATAACTAGACCATAAATTTAAACCATTATTGATTGTTGGCTCGTATATCATTTGTCTCTGGTCACGCTCAGTATGAGGATAATTGAGGCGTCCACGACTTGAAAGATGTCAGTTTTGATTATAAATCTTGTAAAACAGGCATGAAACAATTAGGAAGTGACAAAGAAACTGGTGCAATATCTATACTAATTACAACTGTGTTGTCGGTATTTTGTGATACCTAACTTACCTTGGTAACTAAGTAGTAGGCAGGTACATAGGTACCCATATAGCTCTAGGTAATGGTTAAATACTAGATTCAGACGAAGATAAGTTGGCAGCGATTTTTGACAGCTCAGACAGTGCAAGTGTTATTTTAAGCGTCAAACTCCTATGAAATTATGACGTTTACTTAATACTTGCACAGACTGGGCTATCAAAATCGTTGCCAACTTAGCTTGGTCTGACTTTACATATTGTATTATAAATAGTCTCTCGGATCGTCCTCGTCTAAAGTTTAGACTCTAAACTTCACCAGTATACGTTTCCGCTTAAATTCATATACATCGTAGCATATACTGACATGACATGTTGCTTGGTTATGGCAAGGAATAATAAGGCAAGGTTTGAGTAATAATGCGGAGTACCTATCAATTTTCAAACAAATCTTGAAAAGAGACATGCAAGTGAAGTGTGATTTAGAATGGCGAGACATGTCAATGACCATCAACCAATTGCAAATGTTAACGATTTCAAATAAGAAATGCAATATCTAAACAAATTTTATGGCTTTTAAATCAGTTTTATTGAGCATCAAGAAATGTATGTTCATCAAAATGTCATTATTATCAGTTCTAAACGTCAAGTGAACGGCGATAGCAGTAAACGGCCAATTGTTGAAAGTTATTTTACTTCTCTTAACGATTATAATACCTACTAATACTCGTAGGTACGCATATAATATGTATAGGCGCAGAAGGCAAGGCAATCAGCGCTTAAAGTGACATAAAACCCGCGGCTTACTCTACTGGGCGCTGGTATACCAACCCAGTTGCTAGTGAACCAACTAAGATGCTCAAAGCTTTGCTAATAATCTCTAAATCACTTTTCCTTTTACGACAGTCATGTATCTGGCTCATGTAAGGCCCATTGTCTAACAAAGCCCACTTTGCAAAGCTTTGTTTTCTAAGCCAAAAATACTATTAATGCGTCAATGATTCAATAAATAATTAATCAATTTTGTTATTTGTTTCTTAAAATTCATAGTTCCATTTTGAGTCTAAAAATAAATAAGGTGGCCTTTACATGGGTCCGATACCTTAGCATTATCCACAGAGTCGACTGAGTTTTCTTACTTTATCTACGTTTACGTACTTTGTATCTACTATTTAACATACCTTGACAATTTTGAACTCCTTAAGCGGTCAGGCGTGTGAGACGTATCTGAAATAAAATAAACTACTATTAAAAACATATATATCAGTTCCGTTTTCGTTAACAATATATATGTGTGTATTTCATCGCGTTATATAGGAAAAAGTAGAATGTAAGATGAAAGTACAAAACAAAACAATATACAAAATGTTGTCGACTTTGCAAGCCATTGATTACACGAAAACTATTGTTTATTATGCATGACTGTCTCGTTGTAATAGTAAAACTACTGGTCATCTAGCTCAAGTACCTATTTCAAAGACAGCGAGGCCAATTCGATCAATTTGATGTCAAAATGCGTGCGCCCGTGCGTCTCGCTCACGCAAATATATGTACATTCAGCATCAATAGTAGCGGATGAAAGAACGCACCAAAAGTATCTGCCTCCTTGGAATACTTTTAAAAACATAGATAAGTATATCTCTACAGTTCATGAAAAAGTATCTGTTTCAACGTAATTGTTCGGCATATAGCGACATATCTCTTTTTTTTATTAATTTTTTTTTTGGAGAAACAACAGAAGTATGCGACAGGATAATAGGTTTAATTGTTAGGTACATATATTATTGATATGAACACTTCCTTCCTTAAACGCTCTCACTAAAACATACTTAAAATAAACGGACTTAAGTAAAAGGTAAGTTTACATACAAGTTTACCAAGTTTTTTTGTTAAGCAATTAGAGAACCTCCATACTTTTGACGTGTAGTCTGATCCACTACTTTTGTTGCTGACTGTACGAGCGATATGCACATATTATTAACAAAATGTCATGATTTTGATAACAAACATTATTTTACAGCTTACTGACAAATTGTACCAAGGATCAGGAGAAGGATCATTGTATAGACCAATAGGTTAACCAATCGAAAGCCTAAATTCGTGTCGAGGATGATACGATATAACGGGAACTCCTCATAGATCGACAATACTTAAGGAACTACTTAAGAAATATCAAACTATTTTTAGACATTTGTGAATGTTGACGGATATCTAAAACTAGCTGTTATATACGACCATCAAATCTGAAATTCACATTCCGAATTAAACCAACACCCAGTACGGAACGTTACACAATATTAATAAGGTCTTTGTCTAAAGCAGGCCGATGTTTCAATGAACACCGTGAACATTCGCAGAAACGCCTGCTTCTTACCATATTCTGATCAATTCAAATGATTTCACTGACAACCCTAACAAACAACGCAGCAGGAGCACCCATAAGTTCACCAGTAATTCAAAGTGCTATCTTATTTATAATTCAAACTTTATGTCCATTAAAATTAAATGCATAATCCAATAATCAGCTCCTACACGTGCTGGATAAAGCTGAAATTTCTGGCAGAATTTCCGATGTTAATATCAAACGCAATGAATTGAAATTAGTTTGCAAATACACGAGCGTCTCTATTCACGAAATATCACTCCTTGACTGAGTAAACGCGGCCGTAAATACAAACCAAACATTATGATTTGTGATAATTACACTTAATACTACCGTCGAGTGTAATGCATTCATAAATCTAAGGATAAAATATCTGTGCTGCGGTAGATTTAGACTCCCAACAGTGTCGGTACAAGTACTATTACAATGTCATTGCAATTCATACGAGCATCATTATGTTGACATGATTATAAAGACGTAGGAGCCACTCAAACTGAACAGCATGTTATCCAATATCAGAACGAGTACGCTTTGACTACGGCCTGCAAGGCTTAGTTTGTTAAGTCGTTAGTGAAGGATCAAAAGTGAACAACGATTACACAAAAATCCAATCCAATTACCACGTCTTTTGTGGCCTAAAAGCCGCCATTGTAGTCCAAGGGTTACGTCGAGTAACTGAATAATCAGTATCAATATTTGTGCTTCAATTTGTTTGTGTAAGGCAGGCGCCCTGTAGTGTTATATTCGACAAGCGTAGTTTTATTTCTCTGAGAAGATTCGTCAGGACACCGTGGGAAAGCGGAGCTTACGCAAGGGTCAATATTGGTTCACACAATTTGATTGTTGCACTCGGAGGTAGTTTTTCGGATATACCGTCAAACAACTCTTCAGCCCGACCGTACTTTTTACACCTACGTTCTCAGATGTTTGTGTTTGTAATTAGTTGTTCTGTCGCGTTGCCGATATATAATGGTAAATAATGCATTGTTGTGGGTCATTTTTATGACTGGGAGTCCGGAATTCGTCATGGGTGGCAGTCGACGCTTGCTTCAATGTAATAACGTTGTTTTCCTACGGTAATGGAACTTATGTGTTATGCGTTTTATTTCTCACGATATGCGTGCATTTAAATATGTGCTTTATCTACTATTTATGGCATCGTGCTTGATGAATTTAGTTTTACGATAAACGATAAATTTATCAATCATCAAGTACCAGTAATGTAAAGCACTGCAAGTGCAAATAATTCCGGAATAAACTTGGGAATACGAGTGCAAACATACATGAACAGATATAATTTATATTAAGATTTGTTTTCTCGTACTTGATTACAATTTGAAAAAATAATTCAGTTTCGTCGATTTCGTTATCGTTTTAGGGTCATAGGTACATATTTCAATTGACATCCCAATGTTAAGCAAAATCAAAGCATTCATGCGGTCAATCATTTTTTATGCGGGATAAATTTTTTCAGTACTTGAGACTCTAATAAGGAAAACATGGTATATTTGTATCCGATCGTTAATTTTTATTGAATTGTCCACAAAAGTGACTGAGTCTATGATTGCTATATTAAACACCAGATTTGAAAAGTAGTTAACTATTTGCAAGTGTAACGAAAAATATGTAAAGTATAAGCTGCAATATATAGGCAGTATTTCAATTTAAAAAATATAGCTAAACAATACCTATAATGTTACATATGTTATTTTATGTTCAATTGTAAGATTGCTCACATGGTGGCATCCTAGCATTACTTGCAATATCATGTGACACGATCCACTTTTGATGGCACATGGCAAATTTTCAATACATATTACATAACACACCGCGTGATTATAATCCATCATATATAATAACATACTTTGTGTCTACATATTCAGGAATCCCGCTTGAGATGGTATGGGCATATCATGAGACGCGACAAAGACCATGTCGCGAGGGAAGCCCTTGCACTAAAGGACAATAAGAGAGGATTTGAGACAGACCCAGTTGAAGAAAGAGACAACCCGTGATCGACCGACCTGGCGCTTGAGAACGAGGAAGGTCGGCACCCCAAATAATGGGAAGAGGCACGGAAGGAAGAAGGAAGTGTTCCATGTTATAAAATTTGCACCTACATAGTTGAAAACCTATTTATATCTCTGTTGGCCATTTAACTAAAGCAAGTTTTGCTGGAATGTACATTTATCGTAACTTTAGATTACTATCAATGTAACTAAGAAGTGTTAGCTATAAATTAATTACGGTATATGGCCAATATAAATAATCTGGATGCGAGTCTTGAAGGCCTAAAGTAAAGGGTCGGATGGCAGGCACGATTCAATTTATCTGTCAAAAGGCAGAGTGATTTTCTAATTGCTTCTACTGTTTCATGTTGATATCGTGAGCGGCTTTTGTAGGAGCTAGTCTTATTTATTTATTCATTGTTACTTTAAGTATTGTAAATGTTAGAAATTTTAAGCTCAGTCTGTCTGTCTGTTACCTTTTCACGCTTAAATCGCTGAACCGATTAAGGTGAAATTTAGTATGGAATTAGTTTGAGATCCGGGGATGGAAATAGGCTAGTTTTTATCAATAATTATGATAATTTTACGCAGGACAGAAACTATAGATAATATATAAATACATATCTTCAAATCTTGTAATAGTACATTGTGTATTAAGGACGGTAAACAAAAATTTACAAAATTCTTACTTAATATTTGTACCGCCCGCGGCACACATAATGTCCTTCATCACACCTGTGAGGAAAAAACGAATTTTTAAGCGAAATAATTCTTAAATACGGTGACATTTCAAACATTCGTCATTGTTGACAGGTTAGGCATCAAAGGCACATATCCATCCGGCATTCAGACACGACTGAATATTGTGTAAAAATATTTTAAACAGCTATTAAATTAATAAAATTAAATATTTTTACAAAGTAAAACTCATTTATACTTACCTCCTTTCGTAGAAATTGAGTAGATAATATAAAAAACTATTATTCCCATGGGCATAATGAAATTTAAAAAATCTATTACGCTCGTGGGCATAAGCCCAATCCATTTCATTATGCTGGCATACAATAACACTGTTTACGAGCATTAGTGTGATGAAAATGAAATTGTCCACGGGTGTCACCACGCGCATTCTTCTTCTATTTTTATGAAGATTGATTCGGGTGGATTGCTCAATCACCTTCGCCGAATACTGGCATGCACCAGATTTTGCAACAGAATTACAGCATATTGAACTTGGATTAACCTTTCCCAGGCTGGACCTTAATAGCAGCAACAATTTCTTCAAGACTCGTGGAAATTGAATCGTCATTGAGATAGGTGAATACGAACAATTCACGCCTGGTTTATATGGGCTTGGTGAATAATAGTGTCTGACCGAAACATGTTTTTTTGCCAAAATCGAAACCAAAGGTTAGGTTTTGGTTCTAGTTTCGGCCGAAACCAAAACTGAAACTTGTTGGACCGTTACCCATGAAAAAGTACCTATAATTCGCATAGGTGGTACAAAAAAAAGTTTAGTAAAAAAACGCCAAAATAAAATGTATCTTTTCTAATTTTTAAAGTCACAATCAACCAAGCTTCAATAAGGCCTGTTCAATTTACTGAGTGGACACTCATACACCTCTTTTAATCTGTTAATTTAAAAACAATTGACGTACAGCTCGCAAC
Source organism: Cydia pomonella (assembly GCF_033807575.1). Classification (NCBI taxonomy): domain Eukaryota; kingdom Metazoa; phylum Arthropoda; class Insecta; order Lepidoptera; family Tortricidae; genus Cydia; species Cydia pomonella. The sequence continues at coordinate 12,568,880 of NC_084719.1, read as the reverse complement.
AAGCTCTTATTCATAAATTGCTTCATATTTGTTCCTCAATAGTCAAATGTTTTCCCAAATGCATCGAATTAATGTAGAACATTGCAAATTAGCTGTGCAATCATGGTGAACTGGCAAGTATTCACTGCTAAACTCAAACGCAAATCAAATATTTAAAAGATTTGGAGAGTAACATAGAATTGAAGATTTTACAAAATCACAGCCCAGAAGTTACCTAAAATCTAAAAATAGGGTCTCTATTGTTTTCCATAAAGTTTTAGTCATAATGTATTGTTTGTCCGCATTTTCGTTAGTCATTATTTGCTTTTTCTCAGAAACGTGTGTTTTTTCAGGATTGCCATAAAACAAACCTAACCTAACCTAACCCATCCATAGGATAACCTTACGAAAATCCTGAAAAGTTATCGGTTTCAGAATTATAACTAATAATAATCTGACAATCGTTACATTATGACTTTCAATAATTATATCAAACAAACGGCTCCGCCAAAAACCGATAAGAAAGTGATACGTTTCCGCACACTTCATAGGACAACAGTGATCCTCTTTCAGAGCATGAGAAATGAAAAAGATAAATTCAGGAAGAAAGTTCATGCCTGACAACCAGTTTATTCCAGTGGCCTAAAAAGTGCATTCTATTTTGCAAAAGGAACTTATTGGTAGCGAATTGACATAAAATAATGAAACGAAAAACGATTAATAGTTACCATCCATCAGAAGCATATTAGTATTCCTGCTTTGTTTTGGCCTGATTTGCCAAGTGCCGCACTATGCTGGTCAGATTGTGGAGCTAATTAATTAAAAAAAGAGTGGTGAGTAGCTACTGGGCCATTGTACAAGTGAACTTAAGAAATGATAGGCGAAAAGCTAAGAATAATTTAAACGAATGTGATTTGCAAATTCTCCAAATGCGTCAAAAATGCGGCGCATCTGAGTATATTTCAAAAATTTCATAAATTGATTTACATTATATTCTCTCTTCTATATCGTTGGGTTCCGTTTCATTACGTTTATAAACATAAACGTTTCTAGACCAACTAATGGATATACCATTTTGGGTGTCCGCTTAGTAAATTGAACAGTCTTTACTTACTGTAAAAAAATTGATACGAAAGTACAACGTCATAAGTTTCGGTGCGACCGAAAGATTCGGCAGTTTTTGCGCCGAAACCGAACCTTCGGCCGAAACACGATTTTTATGCCGAAACCTGCCGAAACCGAAACCGAAACTTCGGTCGGACACTAGTGAATAATGCTAAGTACTAATTTTATGATTTGGTATAGAAAACCATGAATAAGAGTCAATGAAAGCAAATCATAATATACAAAAAGTCGTTATATGCTCACGATTCTCAGATATAAAGAACCGAATATATAGAGACAGAAATAATTTAAATGCATAAGTAAGTATATGTATAAAGAAAAGTACCGAGGGTGCAAAACCACTATGATATGATGTAAGAAATCCATAATAATGTAATGCATGTAAATTAAAACTGTAAAAAATAAGGTCCGCTGAGTTTATTGCACCAGCATTATTTAGTGTCAGGTAGAACTTAGAGTAGTTGGCTTTTTTATGTTTAAACAATCAGAAATAAAAAAAACTATTTATAATCTTCTTCTTATAAATATTTGGGTACAATCTTACACAGATCGACCTAATCTCAAACTAAGCAAGCTTTGCTTATGTACCATGGGTACTAGGCGAGGATATACATACGTATAAAGCTAAATACTTATTACTTATGAAAACACCCATGACTCATCAGGAACAAAATAAATATCTGTGTTCAACACACAAATAAATGTCCTTACCGGGATTAGACCATCGGCTTCATAGGCTGGGTCACTACCCATACCCATTAGGCCAGATCGGTCGTCAGAAACATATTACTATGCGAGTAATATACCTAAAATAATAGTTATATAAAATATTTTTGTATATTTATGAGTAAGTACTAATTATAGCAAGTATTAAGCCCGTGTAAACTTAGCCTTATTGAGAAACATACTGGAACTGACCAGATTTAAGTGTAACAACAGTGATTCAAATCGAAACAGCCTTAGCCATGAGACATATTTATATTTTAGAATTGTGATATCAACATGATACTCGTATTCATCTTAGGAAGTCCATTTCCAACAATTTACTCGTAAATTGCGAGCGAGGCGCACGGAGTTAGATACGATGTTAGTATCATATTTCTCATATCTGAATATGCCTCCATGAAGATTGATTCGCTGAGGTGATCGCATTAGGTCCGCCCGACTTGGGAAAATACTAGCGCGGAGTAGAAATGTGTACTTGTCCTCCAATCAAGTAATCATCGGCGGTGAAACACTTCCCTAACCTGCCTAAGGTCAGTATGAACGTGTACAAGTTATGTACCATCAGTCGTATACTTAATTACTTATACGACTTGCACTTGCATGGCGACTTTATCAATGAATTCATTCATAATTTCTCCATGCAATTTCGCAGTTCACTGTACCGGTATTGTGTTATTAATTCTACAGATGTTCAATTTAGGTAATGCCATTTGCCACTATTCGGGTTGTATTATTAGTTGTGAAATTTTATTTTTCTTGTATTAGGCTCGTACTGTTGTAATTTACTTGTTTTAATTTGTATTTAATAATTAAATTGTGTGAGAACTTATAAATTAATACTTAGAGATTATTTTACTACAACAAAGTCATTTTTGAAATAGTTTGAAGAACTGTAAAACCTATTACATTACCTACAGTTTTCTTTACTTATTTGTTAAGTATAGATATAGTTGATTATCATGATTTAACAGTAAATACAATTATTTGTCTTCTTTCAGTTAAATTATCTTACTAGCAAAACGTTGTGTCTTGTTAGCGGTTAAACTAACCTAACGGGTGAGTTAGGTACCTCCCTGAAATTTATTGATTGAATTAATTTTAGATTAAAATGATACTTAACTAACTGGCTTAAATACGTTCAATACTTAATTTCAATTTCCAATCGTCAAGATTTGAGCCGAAATTCTGTCATTAACATGTTCTTTGTCAAGATCACTACAATATCTCCGCTATTGTTGTATTTAAACGGCATCTTCACTAGGATTTGTGGACTGTCGACGCGGTAATCAAATACCCGTATAATGTGTGGATACCAATAAAAGGCTTCTCGCCTAATTATCACGTTTCACACTGCTCCAGCGCGAGATAATTACCAAGGTTCTCATAGAAATATCACGTTATTCCCGCTTTGGATATGGGGTCGTCTAAGGGGTGAAAATTGCTACAATAGTGTACGTTCAGTTCGTTGTAGTTTTATCTTCTCTTCATCTGTCACACAATGGGTTATTATAAAGTACAGTCACCATCAAAAGTAGCGTAGGTATCAAACTATGCGTCAAAAGTATCTGTCATTATTAAGAGCTCACAAAGTACTCGTCCATACAAAAAGTAAAAATGTTTTTCCACTTCTAAATATTTTCCATTCTCCATTATTTGTAGTATGTTATTGATACAATGAAAAACTAGGTTTAAATTTTACTTTTTTTTTAAATTTATAATAACAAAAACAACAAAAAAATTAAATAGAGCAAAATTTATAAACCTAGAATATCTTATTCTGAAGCGATCTACGTCAAAATCAATGCGATTTGTTAGTATGTAGTTAGTGGAAACCGTTTTCTCCCGAAATGGTATTTCATTGAAAGAGCACCGTTATTTCTTTAGCGTTTGAACGCGACTGTTTAGATTTTCTAATTGGAAAAATATTCTAGAGGGGCACATACTTTTGGCACGTTGTTTCATATGCTACTATTGATGCTGACTGTACTAGTAAGTAGTTTGTGTTTCTATGAATGGCGTATATCTTATATCCATGTCGGATACGCAATTTTAAAAAAAAAGGTACGTTTTAATACACATTTCTCTGTCTTAGAAAAATCCTATATTTGCGACGGCGACGTGACTAGTTAAGTTAGCCAGCACCTCCTATTATAACTTATCGTGACCCGTACATAAGCCTTGTCACTGTATTGTCATAGTATTGTCATGAGCGGACAATATGCGCGACAACATGGGATATGAAGACAGATGTCTCAGTTAAGTTGTCTAACTATATTATGTTTATTGAAATGGGGTCGCCATTCACGCCTCGTTTTTATACGATCATCATCAGTTAAATGTCCTATTTCACGCACTCGAACATCACTCATTACTGATTTTTGATAGACATGCCTGATGTAAGTATTCATCTAGTATATTTGTGGAGACATGCTCAAGAAGTGCGGGTTGAAATCGCGTACCTTCTCTCTTGCCACGAAGTCGCCGCTTACTTAGTCGCGAAAAAACGTTCAAAACGAATTGCTTTGCACGCTTTTTCTTAGCTTCACTCCATATTTTTATGATCTAAATAGCGGTATTTGATTCAAATAAAAATTAATTATCACCTGTGTTTGCTTGAGCTGTAAGCGTTATACTTCAGTAGTTTTGATGACACTGCTTTTTTTCTGCGGCCTTCGGTTTCCATCACTGACCTATATCGCTGAGCGTTAATGATCGTTTAGTTTACTGCCCCTCCGTTGCCAGAGGCGCCGCCTCCATAAACTCGCTCATAAACTTCTAATTGCTCACACGTTTGTTAATGTCTTGCTCCTTTTGGGTGATTTGTGATCGTATAATGTTCCGTTTTATAGGACCTCACCGCCGGACACTTGAGTGAAAGCGGCAGATTAGATAGAAAAACGAATTTATTTTCAGACTGGTACTTTTCAATGTCTAACTTAACATCCTTATGTTTCTATTCTACCCTCACATAATCCCTTAATAGATGGGTGTTTTCTATATAGTATAAATAAATGCAAATTATTATTATGTATAGTATAAATGCAAATTTAACTATGACTGTTACAGCTAAACTAAGAAAAAAAGCATTTAAAGAGTTTGAGCCCTAATGACAGACATAGAGTGTTATTATACGAGCACATTCTCTGCCTTTTTATGTGTGGATCATAGTCACTATAGCATTTATAGTCGTGTGTTTCATGCACTTTGTTGCTAAAGTTTTGATAATGGGTTAGGCACACACAATTATGCTAACACAAGTTTATTACATTTTAATCTGTACAAAAATTACCCAGCTATAATATAAGCACGACATAAAATTAGCCCGAAATCATGTTTTAATTATAATCCCATATTAAGTCATTTGTTAATTTATGACTGAACAAAATAGCCTTTTGATGGCGGCTGTAAAATTGGGATGGGTTTTTATTTTACCCAAGTGGTTACCCTAACGGTTCATTTCCTGCATTTTTATTCGACGTTAATAGAAACTCGTGATAGAAGAAGAAAAACAACCTACTTTTGCCTAAAATATGCTACCAACACCGATAGGTATCCTCTTGTACGGTGATTGATACAGTATCATATTTTTTAAATCGAAATACTTAGGTATCGCTAGACTGGTGCTTCTACCTGCGTGCGTCCTGATGCTAGGCAAATACCTTCTCTCATTATACAGTATGATTTGGACTACAGTCCCCATACTTAATGCATTTGTTAATGAGATAAGAGATAAAGCTTTAATCGAATTATATGTATGCACAAAGTACGATTGTGCTTTTCATTGCTTGAAAATGGACACCTTAGGTACTCCGAAATATTTCTCTCGGAATTGACTAAAAATACGTAAGTAAAATCCATTATGTACCTAGTAGTGACAAAACTTGGCACTTTCAAATCGTTCAATAATAAATGATAAAAGGCGGCAATATTGGAATTTAGATAACAGTGAGTTAGATCGTAAAAACTAGCGTTTATTTAAATAAAACTAGAATTTTAACTCTGTAATATTGAGCAATCGAGATAAGAGTTAATTTCCTCCATCAATATAGCATAAATTGCTGTTTAAATGTGGTCTGGTTTGAAGTTTTACAATGAGTTCTAATCGACAAGGTACTGTCAACCGGGGGCTTGTTACGTCAGTTCTACAGGGTGGCATTGACCAAGGGGCTAAATGCTCGGGCTAAACATATAATTACATTAAAACTTTATCCTAATAGATTCAGAATCATCTGATCCAGAACGAACTCCATTTAGTTGTTCTAGTTAGTCCGAATTTAGAGCCAGAAAGAGCTTTGGCACTTTCGATTACTACACGAAGCCCGCCGAAGCGAAATATCCGAACTCAGAGCCAAAATACGAAGCCAGCAGAAGCGAAATATTCTATAAGGGTATGAACAAGTAATGTCTTTTCACTCAATTATTCACAACTCCGAAGAAAAGTATTTTTTAAGCTAGACTCACTTAGCGCCACTTGCACCATTCCACTAAACTGGGGTTAACCAGTTCAACCTGGAGTTACCATGGTTACCAGTACAATTTGACAATGAGTTAACGGTTTAACGGGTTAGTGCGGTGGTGCAAGTGGCGCTTAATGTTAAGGCGAGACTATCACCAACCTCTATTTCGCGGATAACGATTCTGGTAGTTCGTTTTGTGTTCGTAAAATAACTCATTCTCATTACCGTGTTACATTGGCCCTGGAGAATCTTTTGGGACCTTAATAGGAATAGGGGAATTTTATTATTGCATTGAAATCATGGCACATTTTTACTCGTAATTTAAACCTACGCAGTTTAGAAATATTATTACAATTTCCCGCCACTCACTCTGCCTGTGACCACGAACGTAATCTCAAGTTCGAAACGTCAAGCTAAATAATAAAAGTAAGTAAACGCGTTTCAGTTTAAATCATGACACGTTGTTACCGGGGTGGTGTATGGCTTATACATTTAGCTGCATACCTTATTAAGGTATGCAGCTAAATGTATAAGCCATTATGCGGCTAAAAATACACCCGGTATAAAGACGTAAGTAGGTAATGAGCATTGCTTGTTAAAGGACAGCATAGTACTAATCGAAACCGATAAAACGATGTTGTGATTGTGACCCATTTTACGATGACATTAAACTTAGTCGGAGTGACACGTGTCTAATTCGTTTTAACATTTAATTATAATGATTTAAGATTGTTACCTTAAAAAGAAAACTTCATTACCAGCCTCTATACATGTATGGCGGTTATCACACTACTCCACACTTCATATTTTTTACTTTGTACTGTAGAATCTCGATATTTATTTATTTATTTTTATACGCTAATGCCCACATAAATAGTGACACGAGCCAATTATAGGAACTAACATATAGCATATATATGTATGTAAAAACCGCATAGTATAACACATTGGCTCGCTTCTTACACCGAGCCCCATAGTACCGTACGGATTTTTGTTCATAAACGCTATTAGTCATGTATTGCAACTTCGGATATAGTTACGGAGAAAACAGAACCACCGTATCATCATCGTCATTGACATATATCTAAGGACGAGCCTTACGGACACTAAGAATGGTGCTAGTTCAGTGGTGTCAGTCTAACTCATCTAGTTGCGACCAATCGCGCGTTTGATGCGAACTCATCAACAAATCGCGTTGTGGCGTGAGACTGCGCGATTGGCTCAAATTCGTGTGCGTGACACCGCTGTACTGGCCCCATCCTAATTGCCCGTAAGGCCCGTCCTTAGATATATATGTCAATGGTCATCGTCGCACGCGAATTCGTCGCTTCGCGCTTCGCAACGACATGCGACAGCAGCGTGATAACCGCATATCACGCACATGCTATGTCCTACTGATGGACACAGGCTTTCAGAACGAGGTTCTTGACAATAGTCTTTCTCGAAATTAAAAAATCTCTCCCATAATCATCCACCTTATCTACTAAATACAGCTTTTAGTATTTTCTTGTCCGCTAACCTTACGCATTGAAGCTGAACAGTGGTCCGGTTTTTCATTTGTAGTCTGCCTCTTTCACACTCATGATATGTTCATTTAATTAAGTGATGGCTTTTCTTTTGCACACTTCAATTATCTTTAAGCGTGTGTCACTGTAGATCAGTTAATCAGTCGAAGTAATAAACCACGTAAGCAGAACGGATTTCCTGCAAAAAGGCAGACATCCATAAAACTGTACCCGACAAGCGAATATCACACTTTAAGATAAGTATTATAATTAATATAATAATTTAATAGTACACAATTTATTATATTATTTCTAAACGCACTGCTACTATAACATGTTATGTAGGTACTTATACGTGAACGGGATTTGCGTTAGCTCTGGATAAAGTCAGAGAAGTTTAGAGACCTTACGAAACTAGAACTTAGCAACCTCCGGTAGGGTTCCTATTTGTGTATCTACAAAAAATACAGGGACAACGTTTACTCCATCTTTTTAGAAAACGTATACAATTTATTTATCAATTTAGTATACCGCCCTTTCACTGATATTACATTTAGAAAAGTAAATACATATCACATATTAAATCTATTATAAACGGCTACAGTCACAGGTATTTTAAGTTGTATCTGGACGTTAAACATGCAGTCTCAAAATAAGTAAGCTTGTGGGAAAGGATTTGTATAAATATATTGCCACTGCGCTGGGAATTAACACAGACAAAGATTTTATGACATGCTAACAACAAATTCAGTATTTAACGTCAAAAGCAACGTAATATTCACCGATATAGTTCGTGTCATCCACGATCTTACTTTTCCGAGTTTGCCTCCTTAACACTGCAAATTAAGGCGGATACTATCTAAACAACGCTACGCCTAATATTGTTCGCTTTGAACTAGCTCATAAACTTCGGTATTGCAAGTTGTTTCTTATAAAAACTAAGTTATAATATTTAAATACTAAATATTAAATGTGCTGACAATATTATCAAAATAACCCTAGTGGTTCCCAACCTCTTTAAAATTTAATACTATTTAAGAAGAGGATATCATCTTTAAAATCTACTCAGTCAAACAAAATTAAAGGGTTTTTTTTTATGATACAGGAGGCAAACGAGCAGACGGATCGCCTTATGGTAAGCGATTACCGTCGCCCATGGACACCATGGTTGTTCATTAATGTCTATAAATATCATATATTTTATTTAAAAAAATGCCGATAGGTAAGTAGTATAAATTTTTCCCTTTGAGATTTATTACTAAGAGACAAAACCAATGAAGCTTTAAGTAATACATTTTGATAAAACGTACATGATATGTAGGTATGTCAAAAAAATAAAGGTTGAAAAAATCACAAAGCTTCCGTCGTCGCAGCTGCCTCGTTGAAGTGAGGTAAAGAAACGTTGAAAACCCTACGCATGCGAAAAATGTTGTCCGACTGTCCCATCCGTCATCCCAAGGTGGAGGTCAACGCCCTGGTCCAGTTGCAACCAGATGCGAGCCACCTTGCGTCAGGTGAGACAATCCTTACACGTTCACAATGCCCATATTGCAATCTACAATGTAATTAAGTGCATCGGAGTTGCATAACAGGAGCGTATTTAGTTGTTTAATGCTCGTGATTTTGAATAGTGAATAGGTACATAAAGATATTTTACTCATATCGTTTTGATGACATTGCCTTGTGTACAAGCAGAGAATGAACCATATTTAGTACAACTTACAGAATTATCATTGTCAAGATCAATGCTTGACAACGATTCCCTCTAAAGGGGCCCATTGATTACCAGTTCGCCGCACGATATCGGCCTGTCAGTTATTCGCGATCAGTTTTCATTAATCTCGACTGTACTTAGTCTAATCTAGTAAAAAAATTCTATTAAGGTTGGCTAGTAGATTTTTATGGCCTACCGCGAATATCGGAAATTGAAATTTATCCTATCTGTCGACCTCTACCGCTCGAATTTGCAAGACCGATAAAGAGACAGATAACGAAATTTCGATTTTTGTTATTTCTGGTATGTCTTCTGACCCTGAAACTACTTAGTTTCGTCGATTTATTATTTTTACAAGATTATAATTGCCTCACGTTTCTGCTTGTCCCTTCATAGTCACATCGCTTAAACATCCAAACAAGAGCTCCTCAAACAAACCACCCACACACGACGGCAATTTAAATGCAAAACCAGACAACTGACAGACGGTAATATTAACATTACATAACCCGTCGGGAAGTTGCAATTTCTCGGCTCGAAAAGGGTACAGTTGGCGTGAAATATGTCAGGCTATAACGAGGTATTTAAATTAAATGACGACTATATTATTACAGTTTAAATATTTAGATTGACATGTTTGTTTAAACTATTTCTACTATTTAAACATAGCAAGTAAAATATTCTGAAGGTATTTAAGTAAATGGTCTTATGGTACTATAAATACTTGTGCATAACTTTTTCAGAAGATAAAGCCCAGTTATGATTTTGGCAGGCTATGTACTTTGGAAACATATTGATATGTGTGATTGTGGTGTTTATGATACAAACTTATCAATATACAATTATACATATTTCTGAAGTACATAGCCTGCCAAAATCATAACTATAGCGTCGAAACTATTAATATATAAGAGGTAATAATATATAGGTAATATATGAATAGGTCAAGCACATTTCAAGAAAAGGCCACTTCTGTGGACAATGCAAGAAAATTTAACGACCTTGGTACATATATAAGCATATCACGTTTTTCTTATTTGAGTCTCAAGTATTCAAATGTAAAAGTGCAGCGTAAAAATTAACTTTGATTCTCTTAACTTTGCGATGTCTACTGGAAAGATGCGAACGAGTTAAGCGTACTTTAAAATGTGTATGACTAGAATTTTCTTAACCGAAAACACCGTAGTCGAGTTACAGTTGATCAAAAGTTTTACTACTTGGCTGATATGATAATCATGATTACATTTAGAGTCAAGTCTACCTTCAAATTTAATTCAAATGAATTTCTGTACCCTGGCAGTTAAAGTGTCAACGAAGATCGAGTGTTGACATAAAGCATAAATAGAATGCCAAACCCTTAGTGAATGGAACACTTCAGCAAAGGACAGTTTACGCATTATTCGTGAAATTATCAGTTACATTAGTATACTAGCCCTAAACGCAACATGATAAATAATGGCAAGATCTTAAAAAGGCTTATGTTGAAACTAAGAAGATATGGAGATACAACATTTTGAAGTGCTGACACTAGTGAGGGATAGAACTGCATTCGTCATTGTCACTCTTAAACTAATACTGCCACAGAAAACGTTGTTGAAAGAAAATTCACTTTTGAGTTTAAAGGCGGAGGTTATGTTTGTGCTCCACTAGCAAACGCTGCAGCCGTGAGTGTATGAGTGCAAGTGCACGGATGCAGGCAAGTCGAAGTTATACGAATCAGGAACATTCTTTGTAATTGTCTACCGTTCTCCCGTACAAACGCGATATTTATAAAGATTTGCAGGTACATGAGTTTCCTTTTCTGTAACTAATGGTCAAAAATATGCACAGAAAAATAATCACTTGCTTTGAACGCACAAAAAAGTCGCAAAATGCGTCTTTCTGGGGCAGCCCGTGGAATGCTCATCTCGAAAGGATTAATGCCAAAAAACATTCTAAATTCGATGTCGATGAGTGCAAAGTAAAGCGGCAATTGGCCATAACACTATAAAAGAGAGAAAAAGATACAACTTGAGCTTATATTGAACAATGCCATGTCGTAAGAGCCCCCTCAAGTATTGTTACGAGAGATGATGTCTAAGTTACCTTTTTTTATAAATGTTCGTCTACGTCTGAGTCTAGATTAAACACAGCTGTGCAAAAACGACAATGACGTTCAGTTTGGGTTAATATTGAACAATGCCATGCTGTAAGCGTCTCATCAAGTATTGTTACTAGAGATGGTTTCTAAAGTAAATGTACGTCTGAGTCTAGATTTAATACAGTTATGCGATACCAACAGTGTCGTTTGACACGAGCAGTTAACATGATTGAGGTTTCGTCCAGAGATCGGAACCGCTTTTTTGCAAAAACTACGAAAAAACTGTATATTTCGGTTTATTTTATTCAGTGGTGTTTTTAGGTAACGACTTCGTATAATTAGATTGCCCTATTAGAAGTGAAATATAATTATACAATGAACGAAAAAATACCGTTTTCGTTCCCATACAGAAAATACCGGTTTCCGAAACCTGGTTTCGTCCACGGCTGAGTGGACAATCTGTGTTTAGCACAGCTACGTCGCCCTTTGCCACTGTTGGCGTGACAAACAGCCTGACAACTGTCAACGAGACGTGACTCCACCTGTTTGCGGACGAGTGTAAATTTAACCATTCTGTTATCTTGCATGTTAATGACGTGGGAACAAGCTTTGACCCTGTGGGGTCAAGTGTGATGTAGGTAAGATGTAGGTCAAAGAATAATATGTACAGAAGTAATACTAGGTAGTTTATAAATATTTAATCTCGGGATCAATCCCTGATCTAAATAATTCGTGCGAACTCGTCCACGTGAGTATCGTACAGTCAAGATATTATATATCGACACGGACAAAGTGCCTTAAAATATGTACCTATACACGACCTTAATGTATCTTACCTCCGTTAGATAGAACTCCACTCCACAAAAACATCCTTTGCCTGTGGTTATGTGGTTACGCATAACTATTTATTCATGATAGGGTAATCAACATTCTAATGTGCAACTACATACTCGTATCATAAGATTCATAAGCGCATTAAAACACTTGGTAAGTATTTGTTATTGTTTTAATACAAGAAAAATCAAATAAAGTATGTAATTTGTGTGATATTGATTACTATTAATACCACTATGCAATGAATAAAATAAACATCACTTCTTTCTTTTTATACCAGACCTCCTTTTTTGATAACTTTCAAGAATGCCTTAAGAAGTAGACACACATTGGGATTTTATACTTAGAACAAGGAGGAATTATGAAGAGCATGCTAACAGGGTGGCATGCGAACAGCGCGCAGGATTCCGAGAATATTTTTTGTTACGTTGTTACGTTTCTTTACTTAGGAATGCTTCGATTTTTATATCTTGGCATTTGGATATGGAATGCTTAATTTGTGAAAATGTTAGGCCTCATAAATGAGATCATTTTTATTAAATTACACACAAAATGTTGCTGAAACAACAAGAAAAGGCAGATTTAACTCAAATTAATGTCAGCTTGTGAAATAGTGTTATAAGTATTTACAGTACTATATGGCGCTAATTTGCACTAGCACTATACGTGCGTATGTCGAAAATTTAAAGGGCCATATTGTAGCACACTATGTAAATAAGACTCACGTTATAACTTTATAATGTTTATTTCGGAATCACAGCAGCATCCAATCTTATAAATCTCCAACCAAACTTATTGCGGGCTCACACCCGTTATCAAAATTATATGGGCTCACACCCATTATCAAAACTTATATGGGCTCACACCCATTATCGAAACTTATATGGGCTCACACCCATTCTCAAGATATATATGGGCTCAGACCCAACACTAATTATGGGCTCACACCCAATACTAGACCTATTTGGGCTCACACCCAAGACCTACAGCTAACAAGGGCTCACACCCCAGATCCTAACTACCTCGGGCTCACACCCGATACCTAGTGCGACGAGGGCTCACACCCAACGTCTCACAATCAATTCGGGCTCACACACAACTCAAGACTTAATAATCAGCTAAACTATTAACATAAATCATAAATCAAAATGGCCACTCGGCCTACTAAACTTATTTAACTGCGCACGTCCGTACGGCTCGACCGCTAGAATCAGAATGGCCGCCGCATGGCGGAAAACCCGTGCCTTTGCCTTGAGAACCCCGCATAGCCGTCAGAATGGTCAATACACTTACTGTTTAATTTCTCATTTTATGCATTTATTAATTTAAAATTAGGTATTAAATAACCAAAATGTATAGAATAATTTAATAAACCTTACACTCGACCATCCTGACGACGTGCGTGTCCTCACGCACGCACCATGTGGAACCTTACACTCGGCTAGTTATGGCAACAAAAATATATCAATGTCATCTGCAAATAACATGCACTTTTAGCTATAAAAATTGTTGATTTACATCCGTTAGTATTAAATAACTTGTACATTATATAACTTGAATAATTAGATTAATTTCATGACACATATTGCAATGTGAATTAAGTCAATTGGATTTATAACTCTTATTATAATTTTACACGGTTTATTAAAACGCCAGTATCATATATACCTTTACATGCACGACTTACAGTTGACATGATCATTTCTACTATTTTCTAATATTAATTAACTTGAACATTATGACAAACATTGGAAATCATAAGAACATTTTGTTTAAATTTGAACTTTAATACCTGTCAATAGAGTTGAATATTATAACTGCCACATATGGATGCATATGCGGTAAAGGTAAGATTTTTTTAAAGAACTGGAAGCTTGATATGCGCATCGACTATGGTACGGTGTCAGCCTTTGTCCCCGACATCCTGCTTGGAGCGGCAAACCTCAGCTTTGTGTCCTATCTTATTGCAGTTAGTGCAATTTGTCAAGGGTTTGGTGCACCTTGAGAAAGGGTGCCCCTTTTCTTTGCAGTTGAAACAGACTAAACCTGAACTGCTAATAGGATTTATTGGATTACCATGTTTATCTGCTACCGTACCCATGTTTAGATCTCTGGAAGGTTGTTGTTGACCTGATAACTCCTTATTGTTACTTAACAAGAACTTAAGGAGTTGATCTGGCTCTTCGCAACGTAATGCCAATGCACTCGACCTTATAGTCCTATCCCCAATGCCGTGAATGATACAGTCGACAGCTTTCTTTCCTACGATATCGCATTGATTTAGTAAAGCAATCTTTTCGTAATAATATGTTTCAATTAACTCATTTGGTCTACTCTTTCGTCTAAGCATGTCCTCTAAAAGTCTGTTCACTGGGAAACGCATTTATTAACTTGACTTGCCATTCTTCCCAAGTGAAAAGGATAGAGTTAAGACTTTCATACCAAGTTTTTGCTAGACCTGTTAGTTTTTGCATAGCAAAGTGCACTGTTGCCTTCGCGTCCCAGCCATAAACCTCGGCACATTGATTGACTTTCTTGATCCATGTATCTACGCGTTGGTTTTTCTCAGACGGGTTAAACTCGGGGATAATATTTTTGTGATCTATACTCTTACTAGCAACAGACGTGCCTTGATTTGATGGCTGAGGCGGAAGGATGTTTTTAATTGACTTAATTATTTGCATGACATCTTTAGACGAAAAAGCAGGACTAAGGGACCTGTTGTTCCGTGGCGTTGTTTGTTCCCTTGATGCACTCGTGGCAGGCTGCCTGCTGCGGCTACGACTGCGTCCCTGGCGACGATAACTTACTTCGCGAGACTCGTGATGCTCGCTCCGTCGTCGCTGATCGGCGTTGCGTGCCTGCTGTAGCTCCTCTTCCAGCACGCGTAACCGTCCCTGCTGTTGTCTCAATGCTTCTTCTCGTTCTCGCAGTCGGTGTCTGTGGCTACGGCTGTTGCTACGGCTGTGGCTACGGCCGTGGCCACGGCTGCGGCTCCGATGGCGAGAACCTGCGCTCGTCCGCGCTCGGCTACTTCTGCGCATGAAATGATCTCGCTCTCGCGTAGGAGTCCTCAGACTTCGTCGATGCACTCTTTCTCCCTCCATTATCTGGAACTCGTCGCAATATTTGAAGAGTTAATAACATAACATAAACTGGATTTTTGACTGCATTACATATCGACTCTACATATCGACTCTACATATCGACCCTACATATCGACTCTACATATCGACTCTACATATCGACTCTTCATATCGACTCTACATATCGACTCTACATATCGACTCTACATATCGACTCTACATATCGACTCTACATATCGACTCTACATATCGACTCTACATATCGACTCTACATATCGACTCTACATATCGACTCTACATATCGACTCTACATATCGACTCTACATATCGACTCTACATATCGACTCTACATATCGACTCTACATATCGACTCTACATATCGACTCTACATATCGACTCTTCATATCGACTCTACATATCGACTCTACATATCGACTCTACATATCGACTCTACATATCGACTCTACATATCGACTCTACATATCGACTCTACATATCGACTCTACATATCGACTCTACATATCGACTACATATCGACTCTACATATCGACTCTACATATCGACTCTACATATCGACTCTACATATCGACTCTACATATCGACTCTACATATCGACTCTACATATCGACTCTACATATCGACTCTACATATCGACTCTACATATCGACTATACATATCGACTCTACATATCGACTCTCCATATCGACTCGCCATATCGACTCTACATATATACTCCACATATAGACCCTACATATAGACTCTACACATCGACCCTACATATCGACTCTACATATCGAAGCATATACAATTTTAAATATACCCATTGCGCGTTGGTAACACTTGCCAAAAGGTACAGAACAAAAAGTGGAATAGGTACTCTAGAGTCAACATTGAAATGGTTGTCAATTAAATAGTAATTTAGTTAAAGGAGACGAAACATATGGAAACAAAACACATAATAGGTAATAAGATCATTTAAAAATATATATTTAATAGTAAAGATACATATTTAAAATAAAACTAATGACTAATAAAATATCGGGCGTGTACTTACAAAAGTCTCGTCGTAATCCCACTGGCTGAGATGTAGCACACTATGTAAATAAGACTCACGTTATAACTTTATAATGTTTATTTCGGAATCACAGCAGCATCCAATCTTATAAATCTCCAACCAAACTTATTGCGGGCTCACACCCGTTATCAAAATTATATGGGCTCACACCCATTATCAAAACTTATATGGGCTCACACCCATTATCGAAACTTATATGGGCTCACACCCATTCTCAAGATATATATGGGCTCAGACCCAACACTAATTATGGGCTCACACCCAATACTAGACCTATTTGGGCTCACACCCAAGACCTACAGCTAACAAGGGCTCACACCCCAGATCCTAACTACCTCGGGCTCACACCCGATACCTAGTGCGACGAGGGCTCACACCCAACGTCTCACAATCAATTCGGGCTCACACACAACTCAAGACTTAATAATCAGCTAAACTATTAACATAAATCATAAATCAAAATGGCCACTCGGCCTACTAAACTTATTTAACTGCGCACGTCCGTACGGCTCGACCGCTAGAATCAGAATGGCCGCCGCATGGCGGAAAACCCGTGCCTTTGCCTTGAGAACCCCGCATAGCCGTCAGAATGGTCAATACACTTACTGTTTAATTTCTCATTTTATGCATTTATTAATTTAAAATTAGGTATTAAATAACCAAAATGTATAGAATAATTTAATAAACCTTACAATATACAGGATGATTCATGAGACGTGAGCTGGACTAAGACTACACAATCAGTAAATGTTAATGAATCGTTCACCATCATATTTAAGTAAAACAATTACGCTTTTTATCTGTTATTTAACTTTTTCTTAAGGACAAATTTGATTATCTACAATCATGGACACCCTACAACAATTAATTAACAAAGATAAAACCTCTTTAACCGTTATGAGTAATGTTATGACAGCACTTTGATTATGAAGAAAATAAAATGTCACACTCACTTGAGTGAGATACGATTTTATAAAAGTAACCACACTCCGATGACATTCAATTTGTCACTTATTATGGATAAAACAAAGAGGGTGACCATAAATATCGTAAATAAAATAAAACTCTTTTTTTAACAGTAAAAATTAAATTAACGGTAATCTCACAAACACTGGTACGAAACAGTTGCTGATAATTTACCGAATATGCAGGCTTGATCCTGCTCACGTCTCCTGAATCATCCTGTATACTGTAAAACTATACGCAAGAAGGTGTAGAATTTTGTTACTCTAAGTACAATAAATAATGTAAAAAGTTGAATTGTACAATTTACTGTAAGGCTATTTTTAAAAATGCTCGCTAAAATAACATTGTACGCTAGTTAAATAAAGTTATTTTATCAATTGAGAGTTTATAATCGCATTTAAAACCCGATGATTAGAAGTAGGTATTCTATACGTTATGAAGCTACCTATTTTCAATACATAAGGCTTAGATGATATCTACAGAATGTTCCAAGTAACTATGTAATTGCAGGAGACTAAATGTTCCAAGGTTATTGCATGGGTCACTTGGAACTTGGGTCTTCTTAGAACTTGCGGTCTCAGGTTCGCATACCGGCGGTATTGTTATAAATGTGAGGAGACATGAGTTACATAAAATCTTGTTTTTTTTTCTGCATGGAATTTGTAAGCAATATTTCAAGTTTAAATTTATTGGTCTTTCTAATTGTAGGTATGTTTGGTTAACTTTTCGAATAAGCTTTATAAGAATTTGTTATTTAAATTATCAACAGTAAACTGAACTCGTATTAAGAAACCGTGTAACAATCAAAAATAATTTCCGTCATGAATTGAGAATGTTGCATGGAAATGAATTTAAGATAGAACTGACTGACATTGCTACAAGACAATTGCTTTTATACTGTTAAGGACTATTTAAATTTGAAATTGTAATATTTAATTTTTCATGGCCTGTTTATGACATAACTGTGACATAACAATCTATTTTAGTCTAATTTATGTGCAATTTATAAGTGTTTCTGTTTTTATTGTGACAATGTTTTATTAGGATTACTTATTAAAATTTTGCATGTACCTGATGTACTCTACCCGTAAATGCATGTAATTTTCTGCACTTTTTAGAACAACAACGACCCACTTTCAGAACATGAGAAATGAAAAGTTTGTTTCTCCGTACTTACGGTGCAGTAAATAGTAATATTTATTTACGGTAACAGTGGCTGAGAATTCAATAGTTTATAACATCACAATATATTGTAAATGTTCTTAAAAAACTGTAGTCTAAACAATCATTTAATGTAATGCCAATTGGGCGAACATTAAAAGGTGGTGGGCATCGTGGCCGACATAATGGTTCATTGTTGTGTTTAACGGCCCAACCACTTTGTGTTTAATACGTAGACCGTAAAGTACACGGCGATTCGGAATTGTGACTGGGCCAGGTAGTTTATTAATAGAAGGCATTGGAGATATAAATAAATAAATTATAATATAGGACATCCTTATATAAATTGACTA
Source organism: Cydia pomonella (assembly GCF_033807575.1). Classification (NCBI taxonomy): domain Eukaryota; kingdom Metazoa; phylum Arthropoda; class Insecta; order Lepidoptera; family Tortricidae; genus Cydia; species Cydia pomonella. The sequence continues at coordinate 12,549,819 of NC_084719.1, read as the reverse complement.
AGCCCCATGGCAAGTTCAAGAAGTGTCTCGTGGTAGATAACTGGCAACGATTATTTGAATTCAGGAATATCGCCATGCTGAAGGAATAAAGATATGCAGGCAATTCAGTATGAAAGCGGCAAGCATCAACGGTAGTCGATATTTCTGTTATTAATTTGAAGAATTTCTGTGCTCATCACACATTTAAATAAGGCGTGGGAAAAGTTTAAGCGCGAACGGCGTCTGGTCAAGCAGACCGAAGCCTTGTAGGCTAGCCTAGTTGGCTGACATGTAGATGGAGAAATTTGGCCAATTTTCCATTATTCGTAGCGTTATCGCAGGTGTGCTAGAAGCAACCTTCAAGTCTGCATAGGGCATGAACGTAATCAGTCGCGATAAAGGATCTGGAACACTTAAGTGTATGTTGTAGTCGAACCCTGAAGCTTTGGTACTTACTGCTCAGTTTGCCTAGTCTTCACATTAAGTTGACCAGTAATTATAGGTAGTAAAAAAATGAGTAATATATGTCGGCCAATCCTGCAAGTAATGAATTGGGTAATCAATAGGATTGGTCTTGAACTTGACCATTAAATCGATTTAAAATCCTACAAAGCCAAGCAGAATATTGCTTCTTTTTCGGCTTTAGGAAGCTAACAAATCTAAGTAAACCAACCTACGGTTAGAAATGTTAGAATACCTATGAAGCCAAAGCCATACCTCGATTAGATAATTTTGTGTCTTTGAATGTCCAATTTATAAATCGTCAGGATTAATTAGCAAAAAGGGTGAATTATATGACACGTGTAATTAGTATTAGAGGAAACATATCGATCAAGTAGTGTGGCAAGAAAGCTTGTGGCTCTATAGAGACGATAGCCTACCTAGCTTGAGCACTACAGCGTCATATTGAGGGCAAACACGATTGGTTAAGAAGAGAGAAAGAGAGGAAGGATTGATTAAAATTTGACTGCATGGACTTAGGTATACCCCAGACAAAACCAGGGTTGTCTAGTTTTAGAGTCTGACTACAACATAACAATATCGGCAACGACTTCCGTGTTCACTGGATAGTTTGTATAGTGTATAGTAGTATTTTCTGTTGTCGCCGTTATTTATTACCGTGAAAAATGTAATTAAGTAAGTGAAATAGTCGGTAGTAAAGAATTATATGTTTCTAAAGAGAAGTAAGAATGTACCTACATACTGAAAATAAGCGAAATATTTTAATTCATTTTGTGAGATGACAAATACTGTTTTGATATTACGATGATGATTGTTTTGGTCCTTGTCGTATCAAAATTTTACACAATCATTATACCTACCTAGTGCCGCTAATAATTAATTAATTTAATTTATTTTTGTAATCATTTATTATGTTTGTAGGTGCTAAATTTGTTATTTAATCTATTTTTAGTATTTTTTGTAATGTGTCTTATGGGTGCCTGAAATAATTTTTTTTTTTTTTTATAACAAGAAAACATAATACAATAAACGCAGTTCAGGATTTCCAAGAACTGAAAAATATAATGAATGATGAATACATGAAATTTTATACACAGGTAAAAAACCTAAGAAGATAATCATTTTAAAATTTAAAATGGCGCTGTACGCTTCCGGTCTATTTACGTAATTATTTATTTATTTAATATGTTCAGTATATCGCCTCACCTTGCTTACATTTAACAAACTTTATGCGTACTTAGATACACGTGTAAAGATCATATCTACACCTACTAATGCTCAGGTATAATTTATTTATTCAAACTTTAATGCGCGATATAAAATTGTCCAATGACGACCTAAATGCCTTAAGGCATTCTCTATCAGTCAACCTCAACAAGTCAAGATTAGGTCTAACAGAAACTTATAGTTGGTGCAAGATTGCAGTGACGGTGCTGCGGTGAGGTGCAGAAACACAAATCAACATACTTACCAATAATAATAAATTGTTCCGTGATGGAAAAGACATAGATTGTTATAATTATACAGTCTATTGTTGATCATTTACGTATTTGCGCTCATGGATTTACAGTGTGCATTATAGTGGTAATAAATAATAAACCAGCATAACACTACGTCGACAGTTCTATAGGGCTTATCGATCTAACGACTCCGATCATGTTACTAGTTTTGTAACGAACTATCGATACCGGAATATCGTAAATATCGATAATATCTTTGCTTTGGGTTGCGAAAATGTCACAAGCCCACAACACTACCAATTGTACTGAAAAGAAATAGATTTATTAAATTAACCCTTTAATTAATAAATTAGAGGCTCAGTACCTTCAAGGAGGCTTCAACTCACGACCTTCCACGTTTTGTCTCCAAATTAAAGGATAAAAGTAGATGAATTTTAGTGGTTGATTCACCAAAAATTTCGTGAATTGAAGTGATTGAATAAGCAAACAACTACAGAAAGTAATCTGGAAGGTAAAGACATACGCCATGTTTTGATTTCAAAACGAGCAAAGAATTGAATATGTTTATTTTTGTCGATTAGATACCTATCGAAATAATATATAATCCGGTCCAATAAACAAACTTTTAAATATAATTATTAGTTTAAGTTATATGCTTAAAATGTATGTCATGTTCTTTTTCATATTGATGAGCAATAACTTTTGTATTGTATTACACAATTAGTTAGTAATAACGTGATCAAACCTGTAGGTCAAAAATATTTCAATCAATTTCTTCCTTTTACTAGGCATTTTATGAGAATACGAGGTTGTGTTGGAATGTGTACACGTGGTACACTTACTGTACACCATACGTCACAATACTCGTAACTGCGACTTCACGGTCACGATTACTATACTACGTATACTCTACAAGTAAACAGTTACTAGAGACATACTTAACGCAAAATATACGATGGTTTTGCTCTTCACAAACAAAATACTAGTGATGACTGTATGTCAATAATAACACAATTTTCCCATAACATGTTAAGCTTTATATTGGGCAAGTATTACCTTCTTATTATCTACTTTTATAATCTCCTAATTTACTGGGAGAAATCACTTTAAACTCTGTCTTAAGCTGTTCAACATTCGGTTTAATTTTAAAGTTACATACATTTTATTGCACAAGATACATGGGTACGTATTTAGAAAAGAAAATGTAACCCTAAGTATTCGAATTCAACTAGTAAAATGAAAGCTTGCTTGCAAACATGGGCTTAGAGCGAGAGTACATATCCAATAAAATTTCAATATAATTTAGTACGTCATAAGCTTTATGGAGAATAAGGCCCCTGCCCAATGCGTGTATACAAACACTTAATGAGGCGAAAAGTCAAAGAAAACAAATATGACACCCACGCAAATTCCCCATCTATCACCAATGAAACTTGAACTGTCTGAACTTTTCTCAAGGTCGATGATAGTATGGAATGGTGAACATGAAGAGGTCTAGTTTAACTGGATATTGATAGCCTCTCAAGAATACGATACAATTCACATATTGGTGACATTAAGTTTCTTCTTTGATAGGGTTGCATTGCATAATACCAAAATATTTCATTTTAGAGGATGTACCTGCTTAGAATATTTATAGAACTAAGTAAGGTTATCTTCTAACCTAATGAGAGTGCTAAAAATAAATTAATATTTACCTTAGTTGCGTTCTCACGACACACAAATGTCATTTTCTGAACTGATGACACACGTGTCAAATAGAACACTTATGGGATCACCTTTCCCTTTGGTATTTGTCTGTCCATATCACAGAGCTTTTTCCAAATCGTTTCTGTTACACCTATCAGTTTCACTGCCCGTCATGAAGAGAAGTGCCCCATTGCTAGCCGAGTGTCTTTAAGTGTGTCTGAGGACCCTTGTAGGCGCCACGTAAAGCCTTGGGAATTACTACAACTTCGAACTAATTCTACCATGATATTAAGTTTTTGCCATTGTAATATTTTGTTGGTTGTATTAGAATATGGTACGAAACCGACCGCAAAAAAGCAGACCCACCGGTAATTGAAATCATCATCAGATGTTTGCAGTTCGCAGAGTGATTTCAACATCCCTCAACTTCAACTAACCTAACCTAACCTAACCATGAGTTATTTAATGTAAGGTGGTCAATATGTGTCGAGCGTGTGTCTAGACATCAGCATAAATATTTTTATAACTTCGATTAAAGAAATCAAACATACAATTCTATATATTTTTAGTGAGCTTTTTGTCTTTGAACATAATTAATATTTCTTTTAAATAAATAAATATTATAGGAAATTCTTACACAGATTGACTAAGTCCCACGGTAAGCTCAAGAAGGCTTGTGTTGTGGGTACTCAGACAACGATAGATATAATATAAAAATACTTAAATACTCGTAAATAGAAAACACCCATGACTCAGGAACAAATATCTGTGCTCATCACACAAATAAATGCCCTGACCGGGATTCGAACCCAGGACCATCAACTTCATAGGCAGGGTCACTACACACTAGGCCAGACCGGTCGTCAATTTTAATTATATTGTCGTGTTGTTGTATTATTGTATTATTATTGTCGGTTTTAATTCTATTACCTCACTGTAAATTATATTTATAATATTTTAAAGTTGTAAGCCCATTAGCGAATTGTCAACACTTAAATATTCGGAGTTAATTGCAAACGCTCGGTGCTTCGAACCTCGCAAATAAAAAGGTGTTGAGTACTTAACACTATTGACTCTCTTTAAAAGATCCTGAGATTATTTTCACAACATTATTGACTTAAATGAAGAAGCTTGGTCAAGTGACAAACTCACTTCAGAAGATAACGCAATATGAACTTTGACATAGAATAATTACTTAAACGCATCCACTTAGTTCATGGCCTGAAATACTTTCTGATTCATCAATCACTTTCATGTATCATCCTTGTTACTCCAAAGTGATCACTCAATCGATGTCACTAGTGATAAAATACCATTTAATTTTACTTTTATTTATGTTCCTCTTACAGCAAATTGTAGTTCATATTGGACCTTAACATAAGTGTCAAAAGAGCTTTTCGTTTTATTCTTGAGGGTGGTAAATTTTTCTGTCGCATAAGGTGATACGCTAGAAGTCTTAATGAGAAATTGACATATTGAGGGTGCCAATAACCTAATTGTAACTTCAAGTGGATGAATCTCCCAGTGTTAAAAAATAACAAATTCACAGAACGATACAATTAATTTTAGTCTTTAAATATAATAAGTCAAGGTTAATGTTTTAATGGGGTAACAAGTTGTTATATGCACTTAGTTTGACGTCATACTGCAAGTGGAAACGAGAAAAACACTTTAAATGTCATCACAGATAAACGTACTACAGCAACGGGTGACGACAAAGAAGCGAATGTTTAAATAATGCATCAAGTGCTATGAAGATGGACCGATAATAATGAATTAAGCATTCCTGCGGTGTCAATGTTTGTTTCTGGTCTTGCTTTTATTTTATCTCAAGTGGAAAAAAAAATTGCAATGGCACTTATGTTTATTATTATAGCTTTCATATTATTGTTTAATTTTTTTTATTGATTTAAGTGACAATATTGACATAGCCTTTACAATAACAAATTGGTTATATAAATTTTAAAGAACAGTGGACAGATTTTTATAGCTATTTTCACCACAAAAATTGAAATAGCTAGTAGTGAAGTTCATTAAAACCTCAGGATGATAATAAAATTGTATCAAGATATTTTGTTCACGATTTTATTACATGTGTTTTTGATTAATAATTGGACAACTACATTTACAGTGACTTATTTGGGTACAAACTTTTCGTTTCAGATGGTTGTATAGGTTTGTTTGTGATATCTTTATCCTTGAGTAGATGATTTTCATAAATTTGTTCCAAATTAATGGATAAGTGATAAAAAACAATTCTGCCACTCCATTATTGCCACCAAAAATATATCCTCAATAACAAATTGGATGTAAACGCATCCTATCCTATGGGTAGGTACCTACTATATGAGTTACTTACATCTACATTTTAGCCTTATAAGTAGCAAATTTTACCGCCACAATGACTACAACCATTATAAATATCCGAGTATATTATTGAAAAAGAACTATCTTGCTGAACGTTATTAGGTTTCTTGTTTCTCTCAGTATTAGTTCCGTGAAACCGTATTCTATAAGACAAACGGTAAAAACGTTATAATGTAACCAAGTTGCAGCTTTATTAAAACAATAGTTTACGAGAGCTCTTGACTGCGCCTGAGTAAACAGTTAGGACAAGTGGATCATCGGAGAGTATCCGATTTCACGACGGCGCCATCGGAATTGATACTTTTGAGCTGGGGGTTTCCCTACCCTGTGGCAGAACAAGATTGACACAATGTCGTTATTTTTTCGCCAGATTTCGGTCAAATTTCGGGGATAGATAAAGTTCCCAGTTCTGTACAATATAAGCGCAATTTCACCATAGGTACTTATGTCCTAAATTTTTTCCTCTGAGTTACGAAAACTTATGGATTTTTCGAAAATTACATGCATTTTTTCTCTAGTTGGGATACGGTGTTTATTCCGCCCATAATGATGAGCTCCTCAAATCTTACCAAATTTGGTCAATATCCGACGAAACAAAAGCCTTCAATAAAATAAAAATAAGCCCAAATGCAACACATTATTTTGCATCGGTATAGGTGTGATTTGACTCTACATAGGAGTAAAAGCAACTTTGTACATTTAGGCATACTCACCGCAAAGTTCTTACTTTTTTATTTAATTTTGTTTAATGTTTGATTGTACAGTCAGCATCAAAAGTAGCGGATCAAATAACGCTTCATAAGTATCTACCATTCTGTAACACCTGGACAAGAAGTGATGTCTTTAATATAGAACTACTAAGACTGTAAAAGATATGCTTTTGAACATGAATTTTAGAAATTAATATATATTTGGAAAAGTTATACGGAATATCAGATACTTTTGGTGCGTTGTTTCATCCGCTACTTTTGATACTGACTGTACGGCCTTAAATAGCAATTCGAAATGACCGAGACGCTCAAGATCAAGAAGAAATCGCTAAAGAATTATGTTAAATTGTAAGAGATTCAATATGTAAAGTACTGTTATAGTAGCAGTCGTAGCAGAATGACAGTCGCACTCAGAGCATTAAAACTTACAAGAAAGTCAATTAAAAAGCGGGTGAAGTTTAAGTATTTTAGTTAGCCGGCAAGCTTTACCTAGTACACTGATTTATCTACCGCATCAACTAAACGAGGTAAAGATTTATTTAACCGATCTTTCAATCAACTTCGACCGCCCAAAATACGCCTTCCCGAAACACATGTGAAGGCGTAGATTTACAAATGGACACAAATCGGTTGATTCGCTCGAAAGGGCGTAAGTCTCACGGGTACAATGAAACATAGGACTTTTCTTGTTAGTGTGTGTCGAATGTGAGGATTGTGTAGCAATAAATCAAGATCAGACGTTTGTCGGCTACGGGTCGGAGTTTAAAACGTGTATAGTGTTTATCTAGTATCCTATTATATGGTGTAATAGACAAGGGTGTCAAACTGAGGACTGCAACAAAGTCTCCGGCTCTTCCGCTTCCATTTGCAGATCGGATTGTATAGAGTCTGTCGGGCATAGTTTGGAGACTCCTATACCCTACAATTAACCAACTATATTAGTTCCTGTCATCCACGACGTCGCGCAGATTTGTCAAATCTAACCTTTAATAATATGACAATACGAGTCAAGCTACGCGTCGTCGTGAATGACTATTATGGTCCCAACTATTATGGTCCACTATCAACTTGAATATCTTCGTTTACGTGTGATAATTATTTGAATGACGTCCTGTAAATTAAGTCCTGAGGCAAAATATTTAGTTGCTTACATAGGAGAAAAAACTTAGGTAAAACTAAAAAGAACATAGGTATTGACACAGCCAAGGCGCTCACAAATATCTGAACACGCCTCTATTGTCAAGGCGTTAGAGTGTATGTTCAGATATTTTTGAGCACCTCGGGCGCTTCGATATATCTGATGGCGACTGTACCATAGTTGTATCTAGTACAGGGTGTATCTAGTATATAATTGGGTGGTTTCACGGTAGTTTGACCATTTGACTGCACAATCGCCGCTACTTTGGTTTAAAATTACTTTTTTTAATGATCGTTTATCTGTGAACCCTAAAAGGGTATTTCCAACCGTGGCCGATGTCCCTTTTCTAAGAAAATAAAAGCCCGACGCAAAACATGACGGTTCTTAGAACACCGCTCGATACCAGTATTGTTTCGTATATCATTATTTAACATCATAACAAGAATATTATAACATCTACATATTGATTTTGAAATGACTGACTTTGTATTATATGACAACTAATTCGAGTTACAAAATTATTTACATAATCATTAGTGTTACTACTTTACAAAATAACATAAATAAAAATGTACATATATAAAACAATTTGAATATTCCACTTTTGTAAAAAATACTTAGCCAAAAAAATTTGCCTATACCTAAGGGTAACCTCCGATTACGTACTGTTGTTACAGATTTAGAGGGCTCATTTATGCTGGGTCACTGAGCCAAATGCTGAGTGATGAAGGTAAATAGTCCAGATAGGTAACACGTGTAAGTAACGTATTAAGGGCGGTCAAGTGCAGGTCCAAGCTCCAAACTCATTGAGATAAAACATTGTCATCATTAGTCATGATGCTAATGATTCTGTAAGGAGCTCGGTCACCAAGTAAAAAAAGTTGCGTAATACCTGTCTCATTATTTTGTTTGTTATACATCTGACAAATTTACGAACTTAAAAAAGTTCTTTCGAATTTTAAAAAGCAAACCAATAGGTACATATGGACTGATGTGTGTCTGGCTTTATTATTTATTGTTATTTTGTAAAGGTAAAAGTAAGAGTAACAACATAATGAAATATCAGCACAGATTGTTCACTAAGCGATCAACATCAAGATTGAAAGCCATAAAAAATCCAAAACAATATAAAAAAGTTATAATGCATACATTCCATGCAAATTTGCGAAACTTTCATACGGCAGTAGACCATAGAGAAGAAAGAATATTAGAGATATACTTAAGTACTTAGTCTCTTTTATCTTTGAGCATAAAGAAGACCTCACACAAGTGCTGACCCAGTCAAAGTAAACAATCGTACGCAAAGAAAAAAGTAATTTATTGTTCCGGACCGGACAGAGTTTAAAGCAAAAGGCCATTAAAAAAAATTAAAAAATTCTTGAGAAAACAATTATATAATTGTTCTTACGACATTATTAACCTCAAATATCAGTATTGTTTCAGGTGGGTATAATTGGAAAATTTAATTTATTCTTGTTTCTTAAGCAATAAGCAATTTTACTGCGAACCCTAATTATTTACTGCATATGATATCTAAAACATACATACTTATTACATGTCAGCTGTAGCGCGCCGGAAAGCTATGTTATAATTTTTCCACTTAAGTCATCTGCTTTTCTTCAAAGTTCGACTGTCCTATTATGTCCTATACAAAGTACAAATAGCGATCAATCATTAATAGCAGCGTTTTACCTTACAATAAAACGCTTATTAAGCGAAATACCTTATTTGAAGCCTATTTAATATTTGAGAGTGCGATGCTGTTTGACAGATGACGTAGCGGTTCACTATAGGCTGACACCTATCCCTTTTGTACTCGTATTTCAAGTTTTAATCCCCTCCACCAGGCGCCCGTGGCGTGCGGCCGCGGAGCTCTTCATTGGGTCTCAAAATATAAATAAAACGAAGTTGCAATATACCACATTCGAAAAAGGATTGCATTTGATATTATTTATTATTTCGTTTTCAATATGAAGAGACATACCAGTTGACTTGTATGTATAGACTATAGATGTTGCTTATTGCAACCTGCATGGTAGGAGAAAACGCAGTGAGTTAAAAATACCCTCGACGGGCATTATATAAGTGATTTGGTTTATTGCAACTGAGTGTTGTAGCCACAGGCGAATTTAAAAATATAGGCTTCAAATAAGGTATTTCGCTTAATAAGCGTTTTATTGTAAGGTAAAACGCTGCTATTAAGCTTCTGTACCGTTATTTGAAGCCTATTTAATATTTGAGACGTGTCTGTGATCGCCTGGTGGTCAGAAAACGCCAATGTGATTAATTTATACTGATATGTGAAAATGGTGGAGACAACAAGTACAAGTGTACTTAACAATCCGGGTACATGGATGAATGTGAAAAGGCTTAAAGTGTGCAGTGACATATTTTACTTTACAATGTTATTTATAGATAGGACCTATAAATATAGAAAACTGTATGTTTATTAAAATAAATTATGAAAACATAATTATACTTTTTATTTTATCCATCCAAAAATAACATTGCGATCATTATATGTGGTTCAATACTTTCAATTGATTTCAAGGTCCACATTCTAACAAACTGACTCATATTTGACCTTTTATTACCTTGCCAAAAAGAAAATAAACTTGATTATCGACACTTTAAACTGTGTGTCTTTTACCCAGATATGGTTACCAAATATTGGTATTTACTTATGAAGCAGGATACAATTTAACTTATAGGCTCACAAAAACGATTTTTATATACATTTTTCAGAGCTTCGCTTGTTTGTTTTCCAAAAATCCTACAGTCTTAAGGGCAAAGTAAATCATATAAAAAGTGCACTTATCACAACATGCAATATTGTCTATTATATTGTAGAAGTAATCAGGCTCTCGGACAATTAATTCATGGATTAACATTAGCTGTCCTTATTTTCCCGCTTTTGAACATTCTTAAATAACAAATAGACAGTAAGTGATATAGTAGGTTAATTTGGTAGCGCTATAAACAGCTTTATGTTACTCATCCAAAAGAGTTCAACCCGTTACCACTCTCACCGTTGTAGTTGTGTACAGTGCATAACCATTCAGAATGTAAATAAGCTCGTAGAATATCCAATTTTCAATCATAGTACACAACAAATCTTATTTGCTGTAACCATTTTAATTTTTCTTTGATATTCGCTACGATGGTAGTCTTACCCCAGAGAGTATTCTAAAATATTTTTGGGCCTAAGCCCATACTTTAACCAGCCTATAATGTAGTTTTATTTTATTATTACATGTACAATAATTAGGGCCAGTATGGTAAGAACATAACCTTTATCAATTAAATGCCTGCAATACAGCAAAAATAATACTAGGATTTTTCCTCTTGGAGGTATCATTATTACGAGTATCATGTTGAAATTATGTACCATCATGCAAGATGTATAGGTATATTTAAGGCTTTCACCTGAATATACTTACTTGGCCTTTAGTTTCATACATATTAAAAACATAAAGTGACTGATTAAAATCTTAAACAAGATCTGTATTATTGGCACTAAAAGCTCGTCAATTTCAGTTAGTGAGCTACAATTTAATCTTGAAAACTCTGCCAGGAGAGTGCTCTCCCGCTTGGTTCTTTGTATCGTCTGTATTTCACATATTACAATGTCTGCGTTCCTGATAAGCCAAGGTTAGGCCTGTGCGTAGATGATAGATCTACGTTCGCTAAAGTGTTTGAATAAATTACAATTCGCATAATTTAAAACATATAAGTAATAGCCATGCTAACTGGTAGACCCAGCTTTGTCCACAAATATACTCGTACCTTATTTCAGGATTACCTACTTGTACTACCTGGTGCAAGCTCAAGGAAGCGCGAGATGTATGGACATAACTATTTATCTTACCAAGGATATGTTATTGACTGACGGGTTAGATAGTAAGGTCAAAGACCTTCGTTAAAATACTCAGTATTTAATCATTTGGCATTAAGTAGCCTTCCTATTTTTATGTTTTTGAAGAAAAACTAATGTTACATTACTTTAAACGAGATTTGAGAGCTATATATACTTAAGTAGGTAATTCAACCTGTGGCATGCCCATGCCCAATGGCGCAGACTTGTCTAGCATTTACATTGTATCAACGGTGATTTAAAGCAATTCTAATGTTATCTCAGTGAGCTCACTGATTCTCACATATATATTTTGTAACATACAGTATACAATACAGAAACTTTGTCTTGTACATTATTGTTGCCAAAAACTGAATACTTATGGGAATAATTTCATAGGACACCAATTAATGAACATTGGTATAGAAATAACCTTCGAGGTTGCTTGCCTTTTTTACTACGTCGGTGGCAAACAAGCATGCGGCCCGCCTGATGGTAAGCAGTCTCCGTAGCCTATGTACGCCTGCTTAATTCCACACGGGAAATTTGTAATATTTTATATTGAATATCATAACCACACAGTCTTTTAAAGTAGATTCGAACCAATAGGTAAATGTATGTATCTCAACCCTTAAGGGTTTGTATCCGTTATCCAAAAAAGCACTTTTGGCTATTAACAAGAAGTCGTCCCGAAATCTAGGACATATATTTTAACGCCTGATGTATTCATCTAGATTAATAACCGAAATGGCTTTCTTTCATTTGGACTGCGTTGATGAGTTGCATTGAGCTATGATTATATACCAGTTGTGGGTCATAGACATTTTATTATGTCCTTCACGTCTTTCCTGTAGACAACGCAACGTTAACGGAGTTCAAGCTACGCTATGCTGCTGCCATCTTGTTATGCTGCTACGGGCGGGATACATTTTTCCCAACATTTGTTGTGTTTGACCCAAATGGGGTTAAATGATGAATGGCCAAGAACCTTGAACCAGTCCAGGGTAATATATTTATATCTTTAAACCATTAGAACTATGTAGCGGCGGGGCGGCCGGTTGATTAAGGCAATTCAAAACAAATTTAAAATTTTTAATTCAACGATCAGTATCATGAACTCTAGATTATCAAGATTATTAGCATGACCGAATGGGCCACGTATGAAGTATGAACCACTTATGGTGATTTTTAATATTACTCACCGGAAAGCCAGTTAACACATTCAGTGCCAGCGTGAGCTACGCGTTACGAGCGAAGTTGATAACGCGAGAAAACAGTATGTCTCGCAAAGCGCCTACTAAAAGGGAATACGCCTAGCGGGTCGCTGGAAGTGAGTGTGTCAAGGCTTATTTTATCTTTTTAGGGTTTTATGGTCTTCCTGGGCCAGCCTCATGTTTAGTGGGGTGTGTTTTCGCAGCAAAACGATAGTAAAAATTATTTCTCGAATGCCTTGCGTAGGATTTTTATGTGCAAATAAATGATTATGAATTATTATTGTGAATTAGGCGGAGATTTACATGGGAGTTGAAATCTTGGCTTATAGAAATAGATACATGTTAAGTAGGTGCTTGTATCATAAATGCTTTGTAGTACCAATATTTGATTAATGATACCTTGAACCAATTGATACCCGCTTGCGCAGCAGGCAAATGGATGTTGCACGCCTTGCGCAGGCATGTTGTATGATCTTAATATACTTTTATCTAATAACAGTATCAAAACCATGTCTGACTTTTAGCCCCAGTGACTAATCATTTTCACACGCCTTGCGCAGGCGGGAAAGGTCTTGGCGTTTGGAACCATGTTCATTGTATTAAGTATACTGGTCTTATAGTAGCCATTTTGCTTCATCTGCTAGCGTAGCAGGATAATGAAAATCCCACACCTTGCGCAGGCGGCAGGTCTTCAGCTGGCTAAATAGTAATATTCACTCGCCTTACGCAGGCGGGAAATATTAGGTACGTTATGTATGTATGCTTAACAGCACATATTTATATTTTAATAAACCTTCTGCTAAGTAGCAGGATAGTTATTGTAGTAGGCCATGGCGGATATCCATAATAGGTACAGGTAGTATAAGTACAATAAGTTACGCAATGGTAGTAAATTTCTCCACACCTTGCGCAGGTGGGAAAGGTTACAGTATGCTAATTTAACATAATGCAATATTGTTCAACTCTGCTTACGCAGCAGGATATGTGTTATGCCTTGTGCAGGCAGCGGCGGTCTGAAACCACCCGACCTCTCAGTCTCAATTACGTTCTTAAGTCATGAAAAGATACTTCGAACCTCCTTTTCTCACAAGGGTTATAGTTATAGCAAAGGGGTAAATAGTGCCCCTCCTGTATGCAGTTATACACCAAAACTAAAATTTTATACGTATATAAATATAATAACACTCCTTAAACGAAATTCACAATAACACAACTGAATGGGCATATGTCAGTTTTACATACAAGAGTTTCACTTTTAAATCCCTTGCTTTAACTAGAAGGCACTTTTAGCAGTTGCACTATTTATTATTACGTACAAATACCTTCATTGAAAATAAAATTCACAAAGATATTGACGGTACTGTGCATCCAAAATTGGTATTATTAAGAAAAAACTTTCCAAAGGATATAAACAAAAAGATCGAAAAGGAGGTTTTCGATGTAGGTTTGTTAGTTACCTTTCGTCCCTCAGAGCGGAAATAGAAGCCCCGCGACAGCGGGGCTTCGTCGACTTTAAGGCGGATAGGACCCTAATTTGGTAGCCAGCATGATACTAGAGTAACTTTACTGTTTAATGGTACCCATGGCAATACCAAACATCTTATTCTAGTTTATTTTAGGCGTTTTAGCCCCAGCTCTCAAGCATTCTAAAATTGGGGGTACTTCCAAATCCAGCCTTTTATTGTGATATTTCGATTTAAATGCAAAATAAAATAATTTGTATCACAGCAGCACAGTACCAGAAAATCTGGAAATGCACGGAAAATATCAGGTCATATATATCTTACGATCATTATTATTGTAATTACCCTAAGGTTACTTAATGCAAAATCACAAGTTGATTAGCATAAACTACGACGTCGCAGAGCGCGTCTTTTTAGTTATTCCTAAGTTAGGCAGTTCTATACTGTAATAGGAACCGCTATAACCTCCCTTTCGGAGGACAATAAAACTGTGGCCTATAAACTGCCATTCACATTTTCACTTTTTCAAGGACCTGCTCCGTGCTTAAAATGATTCGATTCGCTGTAAACAAAATAAAATAAGAATCGCTTACTTACGCGACAGCTACGCTGCGCTCGCGATGTGAATCGATGAGGTGTCAGCTTTGCTAAACACATTGACGAACACAAGCTGTCCATCAATCATTGAAGTAATATTAACAATCGAACGGTAAAACCGTTTACAATACTTTTAATTGGTACTTACAAAAAATTCTAAGAATCTAAGGATTTCTAAGAATTTTTTGCAGTGAACCGAACGTTCCGACAAACAGAACGCCAATGAAGAGCTCCGCGGCCGCACGCCACGGGCGCCTGGTGGAGGGGATTAAAACTTGAAATACGAGTACAAAAGGGATAGGTGTCAGCCTATAGTGAACCGCTACGTCATCTGTCAAACAGCATCGCACTCTCAAATATTAAATAGGCTTCAAATAACGGTACAGAAGCTTAATGAGCAATTGTTTTCGCGCGTGGACCAGACCCATTACCGTAAATCGGGAAATAGACTGGGGAACATGACCGGTCACTGGCCGTCTATGATCGACCTCTCACAACCGTTTGAAAGTTCTCAAATGCATCTTAATTTCCCGACATTTAATTAGGTACTTGTGTCATGACTTTTAAAATATTTTAAACCTTAACTAAACCGTATGTTTACTCGACGTATTTTGGTCTTATGTTAGTTGAAACTATATCAACATTAAATCAACCTGATCTAACTTTTTGAGGTTTGCATCTTAGGCCCTAAAAGTTATCGTAAAAAAAAGACTAACTACAGAGCAAGTTATTAGGCAAGATTTGTATTTTCCATTGCCATTCCTTAACTTTAGAGTATGTCCTACATTTGGTTCTACTAGCAGTAGTTTAATGCAGCATAAATGGAAGACGGAACAGGAAGTGACAATGCTTTTTGAAATTATTTTATCACATTAAGTGATTTGTTTGCAGGGAAACCAACAGATAGAGGCTGGCGAAATTAAAACATAAATAACGACGACAAAAGGCTGATTAAGGTTTTTTTACTCTACTCAACAAAAATGAAACCCAAACATAATAAAATTCATTTAAACGCTCGTATTGATAAAAATCAGATGAACCGATACCAGGTCGTCGACACACCAAGTGTTGATTGACTGATAAATTATATCTACTTATTTAAATAGGGAAGATAAAATCGAAATTGGATGAGCGTTGCGGTAACAGTAAGCTTTAACTTACGTTTGTCACTTTAGGATGAGATTGTTGCTGGTGTGTTGTGTAATTGATTGGTCATATTCAATGTTAGCTGACAGAGATAGGAGATATGAGAAAGGGCGTAGTATGTTTTGACTATCATTCAGTGTTGCTCTAATGAAAAGGTGTATAGGAATAAAATCGGGAATTATATTGAAATACCTCATAATTTCTTAAAAATTACACAAATCTACCTAAATTTTGAGTCGCATTGATGACAAGATTATCAGGAGTAACTAACGTCAATAAGTCACGGAAAATGTTTACCAACCAATGGATCTTCCGCTAGTTTGCAACCATCATAAATTATAATATAAGCATGGGCAATTTTTGCGTTTCTGACTTCTTCTCACTTTTATTTCTAGGTACGAGTATAAGTATAACATTTTAAAATCGTGTTGAATTTGTACTTGTACAAGTACGCGGGAACTTACGAGGATATATTTAGTGGAAACAACGACGGATCAATTACTTACGCATCTCATAAGTAAACTTTATATACATTTTAATTAAGTGAATCCACCGGATCAGTCAGTTTCCGATCCGACTTCCTTTGTCAACGTTGCCCAGCCACCCGTGAGCAGAACCAGTCGATAATAAATCTTTGCGTACTTTGGTAAGCCTACGTTTAAAAATGTAGCGGTAAGCGATTCGCTATCATGACCATAGAGAAATAAGTAAGCTTAGAATGCTCACTCCGTACATCAGTTTCTTTACCAGGAGGTATTGTAAAACGAAGGCATTAAGAGAAATTCCTAGTTGCGATTTTTCCATACAAACGCTCTCGACAGTTCCCTCCCTGGATTTTTAGCCTAGAGCAATGTTTTTTTTAAATAAGATCAATATCTGTGCCATGTTTTGCTTTTTTGTATTTTTTTTTTTGAAGAAACTTACAGCCCCTCGAAAATCGCAAAAACGGCTCAATTGAATTATGACAGAAAATATTCAAAAAACTAAAACATAGCGGCATAGATTATTTCTTTCTCTTGCAGTATCTAAAATTTCATTATGATTGGTTGCGTTTTGGAGAAGGAAATAGTCGAGAGCGAATCCTCGATTTTTGAGTTTTTTGCGTGGGAATTTTAGTCCGAGCTGCAGTTGTCCTTATCGCACGCACGCACTCCCGACCACCGCAGCGCGACAGAAACATAGCTTCAAAAATTCGAGATTTGAAAAGTTGCTCAGCTAGGAATTGCTCTTAATAATACCATTAATACTGTTAGCGCCTCCTTGGTGCTACCTTCATGCGTTGCTGGCCGCTGATAGCCATATTAATTTTGAATTCAGTTTTTTGACATTGACGATATATGCCGATCAAGTTTCGTTTGGTGTGATAGATTTTATTTTTAAGTTAAGAGTTTGTTAAGAATCAGTTATTGATTCTTAACAAACACATCCCTCGCTACACACCCTTGCACATCTCTATGGTGGAAACGCAGCCTAAAGGTAGCTAATAAACTATGATGCAGTATGCAGTACAGCGTATTACATTTTTAAGATTTAACTGTAAGACATCGCCAAATCCCGCAAGGAAACTTATGAAACCGCTAGCTCTCGCTTACGTCTCTTTATGTCCACAGCCTTATTATGCGTCAATCGTATCAAAATCTCCGCATGTGGTCAAGCAGATGTGACGAGGTATCACGCGCTTCTTGATATGGTAATTTTCATTATAGCGGAAAAGAAGACTATTAAAAATATAAGGTCAATCATTTACAAGTGAGCTGACATGTCTATCGGGTGTGGCAAGTTCCATTCCAATCATTTTATGAGTTCCTAACACGTTTGTGATTAATAAAGTGTTCAAATCTAACAGGGCTAGCATATCTACCTAGTACACCTGTCGCGCTTCTTATTCCGATTACTCTTATATAGCCTGAAATAGTTTATTAAAACGGATAGTTTAATGGACGCCACATATGTATATGTAGATACGATGCTTGGTATGCAATTCAGAAAAAAATAAGATTTGTAGAGGCTTCGCATTCAACATATTTTAACACATAATGTTTAGTTAAGTATTTCATATTGCTAAATCTATCCCTAAGCTAAGAATATGAAATCTAGAAACCTACTTCTTTAAAACCGACCTTTTAAAAATGTAAAATCAATCTGTATACTCCGATCTATATGAGTTTAAAAAAAATTTGCCAAAAAAAGTTTTTTTCTTTTTTTTTAATTTTTGAATGTATTTGTAATGTACATAAAAAGTTAATGTTATGGTAAAATAAAACTGACACTGAAAATGATTTTTTATGTTTTTTTATAATACCTGGTTTATGCAAAGGTTTACTTGTCACTTTTTGACATCTATCAATAAGGATATTTAGACTACGCCCCATAATGGCATCATCGCCATCAAAAAGGCGTTTTGCACTAAGTTACAATAAGAAGATGTTTTTTTAAATTGGTATTAACTCTGAAACTAAGCGAAATTACTATTACGCGGTAGCCCCTGTTAAGCGTAATCTGATTTTATTCTTCCCTCTTCTCTCGTAAATGGCATCACGACAATCATCAACGCGCACACAGCATAAAATTATTGCCCCAATAAATTACCTAATAAATCACTCGTAAAAGGCTACCGTATGGCATAGTCATCAACACTACACATGCTGGGATAGGTCAAGTTCACATCCCCATTACTCTTTCAAGCGTGCCATAAATTATTTTAAGGGGGGGTGTTTATTTGGACTTATTATACTTATGTTTGAAACGGCCGAGTTCAGTATAGAAGGTTTGACGCTTACGATATTTTCTAAAAAAGACTAACTACTCTGCTGCTTTGTTAAAAGGGCTTATAAGCAAATTTATTCATACAAAATTAAGCCTTTATGGAGACATAATAAGATAAAGGGTTTTAAGTGTTTATTTTATGAGCGTCATAGAGTTGTGAGTTTGATATGCGAAGCATAAATAGGACACCTAAGTGTCTAAGTGTGTGAAGTTTTAGAACGAGGCCGTGCTTAGGAGGCAGTCTGCTTGAACAGTATACATCGGAGTTTTGGATGCGGGAAAGATTTCGTGTGTTTATAACTTCGTTTACCATTACCAAACTATGAATTTAAAATAAAATAAAATAAATAAATAAATAAATATTATAGGACATTATTACACAAATTGACTAAGTCCCACAGTAAGCTCAATAAGGCTTGTGTTGAGGGTACTTAGACAACGATATATATAATATATAAATACTTAAATACATAGAAAACACCCATGACTCAGGAACAAACATCCACGCTCATCACACAAATACATGCCCTTACCAGGATTTGAACCCGGGACCATCAGCTTCGTAGGCAGGGTCACTACCCACTAGGCCAAACCGGTCGTCAAATAAGTAATAAGTAGAAAGCTCCAAATGTGCTTTGAAATGTTAAACTAGTTGGTGTTTTTACAGCTTACCTATGTTCTGGCTGGAGTAAAAAATTCTCGCACCCAAATGTATGTTAATCAAACACCATAGGTACGTAAGTTTAGGCGGGCTCTGACAAACCAGTACCACGTGATGATGGTCGATCTTAACTCCGTCAAATCAGATTAAATCTATGAAAAGCTTTTTGGAGTTGAGGCTGATTACAGAGGTAGAATTTTAAAATAACCAAGATCCGTCACAGCCATTTATGTAATAATCGGATGTAAACACTTCACGATTACATCCTACAGGATCCCCACTATACATAGTGGAGATAGTAAGGATTAACCGCGAGAGGGTCGTCTTCATCGTTGACCAGGCAAAATGATGTCATAGAGAAACCATTAAACATAAACACGCCTGTAAACTCTTACCCCCTTATTCCTAAACGTGTACTAAAGTTACGATGCCGCTAATAATCGTTTGTCCCTTTCCTAGGTATTGGTATGATGGAAATGGACAAACGATTATTAGCGGCATCGTATGTTTAGTACACGTTTATGAATAAGGGGGTTAACGATTACATCCTGTATAATATAAACTCTGTCTTTCTGTTACTTCTGTACCACTGAACTAAAATAAAACATTTGCTGTGTAGGTAGTTTGAGACCCGAGGAAAGACAAAGAACAATTTTTATCAATAATCATCATCATATCACGCAGCCGAAGTCGCTGGCCTTAACTAGTATATAATAATATAAAAAGATACTAAAAGTATTCGATAAAGTTTGCCGTAAAGACTTTTATATAAATTTGTGCTCGCAGGTGACTTACCCCGTTGGTTAGAAATCATCGTCTTTGTTTATAAGTTTAATTATTCCTTCGAGATGCGGGCGGCGACACGATAAACGACACAATAACAGCGGGCATAATATAAAAATAACGATAAATATATCTACGATACAAAACTTCAATAATTTTTCCGTGTTATGGCTCCATCGAGGAGTTGATGATTCTCAATCAATTTTTCGTGTTATGGCTCCATCAAGGTGTTGATGATTCTGCCAGGCTGACGCAACTAGGAACAAAATAAGCTTTGTATGGAACTTGTTTCGCAAATCTTTGCCAACGAAGAAAAATAAAACGTCAGTGCTATTTATTCTGTCAAGTTTACATCAAGTCAACTGTCAGCCTAATTGTTTTGTTTGTTATGAAGGCTTCAATGTTTTGTTCGGGTATTTCGTGCAATTTCTTTATTATTTAGTGAAAATATCGAAAATAGTGAACCGTGATCAGAGTAAAGAACGAGTTTGTTACAATGCCACCGAGAAAACGGTTTACTAAGTGTGAAATATGTGGCAAGCGAGCCACTCGAGAAAATCACGAAAAAAGGGATTTTATGTCGAAATTTCCCTTGGATAAAGACCGGTACGTATTGCTTTAGATACTTTTGACCTTATTTAGGTGCAGCAGGCTTTAAACACATCGAAAATTTGATATTTTATATTATGTTTAGTTGTGAACTAGGGATGTACTAAAACTATCGATAATTGTATGTTTATTTGTATATCAGTGTAAGTAATTAAATAAAATATGTAAAATTTCCTGAGAACTTGCATGCAATATGACACAAAATTAATTCGTCGAAGATTTTCATTGGAAAATTATCTATCATCTATGCATTAATGGTCATTATTTAACATATTTGATTTGATTTATAGATGCATATTAGCGCTAAATAATCAGTTGATCATCTCATTAGCAAACACTTGGAATATAAACTGTACATAACCAAGGCTATATGTTTTCAGATGCAGGCAGTGGGTTAAATTTGTTGGGAGCGAAGACCTGATACATCTTCCCATAGAAAAGTTACATTTATTGAAACATAGTATCTGCAGATCATTTTGAAAATAGAGCTTTTAATAAAAAAAAAAATAAGAATAAAAATAGTGAAGGATTTTGTAATTACAATCTGAGTGTAACGAGGTATTCTAAAATAGAATCCTAGCGTAGTGAGGGATTCAAGTGTTAACGCCTATGGGTGGTATTCCACCTATGCAATTTCTTTGTCCAATGTGTATTGCGTCTCACATTTTGACTAATGACAGAGTGAGACGCAATGACATTGGACCAAGAAATTGGATAGGTGGAATACTACCCTAAGGTGGAAATATTTTTGCTACCACGTGATAAATTTACATACTGCTTTGCACATCACCTATGAGGAAATTATTATGGTACAAATAAATAAATAAATTTAATTAATGGTAATTAAATTAAATAATTTAACCTAAGAAGTATGCAAAAAGAGGAAAAAAGTGATTCCTCCTAGTAGGGAAAAAAGTGCTACTTTGATCCTTCCTAGTGGTGAAGAACAACAAGGTGTTCTAAAAAAAATCGAGTCCGCATTAAGCTCGACCACGTATTAGTCCACTCATAGAACTATCCACTATATAACATACAACTTAAATGTGGACTCGATCCTAACTTGATTTCGAGTACAAAATTTGTAGACAAGAGTCTATATTTCAACATTTTCAACCCTCCCCATTTTATCGATATCGATAAGAAACGCAAGCGTGTAGCGTACTACACTATTTAAATTGCTTATGTTGGTACTATGGTTCTTTGACAGTTCTTTGTCGTACATTTTGGTAATGATTTGCGAAACAAAGGGATTCCACTCGCTAGTATGGAAGTCCCGTCTCTTAAAACGTAGTGATTATATGCTCTTTGGATTCTGCCAATGTCGAGGTTGGATAAGACACGGCTAGTGATTGATTTTCAAGTGAAGTCAGTTGTCAGGCGGTCAATTATGTCAGTGTCTTGTCTCGGTGGCCAGCTAGTCACCTTAGAGTTTTTATGTGAAAAAGGTTATGCTGAAAGGGAATTTGGCGCAGTAGCGCCACCAGTATTCGCAAACAACAGATCGTGAGAAACAGAACTAGTAAGAGAAGGATTCCAATAGAGGCATAAATTTAATATTTTCGCTACTAGAATGGTGTCTGAACCAGATATTAATAATTTCTGGAACTCATGGACGGTTGCTATTATTAACTATGCACATAGGATACTCGTAACACTAAAGGATACTCGTAATAATTAGGAACCTCTTGGCAATTGGAAATAATAAGCTTATAATTATATTCCATATCATGAAGTTTGTATAAAGTTTGCCCCGAAGAAAACATTTATAATGTAAGTAAATATAATTTTTCTACTCGTTGACTCTGGTTGGTTAGTTGGTTTGGTTGGATTAAGATTTCGTATAGACTTCGCGTGTTTATGAGTTTTGTCTACTGAGGTACTTGCTAATTAACATTAATTATTTAGGTTTTATATTAAAAACAGTGTTATTTTAGACGACTCGTAGAAAAAGCATTGTATACAATAGTGATATAATCAAGGTTTTCAATTTCGTACCATACTTGGCAACTCAGCAAGCTTCATTGCCTAATCACGGTACTCGTATGAAAAGCTGTCTATTATATCACGATTGTATCAATTACTATTATTGCTCCAATAACAATACATATTACATACATATACAAATTTAGAAGAAAATCATAACTAGGTAACAATAGGCGGTTTTATCGTCTATAATGATCCCCTTGTAATCTATAATCGCGTTTTTGTGTCAAAGCCACAAAGCAGTTGACTTATCATTTACCGCTTAAATGGAAAACAAATATCCAAAAAAATCACAAGCTATATAGTAAAACTTTTTTTTTATTGTAAAATATTAGATATTATAAAAATAAATAAAATTTCGAGCAGAATTATCTTCTGACCAGGGAACAAATCAGTTATTTCTCGTTTTTAAATTATCTTAATCGACGAAGTTCTTGGTGGTTTCATTAATCATCGAATCACAATCAATTTTCAGAGATTGTCCATTATTAGTTGCAGTTTTCAGTATCACTCAAGTTTCTTAGCAAAATGCGATATATGCAATTTAATGTTCCACTTTAATACCCATAATTTTTGTTCCAATAAACTACCGGCATTAAGTCGAGACAGCAAATTAAAGTACACTAAAGTATCCAACACTAGTTGACACTCCATAACACAAGCGTTAACGAAAGGGGTACGTACGAAAATAACTGATAATAAAACTATTAATACCCCGTAACGCCCAATAAAACATCAAAATTTTAATAAAAAGAGATTAGGTGTGTTCGTGTTACAAACATACTTAGGCCCTTTTTTCACGCTTGTTCTTACAATTTGTCAAAGAGCGCATAATTTTGTCGGTGCATCCACGGGATTTTACGAGAGAAAGTTGGTGTAAGTTGAAAGCTGAAGCGTCAAAAGTGAGTAAATCAAAATACATTGCCTATTGTTTTAAGAAAATATGTAGACAAACTAACCTAACCACTGTACGTGGAAATCTTTTAACATAAGTCCGCTTTCATACGTTTGCAAAGCCTCAAGTTTTTATTCTCAAAGGGCGCTTAAATCACCAAATTAAGGCAAATGTGTATCCTAAGTAATATCTAAATCACTTTTTCTACTCCCTCAAAAATACCTCTGTCATCATAAATAGTTATGTTATCAAAATGGAAGATTTATCACCAAATAAATACATTTGTTTCTTAATGTTATGAAAAAATACCCAACAGATAATTATTATGTATCTGCCTAAGCAGCTACAAAAACCAAATCAGGGAATATAGAGAGAGATTACCGTATTGTTCGCTACGGAGCGAACAATTGGCATCATGGCTAAGCATCCAGAGCACCCCATTTCCCACATGATCTTGTGTGTTCTAGCCCTAGAGTGTCATTGCGGAGATGAGCGTTGATGCAAGCGCTTTCATACGCAAGAGCGAAGGTGCTACGAAGCGCCAGAGCCGATGAAAATATAATGACTTGTTTCTTTTCTTGCTGACTCATAATAAGAACACTTTATTTTATTGGGGATATATGTCTCATTTTAAACGCTAAGCAAATATTTATGTAATCGTTTTAAGATTGCTTGGTGACTCGATTTTGGTGACAGATCTAAGGCAATGCTACCTAGACCTACAGCCAGCTTTTATTGACTTATGCAATTATGTGATGATTGATTACTATTTGCCAGAGATTAAACATATTTTTGAAATTAGCGTTTGGAAATTATTTTATAATTCACTTTTAGTGACAGACATACCTATTTTATTACCCAATCATATAAATAAGGTATACATTTATTTGGTGATCGATTATATCATAGAATCAATTCAAGATAAGTTTGTAGCGATTTTGATAGCCCACACAGTGCAAATGTGATTTTAAACGTTAAATGATGAAATTATGACTTTTACTTAACACTTGCACGGGATGGGCTATCAAAATCGCTGCCAACATAGCTTTATCTGAATCTACCCTCTAAAAAATAGTATGTAAAAGTATTAGCTAGTAAATATTCCGGGAGACTCGGACATATTAAAATTATTTGAATATGTAAATAAGGTTGCCCAGAAAACGAAAGTTCGGAAACATCGTCAAAAGCGCATCGCTTGCGTACCCCGGCGCGGCAATCAACATTTCAGCGCGGGGCGGCTGCGCCCGCGCTCCTTGATTTATCCACGCGCTGCTCTTGAAATCCTCCGCTCCCGAGTTCGAGCATTTGTGTTCGTGTCTGTACACACATGAATAAACTTTGCTTATTATTTCCGGACACTAAGTATTTATGAGAAATTGTTGTTAGAATAAAGCTTTTGGGAAAAAGTTAAAAAATATGAAAATAGAATTCTAAGAAAAATTACAACTCCCAAAATGACAGTTATACTAAAAATAACACCAAATCGTAGTATTATTATTACCTATTCAATATCTGAAAAAATTACAATCTTAAATTCATTTAGATATCACATGTTCTTTCCGTATGATAAATTTGTGTTAATGAGAAGCTATTAATAATTAAAATTGTAATTTATAGCGTTTTGCCCATACATAGATTTATGATTAGATTGATATTAATTGCTCATTTATTAATAGGTCAATCAAAAGTTTTGCGCAATGTGTGTTATGCCGTGTCTAATAAATCTAATAAAAAACATATTATGTTTATAATTTACTTTTTATTTTTTTAAATTAAAGTAATAACACCATTTTAGAGCCTGGTTCTCGTTTACTTAGCCTGGGGCACCGGAAGGTTTATTCGTTTTTATGGTGCGTCAAATTAAATTTGTAACAGTTCCAACACATCTGCAAGTACCTACCTACTAAATTAAATTACATGAATTTTATTGATACAACGAAAAACAAGGATATAAAACATAATTTAAAAAAACACTTAAATTAAAAACATATAAATAAATAAAAAAAACCCTAAATCCTGGTCGCTCGGTAGGGTGCCCAGAAGGCTGGCCGCATTGGCCCGCTGGATAGCAATGCTGATCTGCTGAGCGAAATATAGGCCGGCCCTCTGGTCACCAGAAGTCTCTATGAAGCGCTTTGGAAACTCCTCATAGAGGCGACGCACGCAAGGCCCCCACGGCCCCAGGGTTTCAACCCAAACGCCGTTTTTTTCTGTCAATTTCGGTTAGGAAAGTAATCGGAGTGATTGATTGTATCATATACCCTTCTCGGTAAAACGTGTAGGTACTTACGGAAAGTGATGCTGTAAACTTGTTCATATCCGTTACCAACGGATACCTAACTAGTAATATCCGTTAAATTCGGATCTATTTCAAACACGTGTAAAACACAAAATTTTGATTTAATATAATAAGGTTAATATTAATATATATTCTTGGTATACATGTAAAATAAGTACATATTAATTAGTTATATTATACCTAACATAAATTGCTATAATATCTATGTATGTATAGCATATAGCAATATCTAACTTGAATGAACCTCCCGGGAATATATTTTTTGTACATATTGCACAATTAATTTTGAACTTTTGTTGAAAAACAGAGTTTCAAATTTAAAAACAAAACCACTGCGTATGCGTCTCAGGAGGTTAAAGTGACTAATTTCTATTGTTGTAAGCAATTTTTTTTTGTTTTAAAAGTTGTGCAAATCTTAATTTTATTTCTTTTCTGTTCCTACTACCAATGCCTAATTGCATAGTAATATTGCATTCGCACTCCTGTTATTAATAATATCAATAAGTATAATATTATTTAGTGTGTTTACCACTTAAGCTAAAATAATCATCTTGGGTAACACTACAGGTAGACGAATTACTTCACAAAGTAAGAAATAAAAAAAATGCATTTAAAACACTTCTTACCTGCAAGAAACTCACAAAAACAAACAATCATCACATACACACACAATCACCATCAAGAACACGACACAGTTAATCGTTTAAACACATCACTTTAAAAAAATCGATGTAGACAAATCCGGAAATTAAAAGCACATCACTAACTGTTCTGGAAATCGATAGTGAAAAGTAATCGATGGCATCGATCGCCGATGCGTGTTGACGGGGGGCGAGTATGGCCTGCACTGTTGCGGGCGCCCGCGCAGTGCCTATTGAACTTGGCAATGCGGAGCCGAGCTTTGCATGGACTTAGAGATTAGAGTTTAGGGATGCGATGAATTTTACAAGAGTTTTTGTTGGGGTCAGGGGTTCTACCACGATAACCGAAATTCGTAAATTACGGGGATCTTTCTCTTTTACTCTAATGAAGGCGGAATTAGATTAATAGAGAAAGATGCCCGCAATTTGCGAACTTCGATTTTCGCGGTTATAGGCCAGTTTTAAGATACGATGAGGCATGGCTGATTGTAGATGTCTAACTCGATGAGTGTATTGAAGGGTCAGCTGAAAAATTATGAGTTAATGCTTTGAGGTCCGGCTTTATAAAAACAAACCTCAACTTTATTGACTCAATAAGTAGGTACAGGGATCGGAACCGGTTTTTTGCAAAAACATCGAAATAACCATATATTTCGGTTTATTTTATACCCTAAATGTAGGACTCAGTTGTGTTTTCAGATAACGACTTCGTATTATTAGATTGCCTAATTAGAAATGAAGTAATTAACAAAGAACGAAAAAATACAGTTTTCGTTCCCATACAAAAAATACAGGTTTCCGATCCCTGAGTAGGTATCTAATAATAGTTGTCGTAGTTAGAATCTATGTAGAAAAGTAATTAGATAGATATTTTATGAAACTGTAACTATTTTATAACGAAAAGGGGATTGTACTGGAGAATGAACTTAACCAAGAAAGTGGTAGCATTATAAACCCGACATTTTACGGCTGGCGCCCGAGTAGTTTATACTCGTGTTATGAGTAGTATTAGTACCTTCATTTTATTACACAATTAATTGAAAGAAACATACTCGTAGCTACTTATTACAGAAATATAAAAAGCTTCCAAGTTAAGACTTGAGACTGTACATTAAATAAAATTAATTGTTTTTACACTCTACCACTAAATTTAACCCTCGTTAAAACCACAACGTGCGCATAACTTCCTCAAAACTAACCTCAAAACAAAATGAGCATCACTATATTTCACAAAGGCTGCAAAATCTATCACAAATACCTTAATGTACTAGTAATAAACCCTTTTTTGGATTGAACATTGTGCTAAGTTATCGTGGTAGTTTAGCGAGTATTGTTTCATTCCTACCTGCGCACGCGGTGTAATTGCGCTCATTGTTGTCTTACACTTTACAAATAGGCTGAGTTTGTTAAGGGTTCCGTAACTAAATTTACATTTATTCAAGAAGCTTTAAAACCTTGCTAAATTAAAGAGAGATACAATTGCTAAATAAAAAATAAGTATCTTTAGTCTTCTATTATAAATTGAGTTTATCTTTAGACTTGCCTGGTGGAAGTGATAGAGTAAATATAACATGACATCCCTTCATAAAACTAATAATTATTATTGCACACTTTAAAATACACTTTAAAAGTTAAAAATCGTAATATTAGAGGAAACAGTGAAGTAGCCTTATCGTTAAAGCGTTCTGATCTAACGTTATGTTGATTAAATGTGAGAGTACTAAGAGAACCCAAAAACGTTTTGTCAGGTATAGAAGTAAACAAATTTCATTCACTTACCGGTTGAGGTAATCAGACTTAAGAAACCCAAAAAAACTAAGTTATCAGTAACACGTGGCAAGGATTACCGCGGGTAGAAAGAGTTAAGTCTGTGATAAAGACTTTCCTAGGTTACTGTACACCAAGCTGCATAATGTGTTTGACATAACCTAAAAATTGGTAAAATATAGCATGAAACCCTCTAGCATTAGCTGAGTTTTTTACATGTACCTTTATGTAACGACGTAAGTTTAAGATATTCATAGGTACTATCTAGGTAAGCTTAGTTGCCTGTAGTACTAGATTTTATTCATTGATTCAAAACTGGCAAAAACGTTATTATTATTATTGTAGTTTGCGGGCCTTTGAATGCCACGTCGACCAGGCATTGGTCTATTGTGACAGCCCTTTAAAGTTCATTACTGATGCCCGTTGAATCCAGGAAATTCCAGATTCTTTGGGCCGTAATGTTTTGTACCTCATAGAGTTGCAATACGTGCCGCCCTAGGTGGGTACTTCTTTTTGACATTAGTGGTCCACAGGAGCAGAGAATGTGCATTGCAGTCTCCTCTGACTCATGGCAGAACCTGCATGTCGCGTCTTGTTTCTTTCCGATTTGGAACATGTGTTTGTTCTATTTACAGTGTCCAGTCAAAATTCTGGTCACCGCGCAGGCTTTGTGTCTTTTGAGCCCTAGAAGCTCCCTAGCAGTTTTGCTGTTGAACCCTTTGATTAGAGCTTTCGAGTGTTCTTGTCCTTTTACGAACTTCCACCAATCGTTTGCCCTTATTTTTTCTAAATTGCTGAGCAGTGAATATGCATCCCGTTTTGTGATTCCACGCCCTTCTGCGCCCTTTCTAGCAAGTTCGTCCGCTTCTTCGTTTCCGTTAATGTCGGAGTGCCCTGATACCCATCTAAGTGTGACTTTGTTGGAGTTTGCCAGTGCATTGAGGTTTGTTTTACAGTTCTGGACTAGTTTTGAGTTTGACTCAAGGGATTCTAGTGCCAGCAGAGCAGCCTGGCTGTCTGAGTTGATGTAGATATGTTGGTGTCGTAGGTTTTTATCCAGGTTAATCTCCGCACATTTGTTGATGGCGTAGACTTCAGCCTGGAAGATTGAGGCCTGTGTGCCCATGCTGACGCTGGCTCTGAGCTTAGGTCTCTCACCATAGATCCCACATCCTACATCAATGCCTTTCTTGGAACCATCCGTGTACCAAATATGGCAAAAACGTTTTCTTATAAACCAAATAGGTACAACGATGAAATACCGCCAGCATCCTTGATATAATGCCTCAAGAGCCTATTTTTTAGATTTAAGCTAATAGTAATACCTCTGTATATAATGTTAATAAAAATCTTACGAAACTGTTTTGTTACAACATACATAATATAAAAATAATCCCAATTCATACGAATTCGTCCGACAAGTCAAATAAATGCAATCGGAACATTAGGAAACGGGTCGAGTTACAGTTGTGTTGTGTAACATTCTCTGTGTGTAAATAGTTTATATTTAAGTTACTGCCTAAATATAGTGCAACTGTCCGAATATAGTCCGTGTTAGTTAAATCTACCGACTGTGCAGAGACAAAGTGAGGAAGTACCACTCTTAACGTCATATTTTTCTAATTTGACGTAGAAGCTTTTATTTTTGCATTAACATTATTTTTAAATTAGTTTTCTTTTGAACAAGAAAAAATAATTATGTACATTTATATAAAATATAAAAAGCACTTTTTACTTTTTCCTTCTTTGTAGTCGTATCTAACATCCGATATTCCGATATCAGCCATATTGCAAAGACACAGTGAGGCGCACTGCCTACTGCTACTGCTACTTTTTCTGATAATTTGATGTTTATGAAGCCTTTATTTTTTATATTTAAATTTACTTTCTTTTGAATAACAAACTATAATTACATGTACAATAAATATAAAAGCACTTTTTACTTTTTCCTTTTTTGTAGTCGTATCTAACATCCTATATTCAGGTAGAGACAAAGTGAGGCAGTGCCACTCTTAACTTCATATTTTCTAATAATTTTACGTTTATGACCCCTTTATTTTTGCATTCTCTTTATTTTTAAATTAACTTTCTTTTGAACAACAAACAATAATTAAACGTATAAAAAATATAATAAGCACTTTTTACTTTTTCCTTCTTTGTAGACGTATCTAACATCCGATAACGGATCGGACAATGTAAAAACGCTCTTACTCGTACACTATTTGTCACTTCGAAACAGCATTTTCACAGTCGCATCTAAGAAACAACACGATAGCAAGACAGTGAGATCCGAATGTTCCCTAGCACCTCTGATACGCATATGACAGTTATGACTCGTAAACCTAGTTTTGACCGTTTCAATAACGGTGTAACAGGACTATAACAAGATAACTTGATATATTCCATATTCCATATTGTAATATTATTTATTTATTTATTTAATCTTTATTGCACAAAAGAAAACCTTATAGTACAAAAGGCGAAATTAATGCCATGAGGCATTCTCTACCTGTCAACATTTAGGCATAGCTACTTTAACAACAACAACCAACTATAATACAATAACATACCATACATACATATATACATATTAATATACATACTTATATTACTTATAATATACTTATACATAAATAACGACAAAACATATAGAGCTAACACATACATTATGAATATCTTGTATGACATGTGCTTTTGTATCTAGTGTGTACTGTTTAATTATATATCCAGTTTCTATTCGCGAGTTCCTATAACTGGCTCTGTAGTTCGAGAAAATTAAAACTATTAAAGTAGCCTTGTCATCCCATTTTGCATGAGATTTTTGCTGATGACAAAACTCGTAAAATTGAAGTTAGTTCAGACATTGGTTTACATACCTACCTAAATAATTTCAAATTTCAGAATCACTTTCTTCAATTTACATAGGTCTGAAAGAGTAGAAGTAACAGAACTCAAAGCTACACAAAAGTTCGTCATTAATTTTAGTGATGTAACGAAATATGTATATTAAATTGTGACTGTAAAAAGAGCAAACCCTTGGCTGTGCTGGATAAAAAGATATCAGGATTAAAAAAAGCGTCTCGACGGGGTTTGAGATACAGATTGCAGATTCACACGACTTTTTCTTCGAACTTGGCCGGACACGCTTCCGTGTATCTCAATTTATCGTTTCACTAAATTATAATATTTTTATGTTACCTACCTATTTTTGTAAATGGTGCTTAATTAACATAAGAATTACACATGCTTTTTTAAAATGTAAGTACCTACCTTATATGTCTAATGTTTGCCCAAACATGATTATTTGATCTAAGATCTTCTAATTGTCAATTAATAGTAAAAATCGTGTAGGTTTATTAGTGGGTGGCTGATCGCTATATTATTATATTATTAATGATTTCTTAGAAAGATTAGCATCAGCAATCATTAATCCATATTAAGGCATTTATTCATCCGTTTAATTACTTATCTCGATTATAATTTAGTGTTGATTAATTTAAATTTATGAGAGGACAGATCTAATATTAACAGGTGTACGATCAAGTAGTTGCGTGAGGTATGTGTCTGCTGTGTGTTTCTGTATCTAATAGTAGTTTATGTGACTGCTACATAATGAAAGGCATTAAAATACGAGTGTGGGTTAAACGAAGTGAGTTTCATTGTATATTATTGCAGATAAATGGATTTTCATAGATAATATGAATTTGAATTGAGGTCGAATCTAATTCCTTTGTTTTACAGAGATATTCGATATTTGAATGTCATTATAAAATCGATTTTGATGTTATTATTACGCAATAATAACATCTTCACAAATTAAGTACGTATAATTGTTTAATCAATCTTTCAAAAATGTGTAAAGGTATTCAAAGAAAGAAAGGAAAATAAATTCAAGCTCTCGTTAAGTTGTCAATGTCTGTCATAGATTTTATAATTATAATTAGGAGTAATTTTTGTGTAAATGTCCCGTGAATTTATAATTAAACTACAATCAAATCCAAAAATGCCTACTATCAAATCATTTAACACTTGTATTATAAAGCTTTTGCTGTTTTGACTGCTATTCGATGAATTTGACACTATCTGCGAGATAACGGACACGCTATGTTAAACAGCAACTTCAACAACATCGTATCACGATTAAGGTTTGCATTGAAGTTTGAACTCTATCAGAATTGAATAATGAATGTTTTAAAAGGAAATTATTATCTGAGATGCATGGCAATGAAAATTACAAGTTTATATGAAATATGCATAGGTAAAAGACATGTAAATAATGAAAACTGTCGATCACCTTAATACAATCGTATACGTCATGATTTAAAATTATACCTTCAAGTATCTTTTGGTTAGTTAATAATAAAAAAAAACGAAGAAATATGTTTTCACTGTGTTTTAATGACATACATTTACATTTCTATATTCAAAAACTGTCTACAAACATTTTGCGTGACCTACTCCGTATAAAATAACATGTCATAGGGACCATTATTCGATGCAATAGGATAGCATGGTCATCTGTCTCTACATGGACTCTACTCATAGTGTTCTGTTCCTGCCGGTGAGTAGGGTTTCCAGAGCTCAACAAGAGGGGGGGTGATGTTAGGAACGCGCAACTCCTCTGGAGTTGCAGGCGTACATAGGCTACGGAGACTGCTTACCATCAGGCGCGCCGTATGCTTGTTTGCCACCGACGTAGTATAAATATAAATATACATATATTGTGTACAACACTATTACCCCTTCTTATTCTTAAGGTATGGCCTTTGGTAAGCCATGTCTTTGCCACGTTGGTGACAAACAACGCACGATACGCCTATGTTAGTAAGCAGTTACCGTAGCCCATGTACGCTCGCATGGCTTGTAACACCAGCCCGCGTAGCCAACATGCCAATTGTAAACGCACCGTAGCGTAGCGTAATCATCTCTCTCTATCACTCTTCCATATGAGTGCGACAGTGACAGTTGCGTTTCGTTCCCTACGGAACGTTAACGATTGGCATGTTGGCTACGCAGGCAGTGATGTTACATAAACAAGTATATCCAAGTACACACTCCTTTCTTGAAGATCCCATTGCTACACACAAAAACTCGGCATGAAGACCGTATCGCAGTCGGAGTATACGCGGCAGGGAAATTGACTGAAACCCCACTGTGTGTAACTATATTATATCCCATGGTTTTAAAAATGAAAGCAGCTGAACTAGACAACAGCTTTTTTTCACGAATATGATGTTCGTTTTTATTTACGTGACAGAGTGAAAATACGGTGTCTGGCACTTTCACTCCGGCGGTGTTAAACGTGACAGTTATTTTATCACGTGGATATAGCCATCCATAATATGCCGGCTGCATAATATCCACATTATGTCAAAGTCATGTGATAGAGTTGTAATATGCCTTAAGCTGTCAAAAGTGCCTTACAAATTATAAAGCACTGGGACCGCGCCTACATCTACAACAACAAATACAGGGCCCGCTTTTTAAAGAAAGTTGTTCAGTATGACCTATATATTCACCCCGTAAATTATTGCAGGTGACTAAATAAACACTCTGTATAATCAAAGCTTTGTACTGTGTAAATCTTTATTGTTTACAGGTCTCTGACATAGGGTATGAGGTATTGGCTCGTTATTAACAGTAGCTGTGAAACAGCTCCTTTATCCGAGATAGTATTGACGACTTGGATTGCATTCCGACGGTAATATAATAGTGTTGATTAATTCATTATATTGTGTTCTGATAGATTTATATTACAATACCGGTAACAATAATGTCAATAATGGCGTTATTCGAAATAGTTATTGAACTTTTAATAACGCGTAATTTTATCTTGTACTTAAGCTTATGACAAAAAATATACTCCCCTTTACTTTTGACTGCTTTTTCGCTCCTAAAGTTAATATACTTACATCAAAATATGTAAAAACATTTTCCATAATGTCAATATCTAGAGGGGAAAATGGGGACTACGTTTGTGTGGAGAAGCAGCCGTGACCTATCTATCCTCTTAAACATCATCATGACCGACATCATTCGACCACCGGTGTACCGAGGGCGTGACAAAAGAATTAGGAATCTTTGGTTAAAAACAATAAAAGCAATTATACTTTTTTTACTCCCTGCCTCGTACAGCTAAATTGTGGGATGAACTCTCACCTTCACACCTTCAAAAAGAGCTTACTCCCATCCTATTACTACCAGGCAATTTGTCTGCTTGTTTTCCTTCTATATCATAAAAAACCAAGGTGCAAACCAGACGTGTGGCGCCTGCGCCTCTGCCATAATATTTATTCTTCACTGTCAACAACCAACAGTGGAGACTACGTAAACTATGCGATAGCCGTTTGTTCCCATTCATAACCAAAAATAGTCCCTAACTACCAACCAGAGCAACTGTGACCTTAGGGCCTTAAGAGATCGGATAAAGCCGGGAAATTAGAAGGAAACAAAAGATCAAGCGCGCCACGCGAAACTTGCGACGGAAGATATGGCCGCGTGGGATTTAACCTTTTATCTCAATTACTCTGAATATATGCTTCTGTTTAAAATGTTGATCGTCAGATCCTTCGGCTGTATCACTATTTAACACTAAAATTATACTACTGTGGCAGGTACCTATGCGGGGTTAACAATACATATATATGTATGCAATTGATCCATGAATGAATATGTATTTAATAAAAGACAACTCGTATAGGTTTACTAGAGGCAATATGCCTTGCGTACTGTTCAGTACTGTCAATAACTAGCGCTGGCTCTGTGTTGGTATGCTACCCTAGATGTTTAATGA
This sequence comes from Cydia pomonella, assembly GCF_033807575.1. Lineage (NCBI taxonomy): Eukaryota > Metazoa > Arthropoda > Insecta > Lepidoptera > Tortricidae > Cydia > Cydia pomonella. The sequence goes on along the minus strand of NC_084719.1, from coordinate 12,514,544 downwards.
GCGCTATGTGGCGACAAGTTTGTATGCGGCGAACTGCTGAAGTTCCAAAAATACTTAATGGAGAAAGAAAGAGTGGTGTATGCTTCAATCTATCATTTAACTACAAAAAAGGCGGCATTAGAAAAACTCCCAAACATTTGGATTCTAAAAAGCGTATCAGGATTATCAGGAACTCTCCATTCATTTCCTTTCTACTAATACCATAAACCCCTCAGTATAATTGTTGTCAAGATAAACACAAGAGCAATACATTAAACACTCCAAATCAGACGATGACATATTTATTATGTGTGGGAAGGTCGCTGTTATGACTGGAGTCCATTCTCTAAACTGTGATTGATACTATTAACACCGATTCTATAATTAGATGAAGAATAGAGGGTAAACGTCTCCAGCAATAGTGCATTACTAGACCGGGAAAGTAGAGATTGCTGCTAAGTAATACGTCCGATCGTATTACCAGCAAATAGTCAATATTCAACACGAACAACCTTATGATACGTATTAATAAAATGTATTTTTAATATATTTACATTCTTGCTTTATACTTACTTCATTTTATGATTTCTAAACTTAATTAGAATTGTATGGAGGCATTGGAGGCTCATAGTAGGTATTTTATATTTACTAGACTCCGGTATTGCTGACAATGATGAGAGCGAAAGATCTTATAAATTTATAACTTGTTTCAAGTTTGAATGATACTTTAGCTATTCTAGTAGTGACTCAGTACTTAAGCACTTAAGTAAATTAAATACAGGCCACCACAAGAGTTCTTAAGAAAATTATTACTTTTTAGTTCATGGTTCAATACAAAAATCAGGCTGACAGTTTCACAAATATTTAGCTATTGGTACCTACCTACTACACAGGCCAAAAGATTTTTGATATCATTTAGATATCGTAACGCTACATTTCATAAATTAAAATAGGTATATTCATAGGTCATATGGATTTAAATATGCGTCAGGATTACTCAAACCCAATAGTTACTGCATCCAGGAAGTAATAAGCATGGTTTAACGCAAACTACGGATCTCAAGCAAAAACAGCCATTGGTATTTACTTCTAAAGCCATTTGCAAATCTACAATAACTTGGCGCCAAATGCGCCAGCGATAGCGAACAATTGGTGCATGTTCATTAAATTAAGTAAGGTTTGGATTTAGTACATGTACCTATTAAAAAGGATCAGTCACGTTGGGTAAGTCAAAAAAGCTCAACATTTTTCGTTCCATACTGAGGAGCTTTGTCTGCACATTTTCTTAGTCTTATTGTGAGACAAATACATACTTCATTTTATTGTAAAGATACTTTATTTTACATTTAAGCTATAAAAATATTAAAAAGCATTGTTTTTTACGAGTATAAGAGTAATACGAGTGTTATAAAATGCTACGTAATTTATTTACTTACATTTACTAAGGAACATCAACTAATTCTACTAACCTTTGTTTTTCCATGAAGTTCAGATGAAACAATTTGTGTATGTTGCAAATACCACTTTATTTGAAAGGTATTTAGTCACAATTTCAATAAAATGCAATAAAATTATCATGTTTAAAATGTTATTCCACGACTTTAACTTCCGTATTCAGATTACGCAATTACTGTAGACAGTAGCTGTTCAGGTTTCAAAGCTTTTAGAAATGCTAATTGAAGTGCAGTAAACTATTGTCTTTACAAGTTATTGTAGTTGTGGACACAGTTTAAATGAAACAAAGGAATACTATGAACATCCACAGAGTTTAATAACGTTTATACAACTTGTGGCATGGATATGTCGCTGATGCCTTGTGATTTTAGATACAGTAAGTGTTTTAAACCATTCAGCTTCAGTTTTACAGAGCGTTTTAAGTTAGACAAACCGATTGTAGACAGATCACGACAGTAGTTAGTCCAAACAAGAGGACTGTAGCTCTTATATTATTCACGCAGTTTTATGACCATTTTGCCACAAGTTACTGTTATAAGGCTGACTTTAAATTAAAGATAGTTACGAGCCCACGGATGTGATTAGAGTGTAGTAAAAATTTAAGAGTATGTGAGTAACTTTTACATTTAAGTACATTTTCAGGGATGACAAGAAATATATTGTTTTCAATGAAATATGTTGTAATGTATAAGTAATGTTACATCTACATTGTCCACCCTTAAGATTGTTTAAACAAATTACCTTTAAAAAATTAGCATTTGAAATAAGTTAACTATTTATGGACGTACGTTTTATTTTGTTGTTATCGACGACTAAGGACTACTTTTCTAAAGCTATAGTTATTTTCCATAATAAATATTTTGCTGTTGAAGTTCTTGCACGTTATACAAGGTGTAATAAAAATAGTGGAGATGAGTTTAAGGGCATATTTAGTATCGTGTTCTGATCAGGAAAAAAAATTTGAGTCTGTAACATTTTTTTTCTATAGGGCAGGTGGCTTAAATAGGCCAACTCTATAAGAATAAGAAGGCCGTAAATTTATCTTCTAAAAAAATCTTCTACTTTTTCCTAGTCAAAATACGTTGCCGAATATGTCCTAACACGGATCCCCATTATTTTGTTACAACTTGTATTTTGCATTGATATTTAATACAGTTGCTTGAAGCTCGATTATTATAATCTTTGCAGAAACGGTTGCCAATCCCTGAACGAGAATTATTTTATTTCTACCCAGTGGGCTTAAGAGTCACTGACCCTAAGGTTTCAGTATGTTATGAAAACAATTTTAACCGTTTCATTTATTTTACAGAAAACATTAAAACATATTTCAAGTCAAAACATGAAAGCAAGCTAATTTTGTCCAGAATTCAGTTGTGTTCAGGCAATGTAAAATTCTATGGCTTTTAAATCCCTCCCCACAAGTAAGTTTAAGTAGCAGTATTGATTTACATCAATATATTTCACCAACTTTATAATTGTCACCTGATATTAACAAACTAAAATAATTACTTGCATACTTACAATTTGTTTTTTGAACTAGTCTCTTAATCGGGATGTTCGAATTCAGCTCATTTTAATTAATCACATTATATATGACACGGAGACTCTCAGACCACTTTCGTGAAATGTCAATGTCATTAGGGACCTGTAAATTTAAAAAGAGTTTATAATTAATATATACATGATTTTACTTGTCATTATCTACTACGATGGCGTTCTAACATTCGACAAAAGATATTTATTGGCGGCTACTTTATATTAATTTAGAACAAAAAGCTCGGTATTCGGTGATTTGTCGCTGCGCGGGATTAACGAGCGCCACCGGCGGAGATCAAAGGCAAGGAGGTTTCGGCGGCAGCTAGGATTGGAGTTTATTCACACTGGGACAGTACTTGGGCAAGTACTGTCCTGCAGGCGTATTATGGATGGCTTTATCCAAGTGATAAAACAAGTGACAAGTTATTAACACCCGAAATTGAAAGGGGCACTGTCATTGTAACCTGTTACGTAGACAAATACGAGGCCTAATGGATAACAATTTGTATTAATATTTATTTATTTATTTATACCAGGAATTCCAACAGATATAAAAAAATACATTAAACTTTTTAGATAGTAATACAGAGCCAATTACAGGAACTCGCAAATAGAAACTGTCATAATATAACGGAATTCTCCTTTTGATAAAAGATATTAGCCAGAAAGTTCGCTTATTAATACATGTGGTGGTTTATTGTGTAATTAATAATGTGTAACTTTTAATATTAGTGGAACTCTCTGAATTATTAATTATGCAATAGGCCACTGGTAATACGGTATAAGGACGGTCTACCGCCAACACGGAAATTAAAAAAAAATGTAATGTCTGTGTTATTTTTCATTTTTACAACAATAAAGATGCAGATATGTATTTATCGCCCGTACAATACAAGAGCGATAGAGACACAGATAAGGTAAGTGCAATCTGTTGACGGCAATGAATTCATTTGCATATTATACCTCTTAAGCAATGTTAATTTAATAGTTTTTTTGAAAAATTTGCAAACTTTCCGCTTTTATTTTCTTCTTTTAACCGCTGTTAAGCCGTTCTGTTAGTGTTTTCAGGTTGGTAAATATTGAAAAGCATAAAAGCTTAGTACTCACTTTACTTGCTTCGTCTAACAATAAGTCTAAACAAGGCATCTAATACGTGACTACGGCGTGATCCGACATTTAGTGCCAGTGAGCGGCAGCTTTTATTTATGTATACCCCGTGTTAGGTGTACACGCCAACCAATCAATAACAAAAACTGTAGTATTATAAAGGAAGACTCACGCTAGAACGTTCCGGGCCCGGGACAAGGCTACCGATACTTATTTTTCCATGACAGGTGATCGGTGACCACGTGATGCTTTCTATAGAAAAATGAAGTGTCGGACGCCCCGGCACGGGCCCGGACCGTTGTAACGTGAGTCATCCTTAAAGGTTGTAAGCATACACAATTAAAATGTCTTTGCCGTTTCCGAAAGTTAAGATCCCAGGAACCTAATTTCTGCTTATGGTTTAAATCTGCCAAGACCGCTCACGGTATAGTTCTCGTCTATATTTAAATTGTAGGCATTCGTTTCACTAAAAGTCTAAAAACTTCCATAAAAAGACGTGTTCATTTTGGCCATTAAATGACGTTAATACAAGCAAAAATAAAACACAAAATGTAGACAGAAGATTGATCCCTCGCCTAGATAATATGCAAAATGTGATCTTTCGGTTAGAGGTTTTTTCTATACGAAGTATAATCTTTTTACATTACCTGTAGTCGATTTTGAATTTATAAATATTGACAATCTTTATTATGTACTGGTCTCTGGTACAAGAATGATTTAAACTACTTACAATAAATAAGTATTAGGACGAAAAGGCGCCGTTATCGTATTCTTAAAAGGTATAAAAAGTATCATTCGATTTTAACATTCAAAAAATGAGTCAAGAATTCTAGGAATGTATCGAACAATCCATATTATTTGTCTGTTTTGATTTCTCTGGTGTTCAAGCTCTTTTGTTCCAACTGACAGCAAAGTTATAAGCAAATATTTTGTGAACGTGTGTTTGCGTGTTTGTATGTCTCCCTTGACCAGGTGGATAGACACAATTGTGCACGACGCACTGATCTGGGCCCGAATAAATAACTGGTACAAATGTTAGGCAGCTACTCACTGTATATACTTATTTATATAATTTTTTTATAAAACTAAGATAATATTGACTTAATTATTTACTCTTAATATAAAGGTTGACGATTTCTGCACACTTCAGTAATTCACCTCAATTCGATAAATCCATAGTTTAATTGGAACTCCATTCTCCATCCGTAAATCAAATCGTCTATTATCTTTTAATCCAATCCGCATATTAGCATTAAAACCGAATAAAACTTAAATCCTGCTACAAAATTATCTAGAAAACGGCTTGGCTTTTGACTTTTACATCAACAACAAAAAGATTAATGTGTTGACAAAAACACTTTTAAGTACAGTCATCTACAATACGAGGCATTTCTACTTAGAACCTGATGTATTTTTAAGACCAAATCGATATTTGAACATGGAATTGAAAAAAATCAAAATAGCAAAAATTACTGAGACTGGAACTTGTGTATCTAAGTATTAGCCACAGCTATGCTCCTTCGTTATACTTTAAGTATTTGATTTTTTAGTTATTATCAGAGTTAAGAGCTTCCAAAAATATGTTCGTATTTTTTTTCGCTCATATTAATTTAAATATAAACGTGACGTTTATCAAGCAAGTGTCCTTAGTATCCTGCTGTCCGCTTCAGAAACGTGGACGACCAACTCCAAGCAAGAGCGTCGTTTAAACGCATTTCACATGCGTTGTCTGCAAACCATATTAGGCGTAACTTGGAAGGATCTGGTAACGAATGAAGCTGTTCTTTCAAAGACCAAATGCAACAGCATAACGGCTATGCTGAAACAGAGATGACTCCGTTGACTAGGACACGTTCATAGAATGGACCCTGACAGATTGCCGACACTAAGAGACCGGTTGGTCGACCCGTACTCCGTTTCAAGGATTCCTGTAAACGCGACATGAATGGCTACAACATACCGGTTAACTGTTGGGAGGAACGTGCGGAGATGAGACCGGAGTGGCGTCGTAACCTGCGGGAAGGCATGGCTAAGCATGACGAGTTCTGGATGGACCACCTCATGGAGAAGCAAACTCGCAGAACTGCTGGACCACCCCAGGAGTCAAGACACATCTGTGATCGATGCGGCAAGAAATGCCGATCGGCTATTGGTCTATACAGTCATCACAGTCGATGTAGGCTGTAGACTTCTTCCTCAAAATACCTCCTTATAGGTACGCCGCAACTATCATCTGCAATGATGCTGTGGCCAATGATGATGATGAATTTAAATATGTAATAACTATAAATTCTAAAAAAGTCTAACGACGACACTTTCCTCTTAAAAACATATGTATACCTATTACGTAATGTCAAATCCTGAAATTAAAGCCGGGCGGGATCCTTACTCCTCTGTTGCTACCGATAAAGGCTAAGATGAGAAATAGAAAAACTTTTGCGGTAGACTGTACCAACAAACCTTGTTCTAAATAATTGGCAGAGGCATGACATTCAAAAAAGTGAAAGCTGCAGGCAATTTGGTCCATTTGTGGCAAATTATGTCAAATTAGTTCTCACGCGATCCGTCTGTGCGTATAGGTACAATGTAAAGCTGGAGGCACATGTGTGGTAGAAAAAGACGGTCTTTTCTGCTGGCGAGCAAGTATACAGCCTACCTGGTGGTAAGTCCCTCACTATGAACACTACATGCATTATCGGCTCACGTAATTTTTTTTTATGAAGGTGCAGTCAAAGCCACATCCGCTCAATTTTTTTTCCAAATCTTCACACGGCGTTATAATGCTGTGTGAAGATCTGTTACACTCTAATTGTTTTACATATAGAAACATAATTATACTATATATTTACTTATAATATAGTACTACTCAGAGTACGGTAGGTACTTTTGACATGTAGTTGTGATCCGTTACTTTTGATAGTGACCGTAACTACCGAAAGCATAACCACATCGTTAAAGTGATGGATGATATGTCACCGGTAACTTTATAATTTTTGTATGAGAAATAAATGCATTTGTAAATTAATTTCAAAACTATGAAACTCGTAAAACAAACATTTATTTTAAGGTAGATTACGTCTCAAGGCATTCAAATTCACAAGATTTTTAAGGATGAATGTAGTATGGAATCACACCTGCTTTATAATGTCCCCCAATACGCGTTTATTGATCGACACAGCACTAAGCTTGCTACCTTCCAGACTTGATAAGACCTTCGCCTTGAGACCCACCCACACTGCGATTTTAGCTAGCTTTGAAAACAATATGACTGCCACAGACGTATCTGTTACGAGGCTATCGTAAATAGGTAACAAAGAGACAAACACGCTGACAGACAAGATGTGTAATGCACTTTATATGTCCATTAGACTTTTAGGAAAATGAATAGATCAAGTGGAAGTATTTAAGTTTGGGGCGACAAAAAAATGCTTAACGATATTTTCTCTATCACGTAATACAATACCTCATATTACCTATTAATAATATGAAATGCGTTACGGCCTATCATGGCGTTTTTATAACATGTGGGGAGCTGACTTATATCAGGCTACAAGTTGAATGACCAGCTAAACGATTATTTAAAAACGGTTTGGTACTAAATATTTCAACGGATGGTTCCGATAAATATGAGTATTATATAGTATAATAATATGTGTAATATTGTTTAACAACTACATACTTAAAAATACCTCGGTGATTAATCGAATATGTAACTGTGATCGCTGTGATGGAATTTTGAAGTTTCTCTATTCCCATAAAATTTAATCAATTTTGGTTAGAATGAATAAGAAGTTTCATTAAAATTAATAATAATTAAATTACTGAGTGTTCACAAGGTCACAAGAAAACGTTAAATGTAAAATACATTACTAAATTTTGGCACGAGTCAAAGCAAATATATCACTTTAAGCGCCAGTCGATAAATCAACAAGATCTTCAGCGTCAAATCGCACGCGCAGGGCACGGACACATTTTCTCCAGTCACTGAATTATATTCCTTAATCTGTTGAATTAAGGTCGTTGTTATTCATCTCACTAATTTCAAGCATTACCTATACCTTTAAAGTTGGATATATATGGTATTAATTTGGTATTATTTAGGTGGGTGAAAATTAGTCATTGCTAAAGTATCACGGTTTCATTTCAAGTGACTTTAACGCTAAATCGTGTCCTTTGTATGTATTTTGCATATGGTACTTGTACAAATAATGTCTACGCAATTATCTCATTATAAATTCAGTTAACACTAAGTCAATACTTATAATATATCTATGTATCTCTACATACGATTATTGCAATAGCTAATTATAAAAAGTACCACGAACATCCGTCATAAAGCTTCCCATACAATTGAAGTTACGCAAGACAATAGTTTACATGCAAAATTTACACGGTCTATTTTATTTGTTGGTATATACTTATATTACAATTCCTTACAACGAAAACAAGCACCAGACAGACATATGTTACTTGAATTGCTATCTTGCATGCCAAGTTTAATGTCATTTCAGAAATTCGTTTGTTTTAAATGTATGGCAGAAACGATGGCGTCCGTGCGGAGCCGGTCGCGTCTGCGTACAAATGTGAAATGCGCGCCGACTCCGTCCGTTCAGTGAGAATCGTACTTAACCGACAGCAGTGACGCCAGTGACTGCCTTCAATTTTGTACGCATCACACACTAGGTTACTGTAACAGTAACCCAAGGGCCGCAATTGACGCAGATCAGTACAGAGCTAATCCGCCAAACGAATCGAATTACTCCCGATAGACCCGATTTATTCATGTTAAAACTACAATATATCGCGAAATATAAATTGATTCTAAGCGCCGTACACGTAATCAGTGTCTAATAAACGCCTATACAAATAAACACTTCAATACATAATAAGCATATAACATATACAACAAGAAAACAATTCTGTAGTTTATTCGGCAGTAAATGTTTGCAATCTTGGACGGTTTGCAATCTAACATGATTAGGTTTATTTAGGTAATATATTTCATACAATCTGACTCATAAACCTGACGTATGGATAAGTATTTACTTATTTAATAAAATGGTACGCCGTAAGCAGCCATACTGCACACAAACTGAACTGTTTTGTGCTGTAACAACTAATGTCGGTTCCTGAACACATAATAGAGAAGCTTATAATATATATGTAGGTACATAAAACAATGTATAACGATTCCAGACTGTAACAGTCACATAAGCTACTGTTAATTAATAATCTTTAGGAAATATTACATTATGGCTTAGATCACCATAATGAAATGTTTTGTTGTTTAGTTGTCAAACATTACTTTAGGTAAATACTATTTATGATAACTTATGTTTCATCTTGTAGTGTAGACAATCTGTGTCCACAGGAAAAAATCGGCGCCTACATACCGAATATCAATGAATGAATGGAGCCTGACAACCTGAAATCTTACAACTTATCAGTCTAAGTAACTAGTTCATACCAAATATCCCGAGTTAACTCTGGCAATGAAAGCCAAGATCTAGTTTATTTCCCTATTCGCGGCTGCATAAACATCACCCAGACAAGTTTATAGTCAAGTAATTCATAATTTTATAGTTATCCAAGAGCTTACTGTTAAATTTACCACGAACATTTTATTTCTACCTCTTGCAGAAGTCGATTCTGTCGAAATTATTCATGATTGATTAGTTTCTGTAAAGACTTGTTGAACTTATTCCAGCAAATTATTATTTTACCCTCTATAATTTCGTCTTGTATTTGGAGTAAGCTTAGATATAAATATTTAATGTGGACTTTGTACTAAATTATATGATTTATCTTATAAAGATAAAATAAATATTTCATCGGTCGAACATGTTGCTATGCGAAATCTTTGAACCCAATTCGTGCGTGTAGTTCTGTATCGCGATAAAATATTAAGATTTCACGACTACTATTTTTTACGTGATAATCATAATCTTCACAATATGTAGGTAGATACTTACACTAGAAACTTTCTCTCATAGACTTCTCGTGTTAAGAGTAATAAAAGAACCTTCGAAATATTGAAGAATATTTAATACTTTTCTGGGTAACACATCTTACAACATAAATAATTTTATTGTCCAGCATTTTTAATTGGCCAAGAATAGGGTTAAGTACCTAACACACCAAACCAGCCCAATTTTTCCAGCGTCTAGATAATGCCAAATGTGTTTAACCATCAATCACAACCCAAAACCAAGGTCTAGTTCTAATGAACATTGGCAACAACACATACACTTAAGAGTAACATAAACGGTTCACCTTCTATAGATGTTCTAAATTATGCAGACTTGTTGTCTTGCGATAACATTTTTGTCCTACGTTGCAGTTCTTTACATTCTTATGTCTAGTATTTTAGGTAGGTATAAGGTATAACTGGTATAAGTATTGGACAAGAGTATAAGTACTAAGTAGGTCTGAATATAAACAAACTAACATGTGAAACGACCTTGGCCAGTATTTTAGTAGAGTAGTAGTAGTGGCCATACCAACTGGGTTATAGTGACAAGACAATAGGGCGGTGCCATTTAAAATTTAAATTAAATAAAGCAGCGAATTGTATCGAAATGCAACACCGAAAATAATAAGTGGACACTGCTGTCCAGTCGTGATAACATGGAAACCGCTAGGGACCTTCTATTGTCCCTGTGACAAGGTATGAAGTAGCACAGATATAAAATACATCACACTTCTGAGAACGTACCTACTTTAAAAAGGATTTTTTTAGATAAACTAACCGAAAAAAGATCAGGTTCTAATCTTGCACGAAATAAAGATAGCAGACGGACAAGGAATTAACATTATATTTTCCACATAAAAAATTAGGAAGTATACGATGCGATAAAAAATAAATATCAGACAATCTTACTCAAATCAACCTTATCTGACAGTAAGCTTTCGCCTCTAAGACAATGACAATAGAACGTGTAATTATACTCGTATATTAAATTAATTTTCTTGTATAGACGTTTTTCTCGACCGCACTATTCGCCAACACATTCATAAACACAATCACACATCTCAAATAAGGAACCGAGAACTGCCATTACTTCCCTAAGCATCGATGAAACACGATAGTTGATGTCGAGCTCTTATCGATGCTATCGATTGTCGAACAGCACTGACCTGTAAGTAATAGCCTTGTTACGATCGAGGACTTACCGAGTCTGCACAATCGAAACGATTAACCGATTACGATTACGACTAGTATGTTAATTACATTGATTAATTAAAACTAGCTTCAGCTCAAGACTTCGTCCGCTCTCCCCATTTTTAGAACTAACTTTTTTCTTCTCTTAGAACATCCTTTAAAAGGATGATTTCTCGAATCGTCTCGAACTCGAATCGAACCTACTGTTACTTGTGTAATGGCATGTGGTACGTCATTTTAATGCCAAATTGTATCCAAATTTATTTGTGCGAAATGATAAGTAGTTTTAAATTTTATCAAGACAAGATAGAGGAAACACAACTAGGTACCAATGCACTGTTAATAATCGTATAACATTAGTCTGCGTAGCGAATCAAAGTATTAACCTAACTACTTCGACAGGTAATAAACTACTGGACTTGAGCGGAAGATTGCCGGAACTCCGATATACAGGTGAACGTGTAAATGGGTCTGTAGACACTAATAATTAAAAGTATAAAAGACAACCAAAATTTTCAGAAGAACCAGAGCATTAACACCTGAAATAAATAATAAAAAAACTCTTTTTAATTAGTAATACCAACCAAAAAGAAATTGAACCCGGTAAGAAAGGTACGAATGGAGATCACGGAGGTACCGTTATGAATAAAATAAAAGTTTTAATTTATTTTACTTAAGGTATCTAAAGAACGACTGAGGAATCATTCTGTTGAAGAATTGGCTGATATCTGAAAAACTATTGACATATTTTGTTTATTTTCCAACACAGTTTTCATTTCCAGTTTTCCCCACCTAAACATATCTTGTTAGTTTTATTCACTCTGTATACCAAGTTATTTACTCATATAAAGTCAGCAACATTTAAGTGAGATGAGAGATTTCACTGCTCAAATGCCAAAGCTCTCAAATTACACTAATAAATGTAGGATCACATTGGGGCCACTGATACCATCGTCTGTTAGCTGACAATTCATAAACCTTATATATAAAGACACAAGATCTAAATGGTCAGTAAAGATGGCTGTTAGTAAGAGGTTTAGCGGTTGCTGCAATTTAAGACCTAGTAAAATATTGTCGCCTCGATTTACTAGAATCATTTCTTTCGAAAAAGCTTATCTACAATGGGTTTTATATGTAGATGTGCCCTTTTGCAAAAGGGAAGTGTAATAGGTTAGATAACCGTAAAGGTTTCCTCCGGTGTGAAATAGGGCGATGGTGGATTACTAGTGGCTCAATCAACGGCGCGGAAGATATATTTTAGATGTTTATGTAAACATTAAATAAGTTAATCGAATGATATTTACTTATATGGTATTTGGTATACTATAAATTATAAAATTGAAAGTGTTCAAATTGAAAAATAACCCTAGGAATTAAGTATTAGGTACTTAAAAGGGAAAGAAGGCCTTGATGGGATTTTGATAGCTCAGCCTGTGCAAGTGTTAAGTAAACGTTGAAATTTCATAGAAGTTTGACGTGTAAAATAAAACTTGCACGGTCTGGGCTGTCAAAATCGCTGCCAACTTATATTGGTCTGACTCTAGTTTGGTTTTATTCCTTCACGGAATTCACTTTAAATAAAACACTGTCTAAAACACAATATTTATACGAAAATCATTCGGGGTTGTCACGAGAGGATGTTACGATGAATTTGTTGATGTTTAAAATAGTTACAGCAAATAAGCAAATAGAAAAAAATATACAAAAAATGTGACTTGACTATAGTCGTAAAATGGTAACCATAGTAACCTTTTGTTTGATTTTTTACAACGACAATTAATTTTCCGACTCAGTAGGGCACGACTGGCACGAGCCACTAATCTAAAGCGGCAATTATGTATAATAAAATAAATAATATTTATCTGCCAATCAGCACTATTAGCAGTAGTGAATGCCGGAAACCTTTATTAGGTATTTACAAGTTTCAGGCAATTACTTAATTAAAATGTAATTTTATTACACGAAGCACCTTATTAAATGCCTGGCATAATAATCTACACTGATTTCCGTATTTGCTAAGAACTAAGAAGGAATAATAGATTTTTGAATCTAATGAAATAACGGAAATTTTCTATGAAACTCCATTTTGGGAGAAAACGGTTTCCACTTACTAAATTTTAACAAATCACTTTGATGTCAATCGCTTTATTAGCATATTATATTCTAGGTTTATATGTTTTGCAAATTTTAAAAAAAGGAAAGCCTATAAATGTTTGTGTCAATAACATACTAATAAATCATGGAGAATGGAAAATATTTAAAGGTGGAAAAACTTTTTTTTTTGTATGTACTATCACGTGGTATACTTCCCTCTTAAGAGTCACACGAACTCGCCGTTAAAAGCCACACGCATACAGTCGAAGTTAGCTACACTTCCATTTTAAAACGACATGCTTAAATAGGTACATGAAACTTGGCAGGAACATATTTCTATGAATAGTATTCTTAGCTAGAAATTGCAATACAAATAAATTAGAGTCAGTAGAAGTTTTGTATGTAAACCTTGAATGTTCAAATTTCATGTTAAATCAAATTGTCTTTTTAAAATAAGAACGAAACTTCGATTCTATAGCGATAGCTAGGTTCGTGTCACTACGTAGATATAATTAAATTGCCCAAAAAATCTGAAAAAACACAAATAGGAGCGAATTGCGCTCCCCAGCGCTTCAGTAGTAAGTAAGTAAACCGTTTTACCTATACAGTTGATAAAACTGCGCAGGCATACCCTAGTGTGTATTAGGCCAGCTTTACCTACCTACTCGAATATCAATGCATATCGAAATTGCTTAGGACAATCGACAATTTAAATTATAGGTAGTGATTAAGAGGAAAGACTAGCTGAGCCCCTTCTTAGATCTGAGAATTTTAACTAAATATCTCCATCGCGCTGCCGGGAGCGGCTCCTGAAATGAATGCAACTGCAGCTTAGGCAAAAATTCCAGAGTAAAAATCTCAGACAAGTATATAAAAACGGACAGACACAGGTACTAGTAGTATTTAACTCATATAAAAATTATATTCATCTAGAGACAAAATTCAGAGAGGATAATGTCGAGAACGTTTGTATGGAAAAATGACCACTAATCTTTCCTCTTAAATTATGTTGAAATCGTCAAATCAGTGCAATAAAGTTTGAGGACTTTAGCATTTTCGATATGTGGCAGTCAAAACTATATTGTTTAACACGCTCACTGCTTGATATTGCGGAACTTGTACGCGGGTCAATTCATATCATTGTCTTGTTTTTATGTCCCCAAAAAAATGTGACAGTGTAGTTTTTCTAAGGGTGATTTTTAGTTTTTAATTTTTTCGAGTAAAATAAAATCTATAGCTATAAATCCATGCAATAGTACTCGACTTTTTTATTTGATAGAAGCCACCAATACAAACGCGACAGAGTGGTCAGAAACAAGGCAACGAAAATATTTTTGATCCCACGTAACATATAGGTAAATAACATATATTTGGTTAAGTATATATAGTGAGGAACCGTGTGTAGGCACCTCGCTCTCATAGAATACTAAGAATCTTAACTGAATAGGTATCTAGTAAGTCAATATTTATCTAGTTCCTAAACAGCTCTGTTTATTTATCAATTGAAGAGTCTAGATTTAGCCATCACAAAGCCAAGGGCATTAAGCGATTCAGACTAAAACCTATTCCAATGTTAAAATCAAAACAGCGTAAGAATCTTCTACGTACCTGAAGATTTAAGCCGTAATGAAACTGCACTTTGCCTAGACCACTTGAAATAACAAAACTTGACAGGATAATATTGACCGATGATTTGCAGTCAGTTCTAAGTAAGGTAATCGAGATAAATACAATCCATTAATATCTAACACTCGAGTGTTTTTTCGTCGTCGTCGCTATAACACGACGACTGAATCGAAACTGTAGTTAAGTACCTATCTCCTAAATCTTAAATTTAGTTAAGGCCTGCCTTTTTTGTTTAGTTGTCTATTGCAAAATATGATTTTAGATTTTTTAAAGGTTTGGCAGCGCGCATGTAGCACCCCTAGAGTTGTAGGAGTCCAGCTCCGGTGACTGTTTGTCATCAAGCGGGCCGTATGCTTGTTTGCCATCGAAGTGGTATAAAAAAACTCTTTGAGTAGGCAGGTATTTCATTTTTGGTACAAGCTTTTATCGCTTTCTTTCCACAGGCAACTAATACTCATCGAGACAATTCTAAAAACCCCTTACACAATTAGGTTGCGTTGTTTCATCACAGAGTTCCTGTGGCTACCTCCTGTCTCCATCATCAGATCAGCTCGATGGTACCATAATATTGCATTGTCACCCGACTTACATATGTATGCAAATTTTCAGCTTCATTGAAAACCGGGAAGTGGGTTAAATTTAACTTGCAAGATTTGATTACAGACCGACAGACAACGAGACAGGTAGAATTAAATAAAAGCTTGTAAAAAGTAGAATCAGTTTTGCTCCTCAGATTACTGTAGCTACTCAAATAAAAAAAAAAAAAACAAGATATTCAGACCAAATTTCAGCTATTAGTACGTAAAGCAAACGATGCGTAGGCATAGGAATATTATATTTAAAATTTAAGTCGACTATATACTTACATAAACTATAGTATGAACAGATTGTTTAATTTAGTAAGTGTTTATAGTTATAACAAGGAGACCAAAACGTATACCAACATTTACCTGTGTCCAGAACACAAAATGGCAACGTAACGTTGCTCCGTCTAAGATGATTGATTAATATTAATTAGTGCTAATACTAACAAACATCAAACGTTCTCTAATACATTTGAACAGGTACCTACTGCAAGCTATTTTCATTGCGCATTCTCTAGAAACGCGAGTGCTTAGTGATGAAAGTCCTTTAAATGTCCTGCTGATTACAAATTATGTAACATTGCAAAGCAAAACAGCAAAAGCATAACTAAAGGAAAAAATAGCGTGTAGAGATCGAATGCCAGTGGATTTTCAGGAGACGATACGAGTTCGTAGCGACCATATTAAATAAAATTTGCGCCCACATTAGTTAGTTGCGCCAGTTATTGTGTGTCTCAGTCGCACGAATACATGTATGAAATGAAATGCACGATAGCTGAATGACATTATTTAGACATCATTCTAATGTTAGTGTACGTTGGAATTGGCCTGAAAACCGTACCTACCTGTTAAGTTTTAAACTTACATTGCAACCACGTATTAAGCCAGGTTCAGACGGGTATAACGTAATGTAATCCATCGTGTAATGTAACAGAAATTCTTCGTGTGGACGGCACTACGAGCATTAAGTACATGTAACGTGCATGCCAGATCCATCGGCTGTCGGTTTTTAGCGCGAACACAAAGGCGCTAGCAGTGCCGTCCACACGTTAAAGCTATATTACACGTTACACCCGTCTCGACCCGGCTTAAAAAATATGTTAAATTCAGACAGGCATTTGTAAAAATGTATAGAAATATCATCATCAATGTAAAAATTCTATGTAAAATAATGACACTCCTTCAGTTTTGTTCTGTTCGAGCCAGTGCAATGTTGGCTTACACGTACTCTATGATATGGACATCCTCTATCCCACGAGTACGCGGATCCAGATAAAAAAAAATGTTATATGATATGGATTAGGCTAAAATGTAAGGAATCATGGCGTATATGTCTACCTATCCACCAAATATGAAAACTGAGAAAAAAGAAAAAACGACAACAAAATAAAAAGTGGCCCACTTTTCCATTGACCGTGACGAGGACATAATGGTTGGTTTTATATTAAATTTTAATGTTACGACCAATCCAATACTAGCACCTAATCGTGCCATATAAATGTATTATGTTTAACAAATTGTTTAGATCAGGCGTGGACAAGCGACTCGTGCATCCAGAAATAAACGCGACACAAAACGATGACAAGCCGCAGAGGCAACGTGTCCGACTACTGCGTCCAAAGTCATATGTGGCGTGTGGCGTTGTTACACCAAATCACCAAATGCAACATCTTTTACTTTAAACCAAAATCTACGAGCAAGTCAGTCTATAATAATAAAGTGGAAAATATGCTGCACTACGCATCACAAGATAGACATAGCAAGTAGGTACGAGTGAGAGTTTGTTTTAATAACACCATCTTTTACTGTAGTGTGGAGCCAAAATCTACGAGCAAATTTGGCCATAAAAATAAAGTGAAAAATACTCGTTGAAAATTTTTTTTGGGTCACTATTTTTTTAATGTTTTTTCCTAATCAGTACCCCTTAGTGTAAATTTAGTCGATAGCAAAACGTGACGTACGCGTTTGCGTTAAGTCTCATTTTGTATGGGTTTTTGAACAGCGCGCCAAGCGGGACGTTTTGGAAAGTCAAAAATCTCATACAAAATGACACTTAACGCAAACGCGTACGTCATGTTTCGCTGTCGAAAATATTAACACTAGGGGTACAGAATACGATACCGAATATGGATCCACACTATTTTTGTTACACCCTGAATGTAGTAATAATATTCTTTATGTGCACATAATGTGTCAAATTGTCAATAATTAAATTAATATTCATGTAGATATAATTCCAACAATTGATACCTATTTTTTTATTTTTTTTTTATACCACGACGGTGGCAAACGAGCATACAGCCCGCCTGGTGGTAAGCAGTCACCGCAGCCTATGGACGCCTGCAACTCCAGAGGTGTTACATGCGCGTTGCCGACCATTTAACCTGTACACTCCTTTTTTGAAGAACCCCATACTGTAGACCCTCGGGGAAAACCTCGGAAGGGAGCTCATTCCACCGCCGGTTAGCTAAGTAAACGGAAACAGGCCCAACTAGGCACGGACAGGACGGTTCGCGAAGTTTAGCCACTAGTGTTGTTTAATATCTCACTTTTTAACCGTGAATCCACACTAAATAATAGTTAGGTACTAACATAAATGTGTTATCTGAGTACAAAAGGCTGCCATGACAACCAAAACGCACTAATTGTTGTTTTATTACCGCGCGGCTCACTATGGCTATAAACTTGTGGTAGTAATTAGTGAGTTTTGGTTGTCACCTGACGATTTGTGAATTAAATCCTTAACCACAAAAACCATAGCCAATCAATCAAAAGATCCTTTATACTTACACACTTCCCGACCATTAAATACGTGGGACGTGGGAGTCGGCACAAAGATATTCGGATGCAATAAAAGATACCGAACACTGTATTAATGAGGCGGAAAACGATGCAATTAAGTTAATTAATTACTACTAAACGTCTGTTTCAGCTATTGGGAATGATGCAACAATAAGAATAATCGGAACCTTGAATTGGATGTGAACGGGGCGAATGATGGTGCAAATTAGAAGCGCAAGCGATTGATGAAGAAAAACAATGAAAATGAGCGACATTTGTGGCAATACAATTTGATTTAAAAGTTAAAACATGAATCTTGTACTTAATTTTATTTTTTATTCGTTTAAGTTGTATACATTATCTTTTGTATTTTCTATGCAAACAGATACTTAACTATGCCGTTTTGCCATTGCGATTTTTGCAAGCTGGTACATATAATGTTTTGTTTCTTCACTATAAGCTATATTGCTCCTTAAGTTGCTTGCGAGTAACAAGTTACAGCTACATTATAGCTACGTATAGCTTTTATTATTTTATGAACACTCTCTATTTAGACTTGTGCGAAGCAAGCATATAATGCTATTCAGTAATCAGTAATTAGTCATATATTACTTTCATAGTTAGGTAAGGGACATAAAATCGTACATCAAAATATAGATCAGCTATGAACCCTGCAAGGGCACTGCAACTTATTAGGTAAGTTCGCCATTTGTACGTACAATTCTTTTTGTATAATAATATTAGAATAAACGATAATACGTAGTACGGATTTGTAAAAAGTGATCGAATTAACTTTAGATAGTTTTGTATTCAAAATTACCACGCTTGCCGCTCGAGGCTTGTACCCATCATAGTCTCTAGCCCATGCCGTATGCGCTGAGTGGCATCTTTATATCCATAACGAAACTTAAAATATCCACGATATATCGGTCTCATTTACGTCTATTGTTTGTTTCTAAAATATCCCATCATTTTCTAAGTGAGCTTTAATATAGTGTAATCCTTATGTTATTAGTAGTGTTTAATTAAGCATACGTTATGTCAACAGGAGCGTGTGTTCGAAAGGCCCTTGAAATGAAAACCACAACATCAGAGACATCTTGTATGTAAATATGTAATAGAAACGCACTGTGAAACAAGTACATATTTTTTGGCAGGGAAAACCCTACCTATGTACAGCCAGCTGCAGAGATAATTCCCCCCCTTCATATATATTTGGGAGTGCTTCTAATCCGAAGGGTGCGCAGTCAAACCTGATAAATCGAACAAATGGGTTGTTGAAATTTAAACTTTGAATGACGTGAATTAGAGTTATCGGGTTTGACCCCTCAGTCTTCGCTATGTAGTTATATTTTCTCAACAGAAGTTTCTGTAGTGTTTTAGATCGTGGGCTTTGATACACATTATATGTATGACATATAGCTACATATAGATCGTGTCATTCGCTAGAATGCGAGCCTTGGTTCGTATTATCCTGCGATTAAAAGCTAGATTTGTCAAATTCGCGCGTCATCGTGAATGACACAATCTACGGATCATAAACCCTTTTACTCCACTTGAAATATGCCTTGAAGAATTTATTTCTGTCTGTTACTTTAAAGCTTAACCTTCCCAAACTCGCTCGTATCTTTCGCTAAATTTGAATTTTATAGTAGCTTAGTTATAACGCCATTGCCTTTCCATGGTATAATTATGTTACTTTATTACCTAAACACGTCATTTCGGTGAGATTAGACTTCAATAAACAAATCGTTGACGATTGTTCGAGACAGTTTTATAGACCATAATCCGACGAGCGTTAGCACTAACCAATGTTAAATTTTGGACACGATAATATACTGCAGTTGGTATTCTAATGTTATGTTTGCTTAATAAAAGTCACAGTAACTACTAACATGACAAACGGCGTAATTCAAGAATTTAAAAAAAATCTACCAAGTGCTTATTTCACGATGTCTAAGTATTGGATAGCTAATTAACAAATAATTAACTGCCCGATAAATCTTCTTGCAAAACTTCGCACTTTATGTCCAGTTAAGCTCATTAGAAAATTGTGAAAGGCCAACGTTAACTTTATTCGTCAGATAAGTGGCATGTAGCTTATTCAGGACTTTACTTGGACATTGTGAAACAGGCCCTAAGTAATTTAAACAATACTGACACACAGGCCACATTAGTTAGTAAGACGCATATCACGTGAAACTCTAAATAAAAAGAAATAAAACCGGCCAAGTGCGAGTCGAACTCGCGCACGAAGGGTTCCGTACCTTTTTTATACTACATCGCACTTGTTAGAACGTGACAGGCATGGTGACACACGATATAGTGACGACCATCTTAGCCCAACTGTAGACCCAAACTAAAAAGGGAGCCGCTTCGTATTCATTTATAAATGTCCTGGATATATTTCACCAGCAAGATTTTGTGACCGGAAATAGTACCGCTAGGTTATGCAAAAGGTTGTCAGCTCTTCGATACCATGAATCACTACCATTGTATTCACCACGTGGCAGCCCTAACTGCGCATTACCATCAATAAGACAAACTGACTAATGATCCTCATCAAAATGCAGATCGGTTGCGTGGGGACCCGTGAACTTTCCATTTCTCCCAAGTCTGCAGATATACAGGTATATTTATTTGAAAATGTAGTGTAAATAGTTGGACTGTAAGTAATTTTTAAAGTGCGTACATTTTACTTCACGAAACATGCAAATTTTCCTTATTAACTAGATAGGTTACTATAACTAAGTATAGTATATAAAAAGTTAAGAACAATAAACCATGCATTATAATTATATACCTAATATTAATTAATTTATATCTAAGATTTACAAAATATTATAATCATTATTATTTATTAGTTTACACAAATCAAATATTCGTCAATTCTATAAGCTCGTACCAATGAGTTTTTCGGAACTTTGTACGAAATATCATTTGATATTTACCAATCAAGAAACCCTTAATAAAAAAACTCGGATGTTGTCATATTCTGAAAATCAACAGTACAAACTAAATAAACTTCATATTAAGAATTATGGAATATGTAGGTACCAACATAGAGGATCAATGAAAACTGGAAAACTGTAATTAATATAAAATAATGACTCGGGCGAGTCGGATGTCCAAGATAATTTTTATTATTATTTTTATTTGGCAAACTGGCCCAGTTCTTAAATTGATTTCCATTGAAGGTCATTCTTTAAATACTACGTAGTCCATATTTCTGCACTTGCGTATTTTTTTATAAATCAAATGTGTTATTTACAATATCTAAGTAGCCATAGTCCATATTTGTGTTGAAGTCTAGTCAAAGGTACAACTTTGTCACTTACCGTAACGACAAGATTTGTTGTATCTTTATACGAATAATCTGTCAAAGCGTCCTTATGGCAAGCGATAAAGTGGGACTTTTTGCTTGGAAACGACACATTTAACTTCTACAGTGTTAACTTAAATACCAGGTATAAAACACTATTTTAATTATACGTGATTATTATAGGTATTACATACATAATATCCTAATCAAAAGGGAAAAGCAACATACAAAAGTCACCATTAGATATATGTGTAATATAAAATTCTCCATAAAGTATAACTAATACGCTTTCAGCAGAAATTATACTTTAATAGGACGTTAACCAACTAAACGACAGTTACTGCATAATTTTCCGGCTAAGCGCTAGTTTTAGTCAAATCAGTGGTTTCGTTTTACATTAATTTTCTACAGATAAAGCGTTTGGTTAAAGCTTGTGTAAAGTAATTTGCCTTTTGACAGATATTAGTATCTAATCGCGGAATATTACATTATTAGAATTCTTCTAGATTAGGGTAATGCTAGATGTTTTGTAACAGAAAGTAAACCTTTAGATCATTTATGACATTAGGACAACTATTTACTGATGATCATCTAGTCTTTCCCTCAGGTGTAAGTTTATACAATGGCGCATGGCAATATAGATACAAAAATACGTAATATTCCAAACCCTTTTAAACATAAATTGTATTCACTTATCTAATTTTCGTCAAGGTTGATTCTTACGAGAATTAAATTAAGATTCAAGACAATGTATTGCCAAGTTATTTAATTGATTTGACTTGAAATTTCGCTATGTTTAATTCCTATCTAGTTAGCCCTAGACAACGCGAATATTTAACGAACTCCGTAATCCAAAACTAGCAGCCTAACTTCTAACTTCGCAGATCATCCTCATAATGCAACATCCAGCTCACATTAACATAACTCCGGCATAATCAACACTTTGGCGCCAAACAAGCATTATATAAAGCTACAGCACTTAACCCGACAGCAAACACCAAGACCACAATTGCGATAAAATAATAAACTGTTGCACGCGCCCACGCCAGCTTGTCGTCTAAACGCAAATGCTTGTCGAGACCATAAAGTACCTAATGGCCGCGCTTAGATCCACGCCGGCTGAACTTTGATACATGAACTTTGTGGTAATCTTGTTACACGTTTCCGCAGATATTAATGAAGTCTTGATCCTAGGAAAATAGGCCTTCACACGATTTTATTGCTACATACAGCCTTGCGGGTTCGGTTTGTTTGTTTTTTTTTTATGGGTAATAATATGTTAACTTAATAGCGACTAAATTCTCTTGTTAAATTCATGTCTTTGACTTGATAGTCCGTCAGGTCTTGTGAAATACTTGTAAAACCATTAAATTTTCGGATCTTTGTTTGGTATTAAATATTTAGGGTCATCCATTAATTCATCACACAAAATTTTGATTTTTTTAGACCCCACTTCCCCCCTTATCACAATTTTTCAGAGGAAACAGATAGGTATTTAATACGTACTGTCACACTTGGCAGGACCTCCTTCTCCCCCGGTTGCTGTGACGTAATATGACGATGAACCCTTTTCTCTACTAAATACTTGTTACGGCAATTCACTAAGGAAAATTTTAAGCAGATTAAATTTTCTTCTGAATGTGTCAAACTTAGTCTACATAAACCTTATCATAACAATACTTCATTTTCTCTCATAAAAGGTTAGCATTTCCATTACCAAAACTTGGAATCTGATAGCTAAGCTAGCTAGCCTGGCTACGATATCCATATGATACGAAAAGCCAAATGCAGAATATTTGAGATATGTTACAATAACTATTTTCTATATACTTAACACATGGTGCCTTGAAAACTTCAGATGTCGGTATCAAGACACGGTCGCCATGCGATGCAAAATAATACAATATTTATAGGCAATATATGTAGGTACAATAATCATGGCATTATATCTATAATGCCATAATTATTGTACCTGATTGACATAATTATTGTAAAATATCTATTTTATCTGTATGATGTGTCAATGGTCGAATATCTATAATAATCTGCCATATAAAACGCCATAATTAAATAGCCAAATTTTACAATCTCCAGCTATTGGACTTAAGCTATTTGATAAGATCGTCCGTAAATTATCTTAATTTTTATTTATAATTGACAGTATTGAATATAATTATGTTAATGAACGACACTTCTGTTTCGACCGTTACTTTTATCTGGAAATATGCGTTTGATATACTTTCTTCCGTATTTCTCATTAGGGTGACTCAGAGAGGCTACCGCGGGCGTCCCGCAAGGCGGTACTCTCGCCCACTCGTTTCATACGGTTGATTTACTTATCCCAACATTGGGCCATAGATCACTTGCGCGGGAGGACAGACTGCTATAATCTGTGTGTGGTCTACAACTTTGATAATTGTCGAATTAACTCGTTAAGTTAATTACACGATAAGATGATCAGTGGTTTTGATTTCATGAGACAATTTAGTTGATTATTCAAATTTGAATTAAATTTACGTTTCAAAGATGATACTTATCACAGCTGTTTAAAATAACGTTTATAACTATTTAAATGTACCTAAGTAATAATCTTACTCCATGCTTGATTTGTTGATCTGTTTTTATCGTAGACAAGAAACTGTACAATTTTATCACCTACTTAATACGGTTTTAGCTGTTGAGATATTAACAGCTCAGATGAGCAAAGACATAAAACTGATACTTGTATTTAACAAAAAACCTATCTAAGCATATTGATTGCTATAGACAAGGCCTAAGACTTAAAAACTTCTGTTAAATAATTTTAAGTCGTTATTCTAACAAACAGAAATGTCAAAATAACGGATAGGGACAAACGATTGCCAACGGTTTGTTAGATTAGACAAACGGTTATGAATAACGCAACTAGACTTCTCACAACTTTTAGAGTTGACTCATAAAAAACAAAGCTTTTTCTTTATCGTTATTTTATGGCTTAGACTGAGTAACTATGTCTCGGCAGATCATAAATCTGACAGACCATTTAGCATCTATATTATTCGCAGTCGTATGTCTGTCTGCTTATCTTGCTCCAGCTATCCAAGTGCCGTCGTCATCGGACAAAATGGGACTTTAATTGGTGCTAAATTTAATCGGGTACAACAATAGGCGGGAACTAGCTTAAGCGTTTATTTGATGGAGAGAAAACTTAATCGTTTACAGACGCGGTGAGACAGTTTGTATCAACTGTAAGCATACTTTATTGTTGTAAATTCTATCTATCATTTCTATCAGCTCTATCTTTTACTGAAGAGTTACTTAAATCTTATGTCGTTCATGAGAGAGACTTCTACGGAATAGCTTTCGAGAACTGAAGGCCTACCGCGAACCACGTTCGACGTGTTGCCTCTCTGTCGCACTTGTAAATTCGTACATAAGTGTGACAGGGAGGCAACACGTCGAATGTGATTCGCGTAGGCCTTCTGTTTCGTATAAAAAAACGACACTTTGGTTTGTTCAGCTTGTTGTGGCAGTTTGTTCTGTATAAGGACTTCTAATAAGAAGATTAATAAATCTTTGTGCATTTATATACTGTTAGTTTAAATAAGTGTCGTAAATGTACCTACTTAACAACCTGTTTTGATTGCGTTTTTATTATGTTATAGATTTCTAGATCCATATCTATCTCTTTAATATTCATTTTGTGAATTTACGTAATAAAACGTCTGTTTTATTTACGTAATTTTCCCAAGAAAATCTTATATTTAAATGTTGCATTAACACTCTACTTATTATTCTATTAAATAAACAGAACAAGAAAAATGCGTTCAAATTTGTTTTTACGAGGTGTTTATGAAGCATAAAAATACCATGAAAAGATACGAGATAGTAATTTTTAAATATATTTAAGTATGCACATTACATTTCTGGCGACACAATACATAATAAAAAGTACGTTACCATGATTTAGAAGGACAAGTTATGTGAACGTAAAGCTTGATATTGAAAAAAAAAAATTTGCTTTTTGTAACGTTTCCGTGTTTTTAACTTTATCTCTTTAGTCGTATACTGTTGGTCTCGGGCCTTTGAATTGCTTTCCGACATCCTTTTGTAAATCTCTATTCAAATATTCAAGCTACACAGTAACACGGCAAATCGGATAAAAATATTTAGGGGTGACGTCGGCTGATTACGATCAGTGATTAATCACACTGATTAATCTGGATTTTGTTTCATCCACTCTAGTCTGAAGCGGTGAAACTCCAGAACAATAAGTCCCTAAATAGCACGATAAATATAACCGGAGGAAGTCAAGATAACAATCGAATATCGACAAACACCAAACGAATAAAAAAAATACTGTGACAGAAATGTAAGGAAAAGTCGCGAGACTATTTCCATACATTGTTCAAGTTTCGGCAGGCATTTTCTATCGACCATTCGCTAGACCACCTGTTGTGAAGGTAAGGTCGACGATCGTGTCATTGTATTGCAAAAACGAGCTCCGTATGTTCCTCTTTGCAATGCGTATGCAAATAAAGAATGTATTTGCGGAGTGCAAGTACCATATGAAGGTTCTATCGTATTAAGTGCTCCAGTTTTGCTTATCTTTATAGCTTTTTGTGATGATGTTTCGTGCAATTTAATTTGTATAAATAAAGATTAGTCAGACATAAGTGCCGTAGTTGGTTAGAAGTGACGCAATAGAAGCAAGGTATTTCTGACAACAGGACGAGCAAGATGAGGAAACTATCCAAATAAAAAATCGAGTAAAATGTCATTCCATATGAACTTCGTTAGATTTAAAACCCGGCCAATTGCATGTTGGATTACGCATGATGGAAGGTTCCGTACCTTCATACAATATAAAAAGCCGTACCAACAAATTTAAAAGGTGTATATGTAGTTGTAGAAGTATCTGTTTTGTTCATTGTTTTGGTAAAACTGAGTCAATTGATCATGTTCAAAATAATTTTCATGAAAATTAACCTATTAAGCTATTTTTTATTTATTTTTTTTACCTCCTGTTCAAAGGTCATTAGCGAGAAAAGCACAATTTTTTTTCGACTTTCGAAGTGATTATTTAAAAAAAGTATGTAGTTCATAAAACATAAATCATTTATTTCGTGGTAAAACTTAAATTACATACAGAAGTATATGTATTACAAAAAGAAATAAGATTAAAACATATTGAAATTGTTTACCACGAAATGGGCTCTCCTCAGCATAATGCTGAGCTGAAGGTCAGCGCTGATCACAACACAACACAACACAAACACATCAACTTTTTAATAAACTCAACCCCTACTTTAAAAGACCTATCAAGTTATGTGTCACGCCTTTATTTTAACTGAAAAAATAAAACATTTTAGTTACATGTATGGAATGCCCCCCATAAACATATATATTTTTTACCTTTAACCATTAGATTTAAGCGGCTGACAAAATACATCGTATAAAATTTCATTAAAATATACCTAAGAAAAATATATCTGTGACATACGCACAGATGGACATGACGAAACTATAAGGGTTCCGTTTTTGCAATTTTGGCCTCGGAGCCCCAAATACAAGGCTTTAGATATATCCGTATTTTGGGTCACTATTAATTTCTATTGTTATAATTGTATCCATATTGTCCATAGTTCTAAAAATATAAGATACCCTTTTAAAACCCGAACTCCTGATAATAACTTATATGTATATTTTATGATGAAGTAATCTCTAAGCTCGATAATTTTATGCATTTAGAGAAAATAGCAAACAAATCAAAGTAACGCTAGACATAACGTATTTATATTGACATTTAGAATTTCTTCGTTAGCGACAGATAGCAGTTTGTGTTACAAAGTTGCGCTGAATCTACTGACTCGACATTAAATAAATAAAGCGTATGATTTGTTTGACCACCATCGATATGTTTTATGAACATCTTGGGCACTGATAAAAGTGTTAACCCAACAAACTTTAACAACATATTCTTTGCAAATATGTAATACCTACGTATTACATGTTTGTCTTAAATTAACTTTACTAATTATCGTTCGTTTTGTTCTACCAAATAAATGAATATCTTTTCATTAGTAGCTGTTTTGTAAACATCGTCTTTAGTTGCCCTATTAAGGTTAGAGGTATGACGACTTTTTTGTTTTAAGAAATAAACATAAACTAGGCGCGGTTTTGGCCTCCTAGTCCAGTTGGTAGTGACAGTGCCTACGAAGCAGTAGGTCTCGTGTTGGAATCCTGGCAAGGGGGGCATTTATTTGAGTGTTTATTACAAATATTTTTATATTTTATATGTATATAATTATTTATATGAATCGTTGTCTACCACCCACAACACACGTCTTATTTAAGCTTACTGTGTTTCTATTTATTTAAATGTCAAATGATTTAAATGTTGTCGGGTTAGGTAACCCATGCCGCAAACGTCAGAAACCACGCGCGCACATAAACGCAGTGATAAGCTCTGATAAAGCATGCATATGATAGCGGAATAAACGCAGTAAGCGCCTTTGAATCTCACATACACTTCCTACGTTCGGAGATAACGGAAAACCAAATAAAAGGATTTTACGACTTTTAAATGAGGTGCGCTGTAAACAGAACGATTGAAATACTAAGATGTTGATTTTATTGTTTTGAGTTCTGTCTAGATTATTTATGAAGTACAATTTTGTATAAATTTTACGATTGGCGTCCGGTATGACGTTATAAATATAAAGGATGGAATGGTTTCCTACTTATCGATAGAGATCTTTATAAAAAGATCGCATTTAGATGTAAGACCTCTTGTGGATTAGGTCAACCAACTTCAATCTACATAATTATAGAAAGCCGCGCTTTTTTTGTTAGCTCGTTGTTTCTATGCAAATTAATATAATATGCGTTATTATATTACTATATAATAATTTATACAGCATTTCTAAACTAGTTGTACGATTAACACCATAAACAATACCTACCTCAATAAATCAACACGACTACACCAAGATTGAGTTTGTTGGCCTCGATGCGTGTAAAGAAAGATCTACAATAAAAGCTTAGCATCGAATAAAACTTAACTTAAGAAACATCCCTTTAACCTTAAACCAATTCCAAATACTTATTTGAAGCTAAAATCAGCCGATAAACAAATTCGCGAACACTGGATTGTCAGAAGCCTGATAAAGTTATCGTTACTAAGCCACTATAAGATGCAAGCTCTTATAGTGGCTTAGAAAGTTTAAATTTATGAAGCACAAGTCCACTAGGAAGTATTAATAAAATAGCCGCTATGGCAATAAATCACTAATGTGACTGCGAAATGTTCTTAAGCCTGAGGGTATTAAGATGTGCCGTGAAACCACCTGATAGGTAGTTTAATTTGATTATGGATAATGCTATTTGACCTACATGAGACGTAGTTATATGAGGTCAGCAAGATATAAATAATAAATAAATAAAATATTATAGGACATTCTTACACAGATTGACTAAGTCCCACGGTAAGCTCAAGAAGGCTGGTGTTGTGAGTACTCAGACAACGATATATGTAATATACAAATACTTAAATACATAGAAAACACCCAGGTATAGAATGTTGGTTGTCTTGCGACTTCTTTGAGGCTTAAACCTTTTCTAACAAAGACTTAAAGAAAGAGTGCTTAACAGCCAACATGATGCAGTCATAATTATTATGACTGCATCATGTTGGTCGTTTTGTTCAATTCGCTAATTTTGGCTAGTTTTTCTGTTTGTTAACATTCATATTAAATTAGCTAAAAGCTCTTGAGCTTCGTCTTGACGAACTAAATCATGTGAGACACATATAATTTATTGCCTCTTAAAAAAGTCCACTAAAAACTCATTAAAATTTTACTAAATCAACAAGCGGAAGTCCCAAGCCGGTGGCAATTTTGACAGCGTTTAACTACAGTAAAAACAGTTGTCTGGTACAAATTGTTTTCTTTTATGACTTGGATACTTAAACGTTTAACTACGGGAATGATTTACACCTTTCCTCTGCTTACTAGACACGTTTTAGAGTTCCGTATGTATGAAGACTTGGAGTAACGGAATGAATCTTTAAATTAAAATCTTTAAGATTATGATTATTTGGGGAGCCAGTACGGTAGATAAATCGCATTTCATGAAAATTTATAAAAATTGGTAGGTAGTGTAAAAGAGATACGGTCTTCATATTTTTTCATCAATCTAATAACAGAAATATCGACTATCGTTGCTGCTTGCCACTTTCCGAATGAAATCGCCTGCAGATCTTTATTTCTTCAGAAGGGCGATAGTTCTGAATTCAAATAATCGTTGTCAGTTATCTATCACGAGACTATCTATCGAAAATTGTCAATTTGAAACTACAAGTACCTGCGTATTTTACTTCTGTTTGTGTGTATGGAGACGTTTATAAACCTGAAAATCAATAGAGGCAAGTCTATTGGTTTTTGTATATTTGTGTACTAATGTATTGCCATCGAAAGTATTAGGTACATAATTATTATTAGGCAAATATTTACCTAATACAAAAAATCAGCCTAAAGCGGTGTAATTAAAATTTTTGCGTATACGCTGTGTGCTAAATAAAACCTTTCTTAACTTATTTTAATACGTAAAGGCTTTGGCCATGTTATGCTTGCTATGATTTTCTGCACTTAGCTCTGGTTCTCTTACTTACTTCTTAGCACTTTCTCCTTCATATGTTTTTCTCATTTGTTTTTTCTTGAGTGTTTGACCTTCCGAATTAAATTTATTTATATTCTATTCTATATCAGGAAAACAAGTGAAAACCAAGCCAAATTGAATAATAGGCTCTTCTACGTTGTTTTTTAGACAGCGCGCAGGCGCTTTTTTAGGTGGCATTAAAGTGTGGGAAACCGGAGTTAAGCACTGCCAGACGACTCGCCTCGGCAGCTATTTTCCGGATGCCGTTACAAGTATCAGTAAGGTATTACAATGAATTTTTCATCGGTATTCAAATCAATCGAGATTTATCTGCAACGAGTTAATTTCAGGTACTTTCCCCATTTAGTATTTTTTTAGAAATTATACTTTCACCATAGAGAAAAATCATATGATTTAGAATCATCCAATTCATTTAAGCAACAGGCGATGGTACAGTTAGCATCAATAGTAACGGATGAAACAACGCGCCAAAAGTATCTGACATTCCGGATAACTTTTCCAAATATAGATAAATCTTTTACCGTCTTAATTGTTCTACATATAGAACTACCACATTTTGTGAAGTTGTTACAGAATGGTAGATACTTTTGACACCTTGTTTGATCCGCTACTTTTGATGCTGACTGTATGACTTATTTTTTAACGTATTGATACTGGGAAAACCTTGAATACTGGCAGTATAAATATAAAACACACCCTACATCTACCTACCTGGTAATCAAATACGTTATCAGCTTCATTTACATGACATTTTAGCCATTTTTATATATCGCGGTAATTTTGGGATAATTCAACGAATTAAAAATGACATAAATGTAAGCAACAAAAGTGCGGCTTACACCTTAGCGGCTATTCATAAAAGATTGAGCTAGACTGTGATGAGCTCCTATCATAACTAGACCAGGAAGTTCATAAAACCTACACGTTATCGAAGGTCAAATTTATGTCGGTCCATTCGTTCCAAAGTATCTGACAAATCTGAATATAAATAGGATCGTATTCCAATCGTTTTCCAGGCGTGGTGGTAAGAATATATGGTGTACCAGTTTAAGAGTGACCCTGTCCACTCCTATCCTTAGATCTAAAATCAGTCAAAAGTGTACATATATAATTGGGTGCAAAAAAATTATTAAATCTTGAAATCTTTG
The DNA here is from genome assembly GCF_033807575.1 of Cydia pomonella. Lineage (NCBI taxonomy): Eukaryota > Metazoa > Arthropoda > Insecta > Lepidoptera > Tortricidae > Cydia > Cydia pomonella. The sequence continues at coordinate 12,483,092 of NC_084719.1, read as the reverse complement.
GTGGTTGGACCAAACCTAGAGATAGAGAGACCTAAGTTACATTACATACTCATCGCTGGCTTATCGTAGACGCAGTGGACAAGTGGTGATAAAGATGGCAAAATATGCTGTAGTATTTCCATAAGACATCTCTTCACCCTCACCAATCACCCTTAAGACCTCCCTGACTCGTCGGTACGGTTTTAATATAATTAAAAATAGCCTAGTAAGTCTGATTTGCCAGCGCTCGCTATCCGATGGCAATATTGTCAGTTCACACGTGTGAGCGCAAGTGTCGAGTTTTACGGCGTTTTTACGATCTCGATAACCCCTCGTACAATTTGTCTGATATTGAAGACCTGTTAATATTATATTAATGGGTTGTGTTCTAGTTGAACCAGTATTAATAGAATGATGAAATTAATTGACATTGGACTTCGTCACTTATTTTTAATAATAATGTGTATAATTAGAAAAAGCAGATTTAATTTCATACACGCTCCTCAAATTCGTTATATGAACATGACCAGAACATACACATGAATGAGCTTGAGTATATTTGGAACAATGAAAGGACGATCATTTCAAGCCATAGTGATACATAATTGGAAGAAACTAAAAAAAATGTTACATGGTGAAAACACGGCGACCTTGGAGCTTATCAAAGTTTTAAATCGGCTTAGCTTCTTCAAAATACTTGTATAGCCCCAGGTGCCTCAAAACCACTCGTTGCAGGACAGGACTACATCTTTTATGTTTTAAAAATTAGTGCTTATCTAAGGACTAGGTTATATAATGTATTATATGTCGATTTCGTAAGCTTTAATTAAATTAAACTATTTAACAGCACTTAACCTGATTATTTTACGGTGCTTCGACATAATAATCGTATATAAAACAAAACTTGCATAATTATTGGCGACTGCATTTTATTATGTCAAAAGGAGAATTAAACACCTAAACAGTCTCCTTTGAGTAATATCTTTCATAAATTATTGTCATTAAAATAAATTTAACAATATTCCTGACACTTAAAGAAAATTGTTTCCCGAAATTCACATTATTCATTGAAAGCATAAATCATTTAAAAATGAGTCGCCGTTTAGCAGAAAGAAAGCGAACGTGGCAGAGAAATATTCCAAAGGGAACTAGCTACTTTTAAGGGTCATTGGCACTGTTTTACCCCCAGGCGAAGGAAGGTTACCATTAGTGCATCTCAATTTATGGTTACCGGGTCCCTGAGGAATACGTGTGAGACCGCCCTGTGCATAAATCAAAACACATAACAGCGCAAACAGCGTCTTAACTCAATTAGCCAAAGCTCATTTTTGCTTAGAATTAAAGTATATTCGGACTAATGTCCAATAAAAAATGCTTATACGGCAATTTAGATTAAATAACAAGTTAATTTGCAACGAATTAAAAACGCTTAAAGTTTAAATTTCTTTGATCGGTTTTCAAACAACTTCCCCAAATTTGATATCTCAATTGGCATCGATTATATTTATGGATTTATGACCGTGTAATAACTGCGATCGGTGTTTGTTAAATGCTTGTGTTATTTTATTTGAAATTTAGTGTTTGATTGGAGTGGCTTTGTGGAACCACTTTTCTTAGGTCAATATAAGTCTCAAATTTGTTACCAATTAGATGGTCATTTGTTCAAATTAATGTTCAGTTCGATTAATGGGCAGCGTTTGTACCTGCAAATTTTAGAATCTAAGGACATTCGAGCTTCATTTTACAACATCTTTCTTTACAATGCACTAAGTGGGCCTTGGACTCTGGACTTTTTTGCTCATCGTCTGTTCTGCTCAAAGTTTTTCCAGAGATAATAACATCAACAACTGTAAAAAACTACATTAGGTAGGTACAGAAAAGAAAACCATATATTATCTACTAAATTATCCGCACCATCTCAGTAACAACATTATTTTCTTTGGTGTATCCGATATATAATACGCACAACAACTGTTGATTTGCTCGTAAAGTTTTTTTAAATTTTGGCACAAATTCAAAAGTCGTAAGACAACAGACAGCTCTGAGACGGGTATGCATATATACCTATCATATAATACGAGGAGGTACAATATTAAGTATGTATTAGTAGTGTAGTGGTTTGGTAGCACGACTTTTGTGTTAATCAGGAGACCATAAACTTTGTTACAACAAAAATGCTTCGATAGACCACTGACTTTTTTAAAAACTTAAATACATTTGAATTTTACCGCTAGTTTTTTGATGATTCTTCTTTTTTTTCTTTCTTTCTTTCTTTATTAAAAATGTGCCTGTTGAGATTTTTATACAAATTACCTTCCCTTTATGCAAATTCAAACGTGGCACACATATGCATATAGTCAAGACTGCTGCATATGCCTATTTCTGGTCTCTGGATTTCTAGGTAAATCAATGTTATGAAACTTTACTTAACTAATTAATTTTGTAGAATGAACACTTCGGACAAAATGCAAATTTTAACCGGCTAGTTTACCGATAGTCACCGATACACCGCCAGAGAACATTTTATCCTATTCCTAAATTGTTTTAAACTGAGCATGGCCCACAATTAGTATAAATCACGGTAGACGCGGATTAGTGAGCAGTTACCGAGTGATTAGTAAGTGATTAGTGCGAGATTAGAACACGATTAGTACGGAGTTGAGGAGAATGCGCTCGGTTTTGAACTCGCGCCATTAGTTTTCGTCGCTATAGGCGTTGCCAACAACATATTGACAATTGATTTGTTTCAATTAGTTCTGTTAGTTTTTAGACATTTGAAGGAGTACGAAATTCTAACTGCTTATGAAATGTGTAACTTGTGAGCATCGTGTTTTTACATTGTATAGTTTTAAATGCGAGTTCTCATACATTTGCAACTAAACGCAAGTCGCAAATGTACGTGTATAAACTCGCAATTAACACTAATCAATGTGTAAGCAAACGGGCCCTAACTTAAAAACATTGTTACTAAATCAGACACAAACTACCTATCTATAATGACACAGCTATTTTACATGAATAAATAAAAAATATACATAAATAAATAGAATATTTCATATATCGGTCTCGCCCTCGGCCCACGTCATAAGGAAAGAAACAATAATTTATTGAGTCAATACTTGCACAAAGTTTATAATTATGAAAAGGCCTTGACACTGTTGCTCTTATAATACTTAAATATGTAATTAATATTACTGTTGCAGATTTTAAAGTTCAAATGTGGTGGTTTAGATTATATAATTAAAATAACTAATTAAATTATATTACGGATGATATAGCTATTAAATTGCATAAAATTACATAATTAAGTATAATTTTTGTACCGTAAAGATCAAAACGAGGACAAATGGAACATTTGTATGAAAATATTTGTATCACTAGGGAAAAAATATGAATAAACATTTTTTGTAGATCATTTGATACCTGCGTGATTAGATTGGCAAAAATAGTGGGGATCCGTTTAAATGCATATTCGGTATCGTATTTTGACTAGGAAAAAGATTTTTTGATTCGAAAAAAAATTATATGCTGCTGGTCGTCCAAGTCGGTTAACCCTCCATATAAAGGACAAAAAAATTTTAACATCACAATTTTTTAAATGTTTTTTCTTAATCAGAATACGATACTGAATATGGATCCACACTATTTTTGTTACACCCTGAATGTAGTAATAATAATCTATATGTGCATATAATGTGTCAAATTGTCAATAAATTAAATTAATATTCATGTAGATATAAACTTAAATGTCAACAATTGATACCTATTAGTAGTCAAAGAGCTCTCCCACAAAACGGCGTTTATTATAAATAAGAAACGCAATTGTCACATATACTTTGCATCTTACACACAGCTTTACTATATCTTTACCTACGTTTCGGTAGTCAAATGGTTTAAATGTACAAATTTCCTTTAAAATTAGAATGATTCAATATATAGTGCTACTATTCAAATTATGTACTCAAGCGCCTATGTTCGGTTACGTGAAAAACTCAGGCGACAATTGTAAGCGTGATGAAATAGGGGCTATACGGCGACCACCAGTTTCGAGGTTGACATATTCACACACGTCTACATTAATTACTTTCTACACATCTCGCTTGCACTAATATGTGAGTACGAGCGAGATGCATTGAAAGTAAGTTTCGTAGTATTGACCGAATATGTCAATGTCAAACTGGTGGTAGCGGTACTGGTCGCGTCGCGACTATATCTCATATTTCTTGTTCGAGCAACGTCAACGTCCAAGTGTAACTTGTCCACGAAATCGCGTCTTTAAAATAATTGGCCTATTAAAGATGGTATAGGTATTTGTCTACCGGATAGGAACACCGCTGATATTATCCTGTTTGGAGACAATTAGAAGGTTATTAACATAAATTAACATTTATTTCGTATGTCGCATCCATTCATGATGTCGTTGGTTGGCGCCAAGAATATTTATTCTCCAAGATCGTTTTGCAAAATATGAATTAAGTACCTCAATTAAGGATGGATTTGTTATCTTGTCATTTTATTGTGGATAGCTTCTAATTGTGTAATGACTGTATCAATTTTATGGCATTTTAATTATTCCTTAGGATAAAGGTTACTGTGATCGTACTTTACTCATGGAATATTTTACATCAGGTTTTTGTTTTTTCGCACTCCTGTGACCTGTGAGTAAATGACGTTGATATAAGATTTTTTAAACTCAATTTTCGGTTATTTCCTTACTTTGTGCATTTATTCTTACAATTTGGATAATTCATTGTTTCTGTAATCTGCATATTGTGATTAACATTTATTGACAATCTTTATTATTTAGCTGTCTAGTAAGAGTCGTAAGAATATTTAGTGCGACAGAGGGAAATAAGAAATATTATGGCAAGTTATATACTACAAAAATGTAAGATTTTTTTCATCGATTTCTGTATGAATGCGGATCAGGTTTGTCTGTTAATCTCTTTATTTACTTGTAGGCTTTTGCTTTGAATGTAAATGATTTTATAACACACAAGGATGTGCCTATAACCACGTAATGACTGACTTACATTAATAACACACCGCCGGCGCCAACACCTGGTTTTAAGAAAAATAAAATATAAACAATTCCCGTATAATGAAGAATTATGACACTTAATTTTGATGAATGACGCGACCTCATGGCGACAATAGAGTCAAGTATAAGATTAGACGACCGGTCTGGCCTAGTGGGTAGTGACCCTGCCTATGAAGCCGATGGTCCCGGGTTCAAATCCTCGTAAGGGCATTTATTTGTGTGATGAGCACGGATATTTGTTCCTGAGTCATGGGCGTCTTCTATGTATTTAAGTATTTATATATTATATATATCGTTGTCTAAGTACCCTCAAGACATGCCTTATTGAGCTTACTGTCGGATTTAATCAATTTGTGTAAGAATGTCCTTATTGTATTTATTAATATATTAATATTTAAGGTTTTGGTAGGTATATCAAATTGTCCATGTAATATTAATTCACACTTATAGTGATATCAACTGGTAAACTGGTTTTATAATCTGTCGCAGATCACCCCAGATAGCTTAAACGTAAAAAGTATATTATTCATACCCAGACACGAATTACGAATGTGACCTGTTTGTATGATGATTTGATCTTCTGCGATTGAGATAGTTTAGCCAAATTTATACAGATAACGACCTCGTGTATTAACAACTTGATACAAACGTGATAATTATTATAGTTGGTGAGCGCTGTTCACAGTGATGTCACCAAGGCAATCAGGAGGACCTTTATTTGTATCAATTTGATATCTGAATCGATCAGCTAGCTATGCTATATTGCCTGAATGTTGTTTTATAATTAAATTACCTACAGTTTAAATACTCTACGGGAATTTATAAATACTGTATTGATAAAATTAAGTGCTGTTAATCGATGATATGTATGGATTACAGAAACGGAAAATTTAAACTAAATAAATAGGCATGACAAATGTGGTTTTTAGCTCAACTCCCGTTTATATTTATGCTAGATCAAGACCAATGATGAAGCACTTGACAATTCCAAACAAAATTAGAACAAAGGAATGTTAATTATTACCTTGATACGAAAACCACGGGCTTGAAAAAGCTCCGTTCAATGCGTCGAACCCATCAAAGGCTATCAAAAGCCCAAATTAGATCAAGATAAACAATGAATGATCCTTTGACACAATTCTGAGCCAAGCGATTTTTCTTCGTCTAACAACACTTTCAAACGAAATCAAACCCTATTATATATCCCACAAAGAGTATTATTCAAATTAATGGGACTAAATATTCAGGGAAAGTAGTCAATCTTCGGTTCAGACATTTTAAGAATGTGTTTTTCAGACAAACCATTGAGTAGTCGTAAACTGTGGAATGTGTGAGGAATGCTTTTTGTCTAAGTCTTCGAGTGGAGCCCGATTTTGACGATTGGCCGTTTTGCACTTACATATTATTCTCTCCTTCATCTCAGCTTAACTTTGATCTGGAACAGAAAGCATTTATTTTTAAGTAAACATCAAAACAAATTATTAAACTTGCGTTAAAGTAGGTACCTATCCATCGGTTCACTTTAATAGATTTGGATTCAGCTTGCATTGACGTTGAGATAATTAATTTTTAGGTAACCTTATAATATTTTGAGATGGAGAAGAAGGCACTGATAAATTTCGGGGGGGGCCTGGAATTCCAAGGACCTTAATAACCGACAAAGTTTTATCTACATATATATCTCTAAATTTAGGCCTGTCTATAAATACATTACTTAGTGGAGTTATCCGAAGAAAAAAAATACAATTACAACTTTTCGATTGACAATAAATAAGAGTAGTAAAAATATGTAATCAAACATAATGATTATTAAAAACTCACAACGTAGCAACTACATACTTCTTATGATTGTTACATTTACCCACAGAATTTATAAATACCTATGTTTATTCTCTCTTTTCTGTATGTCTGTACATACGGAAGTGAAGGATAAATAACAATTAACAATAGAACCGTAATTCAATTATAATTAGAAGTTTGAATGCAGTACTTAAATCCTTTGGCAAGCCGCCATTGACTCCCAATGGAAACCAACCTTTTTCCTAATTCTATATTACGACATTAATTAGTCGTAAAATATACAAATTACGAGCCAATCAATCAGGCTGTTATGCGCCATTGGATTGGACAAACCGTTTTATAATGCAACGGTTGGGTACACCACCACAATATGGCATTAATTACGACTATTTTGTCGTCTTTAAAGGTATGACAATTTAATCAGTGTACATTCATGATGCATTCAATAAAAAAAAAATATACAAAGTGCAATAGTAATTTTTCTATTCGTCGACTGTAATTGTTGAATTAATATTTTGTATACCAAACTATAATTGCGCACTTTTTAAGTATGGGCTCCCAGCTCAACTTTAATATTAATTTCGATACGCTGTAGTCAACTATAAAAAAAATGGCCAATCACGTGCCGCCGCGCTCCCATAGAAAAGATAAACCGGAAAAATAGTCGTGCGTTTATGTACATTGTACTACATTTTTGTTTACTGAGACACCAATTTTCATTAATAATTTAAGTTTTATAGTAAAAAAGGTATTATTTTTTGATGACTTAAATAAAGTAGTGTATATAAATCATGATTGTATAAAATACGATTATCCGTATACTATACAAAACGTATCTCAACGTACAAAACGGAGAACATTCTCGAGAACGGCACAACTATAATTATACTAACACCATAAAAGTGTTTCTAAAACATTTTTTTACAGAAACAATTGATATTCAAAGTAGGGACAGTCAAGTGTAAATATATGGGTGTACACATCTTACTCAAAAATATGTACCATAGCATCTTATGCCAGTGTAATAAGAGCGTACTCGTAGTACTATATTTATGAGACGATTCTCTGGATACATATTTTTGCAGCTGACTATACGAGTAAGTAAGTTTTGGTCCTAATATTTTACATATATTTATATGAGTTCTTAGTTGTCTTACTAAAAATTACTTAGCAGTCTGGACCTACAAGAAAATGTTTGAAAATATGACCAATAAACTTAAATCGATACAGATGCAAATATATCATAATTAATTATTTACTGTTGGAAAATAAAAAAAAGTGTCATTCAATGTCAGGTTCTGCAGTTGTCAATGGAGAAGTTACGTGACTTGTTTGCCCAGTTCTATCAACAGACTAAACCACTAACCTACGACTATCCAGTTTGCTTCTCGCAAATCAATTTTAATTGCATCAAAATAAAGGACCTAATACACTAACGGTACTCTACTATTCACAAAAATTTAAAAACTAGTTTGCCAAAGGCGGCCAGAAGAAATTTGATATCTGGTTACGCATGATGGATATTACAAAGCTGACTCCTGGTTACTAGGGGTACGAGCTGAACATCGAGTACATAATGTATTGTGAATAGTTCAAGAAAACCAGAGCGTGCCACGCAGCGGTGGTCCGATATGGACGACCGTCCATATCGCCAACTTATATCTGATTTATCAAACTCCTTATCACAACGAGCCAAGGCGTAATTTACCTTGATTCGTTCCAACAACCTGGCCGCATACAACCGGTCGCATACATATGATGACATTGCTCTTGAAACGATAAAGGTTGTAACTGCTTATGTATTCCTTAGATAGTTTAGGCGTTTTTCCTTAAGTTGTCTAAGAGACGCCCGCCTAGACGCCTAAGTTTATAAGCTGTGAGACGTGTGCTGAATGCTTTATGGTTGATTGATTTAAATTTCACTGTCGCACTGAAATTATGTAACGTTGAAAAATGGTTCATGGACGTCAATCAACGAGGCGGCGACGGCTCGCTATTAACAAGGAAAGGTACCCAACTGTCTGGTTCCGATTTGATTTATATTTATATATGTTATAGAGTAGTCTAAAATAACGGACACGTATTTTTTTTAGCTAACACCCGTCTTTATGGGTAACTTTAGCGATAAGATATTATAAAACTTCGAATGTCGATTTTTTCAGGAAAAAATGAGTTTTAGCCGATATAACAAAACACGTGCTCATTATTTTTTGCTGGTATCAAACATATACTCAAACCAGCCATTAACTAGCAAGTTGCTCGAGCATCACTTTCTATAGAAGTTAGAAGATTTAGTAACTTTTTAGTACTTTAGAGGACAATTTCTCCCAATAGGTTGAGTTTGGGCAGCTAAAAAAAAAATACGTGTCCGTTATTTTAGACTACTCTAAAACATATATAAATATAAATCAAATCGGAACCGGACAGTTGGGTACCTTTACTTGTAAGTCATATGGGTAGGTGTAGTGTTATGAATTTAAGCTTCGAGGCGTAAACTACAGGACTCGAGTCGCGACTGCTGAGTCTAGAAGCCTCGACCATATACGCCTCAAATTAATAAGTTGGCGTTGCTGCTTGCGATCACAGAAACCTCGAGTCTTTAGGCCTCAAACTTTAAAGCCTCCTAAGCTTTAGAATTTGTATTTGTATAAGGTTTAGAGCATTTAAGTACCATCAGGCGGGCCGTATGCTTGTTTGCCACCGACGTAGTATAAAAAAAATTTAAGAAAAGCTTTTAACAAATTAGATCAATCTATGCCATTTTTGATAGTTATACAGGATGCACGTGAGGAACCCGAGAAATTTTAACAGCGTAATCCTGAGGTCATAAGAATTAAAAATATGATGTAATTGTTTGTGAAATAGGGAAAAAAGAAAAAATAATTCGGACTTTATCGCAGACTTTGACTGCAGATCAATGTTAAGAGTGACAGTCTTTTTGCGATCCGTTAATCACTACACCCAGACATGACTACCAAGTGGCAACGTAGTTAGGTTCATAATATTCTTTAAAAAAAAACACTATAATACTTTCTGCCTAGAATGCTCATTGTTTAAGCTCTTAACGCTTGACTCAGGCCTTCGAGGTTCGGGGGGCTTGAGCTTTCAATAGGCCCGACTTTTTAAAGCTTGCGCTCTCTATGAAGCCTGAGTCTTAAAGACTTACTTTTAAGAGCTCATAAAAAGCTTGAGTCGTTAAGGTTCTGAACCGTTTTTGAGCTCAAACCTTCAACGCTTAAGACAAAGCTTGAACCTTCAAGGTTTACGAGTCTTTAAGGTTTCAAAGTCTTCAGGACTAGTCTTTTAACAACACCAGGTAGGTGTCTTAAAATGTTTACTGTTAAACAATAGATTTAGACTATCTTTAATTTGGCTTAAAGTCAACGATCGCATTTGTCTTATAACAATATACTACATGCTATCATATAGACCCTCATGGCGGTATAGGATACTAACTAATAACTCACCATGAGCCACAAACTATGAGACTAAATGCAATGAGACCTCTAGAAAGTATTTCTTATTCTCGGCATATGGCAATAAAATTTGATTTCTCTGGACTTTTAATTATCGCCAAGATATATTTTTCAATACTTACATGCACAACTGAAGCCGTAGTTAATGTAACAACAGTCCAGTAGAATGGAACTACGGCTGTCTACTCTTTATAACGTATAGTTAAATTGATTATCATTAGTTAGTGTGTGAGTTTTACCAACAGTACGTAAAATATTATAATATACGTAAAAAATAACATTTTTGAAAAGTCCTCGCAACTCGTTTCCCATTTCACCCTTGCCCTGCGCCGGATACTACACACGGCGATCCTGCCCCGTTATGAGTGAAATATTTGCATCTATTGTTAAATATAGAATTGAGCATGTCGTAAATGTTGTCGCTGAACCTTGGTGCAACGACTCGGAAATCTGGAAAGGTGCATAAATTCCCTGTCGCACAATAAGGAAATTAATGAACATAAGTCTATCTAGTCACATAACTTATATCCGTGTTTCCTTAATGACTACATACGCTCATATTGACCGAAGAATGCGTGTCGAATCACTTTGTCTTCTACAATTGTGGCGCCACCATCGACGATATACTACTATAAAAAACCACAATTGGCAACAGCCAATACTTTGATTCGAGCTTCGTAGGTTTTAGGAATAAGGTCGGAGATTGATTGGCAAGTGCAAGTATATCAGGTAAAGGCGTTTGCAAAGTTCTACGCGACTCGACTTCGATGTAAACAGTCTCGATGTATTGGCTCATTTTGAAGTCAGCCTTCTCATACAAATTGTATATTAAGTGTTGTTTAAATGTTCAATTTCCTTTTTACATTTGTCATTCTGGACTGTTTAGTTTACTACGGGATGGCTTGGATTAAGTTTTGCAAATTGTCTGGACGCGAGGCGAATGCTAATCGATATTGAGTGGTCAGTGCTGAACGATTTAATTATTATTTGATAGAGTAATTGATTAAACATTAAGCAGTTGAATATATATTTTGTAAGCAAAGTACACGGAGAATAGGCAGAATGAATAATAATTGAAATAAAATGTAGTTTTTTTTAGTTGGTAAGTATATAACAATTTAGATATCAATGATAGTTTTAAAGTAGCATATTTTATTAAGAAGTAGATTAAGAATAAAATGGACTGAGGTCGGATTCAGTAAATACTCACTTTATATGACATCTATAAGTGGTTAGGCTAACACATATAGGATTTGCTAAGCAGCTTTAACACGTGTCCTACATTTTAGCTGGATTATATTCTTGAATAGATGTCGTAATTTAGGATTAATCGACATAGTATTACCACTTTTATCGTAATGCCCTTTACAAAAATATCAGATTTTGTTTAATTTGGTCTATCGACCTCATAAAATGGATTACAGTTTAAAACTCATAAAGTGGGTTTAATATTTATAGTGCTAAATTAATTTCTAGTTTAGATTCTGTCTCTTTTTTTGTGGAAAACGGTCAAGAAATCAGCAAAATGTCACTAATAACTTGTAAGATTAACCGTCTTTGGTGCACCGACTGAATATTTTAACCTTAACATGACTCTTATTAAGATTTATACCGAGCTAAAAATAGTGTGCTTTGAATGAGTTTAATTCTACAAAATAATATCATTAAAATGGATGTGATGTCGTACTTTTGCTTGTAGATTTTATAATAAAGGATGGAAAAAATGCCTGCTTGTTAATCATTAAAATCACTCTTGAGTAACTTTATATTAAAGTAAAAACTTCAACATTTTGAATGTATAAACATAAACGCTGCTAATTAATTCCATGCGACATGTCAGTTGAGTCTCCCTTTTATACCTCCATATAACGAAAGAGCAGCTGTGTTTGAATTCTGTTTGATTCCAAATATATAGTTGAGAATCTTTAAAGATAATTTAGGCTTTTTGCCTCGAAAAAGTACCTATCTAGTAAGGTAAACATGACAATATATGATTACCCTTGACCGACTCTAACGGAGAGAAGATTCTGATAAAATACTTACGATTGGTTACGATGAGTGAATAACAAAGAAGAGACCGAACTAACTAGCAGGAGTTGGGCTTCCGACTATATCACACCATCTTTGTTTGGAATACAGTTCCGCAAACCTATTATGCGCTTACGTCTGTAAAACGATGCGCAGTGTCACATTGCGTCTGGGCCACACCAGTCGATTCAAAAGAGAGGTAGCGAAGTTATTAAAACTAAATATAAAGTTTAAGCTGAACCAGTTCAATGTTTAATAATTGGAAGTAAAGTATTAGTAGACAGGCTTGCGAGGGGATATAGATCCAACACCTTGGAGAGCTTAAATGTCATGTAGAACCCCTGCTGGAACCCGTTCACAGGCGGTGTCGTGCCGTTGACAGGTTTTTTTTTTATTATTAAAAACTGATCGGCGATTGGCTCTAGTCACAGCTGAGGTGTCTATTAGACTCCCATGAACCGGTCGCAGCAGACATTGGGAAGTAAAGTATTTATTATTAGGGGTGTTGCGGGCCTTTGAGTGCTACTTCGACCAATCCGTGTTCTATTGTGTGGGGTTTTTTAAAAATTCATTACTAATGCTCGTTGTATCCTGGAAGTTCCAGATTCTTAGGGCTGTAATGTTTTGTATCTCATTTATGCCGCCCTAAGTAGGTACTTTTTTTGACATTAGTAGTCCACAGGAACAGAGGATGTGCATTGCAGTCTCCTCAGAATCCTGGCAGAACTTACATATCGCATCTTGTTTCTTTTCAATATGAAACATGTATTTATTTCACTACTTAAGTTAAGTATAAATACTCAAAGGAGGTGACTTTAGGAGGAACTTATTATACTTGCTCTTGTAGCGTTGGGTAATACTCCTGGTGGTGAGTAAAGTAGGTATCTAGAACTAAAAGGACGGTAGTCCTTTCGTCCTTCGCCAAAGGTAGGTAAAACTCGAATAATTTGCCATAACGAGCGTGGCGAAAAGGAATGCGGAGCTTCATGATTTCTTCTGGTTGGGGCTTTATTTTGTGATTAAAATCCGGACTCAAATCAATAATTTAATTGTGAAAGAATTACTCAACTCATCTAGATTCAAATGTAAAGTCACTCAGTTAGAACGTAGAACTTTCACTTGTTTAAAACAAAGATCATATATAATTCAATCGTATCGGCAAGTAATGCAAATAGCATAAACCATGTTCTATAACCATCGCCGCCTTCGGCGAACTTTATCCAGCTCAGCACTAAGCTTGTGTTTAGTTTGCTCGTGCACTAAATATGTTATTATTGCGTGTTTGTACTACTATCTCACATTAATACGGGCATCTGGGCTTCTATGGTGAAATAGCTGTCTGGTTATTCACAGTACTATCTTGTAATATTTATTTGTAAAAACTATAAACTATAAATATAGCTGTGAATAAATTAAAAAAATCTGCATTTAAATGAAAAATCTAGATAGGTTTATAAAAATAGGCTTACCTGGTTTTAAGCTTTCATGTCGCAGATATTAAACTGATAAAGTCAGTTTTTGTAAGGGTTTAATATTATTTTTGTATAGGTACTTAAATTTAACGTAATCGTATTAAAAAAAAACAAACAGTAAACCCGTCCCGACAACCGGGGTGAATGGCTGCAAGTGGAACAAAACTCAAAACGTGAATTACCTATCGGACAATTTCTTAAAAATACCCACACAGATTCTGTCATACAAAATCTACTTTATTTTCAATGGAATGGTACAGTTTGTGTGGGTTTTACTTAGACATTGTCAGGTAAATCACATTTTAAGTTTTGACCATATTCACCCCAGCCATCCCTATTCATCCCGGTTGACGGTACTGTATTTTATTAGTAAGTCTAAGTTATTTTATTTTCACTTATTTTTCGGCACTAACAAACATTATTTCTGACTATTCCTAGCAATTAATTTAAAATTCAACTTAAAAATAAACTGTATTTCCACCAAAACAGTTGCTCAAACCATTGCACCATGGTATCGGCAAATCTTAAAATACTTCCGAACTAACAAACTTTTATTGCCTTTTAACATCTTTGATTTTTTCTGAAATATGTATACATGCATAGATCGCTTCTATTTCCAAGCAGTAAAGACCACTATTATTTCAACGACCGCATAGTTAAGTTGGTTTGTCAGTAAAGATTATCTGAAGGATAAATAGTATGGCACACAGACATGACAAAGCCAACTTCGAGTTCATTAAGAGATATAGGGTCAATATGTACCCATTAAAGTTTTATGCACCCACGTTTCTCAAGCGAGCTATTTTGGACCTTGATGCGTCATGATAAGGGTTTTGTGGTTGATATAATCTTGGGGCTATAAAGATGACGTGCCAATAGGTTATGTCGTAATGTTTACAGTAATGAAATATAAGGGACAAGCGTGATCCGTTTCAAGCAGAAATAGGGTTTTTACTAATCCTATGTATTAGTTTTTTTTATAGCTTAATACCTAACGTATAGCAGATCATCTGCGGGCGGGCGGGCGTGTGTGTGTGTGTGTGTGTGTGTGCTTGTGCGTGTGCGTGGGCGTGGGCGTGTGCGTGTGCGTGTGTATGTATTTGTGTGTGCAAGTATGTTACATGTGTAAGTGTTTGAAACCCGCATGGGTTAGGTAGTTAAGTATTAACAACAAGTTTTCTATCTCAAAATAGCTTTTTATTTGCAACAATATAAAAACCTTAATTTTACACTCGTGGGTAGTGGTACAGTAGATGTCGATATTTTGGTTAAAAGCATTGTACATATTAGTAGATTGTGCTGACTGCTGTCTCCTTGCAAATACTGTTTTGAAATAGGGGGGTAAATTATTTTGGTTTGTTTTATACGAGGCGAATCTATTATTGGTTTGTAAGGAGTTTCCTTATGAGTTTTTATAATTGAATTTAAGATGTAGAGTTTTCTGACAGCCAATAAATCGCAAAATATATATAGATCAGTGGTAGGAAATCTGTACGTCTTAAAGTACATGACTTAAAGCAATGACCTTTGTGCTCTCTCTAGTTCTATTTTATTTTTGTGGCACCACCCCATACAGTCATCCAGTATGTTATAATTGATTGAACCAGTGAAACGTATATTTTATTTAGCATGTCCTTCATAGTGTCCTCTGGGTTGGAAGGTCAGATGGTAGTCGCATTCGTAAAAACTAGTGCCTACGCCAAATCTTGGGATTAGTTGTCAAGCAGACCCCAGGCTCCCATGAGCCGTGGTAAAGTTTTAGAATTTAGATATTTTAAAAATTCCGATGATTCTCCTGTTTAACCCTGCAACCTATGCAGCGGCATTTCGGAAGATCAAATTAATTAGTACCTCTTAAAAATCAAACAGTTTTTATGGACGAGCCCATATGGCGTGTCCCGCGAGTTATGCAAGACAGGTGTTAACAGTGTGAAGCCACGCATGCGTCTTTATTAATATTGATTAACTATACGTTATTTAAACGTCCACTTGACTGGGAGAATAAATGTCTTAACTCCTGTTTTGATTAATTACCTATTTGTACACAAATTTGCTTGAATTCACGCAAAATAAACGGTATCTCAGTTATTATAAACACTAAAATTATTTCAGTGAATAAGTGCGAGTAGGAGTAAGGTATATTAATAATAAGAAACATGATTCTATCGTGGGAGTTCAGTCCCTTCATAAGCTTATTTTTTAGTTATATTTTGTGCGATAAATTACAAATTACAATGACATATTAATTTTGAAATGAATTCCATATTTTGTTACTTTCTTCATGTCGTCTTGTATATAAATACATGTATTTATATACAAGATGACATGTTATGTTATTTATTTAAAGATAAGTGAATGTGTGAATAAGCTACTTCGACACATCTTACTTATGTAATTGATACGTAGTGGTCGAATTTAATAAAGAACACTATACCATTGTGCTGGTAAATATAAAGTCTTGCTTAGCAATCGGACACCCTGGATAATTCGACCATATTAGAAAACTTCCCGTTTTGAGACCCTTTGGAATATACTTTTCACTTTCACTTTCACTCTTTTGTCTGTGGCTACCGCGCAGTTAAGCACAATTCTGCCAAAAACGAGTATCGAGCTTCACACGGCTGACATGGGGGAAGATCATAAGAAGTCCAACATAAGGATATCGGTAATTTGTGTAATACCTGGAACAAATGACAACGAACACAATTTAACATAAACCACCACCAATTTTGAACCATTTGATCGAAAAATGAGACATTTAAAGCACATGGAGCATTAATGATAATAAACATAAAGTGTGCATATGTATTTATAGTTTTATGTTGTTATTAGTCATGAATTTGCTTACGGCGGACATAATTTTTTTGCTATCAGTTAGATATAAAAGTGAGGCCATATTAGCGGGTAACGGTACGTTAAGTCTTGGCAGACATGAATACAGGTCAGGGGGTTTGTTATTAATCGGACAATTAAAGAAAATATGATCGATATTGCCTACTTCGTTTCCACAATCGCACATGGGAGAATCTTTCTTTTTAAAAATATATAATTGCTCAGATGAGCAGACGCGGCCCAATCTAAGTCTAATGATGATACTGGTGTGCCTTTTAGAGAGTGATCTATTTTTGAAAAACCATGGACGAGATGGAATGGTTGACTGAATTTCTGAATAGAAACATTTCTTTGCTCGGGACCAGCGGACAGACCATTTTTTCCTCATGAAATTAAAAGGAAGGCTCAGAGCATCTGGTTGGAATATTTTATAAAAAGAGTCATCGCCATCAAGAATAGCCTCTTTGGCTGCTTTGTCCGCCCTCTCATTACCTACTATGCCAGAGTGGCTAGGGATCCAAACAAAAACAACCTCCAACCCCGCTGAATGGCATTTGTACGACAAGTGTTTTAGTTGGCAGGTAATGTATTTGCATGCAAAATTCTTAAAAGGGCGCAAAGAAATGGATTGAAGTGCGCTGAGACAGTCTGAGAAAATAACTGATTTGGAGAGTTTATGGGTATAAATATATTCTAGAGCTTTTAAGAGGGCCAAGCATTCACCAGAAAATACAGACGCTTCGGGGGGAAGTTTGAATTTAGCCATGATATGTGAGTTAGCAAGGAGAAAGGCCGCTCCCACGCATCCTTGATCCGTTAATTTGGACGCATCAGTAAAAAAGAGCCGGTAAGAGGGGAAGTGATTGATAACAAATTTAGAGAAAATTGAGTTAGCCAACGGAGATCCCTTATCGATACCAATATTAGTTATTACCTTGGAAGAATGTGTGAAGGCCTCGAAAGGAACGGAATAAATAGGAAGAGAAGAAGATTTCATAATAGGGGGCCTGAGAGCGGCTAGTCTCTCCAGGCTGTTGACTAATCTAGGTTTTTCTTTATTGCGCCAGTAAGCTTTACTGGACGAGTATAATTGAAGAAGTCGAATTTTTGGAAGTAATGGGTGGGACGATAGGGCAGAGATCCCAAATAAAAAGCGATCAGCAAGTAGTTGCCGTCTCAGATCTAGTGGCGGGTCCACACATTCTACTTGACAAGCGTATTCGAAGTTCAGTTCTTCGACCTGTTTCCGATATGATACTGATATGTCAGTGTCAAAAGTGAGGTTTTTGGTTAAAGAAATGTCACTTTTGACACTGTCATATCAGTATCATATCGGCAACAGATCGCATAACTAAAATTGGAATACGCCTGACAGTCCACTTTTATGGAATTTGAATCGGTTTTTAAAAACTTATGTATGAAATTCCATTTGATATTTAACTAGTTATCACTAACATTTACATCTTGAGAAAATCGACTTAATCACAACAAGGCCTAGTTTCCGCTTTAGATGATGGACTGTCAAGTTTACTATTAGAAGCTCATCGTTTGCATTAAACTGGACACGTGGCAAATTTACGAAATTTTATGGTATATTTCCTCGTGCAAGTGTGTTTAAAACGCCATGAGGTTTACGTTATTATGATAGAGTGCTCAGTATACCATTCCATAAAATGTTAAATAAACTTTCCCGAGAAATAAACTTCGCAACACTTTCGTTAGCATCGAAATTATCTATTACCGACTTTCTCAGAATAAAATGCATTGAAGTTAACCTACTTTTTGCTAGGGTATTAACACACTGAAGGTATCAGTAAGCGCCACTTGCACCATCCCACTAACGGCATTAACCCGATGTTAATCGGTTAACCTAAGTAGTACTGCGGCTTTTATACTGTTTAAGTTAGATCTTTGATATATGTTCTAACCCGATTAAGGGCGATAACAACAAGAAATATCACTAAACTTTCTGAACAGTAGGAGCACTACACTACCCGTCTTTTTCTGTGTTAGTTAAAGAGGTCGCGCCAAACATGTGCTAACCCTGCAGGGGGCTTAGCCAATATAAAAATCGTTGATAGAAAAAGCCAATCAAAACTTAAATAATGTAAAGCTATTTTGAATTTTGACCCATGAGAAAATGTGGAATCAACTGTAAGCCGCCATGAAAACAATATTTTCAGGCAACGATGTGCACGAGCCCTTGTTCAAAACTCTTTCCTGAAGTGTATTTTTTATGAAGAGTATTGTACAGAATATGACGTCATATAAACGTCAGACCTGTCAAAAGATCAAAAGAACTTAGTTTTATTACTTTTGACGATCGATGTCTGCGTAAAACTTTGTTTGTATGACTGGCTTCCGTGTTTAAATTATCGTTTCGCAATTTGTTAAGAAAGTCCGAGTTTGCTAAACAAATTAAGTGTCTTAGAATCTTCTTCATTATTTTTGTAAGTAAAGCTCATTTTACTGACTTTCTTATACATAGAGGAAGTTCTCATGACAAATGTTTGATTTGTGTTGTTGCTGATAGTTTTTTGGTTGACCCGTGAAAGTATTTTATAATATAGGTACTCTTGCCATAATTACACAAATTACACAAATACACAAATTACACAAATTAATTATTATTTTTTATTACACAAATTGACTAAGTCCCACTGTAAGCTCAATAAGGCTTGTGTTGTGGGTACTTAGACAACGATATATATAATATATAAATACTTACATACATAGGAAACATCCATGACTCAGGAACACTCTGTACATCTGTGCTCAATGTGCTCATCACACAAATAAATGCTCTTACCAGGATTTGAACCCGGGACCATCGGCTTCATAGGCAGGGTCACTACCCACTAGGCCAGACAGGTCGTCGTATATGTGATTTGTTAAATTAAATAAAAGGTCGGCAAAGCCCTAATGTCCTGATATTTACGCTAACAGTAATAAGACTCAACACAGACGCACGCAAAATCATTGTTATACAGCCCATACAGAGATCTAACTAAAAAGGAATCTACACAGTTCTCGTAAGATGCAACTGCAACTAATCACCGTAGTCCGATCAACAACAACATCCGAAAATACACCAGTCAAAAATAGACGCGGGTAGACGTGTAAATAACCGCAGTGATTGAAACGCGCGATCACACTCTGTGATCAGTGTGGAAGAGACGCGACAATTTGATTCAGTTTTTGATCCGCAATGTTTGTAACAATTAATTCCTACATTTTAATGTGATTTGACGGACGGGTAGTTTAGGTGCAGGCACTTTGTACAATGACCGTGATATTTAATCCAAATCAAGTTATGCATGTACGCTTACCATACTTTGTTTACGACCTGGATATATTTAATACCAATAAATCCCGCTCTGACATATATCACGGCTAGGATACGGTTATAATAAGAAATTATCTAGTTTACACAACGTAATCTGCTACAACAAATTCTGAACTTACAAAAATAAGTAAAATATTTAAAAACGTATTTTTTATATAATTTACGTGAGTGTATCCTTATAATTAAATATTTTAAAATACATATGTCTCACGAAAGTTTAATTTCGATTGAAGCGAGTAAGTAGGTAAATATTCTTTGCTTCACCATTCAACATGTAAATAACAAATAAATAAATAAATCAAAATGTGACTAGGTACCAACAGGCGGTATAAGTTCTCGACAGATAGGTTAGGCATTTTATTACATATTTATGTAAATAATTTATACTAAGCAATTAAATAAAATAAAGTAAACTACTTTTTAGTGTAATCAAATGAAATGAAATTATGAAATTGAATTACTTATGATGTTATGAAATTGAACAGTAATAGAAATTTGAAATTGTAATAAATCGCTGCATGATTTTTCTAATGTTAATAATTTATCGATCATGTTATTTTTAATTTTTTTATCTTATTTTATGTGACTAAGTATACTTCAAATTTGGCATGTTACACTAAGCAGGGTATGGTTGAACTAAAATATATTATTGTACACCTTTGTAATGTAAACCCATATTCAGAAAATAAATAAATTCAAATACAAATAATCCTACACATAAATCACCAATAACTAAATAGATATACTTCACCACTGACTGACTTATCACCTTGGGCTTTCTTGCATACACAGATACACACTTAAGTTTCACTTTTAATTCATTTTAATTCTCAAATGCTGAGTTTTAACTAGTCTGTTATTAGTTTAATCTATGCACACTTAAAACTAATTTACTAAGAAGATTGACGACGCATATTTAAAGATCTTTAAAAACTCTTGTAACTTTTTATACTTTGGAATCCAATGACTTAATTTTATTTTTAGTTTACAAAATTAAGTACCTAATTGGATTCCAAATAGCTAATGAACAAGCAAAATTGACTATATAGGTGTATTTTTAAATTAGTTTATAAAAATGGCTTGAAACATATATAATTGAGGCCTAGTAAAAAAAATGTTTTCGGATTCCTCAGATCCATAGATTGTTATTACAAGACACTTATAAAACTGCATTAGTAAACTACCTTATATTAACAGGTTCCATAAAAAAACTTACTTCTAATAATGTTGATACCTAGATTTAGTTTTACTTTGCACTAAAAAAGCTTCACGCTACGTATCACGCTATATGTATCTAGTCAACTTTTTGCTTACTAATTAACGGTTAGCGGTATTCCAAAATTTTGAGATACGTATTAAGTTTTCTGACTGTATGAACAATTGAACAATATTTTATATTGTCTTCAGTTACCGGAATAGTTACCTACTCATAAAATAAAATAATGTAATCGGTTATATTATATCATGTATAATGATTTAAAATACATCCCGACGTTTCGGAGCCTTCACAGTGTTCGTGGTCAACGGGAGACTGAGGAAAAATATATAGGTACCTCTGTCAAAACTACAATGTACAAAACTAAAAAAAATATAAAATAAAAACAAGAACTATATATATGTATATTAAGGATGGCTATACATGCAGAATAGAGAATACATAAGGCTAGTTACAACTGTTTTAAGTAATACGACTAGACTAAAATATTTACACCATTTCAACACTGTGGGCTCACAGTCCCATACTTTCCTTGTTCCTTTATTAGAATACCTATTCTACATAATATACATTGTACCTACCTAGGTGCAATATTTTTATTAACAGTGAATCACTAGCAGCTACCCATAAATCCTAATTTAAACAGTATTCATAATATCTGTATTTTATATGAAACTTTAAAATCCCCAAATGAATTCTCGCAAAATTTCCTCGGTAGTGTCAAATAATTCTCACGTGCAGTTTATTCCAATTAGTCTGAAGAGAGAAGCGATGTTAATGTGGTGCAAAATGCGATTTATGTCTCATTACTTACTTGCAAGCGCCGTCTGGGAATTTTTTAGGGTTCCTTGCATGTTGAAAAAACACTACCATTGTAAAATGTATTAGGTAACATCGAAAATAAATAATAAAATATTATAGGGACATTCTTACACATATTGACTGAGTCTCTCGGTAAGCCAAGAAAGCTTCTGTTGTGGGTACTCAGCAGCGGCGGCGCGTCACAAATATTCGTGGGGAACCCGGAGCTAGTTTTGCTTTCCTTTTCTCCATGAACCGATCGTGAAAGTACTCAACGGGCTGAAATTAGACAAGCTGGTGGGAATCGAGTTCTTTGAACGATCCGCCACTGGTACTCAGCCAATGATATCCATAATATACAAATACATAGAAAACATCCATGACTCAGGAACAAATATCTATACTCATCACACAAATAAATGCCCTTACCGGGATTCGAACCCAGGACCATTGGCTTCATAGGCAGGGTCACTACCCACTAGGCCATAGGCCATACCGGTCGTCGAAATCGGGGCTATTTTGAAAATTTCTGATTATTACAACTATTGTAATAACAGTAACCATGATAAGCGATGCAGTAGCGTGAAGCCCCCAGCACACGGAGCGTAAACGTAAGCGTATCGTAAAAACGTTACGAGCACGGGACGTAGAGATAAGAGTAGAGTTCTGGGCAACAAGCGTCGCGTATGCATAATCGTTTTATAAGTGAAATCTAATTGTTGAAATCGTGGCGTCGCTGGCGTCATGTCTTCGGTGGATGTATCGACGATCTTACTTTCTCGACAAATGAAGATTTTTTTACACCTCTTACACCCCTAATACGCTACGCCTGTCGTAATAACGACAGAAATCTCATACGCTACGCTATGACGACGCTTCGTGTGCGGACGTGTTTTGATGTTGTTCGCGCTCGTAGCGCTCTCGTTATACGCGCATATTACGATACGCTTACGCGTCTCTTACGCTTATACTCCGTATGCTAAGAGCTTTAGTGTAGCTAAAGTATGAAGTGCTTCTGGTTTATTAATAATAGCCATTTTAAAAATTACCCCACTTTCAAAGTTGTCCTGATACTCCTGATGCACTTTAACTTGTATTTACAGCTCACAATTTAAGTTTGTGCATTATCGAGCCGATGAAACTGGTGTGAGAGGGCAAGCGGGACCAGGGCGTAAGATAAGTTAGTACTTAAGTAATTCTTTATTGCAGAATAAATGAAAACAAATCCGGATAATAGATTTACAGTGTAAAAATCTTATCGATATAAGCGATCTCTTCCAGACAAGCTTAAGGTAACATGATATAGGTA
Source organism: Cydia pomonella (assembly GCF_033807575.1). Taxonomy (NCBI): domain Eukaryota; kingdom Metazoa; phylum Arthropoda; class Insecta; order Lepidoptera; family Tortricidae; genus Cydia; species Cydia pomonella. The sequence goes on along the minus strand of NC_084719.1, from coordinate 12,459,792 downwards.
GTAAAGAAGTTTTTAAATCACGCAAAACATTGTCTGAAATGACAGCTTTTGTGTAGACGGCACAACTGCATTGATCGAATTAATTTTGCAAGTTGACTTAGGTGAGACACGAAAACAACTATCGGTCCCAATAAATAATGATTATGGGACAATCTTACGGAAATAGTGAATGTCCTGTAGCAAACTCAATAAACCTTGTGATGTGAGCAGTTGTGACGGTATATTAAGTAGGATTGTAAATTTAAAGTTGCAGTGGCACTGACATTTTCGTGTATTTCACGTGTTATTATTATGAGCGTGCTGCTTGACCCCCCCTCAGGTGGCGATACCAATACACTATTGCATATTGCATAAGGTGTAAATATATAGTGCTAATATTGCACTCTTGATGGATCGCTTGTTGATAACCAAAGTTTGCAACTAACAACCACCTTTTTAAAATCAAATATATTTTAAATCACTATTAATAAGTTACAACGTTGATGCTTATATCGACTATGTAACCACCTGTAAATTTTATACTGCTTTATGCGTTAAAAGTTGAAAGTCCTATTCGTCTTTTATGTTTTCTATGAAAGCTACTGCAATTGATGGGTTCATTATTATTTATAAATTAAAACTATGCTATTATTTTTCAATCTAACAAATATAAATGGAAAATTAAACTTTGGCTCTTGTTTATGGCAAAATATTGCCAGCATTTTAAAACGGATGGTAAATACTTGTTTTTACCATTACTAGTGCCAATCTTATCATCATAGGGGTGTTTACTATATTTTACTAAGCAATTTTGGTATTTAACTGATGACCTTCTATTTATTTTATTGCCAAGAATATATTAACAAAGCTCTTTTATAATGGCTTTCATTACGGGCTAGCGCGGGAAACGAATCCATAACAACAGACCTAATTTTAGCATGTAAAAACTTATGAGGAAGACATCAAGAGATCCCATCAATATTCACTTTTAAGAATCTAATAAATAACCACTGCCTGTGTGGCCAAGCGATATGCACTGGCGCCGTCATTCAAAGGTCAGTCAACACATGTCATAGTCGGCGCAGTCTGCCAAATCCTCCGTCAAAGAGACGCTTCGCTACGGCCGCTATTTCTGCCCACCACACTACACACATTCTATATCTTATACCTTTAAACGAGCAATTCTTGTATATATATATTTCCGGGATCTCGGAAACGGCTCTAACGATTTTGCTGAAATTTGGTATATGGGGGTTTTTGGGGGTAAACAATCGATCTAGATTAGTCTTATGTTTGGGAAAACGCGTGTTTTCGAGTTTTCATGCGTTTTTCTTTCGTCGCAGAATATGGTCGCTAATTTCGTGTAGCCGGCCACTGTCCGTCTGGTCCAGCGGGTTAAGACGCGGACTGCTAAACGAGTGTTACGGGTTCGAATCTCGCCCGGTGACTAACTTTTGTTTTTTTGAACATATATGTTCAAGTTTATATATTTTTTTTTAATTTTTATTGTTTTAGACAAGTTTAATTTAGTAAAAAAATAGTTAAGATTATCACCTATACACCACCATATTACAATAAATAGTTATAATATAACCGAGCAAAGCTCGGTCGCCCAGGTACTTATAATTTAATCGTAACAATGTTTCTTCTTTTATAACAATAAATTGCTCAATAAACTGTCACTGTTGCCAGGCAGCGTTTAATCCAATGATAATAATTTAATTTGTATCGGATTAGAAATTATAAACGATATATAATTTGAAATTAGAATAAGTTCAGATTTGGAGTCAATTATTATAATTTGACAGTTGCATCGTATTAAATGGTTATTATAGTGTGAGACAAATCTTATGGCAGGAAATAACTGTAAATGAACAGCACCAACATTTGACCTGTCTGGCCTGGCCTAGTCTAGTGGGTAGTGACCCTATGAAACCGGTGGTACGGGGTTCAAATCCGGGCAAGGGCATTTATTATTGTGATGAGCACGGATGTTTGATCCCGAGTAATGGATGTTTTTTACGTATTTAAGTATGTACATATTATATACATCGTTATCTAAGTACTCACAACACAAGCCTTATGGAGCTTAATTTAAAACTTAGTCAATTTGTGTTATAAAGTCTTATAATATTTATTTGTTTATTTGTATCATAAATTCATTAAATTTATCTAAGCACCTTAGAAGGAAGAAGCTCCAGAGGTTGTATCAGCAGAATGATAAAAAAATAAGATTCCTCATGTCATGCATTTAGCACCTTTGCATACAAAGTTCCATGTACGGGTACCTTTTCTCTGCAGCTGAATGTACATCGTGCTGAAGTGCATGATTGATTAAATTTACATTTCCAATGTTCTCAAAAGACTCTCCATATGAGTGCACATGCACCATAATCGCCTAATGCAAACGCACTTAAAACACAAGTTGTTACGAGTAGCGTAAAATACATCCAAAATATTATTTTACCGCCCAGACAACAATGATAAATGTGTCATTTTGTTAGACGATACAAGCTGTGAAAACATCGGATAGCGACTAATTTATCAGGTAAAAGTCCTCCAGACAAAAACCGGCAGCTGAGGCGGACGGGCGGACAAGTAATATGATTTTCCCACGGAATAAACTGTTGACAGCTTTATGTGTCTGCCAACTTTGATGTTGCGATCAGAGGAACGTTGTTTTTTCTTTAACACCCTAGAATTAGGTACTAAGTTGGATGGCAATAGACGATGTTAACGGCTTGAAGGATTATGAAAAAAAGTCACGATTTGTAAGCGTGCCACGCATTATTGACAAGTAATTTGTCGTGATTTATTTATTTATTTTACGCAAATCAAAGAGCTAATTGTTTTATTTTATATGAAATATAATGCCTGCCACGGATGGATTAGGTGTAACTTTTATATTTATATTGATAAAGTTGAATAAGCAATGTAACCTTAAATGAATCAATAATTATTTGATAGAAGTCGACCGCATGTTTTGTCAACGTTGTCGATTAATTTGTTAAAAAAGGGTCCCCAAAACTAGTTTTCGAAGCTCGTGTTTTAGATCTCTCTCGAGACTCTCAGAATATCAGCTATTAAAATTAGTACTTTTAGATAATTAATTTTTCGTCGCGTCCACGACCTACACGCTCTAAAACGTCCCGTAACGTCACATCGGTTTTGGCAAGCGGTGAACCAGACACTTTACGACGTCGTTAGCCGCGACACGTCTAGATAACACGGGCTAGACTACATGGACCAGACTAAGCATTACTATTGGTTGCGCGAGAGCGACTGAATCGATATCTAGGCTCGACCATTATAACAGTTTAAAGCGAGGTTTAGACTAGCAAGAACTTGCATGCAATTTTCATCATATTGCGGTATATGATCAAACGTTTGGATAGAGTTCACCTTAGTAGTCGGCAATGTAACGTAAATTGCATGCAAGTTCTTAACAATCCACGAATGAGTGGATCGTGCGTTAGTCATGAAATTCAGCGATCGGCTGATGATGCTTGTAAAGGCTTGGCTTAGTTTATCAGAACTGTTTTCAACGTACTCAAACTTATGTTTTCTTAAAACATGACAAAATATTTGAAACTTTTGAGTCGAGTTTTCTTCAAATAAAATTGATGTTTTGATAAAAAAATATGTAAGTAAATAACGACAATTCTCATAACGCTTAGATAGAACCTTGTATTTAGCGAATTCGAAGTAATTGCTAAAGGAGTCACATTTAAAAAAAGACTCGACGCACGATTTAAATGACTACAAATTCTTAAATAAGAGCGAAGTCTCGTCAATCTGTCCAGTTCTTATAAACTAATAAGACTTGATACTAACTTTTATTCTGATTCGCCTGCGTCATTATGTGTAAGTCACCCATACTCGTCCAGTTATCAGAATGACACCCCAGGCAGTGACGTGAACGTTATGAACGCGCCATTGTAAGATAAGTGCTTGTCTAGTTGTCAATGACTTAACAGTACCGTAATAGAACTTTATCCTACTGCCCGTTAAATGTAAAATATCCCCCAGTTTGCAACTACACTTTTTTGCAGCTCATATGCCGTAGACCCGTGAAGTTATCATGTTAGTGCCTTGTCTATCTTGTAAAAAAAATTCTGGTGAAAAATGGAACATTCACTTTTAACATTAGTGTAAGTTGCCTCTACACAGGGTTCCACAAGAAGAGAGTTGATTAATTTTCAAAGAAATTGGCACCAACTAAATTATCAGTTTTACATGGATAACAATGAGCAAGAAATGAGGCAAAACCATAAAACTCAATTCATTCTGTCCTACCTAAGTATTTCAAGTTAGTCGCGAATGCAGAAAACGCTGTTTCGATCCCGGGCATGATTCTGGGCACTGTATGTATTGGTCACTTTTTCTTCATTAAATGTATGACATCTATTTTAGTTTATTATAAGTTAAGTAACTAAGCCTCAGTAATTATTGAACTTATACTTCTCAAATAATAAATATATGGTAATACTGAAATAGCTATGTAATGGGTGATGTGCTCGTATTTTTTATACATTCAAAAGTTGTCATAACCTATTCCAGATTGAATAAATCCTGTTTAATATAAATTTATTACCGGCTTAACAGTTTAGACTGTCTAGACTCACATTTGGGTTACGATCTCGCGAATGGTTTTATGATAAAGTATGGTTTGGCTTGTCTACTTATGCTGAGATTAAAATTTAAATTACATCGCATCAGTAACATTGTTGAACATGTAGTGCCGTATTTTAATGTCCAAATGCCGGTGAAAATAGTAAGGAAGGAGATAAGAGTTCTCAATGCGGAATGATGCTGATTGCTGACGAGTTCATGTCTAAGTAGATAGCTACTTGACTGATTTTGCGTATGTGACTTATGAACTAGGTAGGTAATGAATATTAAAATTCCAACAATCCGTCAATTGCTGCTAGACACCAGCACCACCTGTCACTGTAAAGTTAGGCCGATATTTAGTAGTGATAATCCTGATAATATAATAATGACGATGGTTTTTCTTCGCATATTTCATAGCATTTCCTATACCACGTCTACAAAAGTATAAATACCATTAGGGAAATAAAGAAACGCAAGTATCTCATTACACAGATACAAGTAATTGCAAATATATTAGTACGTTGCGTGCTCCGGAAACACAAATCAGGCCCCACAAGGAGCAGAACCTCAAGCTAGACCCGACAGCTATAAATAATCGCAATTTATTATTGTTCTCTACGAAATTATTGATTAAAAATCGCTCAAGAGAACCCATCGCGTGTGCTCCGCGTCATCAGTAACTCCAGCGAAAGCAAATAAAATAAAGACTGTTAGTTAACCTCTATAATTTTAATGTTGGACTCATCATAGGCCCAAATGAAAAAATGATAAAGACATTTTATGCAAGTACATTAAAGTACAGTAACACGTTAGCGACATTTAATGTACATGATCATGTTTGGGAAAGCCCCATTTTTTATAATAAATATCTGAGAGACCGAGCTTTGCTCGGAAAACATAAAAAAACTCAAAAATGCCTGTTTTCTCAGACATAAGACCTAACTCGATCGGTTTTACGCCCCCGAGATCCCCGAAATATATAAATACACAAGCTTCCGCACACAGTATAGTACAGTAGCTCCTGTACACAATCGTCAAGAGCGGCTGGACAACCGCGAGACGAGACAAGGAAGAGCGAGACGAAAAGAGAGCTGTTTCAGGGTCTCTCGACGAGTTTGTACAGCCCGCATAACAATGTTTCGAGCCCTTACACATTATAGCCTCGTTAAGGCCCAAGGTCCTATTTATAGGACTTATTCCGTTCGATGAAATATAAATCATATTCAATTGGAACAAAGTTGCATTTGTTTCGTTTCGTTCATTTTTAAAACAAAATAAAATCAACTGTATTAACTAAAGGTTAAAATTTCAGTGGAAAATTTTGGAGTTTTCATTTTTATGGCTGGCCTAGGAGGATAAAAAACAAGTATTTTGTAGCATTTTAAGGTTTTAACTAGACATTAGGTGGCAAAATTAGGGCAACGCCCTAAGAGTAAGTAATGGACATTATGAACATACCGTTAGATAAAGGCAAATAAAATATAGTCATAGCATTCAATAATTTCTTAAAGCTAAACAATACACTTTCTCGCGTGTAGGAAATTTGCTGTTACATAGTCTAAATTAAAGCGAGCAAAACAGAAGCGAACCCATTAAGTCCTGTCCGATTTCAAAGTGTTCCACGTTCATTGTTCCCCACCTCATAACATAAGTGATTTGTCATTATTTCTATTATAAAAGATTAACAAAAATCACCCTTAAAACATGTCGCATAAGGTTTTCCATATATTAATGTTCATATACATACGACCTTTTCACATGCCTTTTATAAACATTACCCATTGTTTCAGAGCAAAACCAAGAAGTTGGCTTCGGGTTTCTAAAGGAAAAATAAGGATTGCAATGGAAAATACGTTTGTCTGGTCGAATATTTTGGTTTGAAAGTTGTAACAACATAAGGTATAAAGACAAATTACTTATAAGGACTACTGATGAAGTGATTTAGGAGAGCATTTTTTTTTATCTGCCGACTTAAAATTGTTACTTTACTGTTACCTCTACTAATCTACTTACTCCTTGTTTACTTCAGTAGGGTGATTTTCTGCTAGTCAAGTCAGTTTCTTTTTACGAACTGTCAAACGATTAGTCGCTATGAAATTTATATAAAAACAGAATAATTGACGTCCCAGTCAAGTCACCTACTTTTTTAGTTATATCCGATTTATCATATAGAAATAGTATCAAAATATAATTGCGGTCTATGTTTTTCTAATAATTTTCCGATACTCTATTTCATACTTGGTGTGAAATAAGTAATCTATTTTAGTTACAGACAACATCCCTATTTAAAACAGAAGTATTAGTATATTAGAATATAAGTAAATTGAGAAGTCGTACACTATATGTATAAAATAATTTACCTATAAAAGAATGACCGAAGTCTTAACTCGACCATTGAAATATCAACAATATAAAAATCTTACAATGAAAAATAAAATTCTTCGAACTAATTTCACAGTCAGTTGAATGCATAACAATAGTATTAAGTTCATAAACGCAATCGATTCACAAAAGATGAGCCGCTATTGTACAATCAGATACCTACCGTGTAATTGGATACTGACAACTCAATCGACGGCCAACACTTTCATTATCATATTGAGTCGACGGATGATATTCCAATGCTTTAACGCACAGCCGAGACGTACGCAATGCGACATACCTACGCGACAACGTGCCAAATAACTCCTTCTACTAATCCGCCCATATGTCGTCTAGACGCGCATGTTTTGGCTATTTTTGACATTTGAGTAAGTTAAACAATCTAGGAAAATTTTCGAACAATGATTGCTTTTAGCAAATTTATCCATTATGAAGAAACACGAATTTAAATTGGTTCGTCAGATCGTTCGACTCTTCTGGCACTCGGTAGGCAACCAAACTAAGGCGGTAAAGGCCCATATGACTGTCAATGAAAATCAATTCTGTTGCGTTTAATAGAATTATTATAGCCTTTTTGGGTATAAAAATATACAGAATAAACAATAAAACCGTTTATCACCGAAACCCAAATTATAAACCTTTCATAATTTCTAACGATTTCTTGTAGTTTTTTTTTTAACTTTTTCAATACGTACATATAAAAAATTACATTCATGAGCAGTAAATATATCTAGATATTAATCATGGCAGAGTCTAGTAAATAAAGAAGACTGACAGCCTCCATACAAACGAGATCGTAAGTTGTAAATTACATTAAATATTATTTTCACATTATAGTTATTTTTGTATAGGTAATAACTGCCATTCCATTGATATTCATAATTTCAAATCATAAATTTGGACTGGACTGACCGTAGATTACAGGTTTAAAGGCAAGCGAGGAACGCGGTGTTGTAAGGAGGTTGTCCGTCTTGAATGTTTACTAGTCTCTGGTCATAGTCAATATCATGAACACACTACTTGATATCATTTTGCTTCGCTTATTTTGTTAATTGAATTCTACTAAATGATAAATGTAAATTCCTATAAGTACCTACCTACCTCTAAAAAAATGCACGTTTCAGCAATCAGAAATGTATTCCGTCTTGATGTGCAGTCTGATTATTCTGATTTTCAGTTGTTGTTGATTTTCAACAATTAAAATTTTGATAAGAATCATTTAATTGATATTTATCAAATAAAACATAAATGCTCCTAAATCAAATGAAGGCCTATAATAATATTATATATAATAAGCAGCGTTGGGTGCCGTGATTTCATAAACGTCGTTAATATGCAAAACGGTTGCTATTTCATAATGTACCAACGTAAGTATCTAAAATACATTTCTATCTGTGTCATTGCATTGTTAGGGAAAGTGCGGCTGTGTACTTGTATGCATAATAAGGTTAACCAGTGAACTAATATTAAGGGACACACATTAATACAGAAAATTAAATGTATCAATATATGATGATGATGTATGTAAATGCGGTAGTCACATTATATTTGATTTGTCCCATCCTCGTCGCCACTGAGATGTATGGAAGTAAAACGACCGTGTGTTGCTATTGCTGATTTAATACTGAACAATATTACTTAGCCACAAGACGTTAAAGTGCATGTTTAGACATTTTTGAGCACTTTGATAGCTCTGATATATCTGATGGCATCTGTGCCTATGCAAGGTGGCTGGTGAGAGCTGGATAAATGTCACCGAAGATTGTCCTTAATGGTGAGAGGCCTCATGAAGTCCAGCAAAAAGCAAAAATGCCGACCGCTTTACGTAGTGTGTTGACAATTAAAACAGTTCAAATTGCTGTAAGTAAATATGGTAAGTACTAATACTTAATACTACTTTGGTCTTAATATATATGTATATATTAAGACCAAAGTGGACGACCGCCCCAACCGCCCCGCCTTTACATACAAACGGTAGTCATGTTCCACCATGTAACCACATCTCTGCCTGCTTATTAAATTTTTTTCGATTATTAATTATTATAAGAGGAAGTTTAAAAAAAATATGGAATTCATTTTTCGCTCCCTCTTATAGTAATTAGAAAACCGAAAAAAAAAAACGAGCGGGCATAGCTGTGTTTAAAATACATCAAAACCTGTAAAATATTTTCCATAATGTTTGTATGAAGAAGTGATCGTCCCCTTTCCTCGTAACATGGTAATGTCGTCTCCTTAACTCATGGGCTAACATTAAGCCGGTTGATATTAGGAAATGAGCGAAATTACATTCTGTTTTGAATGTTGGAATTGTTTTATTTATTTCGCAAGCAGTGTTTCTGAACACGTTGTTTGTTCCGCAATCAAATATCTAAAACGGATTTCTAATATTTTCGATATTTACTTGTGCATAAACTTATCTCTTTAAGTTTATAACAGTAATTGGGTAGGTTATAAGCTGCTGAAAAAAGGTGTCCGCTAAGGATTTCAAAGAAATGTTTTTGGCCGCCAGACGAAAGCTGTAACTCCGAGCATTCATGGCACGCACCATCGAAAGCAAGTTACGAGCAGTTGAACTAAGCTGAAAAAAGTTCAAGTTCAAGTTGGAAATAAGTAGGAAGGCTCGTCTGCAGCTCTTGTGTGTCTTAATTAGGACAAAAACATCTAAGGAACTTTAGCGCGGGAGCTCTGGCAGGAACCTACCTCTGGGTCGTTAAGTTGGGACTTTGACAATCATTCCTCTATACTTTTGGCACTCTATTCAAATATCAATGAGTCCACTATTTCGTATACCTACATAGCATTTACGTCTGTATTCAAACATAAAAATACTTCTCATAATTTAACATGGCTTGTACACAGCCAAATTAGCATGAGTTTCTCATAAAACTAACTGCTTTATTAGTTTAAGCTTGTGACGTTAAGGCGATTACTCGTTTGACCTAATCTAGCACTAAGTAATTATAGCAATTATCATAAGCTTAGGCATATGATTGCAATAGGGACCAGTACTTGGGCAAATTGGACATTTTGAGTTGTATGGACACGTGCAATAATATTTTACACAATGATTATAACTAGCATAATTGTCCCTCCGCTAATAGAGCTGACATCAACTGCAGAACATTAGGTATTGCTGTAGCGTTGCGCTGCACTCGGGTGGTGTCGATGCCAATCTTCTTGATAAAATAAGTGGCGGAATAAATGTTCTTATCGCAACAGTAATGCGGCGGTAACGACAACGCATTGACATATATGTAAGGATGGGCCTTACGTGCAATAAGAATGAGGCCAGCACAGCGGTGTCACGCACACGAATTCGAGGCAATCGTGCAGTCTAATGCCACAACGCGATTGGTTGATGAGTTCGCATCACGCGCGCGATTAGTAGTAACTAATTGCGTTAGACTGTACGATTGGCTCGAACTTGTGAGTGACACCACTGAACTAGCACCATTCTTAGTGCCCGTAAGGCCCGTCCTTAGATATATGTCAATGCATCAACTCAATTCCTCAAGGAAATTAACGGTAACAATGTCACCGTGACATCGCCCGCGTCTACGCTGCAGCGGTAACGTTGCGTTGCAGTTGTCATCCGAAACATAACTTTGACTTGCACTAATTCAACGCTGTCGATCCAAGCCATTTGTTACAGAGCAATGTCATCGTAAGTAGCCACAAGCATTTATACATAAGGTCATAAGTCGGATTTGACATTTTGCTAACAAGACCGGTTGGTACAAATGCTAAGGAGAAAGGGCTTGTTTATTATAAGATGTATGTAACATCATTGCAGATTAATATACTGAAAATACAACAATTTATCACCAAAGCAATAAACTTTAACTTGAAATCAAATAAAGATATTTATGTTAAATTCCATATTTTATTATACAAATAGTTTTCAAATCAAAGATCATTAATCAACAAACTACGGTTGCGACGCAACTTGAGAGCCATAGCTTCTGGCATTCGGTAAAATATGGTGTCGGCGCGCCATTAAATTAAACTCAACTTAATGACCGCGTCGGCGACATAGAAGCCAATCGAATATTGTCATTCGGAACAATAATGACGCCTATAACATAAGCAGCAACCATTGGCTGACACAACTGTCTGACCATCCATTCAACGGTTAACCTTCAGTCTTCAAAAGTTCCGATCGCTTCTCAAAAATAGGAGATTGTAAGACTCAGAGGAACCACTATTATTACGCTCTCTACTCACGCACATTTATTACAGATATCGTGGTCAAGATACATTGGTTAGCTAAGAATTGGACTCAACTGTACTAGCGCATCAATTATAATACACGGCCAAGTCCACCGCTTTACCACTACGATCCACGTCACTTTAAACTACCTATAGGTGGAGCCACTGAATATATTAGCATACTATTGACTGACATTAGAACTATCGGTAGGAAGAGAAAGTACGGTAAATATTTGATCTGTAAACGTATTGAATTTTGTCACGGAAATTGAAATGTTTGGCTCTTTGTGTTAGCATTGGGTATTTTACAAGTTTGGTTTAACAAAACAACTTTATGTTAATACGGTTGTACACGGTTAACGTGACATACAGATCACTGTCTTACCACTGTTTGTGTTTGTCCAGCGTGCTCTGCGCGGGTAGAAGTGGTTGGACAGGGCATCTGCCACCCGACCGGCAGCGTGGGAAAATGAATGAATGATGGATTTTACATGCGTTTAAACATGGACCATAATAGTTAAAATGATGAAGATTTTTAACGCTGACGTTGCAGTACCGTAATTTTAACTTTACTATTAATATTTATAGATATGACAAAAAAAAAACCATCTCACTGTTGTCGAAAGCCAACATTTGCTAGAGGTTCATGAAACTGTCACAATAAATAGGTACGTGTTTAGACATAAAATAGTTATCTAACTTTTTATACAATCATGGGCACCCTACAACACTTAATTAACAAAGATAAAACTTCTTTAACCGTTATGACAGCAGTCTGATTATGAAGAAAATAAAATGTCATACTTAAGTGAGATGCGATTTTTCAAAAGTACAAGAGAACAGACTCCGATGACATTCCATATATCATTTGTTATGGATGAAACAAAGAGGGTGACCATTAATGTCGTAAATAATTTTTCTTTAACAGTATAAAATAACTTAACGTTGATCTCACAAATACAGGTACTGAACAGTTACTCATAACTTACTGAATACGCAGGCTTGATGCTGCTCACGTCTCCTGAATCATCCTGTATAGAGGTAGGGGAACCCAATCATAGGGACCAGTATTTCATTCAACGAACTACTGTGTTATCGTAAAGATTTATATAGTCTAGACATTACTGTAATATAATTTACAATAAAACTTTACCTTGGCCATTGCCCAAACATAGAAAACTAGCCTTTTAATTTATTAATCGCAAATTTATGGCACAGACGAAAACAATAAAATGCGAAATTTAGAGGACAGGTTATATGCTAAATATGCCAAAGTTTAAATTCAAATCATAATATTGAATAACTTCTCCCAAAAATTGATATCGTTAAAATACTGACATAGTGACAACATCGTAAAACCATATCTCGTTATGGAAACAGCTATTTGATGGTTATTTTATTAGCATTGACAGTTCGATTTCCATCGTTCCTAGTATCTTCATTTGGTAAGTTCTGCGTTATAATTTTTGCATAATAATTTGGGCAAAGCTTTATTCGTCTGTCTAACCAAAAATAGACACTTAATTAAGGCATGGGAACCAGGTTTAATTTTAATTCAATAAAATGAGAACTTAAGGCTGCGATGCTAGAACGTATTGCGATAATTTTTTTGCGATTTCAGTCTAATATCATGCGGCTTCAGTCTTGCCAGCGCGTGCGCTTATGAAGCATGCCGACTTGATGCCGTACATTAAATTTTTGGCGGTTCTGAAATCGCGTACGCAAGTATGTTTGCTTCAGATAGCGCAATTCATGCAATTTAGAGCAATTCATGTAATGCAAGGCTCAATTAGAGAAATTCATGCAAGGCTCGTATTAAAACGCACAATCGCGAGACGTTCTTAATAGAATATAAAGGATAGCCTTTTTCTAGAACATAAAACTAAACTTGAAACAATTGATAAAATACTAAAAAAATTGACTTGAAATAATTTATATTGTAATTTAATATTATGAAATAAATAAATCTAATCTAATCTACTTAATCTAATCTAATCATACCTAACGACTGCAAATTTTCATCGATTCATGTTAAAGAAAGTCATTAGTTATTTTCTCTACGAGCCAAAACCAACTCATCATAGTTCATTAACCCGTTGAAGTCTTTTTACATGTTACTCGAATTCTATGCTCATTTTATCTCAAAGACATTAAGGTACTATCCTAACAATTATTTTAAAAAGGCATAATTTGTTCTAATAAGTCAAGCATTTAAGCCTTTTTCCTCTTATGTGGTGATAGTGGTATCGCTGTATCGAATTAACTTTCACCCGAAGTGTAATTAACGACCTCTAGCGGCCATAAACTTAGGTGTTTATGAACGATATTTTTACGCCTCAAGGCACTGCCGATAGGTTCTATGAATGAAATGAGGTGCATTATTGAATAAATTGGTTCGGTCACATTTTATTGGTTGTAGTTTGTCCAAATATCGTTTTTCTTAATTTAGCTTCAATCTTGGTAAGTACCTAATCATGTGTATATAAAACGTATGGTATACAAATAAAACTTAACGCAGCTTTAAGAATAGATACATGCATATAAAGGTAAACTTATTTAATTAAGGGATTTCTTTGAGAACGAATAAATGCCTATTCTCATCTGATTTCTAGACAGAAGGAACAGCACCTTCACTTTGTTTTTAGAGTTCCGTACCCAAAGGGTAACACGGGACCCTATGACTAAGACTCCGCTGGCCGTCCATCCGTCCGTCTGTCACCAGGCTGTATCTCATGAACCGTGATAGCTAGACAGTTGAAATTTTCACAGATGATGTATTTCTATTGCCGCTATAACAACAAATACTAATAAGTATCTGGAAGGGCGAGTCCGACTCGCACTTGTCCGGTTTTTCAAATCGGTGCGGAGCTAACGTAGACGTACTATAAAGGTATTTGCCCTATTATAAAAATAACTTTTAAAATAACGGATGCATGTGACAAAACTTACGTATTAACACCTGTTTTTCCCATACATTAAGCGTCTTTAACCAGTTCGAGTTCGGACTACTGGTTTCATTCACGCGAGACTTGAAAGTAGATGCAAATGGCTATCGCCAGAGAGACATTTAAAATAAATAACATAGTGCGTTTAAGAGATATGTCTAGAGTCTTTATGAACATATGATCTTATAAAATAGGAGTCCCACTAATAGAATTGGTAATGAAAATGTTTGTAACACAAACATCACACCGGCTGAGCAGTGGATAACTGGATAATAGTGAGTACGGGACTACCAAGGGGTGATATTCTGAAAACTTTTATGTGAGCCAAGTCGAAGGCAGAATCGAAACTATAGATACTAGTATACTAATAATGAAAAAAAAAGAATGTGCAGGGATCTAAGAGGAAAGAAAAATCAAGGAAAAGGTGGAGGGACTGTGTGAGAGATGATGTGAAAAGAAAGCAAGTAAATGATATGATGATGAACGACAAAGAGGTATGGAGGAAAAAGACATGCTGCGCCGACCCCAGGTGATGGGAAAAGGGCAAGCGAATGATGATGGCATTGTGATGACTAATAAAAGAAGCTATGTGACATAGGTACCTACTGAAAGTTGTTTTTTTTTATGCAGAGCATACGGGACTTGACTAATCACACCATATAAGTACAAATACCAACATTCATCACATTTGACTTTTCTGTACTCATACTTTCACATATATTTGTTCCTGAGTCATGGGTGTTTTCTATATGTAGGTATATAAGTATGTATTCATTTATACATATACATATGTACATCGTCGCCTAGTACCCATAGTTTTGCTTAGTTTGGGGCTAGGTGGATCTGTGTAGAATTGTCCCCAAATATTTTTTTATTTATTTACATTTTGATGTCAAAATCGTGTCTTTTTGTTATTATTCGCCCTTGCCTCTCGTTCGCGCCAGAGATATATGAATATATGAACGAACAAGTGCACGCAAAATGCACGCGCGAAAGATAACAAAATGATAACATTTTGGAGCGCTTCTTTTTTTGCCATTATTTGTATTTTCTAGTCAGGGCCGCGAGCCCTTGTCATCTTTATAGGGGAAAAAAGTGACCGAAAATGTTCATATATTTTTCAAACTTTGCTTTAGTTACGCTCTTTGATATCAGAATATCTGTTCCGATTGGGGACCAACAGGTATAATTAACTTTCTCATCCGTAAGAGACATCTTGTGTCTGATATGTATGACCCTTATAAATGTAATGTTTTGATTCGAATACATCCATTTTTTTCCCTCAAATTGCCGTAGCACCTCCATTTTGCCAACTTATGGTGAACAAGCTTATGGTGAAGCCAAACGAGCGTAATGGTATGAAGAGTGGTGTATTGTCATCTACCATATTTATGCGCGGCCATAATATTATGCCCTCTGGAATTTACTGGAAGCAGTGAAAGAGAAGAATTTCCCATGTTATTATTGTTAATAACTGAAACAGAATTATATCTCGATCAATGAATTATGTATCTAAAATACCGTTTGAAAACACGCAAACTCCTAATTCTAAACCGTCATAAATACGGTTCATAATTCTAATAAATTATAGCCAGTCGCATCAATCAAACTTAATAACATTACTAAAACATTTAATAGAATATAAGTACGACGTGATTTTTGCGAAGCCTATATTTATAACATAATCGTGGTGATAAATTTAGTTTATCTTTCTAAGTCCATCATTAAGTAGGATTTAGGTGACATTCATTTGATACAGAAGATCTTAAATTTTTTTACAACTTGTATTTTGTGACCTTTTAACCGAGTCAGAGATCAGGATGTATCAATATAAAGAAGCTCCAATGAGCCGGTACATTTTACACACATAATATAATTTTTACAATTTATATGAAATATCAAGAATATGAAATACACAGAAACAGCGCAAAAGCTTATACGTACAAAATATAATAATATATACTATTTAACCATCCAACGAATCAAGTATATAAATAAGTTTTTGGCAAAAATTTCATTTTTGGTACAAGCTTTTATCGCTAACTGTACTTTTTTTTACAGGCAACTAATACTTATCGAGACAATTCTCTCACAGAGTTTCTATGGCTACCTCCTGTCTCCATCATCAGATCAGCTTGATGGTACCATAATATTGCATTGTCACCCGACTTACATATGTATGCAAATTTTCAGCTTCATCGGAAACCGGGAAGTGGGTCAAATTTAACTTGCCTTGTTAGTATGTATGCATACATACTAACAGGGCAAGTTAAATAAAAGCTTGTAATTAATCAATAAAATATTTTCTGGATTTAAATTTACCATATTTTTATACACATGTATCCACTGTTCTTACCTCTAGAATAATCTCTGTTGGTATACATGTGCTTGAACTAAAACGCCGACCCACTATAAAAACATTTCAAAATAAAATATTCAAAGTAGGAGATACCTTATGATTTGATTTAATGTGCCGATGACATAGTTCTATGGTGGTCCAGGATTCCATTCATTTGAGGTACAAATTATATCCCACGACCACCAACTAACATCAGCAAAGCTGTTAAAAAAAACTACACAAAAAGATAATAACAATTACTTATAAAACAAATTAAAATAATTGATTTCAAATTAATTAACTTTAAACGTCGATAAATCGAACGCAGAACTAAGTTCAAAGCCGAGAACTACCGAACATTATCGAAGAATTTAGATAATGTTGTCCATGATATATGCAATAAATTCGTTTCGACACATTCTTGAATGTATCGCCAGTTCGTTTCCACTGCCACTGTACCACGTCTCTATATTATCTAAAGAATTTCATTAATCTAATAATATAACAAAGGACGGCTATACTTACCAACTATTACAAATATCATACGATTGTTAGCGCTTAAGACCAAAGCTTATTTTTTGCCCCCGACTTTTCTTAGATGTTGTTAATTAAAGTCACACTCTAGTTAGGCACGTACATTTATTTCTTAGGTACCCTAGTACTAAAACTTTATCCCTGAAGAGCATGACTTCTAGAAATAAAGGATGCTGCATGTTAATCAAGTTAAGGTTATCTGTAGCCATGTCAATTTTTATTTTCTGTTGAGGTAATTTTGTAGGTGAAACAACCAATACAAAGCAAAGGAACACTAAAATTAATATCAACAGTTTGGTAACAAGCCACCCGCGCTCAAATACTTATCAGATCACAATCGACATTCCTACTCGAAGACCAGAGTAGCAACCTTGGAATCAAATCCTAGCATTTAAAATACTATCACAAAATAATCAATTATCAGATATACATACCAGTCCAACTATGAGAGCCCAAAATTGATTCTACGAAATAAGGCCGCGAAATATGATTTTTGCAATTTATGACAATGATTTTACATAAGAATTTAACGTCAGATTCTAATTTAAATATTGTATTGTAAAATGCTAGTGGGTGGTCTAATCTAAAATTATATTTTCATCACATACTTTATAGTCATCCATGAGAAGAATAGACACACGGTAGTAGGGCGATAAAAGGTCTACTTCTGAGTTCTGGACCCAAGAACTTATTTACTTTTTTTTTTCAAAATAGTGTCTCATCAAAGGTGGTATTGCTTTTTTTTAGAGCGGAACCGTGGATCTTGAACCCAGTACAGTGTTAACTAATTTTCATTAATCTTGGCGCCCAAACTCGTTCCTATTTGCAGTGTAGGCACCACCCTATAAATATAGTTAAATATAAACACCGGTTGACTACTTATGTCAAAACACAATTAGCACGGTCGCTCGCCATCAAATACTATGGTTATTCTTGTCACCTGCGCGCCGCGAACAGTGTCGTCAACGTCAAATGTCACTAATAATACAATCAAACCATTTCCTAGAATCTGAAAATTAAATTCTTCCACACGTCCATTTATTTGCAGATTTGATCGTATGATATTTTTTGTGTTTGCGGTTACTGTGGCTCATTTGGCCTAGTGCCAAACGTTTTATTGTCGAACAATGGACCGCCCTGAGTCTATATTTTCTAATGAAAAAGAAAACCGTCGAATGCTTATGGTATTGTTGGTGCTGATTCGTCTGGATAAATTGACATTTTACAGTTTTAGGGAAGTGGGGAAGAACGGTAACAGTTAATTTAACCATCTTTTTATTTGTTTTCACAGCCAAAGCTATGTGTATGGGGTAGTTTTATAGGGAATTTGTAAATCAGACCGTCTAGCATCAGTTCCGTACTCGCGTACGATTGCATACTTGAAGTTGCCCAATATGTATGGAGTCGCGCGCGAGAAGGCAACTCATGCTAGCAGGTCTGATTGACAGTTACTTTCCCCATTTGATATGGATTGTCGTGTAGATATCTATTTGGTTATTTAAAGCGTTTTAAGTTATTTATTGTCTTGCGTTAACAGAACCTATGCCTGCTGTTTATTTTTACCTTTAAAATTACAGTTTGATTTGGTAGTAACACTATCGACACAACACAACAATCCAATGTCGTTAAAATAAGTTGATACAGCCCGTCTAATTTAACTTTGCAGTTCACCGACTTGAACAGAACAAAGTGAAGGAATGTTGTCATTTTAAATGTCATATTTTCATAGAAACATGGCATTAATGATTAGATTGGTCCGACTCCAAAGTGAAAAGGTACATGTTTATGATTGTACAAATATAGAAAAAAGCCTTTTTTCCTGGGAGTGGCCGGTTCGTATCGCTCGCGAGTCGCGTGGTCCCGCAATTACTGACTGTCTCACGCGCATCATACTTAAGCAGGGTTGACAGTTATATAGAAAATATTAGTCAAACGTGCTATTACAATAAAAAAATAAAAACACTGTATACGTACTTGTAAGTACCTAAGTATGTCAACGGTTATTCCACACAAGTACTAGAATACCTCTCTGTACCTATTTGAAACATTTTAAATTCATATAAGACTTATTTTTTAAATTCATATAAGAAATGTTTTTTAAATAGCGGCATTGCAACAATTAATCAAATAATTTTTGCAATGATTGTTTTGATATTTTGTGGCATCGGATTTACTTAGTTACAGAGAATTACTGGGCGCTATAATATATTTTCTCGTCGTGAATCCTACTTGTACTAACTTTCTTTAATCGCTAATTTAACAACTTTACAATAATTTCAAACAAATAAAATAAGATTTATATCTGTATAATATCATATCAGGCTTGCTATCTACAATATTCTAGTAGGACATAGGCGAGAAAATATTAGTTTCTAAGCTACTGTGGGAATAATTTTATATATATTTTTATTACCTTTTCTCTCATTAGAGATGGGTAGAAAGTATTTCTCCCTGTGGATGCGTTTATTGCTAATGTGCTAGTACAAGGTGCTAAAGTGTTTATAGGTATTAATCTATTATTTATCTAGTTATTTGTTAATACAGATTTACATGATATTAATTGTTTTTCTTCTCATATCCTGTACAGTCTGATAGAAAATTCCGTAAGACATTAAGTTCATCGTTGTAAGATATTTAATTTATTAAAGCGAGTGTTGTAAGTACTGCCATCTATGCAGGTTTATGAATGGCATTTGCTGAAGTAAAATGCAGATACATTTACTTATTTTTATTTACATTCTTAAAAGCATCTACTCGTATATGAACACTTACAATAGGCCTGTGTCGTAAATTTCAAAAATGGCTTATTTCGATAGTTTAGTACCTGTATTACCCCAAAAAAATAATATTTCATGATAAAAATTATATTTAAAACACATATTTTAAGTTTGAAAAAAATATTTTTAAACTGACGTAAAAACACAAGAAAGTGTCATGGCGTCGTGAATGACGTCACATAGTTGCAAGCGATTGTGTTCACTTACGGCGAAAGTTTGTTTTGTTTAAATAAAAATGGAAACTTCGTATTTTAAAAACTGTATAGTGCCCCAGTGTATAAATACAAGTATAAAAACTCGGACTAAATTATTCATACGTGTTCCGGTCAAGGAAAAAATGCGAAGAAAGTGGTTAAAACTGGCAAGGAGGAAAGATGCTCATTGTTTATCAACAACATCGAGAATTTATTTTTGTGAAGATCATTTCGATGTAAGTATTATTAAAAAAAGTAGTGACTTCATATTCAACTCGTAAATCTTAAGAAAAACCAAAGCTTTTTTTGTTGCCCTGGGAGCAAACAAACAATTATTTTCTAATTCTTACTTTCGAAATAGGCAATTAAAACCCACTATTCCACAAACTTGCGATAGGGCTTAAGACACTAAGACAAAGTAGTGTCTTTCTTTACAATATCATCTCTCTATATTTACATTGTAATTCTAACCTCAAAATCAATTAATTTGCAATTGGTATACATTCCTTCAAATAATAATTGACTGCGTGCTAAAGTGAAATATACGTGAAAATGATAATAAGCAGTATTTTAGTATTGTTTATACTTACATAGAAGTTTTAACATTACGAAATTCCGATGAACAAAAGTCAGTGTTCGACGCGAAAAATCGGCCTAGCATAACAGCGTCAATTTTGGGTAAATTATTGCTGTTCGCTTTGATAAATCCAGGTTCCATGGCAGTTTATGCTAGTATTATCCGATATGGGTGGAAATAACACTCTCAACTTGTCGAAAAATGATAATAATAGAAAAAAAAACGAAGTGACTTGTGCTGTTGTATGAAAATCATAACCAAACGTCAACAACAACAATGGCGCATATCACCATGTGACGTAATACGTTCTAATTGGCGTTCACGGCGGAGGGGCCAGGGGGGTATTTTTTTGATTTTAATTTGTAAAAATAACAATAATCTTATTTTTTTATGAGGAATTATTTCGGTTTTCCTTGATTAAATATTACAATTTACGCCTAGAAACATTCATCCATTGGTTTCATTGTTAGTTGACACAAGCCTATTCCGGTGGTGTCACGAACGCGTTGCCAACCTTCAGATAATAAAGATTCAGATTATGCAAAGAGTCAAAGGACAAGTGAAGACCCTTCACCGTCAACACAGTGCCTACATTGGATGCGTGCACTGCTTCCTCGGTACGAGTAGCTCTATCCTCTAACAACCTTAGACAGTATTTTCAAAAGATTGTCGAGGATGCGCGGGAGCAAGGTGCACCCCCGCACCATGCCAATCAAGTTAATATTGACTTCGCACCAATATCTTACACCCATAGGAGAGGGCCATATTAATCTACAGAGTATCTAATTGTAATGTAATAGTGTCATTTAGGTAACCTAAAACTTTTAGCGCAGGTTACTTCGAATCAATTGCACGTCAGTCTTCCAGTTTATCTACGCGCGTTGATTTCCAGCATTATTAGCGTGGTTAAGAGGAAATTGTGCATCGGAACATTTTCCACTTTAAAAACAGTAAATAACTTCATTGTATTGACAGCTAGATTACTGTTGTTGGAGGAATTGATCTTTAACAGCGCAATCACCTTAATATATTTCATTTTATTTAATTTGTTTTTAGTGTGGAACAGAAGACATCAATTCTTCGTCAGGGACACGTTCTCTGTATCTGCTAAATGAAAAATTTGCCATATTGATTAATTATGTTTACCATAGTTAGGTAAAGCGGTAAGTATATTAAAGTAATAAATAATTGTTTATGTGACAAGATTAATTTAATTTCAATATTTAAAACCACTTTCAGTCTGTAAAAATGGTAAACGCATTATTTTTTGATAACAAGGAAAAATATTGACAGAAAATACTAAAAAATGGGTAAACAATCGTTGCCATATTGTTGTTGCCATTTAGAGAAAGATTTTATCAAAATTAGTAGTTGATTCCGCAAATTACCACCATTTTATATTTTACTGAGCTTAAATGTATAGTTATTTATTACTTAAGACTTAAAAAAAATGGTAGGTACATACCCTCTCTGTATCTCAGTATCTGACGTACTTAAAACATGTCTTAAATACCTAAAATTTTTATGAACATGCTGCAAGCAGCCCTATGCTCAAGTTATGCCGGTTATGCCAAAGACGTGATTACAGACATCCTTCCAGCCGCATGCATATTGCATGAACTTGTTAAAAACGCGTCAATCACACACTTAAACTGCGTTATATCCTAAATCCACTCAAACTAATATGAAGCATATCACCAGTTGTTACAGTCTAAAATAATGTAGCACTTAAGGTAATTGTGTTGCTTTTTGTGTGGTAAAACGATGTTGATATTGTTGATTATCGCGTCGATAAATTGTAGCGTTGATCGTTGAATTAATAGGTGTTTATGATTGAGCTGTCTTTTATTGTTATTATGTTTTCTTTTACTAATTATAAGGAACAATTGTAAATATTTAAAGTGTGCTATGTATGGCCACATTTTTAAACACGGTTGCTAATTAAAACATTCAGGGAAGTTTATTGTATTTTTCTACCCTGTATAAACCATTTAAAATAATTTAAATCATTTAAAATAAAACAGATAGACGTACTGAAAAAGCAAGTATCAAAAACCTTATTTTGCTTAAATATTGTGAGGTTGAAATGGCCTGGGTGATCTTCGAAGAATTATACTATACTACCTACATCATTTGATATCAAAGACAGTAGTAAAACTGAAGGCCACCATAGAATCAATATGTAAACGTATGACGAAAAAGCGTCTATTTGTCGCATTCTGTATTTACGAAGCAGCATACTGCTATAAATGTCTATATTAATATTAGTTTTTGGACTGCTACTGCCTGTCTTGCTTGTTTGTTCAATTGGTCGTAAGTTCAAAACATAGTTTAGTCCTATTGCATAATACTGACGGATTCGAGTCTTCGATTCGACCACACCGGAACACGTGATGTATCTAAGATGATAGTGGATATTTTCCTCTGTGGATCTTGACATTTTGGAAAATATTTTTTCCCAATTGGATAATACCTATTAACCATAGCTATACCTTTTCGTATGTTTTTTTTTTTAGTTTTTGTTTATTAATATAAAAGTTAGGAAAAAAACAAATACCATCCAAAGTTTGGAATGCTCCTAACGTGTATAACATTAATCATTTAAAAATCTAAAAAGCCGTCATCCACTTTCGTCTTAATCTAATTTATAATTAAGGTTTCCCATGATTTAACGATGCTTATAATTTTGTGAACGTCTCCAAACTACCTAATTCATAAGCTCTTCTGTTCACATATTCTTAAATAAATAATTTAAAGTTAAGAAATTAGGTTTAGATGCTATTTAGTGTTTATATTCGATCTCACGCCACCCAGTAGTATGAAACTTAACCTCAAAATCGTAATTCCTCAAACATCAGACAGCTCAATAAACTTCCAGCATTACACTTAACTAATGCAGTAAATAAGGCTTTCCTTTCCATTGTGGTCATAACAGGAGGGTTTTATGTCTCGAAGCGTCAGGTGAAAACTAGGAGGCTATTCTGTAGCTCAACTATTATTCGTCGTAAACTCCTATTTGATATGATATATAATACCCATTTGATCCGTGGACTTTTGTTATATAATCGAGGTATTACTAGACAGTTAGGCGCTCTAGTAGTAAACGTCAAAATGCTAGTATTTATACATTACTAGACTTCCACATCAAATCGGCCACGCATTTCGTAGTACATATTACCTACTTCCTTTAAATTGTATAAATGTTAGTTTTTGTACCTGTTTCGTTTGAAAATATTTCATAAATTTACATTTTAAATGTCTGGATGATTTTGATCAGATATATATTTTTGATTATTATAAAACAAAACAATATCCCAACACCGTCTTGGCTTGATCCTAAGGAGACACTTAATCATCTTAATAATTGACAATAACACAGTAAGCGTACTCCCATCTTAAAGGCCGGCAACGCACTTACAACCCCTCTGGTGTTGCAGGTGTCCATGGGCGGCGGTAATCGCTTACCAACAGGTGATCCGTCTGCTCGTTTGACTCCTCTACAATAAAAAAAAAAATTCACTCTACTTCTAAAGAGATGGAAATATGAAACACTTTCACGCCTTATAATGCAGAAAACTGGAAGGAAATCGCACTCAGCTGAACGCGCTGGCACTGTCACTCGTTTTGAAGGCTAAGATCCAATTCGGATTACTGAGCTGGTGGAGTAAGTATTTCTACTCAAGGTCTTTTTTTTCCAAACACAATGTATTAAATATTATTGTAAATGCAGTCACTGGTCTAATTAAAGTCGCAGAACTGTAACAGCCTTGCGTCGCCTCGGTAACTCATAAGGCATATTATTTTGACAGCACGACATTCCGCAAACTGGTACAGTCGAAACAATAAATTCAGCTCTTGTCATTGCTTTCAGCCATTCCTTTTTGAACCTTTTAATAAAGACGGCAAAGTCGACATTTGTAAGTTGCGAGTAAGGAATTGATCATAGATCGGTGCAGAGAATGTGCTCATTGAATGTTATTGCTTAAACGGTATTGTTTATCCGAAAAGGGTTAACTTTCTTGACGGCCTGAATACCAATGTAAAGTGATAGATGTGGTTTACTTTTCATACTTTGAGAAAACTATCTCTACTAACAAACTCTGAAAATCTCTATTACAAAATTAAGGCAATCTTACTGATGTCAGAATAGGTCACCCTGGTTCAGAGCTAATTTTATCCAGAAATGAACACAAAATTCCTAATGTCCTCAACCTATCCACCTGATGGTCAAGGTGGCGCATACATTTTTTTATGGCTCATTATCATTATTGTTGTAATTCCATAATAGTATTTTAATACAATACTAGTATTTTTCGTGATATATTAGAGAGCTTTTCAGTCGAGTATCGTGTTTAGGAAACGAAGCTTGCTGAGTTGCCTAAGTAAGGTACGAGATTGTACAGCTTGATTATATCACTATTGTATACAATACTTTTTCTAAGAGTCATCTAAAATAATTCTTTTTTTTTAAACCTTAATAAATAATGAAAATAGGTAAGTATCTCACTAGTCAAAAATATAGTACAAAAGACACAAACGCGCGTTGAATGAATATGCACATGAAATAATTTATGTATTTTCTATGGGAGCACGGCGGCACGTGATTGGTCAATTTTTATATAGTTGACTACAGCGTATCAAAGTAATTATTACAATTGAGTTGGGAGTCCACACATGAAAAGAACGCAATTATAGTTTGGAATACAAAAGCTTTATGAACGATTACAGTAGAAAAAGAAAATTTGTAAGTCTATATACATTTTGCTGTTCACTTTAATATCTCCAACTTATGATGGCCAGACCCACCAGTTTCAAGAAACAATTTGATCTGAGACAACAATTCGTTTACCATTTTCCCACCATTCAAATCTGAAATATACCTGAAATATAATTCAACTAACGCTACTTGACAATAACATAAGTTATTACTATTTACTATCAATAAAATAATTTCAGTTCAGAGCTTTCATAGGCAATAAAAGTCGTGAAATTGAGTTTATATAGTTACTGGTATCCAAATATATGCTATATTCACACGCACACTACAAATCATACAATATATTCTGAAAACCAGCGTTACAGAAGGGCGAATCTTTACCATATACATTATTTAAGCTAAATTGGTCTTTATACTTATAAGATAAAGAGCTACTGCAATAGCAAAAATGTTGTTAAACCTGTAAGTAGCCTGATTTGCATAGGTATCAGTTTAGTTTTACTGGCCTCTCGGAAACGTCGTGGAAAAGCTAACGGTGTGAAAACACTTATGGTAGTAATACGGGATTTGGTGAATTCATTTCAAGGCCTAGTAAGCAAATAGTTCTAACATATTTTAAGGAAATTTTCTTAAGTGCTCCAAGTCCATAGAAATATCAGAATGACTAACATTATTTAGGGAGTATAGTACCAGCTCAATATAGATATTATGACATTCCATACGTTGTAACTAAATAAATAATAGTAAATTAAAATACAAGTGCAAAAAATAGGAAATTGGTAACGAGTGGCGAATTACTTATTCGCATAATACATGTGCGAATAGGTGGTGCGTACAAGTTTTACAATATACACCGTGTTTTTTTTTTTGATTTGCGTTAATTTCAACGGTGCATTCATGAGCTTAAATTAAGTAACTTTCTCAAAGACACCGGTATTCTAATTACTTAACTCCAGGAGATAATCAATATTTTATTTTTATCTTATAAAGCCCTTACGAGTGTGTACACTTACCGTAGGGCCCGTTCACATATTGATTAGTGTTTAGTACGGGTTAATACATTTGCTACTAAACGTAAGTACTATCTCGGACCATCGATGTTCCAAATGACATTGACATATCTTCAATTGTTTGATTGAGATAAATGTAATGCCCATGCAACAACAACGCTATATGCAACATTTAATTACTTTTTATAACAAAAAAAAATAAAACCATTTTTTTTGGAAAATTAACTATGTCATGTAGTTTCCTTAAACGCACTTACCAATACCCCGAAGTTAACGGAATTCAATAAAAACACGGTGTATATGACCCTTTAAATTTTTGACATAGTTACGATGTAATGTGCTAATTATCGCACTAGTGCGGTAAAGTTGCACCATATGTATTGTAAAATAATATTTACACATAGGACATTCTTACACATCTTGAATAAGCCCGCACAGTGAGTTTTTATTTTGTATGGCGCAGCATTCGGCAAGACTTCTTCCTGTCTGTCCAAACAGTTTTGAGCAATGGGTACGTTTCAAGTTTCAATGTCTGGATCTGAATCCGTCAACATTTGAGGAGTTTTCTCAATTCCTCTTGGAAACAAATCACAGAACTGGACCTTGACACAAACGTTCCTTAAAAGCCTTGCATGCTTACCAATTTTAACGAAGAAAGCAAATCGCCATACGTAAAATACATACGCGTCGTGTTCTGATCTTTATCAGCAGTTCCATCATCAAATAACACTTTGTATTATGGCTTTGGTTAGAGAACTTTCCTAATTCCTTACATATCCATTTATCAAAATTGGTTGTTGAACTTAGATAGGTATTCTACTTTCAGACAAAAAAAAATTCTAAATCGGTTCAGAAATGTCAGAGTTCTGAGGTAACATACATACAAAGATCAAGGACACGGTCGAATTGATGACCTCCTCTTTTTTTGAAGTAGATTAAAATCGATCAATTGTATATATTGAACACTTAGCCCGCTTAGCTACTTCTGCTGCTGACTGCACCAAAGGAACCCTCCTCGCGTTTGACACAAAAAACGAACGCAAACAAATAAAATCCATTTCACTCCATTACTAAACTCATTGGATGTGTCTAATTATATTCCTGCTACTATCTCATGTGCAAGATAGTAACACTATCAGCAATATCATTTGCAATTCAAACCAAACATCATTTCCATTAATTTCATTGTTGGGCAGCCACAACTGCACTTATCATGGAAAGGGCTTAATTAAAACTAAATTGATAGGGCTCAATTAAATGCGAGGAGATTACGACATAGCATAGATAGGCAATCTTGATCTGGACAACGACAAGCAAATGATAAAGACCATTGAACTTCGGGCAAATAAAGGCTGCTAAATTTAATCTATTTGTTTTATTTGTTATCATTTATTCCGGTTTAACTATTAAATCTTATTAACTTAACTTATGGAAATTTGTAAGTCTATTTTTTTGTTTTTAGCGATGATTGCATGTTAAACTTTAAGTAATAGAATGTCAATTAGCAAGTAAGATTAAGCTGTTAGTGTTGATTAAATAGAAATAAAATAAATGAAATGAACTTCGAACAATATAGCATTCCTATTTTTGTGAGATAAAAAACCACTTTGACAAAATTGATACAAATTCGCAAGTTTCCGGTTTTACCTTCTTTGGTAGATTGAAGGTAGTATAGTATTATGAACATACGGTAAAGTCAATATAGGTACTTCACAAAATTGATAGTATCTCGCTTTTTTAGCGCAATATCTAACAATGATAAGCAGCGCAAGCTTGTTTAAAAGTTTGTAGAGACCAAGTCTTTATTATTTGCTTGTCTCTGATCTCTTCAACGCTCAAACGCTCTATTGTCAAGACTGAACAAGAAAATAATTTAAATTATGCTTTCGCGTTTCCATAACAGTTTAAGTACCGGGTTTTCTGATTTTTGTAAGAAAGACAACGCGTATTCAAATCAAATATAGCATTTAACATTAAACCTTCGGCCTTTGTTGTCTGAAATACAATTTTTTATTCAGTTTAATGTGTGACTTATCGTTAAGACTCTCGGTCCGTGGAAGTAACATAACATAACATTACTTACATATTTTAACTAATTTCAAAAGTAGTCCTCAAGTTACCAACGCTATTTGTATGGAAGCTGTGGTGGAGCATAATCGATAGCTGACTCATTCATATGACAGACAAATAAGACAGTCAGTTAAGTTGTCAGTATAAATCTAACCAGACTGGCAATGTGGACAGTTGCCAATTGCACGAGACGGTTTTGTGGCATCCGACGTGAAACGTTGGATAAGGGTTTTTGTTAAATTTTATTTATTAAAGGCCTTCACAAAGTCTGAGAATAGTGCTGGAAAGCTAACTAAGAAATAAATTAACTGCCAGATAAAACTACCTTAAGTTATTTATCTATCAGTTAAGCTTATTTGAAGATTGTGAAACGCCAAACTTTATTCGTCAGTTAAGTGGCAAGTAGCTTATTCAAAGTCAAAGTCAAATCTTTATTGCGTATCACAAATCACATTCAGGACTTGGACATTGTGAAACAGGCCCTAATTGTAGTATAAAGGTCTCATGCTGTATAATGATGTATTAGGAGTCATACAGTGTGTATTTTTGATATAACCGCAAACGTAAACTAGACGTAGGGTATGTTTTAGTGCTATAAAACGATTTTGAAGTTTTTTTTAATTTAGTCGTAACTGCCAGAGCATAACATTATTAATTTTTGTATTTTATTCGAGCGGCAATGTATTTCGTACATAATAGGCACTTGTGACAATTGTGGAGTCGTGTCATTAAATGCGACGTTTTGAGTGTAGTGATACATTGCTTGCTAATTATTTTACATGGAAAAATAAATGTCAACTGTTTTTTATAAAACCTATGAACTTTCATACACACACACTTGTGTTAATTAAACCCTAAACTATTGGTTATGCGGTCGTATCAAAAATACACGCTGTAGTATTACTTTGGCGATTAATGGAAATAGTAAAAAAAGGTTGATTGGGGTAACTACGAATGTAGATAAATGGCGAATATCTACTAAACTAGAAGCACTTTTTATTGAAGCAATAGTACACAAGATGCCTTGGTAAGCGTTGCAGTAGCATAAGTGTTGCTTAACTGTGAAATGCTTCGGGTTTTACAGATATTTCCCATTTTCTAAATTACTCCCATTTCGAAGTTATCCCAATGCAACTTTATATCTGCGTACCTACAGCTAGGTCAAGTTTTTTTAAAACTTCTGTTTATTTTCATATAAATTAAGCACTAGATAATAAATGCTTCCTCCTTTCTTCAGTCTTATAAAATTATACCGAAATAAAACAAAAATCTAAGGTCACTGAAACTATAGCCCCCGTTCCCCAACAAATATTAGTTTAGTAATTCTGTAATTAGACATTCCAACTAACTAACAGGTTCTATAAAGTAAATCACGTAATAAATTAATTATTGTTTTATAATTCGAATTGCACAAGTAAATAAATTATTATTTTACTATAAATATAAGCCCCTTGTTAAGAGTCCGCAGGAAGCTCGGTTCTCCATACAAACTCTATTTGAAACTACTAGCTAGATTGCTCTGAAACTTTGTACTTACAATTGGATAAGGTACTATGCCTGTAATTAGTTTATGTAGCGTCAGGTAACATAAGTAGTTAAAAAAAATACAACGAATTGGAGTTTATCATACAAAATTTGTTTTTGCTCTATTTCGTTTTTTTTACAAGCTGGAACTATAATAATTACAGGCACAGGTATAACTCATATTATTGTATATATGTGCAAAGTTTCATTAGAATCCAACACGTAGTTTTAAAATGAGAACGAAACTCCGTTCGTATGGGAAGGTGATTTTCGGCCGAGCTTGCTGTGGACTCTTAGATAATAGAGGTATTATATTCGCTAGTTAGTCCTTGCATTTGCTACTTCTACATTTCAACAATAAATTTGATATGTTTGACTGGTTGACTGACAGATTTGAGCAACCATTTATAAGTTATTACTCGTAGTAATCGTTATCAACAGCCAGTTCTCATAGCAATGTAGGTACGGCTGATAAAACAATATATACTAATTAATTAGTAATTTTGAATTTGTAACAGGGAGTGCTCCCAGGCAATATTCGGATTAATCCCTGCCGCTTCTTTTCGCCATCGCCTTACGCGATAACGGTTCACATTATAGAGAATTATCCTCGAAAAAACCAACATACATGCATTACATCGCGCAAATTAGACAATTTGCCGATAGATGGCGATGGCGCTGTACACAATTATATTTAGTATAGGTTCTTCTGATCAAAAGTATTTCGCATTTATATTGCATGTTATACTTACAACATAATTCAAAGTTTGTACGGAACCCTCTGTGCGAGAAAAACGAGCTCTTGAGCGGTTTTTTCTTTTTGCTTGTAAGTAACGTATGCTCTTACGTATGTAAGACTTGTATTGGCTGTATGGCTACGTATGCATAACAACAGTGGCGCCTGCCTGGCAGCCACGGAAAACATTAGTTATTTGGTATTTGTGACAGACTTGAACCGGAGTAGAGTTCACATTTTTGGGTATCCAAAGAGCCGCAATAGTTGAGTTCAGTAGTCCAAGGACTCCAAGGTTACTATTTAAGTATCAATTTTTTTACTGAATTGAAAAGCCTCAATCGTCCCTTCAAAGTGTACAAGCGAGCCGTGGCTAACCGCGCCAAACCCTAGCCAAAGCGCTCTAGCATTAGACTACATATTTATTTGTAGACAGGTTGTGTAAAAGCTTTCGTTTTCTGTGGAGCCTAGGCTAACCTAGCCATGGCGTTTGAAATTACTTTTCAGTTAATTATTTGCTATATTTTACAACCCATCTTGTCACTTTCATATACTCCCATCAAATACAAAGTCAATGCCCCATCCTCATAAAAAACACTATTTATTTTAACAACTTTACGCGGTCCTGCAAAAGATAAATACCAACTTTATTGCTAACGACATACGGTACATTTAAAGTGCAAGTAGTAATATTGTAGACCTGCGCCTCCCACAGTGTATAGATCCCTTAGGATTAACATGACATTTTAGTATGTTATAGCTTCCTTATGCGGCTAGCCGGCTAGTAATTTATTTTTAAGTCTGTATTGTCTTTGCTGTTCGGAACCCTCTTAGCAACAAACTCGATTACATAGAAGGATCTATTCATCATGGGTATAATAATATTTTTTGTATATTTTTACTTATGTACTGCCACCGCAGAGGATGATGACAAATGTCGGCGCATTAATTGTTACTTTAATCCCATTCTAAGCCTGGTGAAAGCTGGTTACGATGTTCAACGAGGACACTGTTGGGCTCATGCTTTATGTGCTGATGTTCCAAAGAAGACAAAATGTTTTATTCCTGAACTATGTCCTTAGGATTTTAGTATGCTATTATGCCCTTACTTAGTGTGTCATTTGACCCATGCTATTTGGACAAAATGATAACTTTTATATTATTTCTATACAAGTAAAAGGCTATGTAAATGTTAGTCAATGAACTTATGATGACTACCAATAACTAAAACTAATTATAATTACTTCTTTAAATAATATTCGAAAACAAAACACCCTGTCATTCTGTCCGTACTTTCCTTAATTACTTAGGTACGTACACCTTTTAATTTATCACCTACCAACAATCTTATTCTAGGAACAATTTTGGTCATATCAAATTGACTGACAATATTTTATGAAAGATAGAGACATGATACAGATATAAAACATGAATTTTAAAAAGCACAGGACCACCCTACAGTATAAACCACAACCTAAGTATAATTTTATTATTACTGAACTTTATAGGGATATTCAGCATTCAATATTTCCATTTTCTACTTTAGCACTAGGATCTGTCACTAATATAGTAACTACTAAACCTAAAGGTATACTTTCTAATATACCTCTATAGATAGGTAGATGTCATTGTTAATTGCTTGTTAGTTTCACAATAAAACGAAATGTGCAACTGTTTTTCATGGGACAGGGAAATATCGAATTCTGACGCAAATAAAAATTGTATATTGTTGTAATAAAAAAAATATGCGAAGCCTTACACAATCAGGTATTAAAAACTAAATACTGGGAGTATCATATCTCTTAAGATATCGAGACAATATTATCACGTTTCTACCGTTATTCAACACAGTCGCTTCATTCCTGTCGTCGCCAGTTTTCAAAACACAAAGTAAACCATCTCATCCATCGAATACATAATCGACTAGTAATCGTTTCGATTATCAGCTGATCTTAACGGTAATTATACGATTATCGCGGCGCCGGCTCTTGGAACTGGTTTGCGGTAAGTTAAATAAACTCCTGGTTAACTACTTGTAGTTACAATATTGGGTTTGGACTATTTTTAAAGCCTGCAATGTAATTATTAAGGAAAATTACTGTCAGTATGTTTGTCTTGCTTCATATAATAGATATAAAGTTTTTAATAGGTTTTAAAATAGTTTCACTGCACACTTTAATTAATAACCACTATAACCAGTCCATAAACACACAATTGATTAAAAGTAAAAGTACTACTAGAATTCTAGCGATTGATGGTATTGATAGAAAGCGATCTTTCAAACAACCTATTTTTACTTAGGTATTTATTTCAGTACTATGTAAATTGGCCATTACAGATTTTGCTAAACTTGTAAATTTAAATAAATTAATAAATATTATAGGGACATTATTACACAAATTGACTAAGTTCTACGGTAAGCTCAAGAAGGCTTGTGTGGTGGGAACTCAGACAACGATATATATAATATACAAATACTTAAATACATAGAAAACATCCATGTTTCAGGAACAAATATCTGTGCTCATCACATAAATAAATGCCCTTAACCGGGATTCGAACCCAGGACCATCGGCTTCATAGGCAGGGTCACCGGTCACTACCCCCTAGGTCAGAACAGGTCAGAACGGTCGTCAAATCGGTCGTTCGTTATTTAGTAATAGCAAATGCAATATTAGGATATACCTGCTTTGCGACGCTGGTCCAATGAAATGGATAGATGTGATATAATAATTTCTGACGACTGGGAATACGCCCCAGACGGTGATGTGATAGAATTGTTTTGGTACAGCCAGAATTTAACACAAAATGACAGCCAAAGTGGTTCGTAATAATGTGTTGATATAATATTTTTTATATATCGTAGTGTATACCTATAGTTTATAGTTACTATCTGATGTTTTTGTATGTGAATTAATATTTGTAGTTTTGGTCCTACTTATTTATATGTATATCTCAAGTTGTGTATTTGGTTTTGTTTATTTATTTTTTTGCTAACTTTTATCACTTACTTGTCTGCATCTATATATCATTTTTTTGTTATTTTATTTCTTGTCTCCACTACCCGAAGGTTGTCCGGAAAAATCGCTCTTTAGCGAATAAGACCTCCTGTTGTCTACCACAGTTTAAGTTACATACTTAATTTGTATGTCATTCTTTTGATATTGGTTAGCAATAAAAAATATTTATATTTTATTGTGGTCAAATATGTTTATATGATGGTCCCTATCTATTTCCTATCTAGATGCTGACATTGCTGACTGTATATGTGTACTTAGTTTATATAAATAGTACCATAATTTCCGCTATAATCGTTAATGAAGTCGAATACCATCTCATCACTGACGAGTATGCGTAAAGTAAACACAGATTCTATTTTCCAGTTCTCTTTAGCTATTTCCTTGCGCAAACAATTAAGAGGTTTACTGGCACAGTCGCGACGAAAAGTCTTCTGAAGCGGTAATATTACCGCTAAGCAGATAAAAGGCTACAAGAAGAAGTTATATTTTTGTAAGCTTAATTTAATTTTACATAGATTAAATAAATAAAAGTAATAAGAATAGTATTCGGAGAATAATTATTTATCACTATACCTTATAAAACAAAGTCCCCTGCGGCGTATATCTGTGTGTATGTATGTTCGCGATAAACTCAAAAACTACTGAAGGTATTTTCATGCGATTTCCACCAATCAATAGAGTGATTCTTGATGAAGGCTTACGTGTATAATTTGTTTGTGTAACCCGTGCAAAGCCGGGGCGGGTCGCTAGTACAGTATAATACTAACTTTGATAGAAACTTTTGCTCACAGCAAGTTTGCTAACACTTTTAAGCAGCTACCTCTAACTGCTCTATATTGTCTGATGTCAGAAAATATAGATAATAATTAATAATACAGTCAAATTGGTTGTTTGTGAATGTTATATTATGTATATCTAAACTTTCTTGTTTTTTTTATAAATTGACATACTACAAAAAAACTTACTCAACAGAGTAGGTAAGTATAAAAGGATTTGAAAAACGTTCCGGAATTATATTACTCTTAGTTAATCTTCTACGTGTTAATATTGGTTTTCGGGAACTCCATTTCTGAAAAATAGGTCGTACAACAATATACATACGGCGTGTATTTTTGATACAACCACATAATCAAAGGGTACTCGTATTTAGTTTAGGCTTTAATAAAGACATTTTATAGGCTTTATAAAAAATAGACGACTTTTATTTTTCCATATAAAAAATTTAAAAATTCAATTATGCTGTTGTGGCTCAGAGTATTTTTTCAGAATCATATCATACCACTAAAACCTACGTTTGGTTTAAGTTTGTGGTTATATCAAACATACACGCAGTATATACACATGTGAAACATATTATTCATATGGAATTTAATATTGTGCTACTAAGTTTACCTACATTTTAGAAACACATTTAACTACTTCTTGTGTGTAAAGATATCTTTATTACACATCTCTATTAGTGAAAATTATTTCATTGACTGAGCCTAGAACAAGTTGTTAATATTTCTTGTTATATTCACCAATTAAATTAAACACCTAGGTATCTACTTAAGGTGTAACTATGCTAATATTGTACGTACGCACTTAAACTCAGAATAGTAAACCAATGTCTATTCTAATATTAAATGAGAAAGTAATTTGATGATCAGACATTGACCTATAACGAAGTAAATAAAAAAAAATACACATAAACCTACATAATGAGTAGTTATGGCAAAAATTTGGAAAAAACATTGACATATTTGCTTATAGTGAAACAGTTTTTACTTAGGTGGGTTAAATTATTTTCTTTGCCTAGTATCTGACCACTCTCTCACGCTTGTATTTGTGTCTTTTATCAGATAAATAAAACAAAGTCGAGTGCTATTGCGTGTCCTTCTAGCTGTAGATTGTAATTTAAAAGAAAACATTTAAAAAAAATCATCTCGTACTAAAAGCTACACTTTGTCTCCCTAACTAATTAGTCATAGTAATATTGTCACAACACTTACAATTTTGTTTTGTTGTTTTTTTATTAATTCTATACAAAATAGAATTGTACATAAGGTACATTAGACAGTTTTGATGTTGATTATACTTCATAGAAAGTTTTACGCTAACGGTTTTTTACTAACAAACAATTATTGTTTGGCACAAATGGTACAGGATGGACGGCTACTGTTGTCTGGAGGGCAATTCGAACGCACACTGACATCAGGATGATACTTGTATGATCAAGTAGGTAAGAGCGAAATGTATGATAACTGAAAGACATTAGTTAGATGCCATTCTGATATCAATATACGTGCGAATTGGCCTGTTACATTATGATATCTAAATGATGTCAGTCGCACGTGCATTTGCAATTTTGATGCCACAATATAAGTTTGGATTGACCTCCTGACCAACTAGCATGAGTTGCGTTCTCGCGCGCGTTTCCATACTTGAAGTCGCGCTAGATATATGGAGTCGCGCGCGAGAACACAACTCATGCTAGAAGGTTTGGTCTGGTAGTTACGGATACGGAGTACGAATTTGGTGGTCCTAGGTTCGCATCCTGGTTGGAGTAATTATTTGCCCGAATACTTTTTATATGTAGGAGGCAAACGAATCGCCTGATAGTAAGCGATTATCGTCGCCCATGGACACCGGCAACACCAGCGGGGTTGTAAGTGCGTTGTCGGCCTTTAAGATGGTAGTACGCTCTTCTCTTGAAGGTTTGAAGGTTGTAACTTTTTACTGATGTTATAGTCGTTACTGATGTTTTTGTATACTATTTATGTATGTAAAATTTAATGTGTCGTTTCCAAGCAAAAAGTCTCACTTGTTGCTTACCTTTGCTTGCTTTGACAGGTTATTCGTCTACAAGCAAACCTCGTCCTTATTGCAAGTGACAAAGTGGGACCTTTGACTAGACTTACATATATGTTCTCATCGTTTTTTTCTGTATTAAGCAGAAACATTTACAAAAGATACCACAAAGCTTAGGAATAAATGAAAAGTGGAAAAATTATCTGTCTCGGGCGAGACTCGAACTCGCGACTTTGGATCAGTAGCCCCTTGCTTTGCCAACTGAGCTACCGAGGCTTCCTTCGATGACATCGAATAATTCCAGTATATCACTCAAATGCGCCTTAGGGAGGTGCCTAGCGACAACTACCTTTTAATTTTTTTTCTGTTGTTAATTACATCAGAAGTCCTTCATATGGGAACCGATTTAGATTTTTTGTTCAAAAGTACATAGGTTCCAAGTTGGTCCCATTCACAAATTAAGTTCTGATGGTGGGATCCCTGAGGAATCAAGGGCACTCCTCAAATCTTTTAAGCATACATGAAGATATGTTTATATTTGTTAACAAATCAAGCATTTGCATTAAATAAAGTGCAATTCGGTAAACAAGTTATATATATGAGTACCATAACCATATGTTATAGAAATAACATTTAACGGAACGCAGCGCGACCAAGAGCGTTATTTTTTTATTTGCGTATGGTAAAACGGCATAAGTGCTAAGATATTAGAAATGTTTACAAGCTTGTAATTCACAAACACTGTCAAGCAATCATTAAGGTTAAGTCAACTACAGTAGCCATTAGAATTTGATACTATTAGAAATCGAAATGGTCTTGCTAGGCTGTGTGCGATAAACCTGGCTGGTGAGAATGACTGTCAATAAACTAAACTATTTTCTCGGAATCGTTCGTATTTGTCATGTTACTTCAATCAACCTCAGTACTTTTTGTATCGAGAGTGACTGAAATAGCAAGACACGTTCGTGCGTTTTCCGTGAAAATACGATGGGAAAGGATTATTCACTACATCTGTACAAGCTATTTAACACGCGGCCGTTGATACATTAAAAAAATAAGCCAAATAAGTTGTTAGCCAACTATAGTTGGTTTAGTGAAATCTGGAACACCACTCATCTCTTTTTGGTATGATAAGTTACCACTTAGCAGAAATAATATAGAAAATACAATTATCTTTCCGTTTGCTCCATTGACAGAACTGTAGTAAGTAGGGGTGTCAAATGAAAATTTTCCTCACAAAAGTCCAAACATCACCCGAAATATTTTTTTGGCATAAATTTAATTTTTTCGTTTTTTCGCTGACTGTACTTTTCTTACCACAGGCAACTAATACTCATCGAGCTAATTTTAAAAACCCCAAACACATTTAGGTTGCGTTGTTTCATCATCACAGAGTACCTATGGCCATCCCCTGTCTCCATCATTAGATCCGTTATTTGGTACCATAATATTCCATTGTCACCCGACTTACATATGCAAATTTTCAGCTCAATCAGAAAGTGGTTGAAAAATGGTTTGCAAGGTTAGAAAAAAAAAATGTTACATACGAACGTATCAAGTTAAATAAAAGCTTGTAAAAAACATCCACGACTGCACGTTACCGTTACCACGTCAAAATATAAACGCGCTCATAAGACCCCTTAACTCGCCACCATATGCTGTAGCTGAGGGTTTTTGGAAAAATATGTTCCCGTTTTGCCTTCATTTTCCATACAAAACTTATTAGTCAGTTAACTGCGTTACAAAACTGACAATTAACAGTGGAACCCTTTTTTTATTGCTGAAATCGGAAGTACTCGTGATTCTGAGTAGAATAACCCAAATATATCAGGTTTAAAAAAAAGTACACGGTATACCTTTTTCTGAAAATTCCCAGCTACAGCATAAACTTCCTTTTCCTCTACCTGGCGTTGGGTAGAAGAAAAAGAAGTTTATGCTTTCAGCTACGTTCTAGTGACAGCTAAGGCTTCTAAAACCCTGACACTCACCTAGTTCCCCCGCAATCCTGAAAAAGAACCAAATATCCTGACATATGGGAACCCTAGTCATAAGGGTAGTCTATACTTGGGCAATTTGGCCATACTATACCTGAGTCAATTAAAACCCAAAGACAACTACACGTAAATGACGCTGAATAACAAGAAGGAAACGAAACAATAAGAAATCAAAAATGTTGATCGAAATAATAGACAATAATCAATAAATATGTAAAGACAAAAAATATACCAACAGCATGCTGTCCGTTACAAAAGAATTTATTAAAAAACTTTCCATCTAATCTTGCTACATCGCTTGCTCGGTCACATTTGCTCAATTCATTAACATTCCAAATTCAAAGACAAATTAAAAGAAAAACTTAATTAAATAAATCAAGTGGTGTTGGGCTTAATAGGTTGCAATTAATTTCAACATAACCCAAGGTGTAGCTGTAAGTAATCTACTTTAAATTGTTGTAATCGTGTCCAAATCGGTTGACGCCGCTGTCAAATATATGTTGATTGCCG
Organism: Cydia pomonella; assembly: GCF_033807575.1. Taxonomy (NCBI): domain Eukaryota; kingdom Metazoa; phylum Arthropoda; class Insecta; order Lepidoptera; family Tortricidae; genus Cydia; species Cydia pomonella. Next base: position 12,420,875 of record NC_084719.1, on the reverse strand, counting down.
TAGGAGCAATTATCACCCATGCTTGTAGATTAAAATAGAGCGTATAATTTGGCAGATAGTGATACGCGTCGACATCTTTTATTTAAATCACTAACAAGATAATATTTTACACTAATCCAACGTGATGCATCGGTTTTTCTAGAAGAAAAATAGACTTAAAATAACCGTGCAGCAAACACATTTGTTAAGGAAGCTTACCTGAACAATCATTTGTCTCTAGGAAAACTTCACAAAACGATTTCAGCAATCACCGAAAAAATCAGTTAATTTTCAAATTAAGTTTAGTTCAAGTCACACTTCAACACTATCACAACACTACTTACACAACAACGTCACTCACAACGGCCACGAAAAAGAAAACTGGTCTATGGTCTTTTGAAATTGAAAATTCAAATTTCGAACGCGTATCGCGAGGGAAATGGCGGCAACCGTGCGGGCGCGCGCGATGCGTCGTAAGCTCGCACTGAGGCCAGAGACACGGCATTAATAGTATCCCTTGTTTTTTATTTCATTTATTTTGAAACTGAACGAAAAATCAGCAAGATTGACGTACCGGTGAGCGGTTGCTTTGATATCGCATGCACTTTTAATTTCTTATACCGCCGCCACTTAATTTCGGCGGCGCGTCAGTTTTGACGCGATAATCCGCGCGTTCGAGATACGAATGTCAAATTGCGGTTGCCGAAAATACTAATTATGGCCGTAAATATCGAATATAATTATAGTAACCGTTTGCGCTGCAAATATATGGGGTGCAGACGACTTTCTTTTGTTCTTCATTCATTTACATCAGCTGCTAACTTCAAACGGTTTTATTCTTAATTGGCATTAACCATTTATTTTATTAAAAGGCATTGCTTTTAGAGTTACAATGACATGCTTTAGAAGTAGGCAGACTAAACATCAATTAGGTACCTATTTGATATAGACACTTCAATATTTTACAGAATAGGTTAGGTGAAATTGGCGACACGAGTGCGAATTACCTATTCGCACATGTATCGTACAACGTTTTACAGTACATATGGCCTTTAAATGTTCGACATAGTAACGTAATATGCTAATTTTCGCACTAGTGCGGTAAAGTAGCACCATATGTACTGTAAAAAATGTTATATGAGTTTTGGTCAAAATGGGCAAAAAAAAACATGGCCCATAAAAAATTGTTTTGCGTTTTCAGCACACGACACATTATTTCTTTTTACATCTTGGCGAAAACAAAACATAACAACTAATAAGAAAAGTTTATTTATTTATTTATAGATAAAAATTATGATTTACCTTTAAGCTTTATGGTGTATCTAAACCAAGTCACACAGTGGCAATGTCGCAGCCAAAAAGGTGTTATTCACCAAATTATTACAGAAACAATTTTTTACAAAAATTGTCATTATCTCTAAAATAAGACCGATTTCAGAAAACTTTGACATTTTAGTCTCTAAATGCGGTCAAAAACACACCTTTAAAATCTGTCGGGTTTTAGCAGCCCACGATGTATATTGTAGAAACGTAAATTTGTATAAGAGGAAACTGGAGGACATTAGGAAACCCTGAGGTTGTTCCGGGTGCGGTGAGTTAAGTAGCATCATTGATAGCTGTTAATTTTCCTGACTATCTTTCTGTACCTCCCTGACGGGAGGTATAAATGGCCGTGTCCGCCGTTAGGCTGCGACGGCTGTAGCGGGTCGCTCCCCACCGATGAGGGGAGGTCATTTCACGTCATTTTGCGGACATGTGTGCTGCTGGTGATGGCCAGCTCTTCGCTACCGATCGTTACCCAACCCCACGACCCCTAGCCTGGTGATACCGTCTGAGCGGGGTCAGGTTTCGGGGCCGATGAATTTTCCGTTGATTTTATATTTATTTAAGTATGGGTGTTTTCTGTGTATTTAAGAATTACATGTATATTAATATATATCATTGTCTAAGTACCCATAACAAAAACCTTGTTGAGCTTACTGTGGGACTTCGTCAATTTGTGTAATTATGTCCTATAACATTTTATAATGATTCTTTGCTTGCCTCTAGTAACTTGTATTATATAAGCAGATAGGATATTGCAATAAACTATTCAATCAGACCCTACGAGTTAAATTTCAACCACTTTCCTTTGCTATTCCTTTCTAAATATACATTCACCATTTTTTTTATTAGAACTCGATGGCTGGTCAATTAACCTTTTGAACTCTTTCTCTCTTGCATCAAAATGTGGCATACACGCCAACATCTAAACTAGTGAGAAACGAATTTAAACCTTCTGTCAACAGTAAAATAGCTTTGACAGCGTCTGCCATGACCCTTTTAGTGGTGGTTGGCGTGTTAAGCAGGACAGCACACGACTGGTAGCTCTTGGCGTGCAAATGGTAAAGTTAGAACCTGCACGATAAATTTGTATTTTTTTAAATGAACTTGTTTGCCAATTACCTACCTTTACGCGCCCGAGCCGGTCGTGCACGCATCCAAACAGGAATTCCTGGGGAAATGAACGAATGAATGAGCGACAAAATCATTCTCTCGTCCAGCTCTTCTTTTAATGCTTGATTACCGGTCGATATACCGTTAATGAGGGAATATCTTATACAATTTGAGTAATAAAGAGTCAAATAATTATATCTGGAGAAACTTCTAAATACATTTTTGTGAGCGTAGATATAGTGTTCAACCATAAAGTGTATTCGAGTCAGTCCAAACAAGTTCATAAGTAACGGACTATATAATTAATTCTGAAAGTGGATTCAATTGGGATGGAATTAAGGGTGGTTTTCAGAATTAGACTACTTTGCTTTACAGGACTAGGTAAGGCTGTATGAAATCATCTTCACTCATCACACACCTACGTAGTATTTCCGGACATAATTTGAGTAAGTCATGTCAACATTTCATTGCAAGTTGGAGAAAAGATAGAAGTTATAGGGGGCTGCGAATGGATTTTTAGGAGCGGAAACTAAGCATTTAGTGGTGGCAGTGGCAGACTAACGACGTAAGTAAAATAATCAAGACCTAGGCTTAAATACCTATATAAATGGGTTGAGCTTAAATAAATAATATACCTGATGTATTTTCCGGTGTGTTTTATGTGATAAAGTCCCGTTCAATTTCAATTGTTTACTCAAAAAGAAACGATGACGCTCCGTTTTGACATGCAGGCACTTATTCCCAACAATAACACAAAACAAGAACGTTCCCAATATTTCATTCAACATCAAAAACAAAAGACAAGTTTCCCTTAAAGCGTCAAAATTGTGCACCTTGATCCTTTATTATTGCGATGACCAAGACAACAGTGACGCTATTTCAAACGCTTACCGAACACAGGTTGTTTTAAACCTTAGCCTCAATCCACCAGGTGAATATATAGGTCACACGAGACAACTTTTAATATCGACCCCTTAGTTGCGAAATAGTATTTTATACAATCGTGATATAATAGAGCTTTTCAGTCGAGTATCGTGTTTACCGTGTCAACGAAGCTTGATGAGTTGCCTAAGGTACGAATACGGTACGTACGGTAAATAAGGTTCGTCAAAATGTTGGAGGCGCGCTCGCACACGTCCCACAAGCGGTGTGCCGTCTATTATAAAGATCTGTATATTACAAATCGTACGTGCTCGTGCACGTCTAAGTACACATACGCACCCGATGTGCACAGGCCTTTACGCATTTTCATTACGGTTGAGTCTCAACTCAAGATCAAATTGCACTGGTTTGCTCAGTTTTAGACTTGGTACGCGTTAAGAACATGCAAGCAGGACAAAAGAAGTCAAAAGTCACGTGTCACCGGAGGCGCAAACGCATCTCATCTGACAACCGATTATAATCCACCAACTGACAATACAGCTAGAAACCTTGAATTTAAACCTTAACCCTTTCGCATAAAGTCTAAATAAAGTACATAAAAGAAAAGTATGGTTTGATACCGACAAAAGATTTATGTACGCAAAAATTACCAACAAAAATGTATGGCTTTGAGCAGTATTTGTTGAAATATTTAAATTGTTCGCGAATTACTGGCATTATGGATCATTCAATTGGATAAATTTAACCACTATTGATTGCATAATACATGAACATATTATCTTCACAGGAACAATGTTATACCTACTCTGAGAGGTAGCTCTAGCTGATTTGAGTGTCCCAGAAAAGGCCTAGACTTCCAAGTTCCATGACTCCGTATTTAGTGCTTAAAAAGGTGTCCACTTCGTTCCGCCATATCTTCTTGGGTCTACTACGCCTACACCCTTCTTCCGGTATCCACTTAGTGGATATGCTAGCCAACCAACCAATAGGTGTGATGGACAGGAATGCAAGCAGTAGATATGACCGGCCCATTCCCATTATGGCTGGGTTTTTACAAATACTCTATTAAAACAAAGATTGCCAATTAAACCTCAAAAAAAATATTTTTTTCTTAATTTTGCTAATTTGTGGAAAAAACTGTTGGATACTTTATGGTTTACATATTTAAAACATATATCAGTATCCACATTAGGTATCGCTATTAGAATTTACGAGTGTCTTAATTTTTTACCAAAATTTAATTTTTATTCTAAAAATCCAGTTCATGTCTCAATAAAATAAATTCTCCAAGATGCGTTGCTTATTTCAAAATACAAAATGTCCCAACTGGTTCAGTTTCCGTCGGCATTCGAAGCGCATCGTCACAAAGAGGCCCATTCCTTATTCAAATAGTTTCTCGATTACGTTCAAACTGGCCGTTTACGATCTCCGTATCGATTACACCGATACATTAATCGACTCAAGTTGGTGTCAAATGGATCCAGTACATTTCAATCGATGCTTTTCTTCAATCGTTTTGTTTCGACAAAACATGAGAGTTGTAGGTCTAAACAGGGACGGCAAACCAACGGCACTCGATTATACCATTTCACGTATAGTAATAAATTATCGAATTTTCTTATTAAGACCAATCTTTATTTCACGCATGCTGACAAATTTTCTGTATTTCAAATTTCAACAAGATTGTTGAGGCAGATTTTTTTAGAAAAAATGGCACGTTCAGGACCAGGATTGCTCACCCCTGCCCTAGTTCTTTAGAAAGTTAACAGATAGGCCTAAGTAGGTCCAATGGGGCATTTAATGGTGCGTAACAATCATAAATTACGTGCGGCGAGCGAGCGCAGTATGGGATACTGTGGACGCGTGGTGCGCGCTCAAGAAGATGGATGTGGAGCTGTGTAATTCCAGTTTCTAATGTGCCACCTAAACGCGTTATTAGAGGATACCGCTTTATTTTAATGGAATATTTAAAAAATTAAAACCACCTGTATGCATTTCCGTAAATTTAAGAACTGGTAGCGGAATGCGCAATAAGGCATGTGACTTCCAAATTAAGCTCCAAACCGGAGGTTATGTTTCGAAACCCAGCTCGTGCCAGGAGAATTCTACTAAATTGTTAACTGTGTAATCTTACAAGTACAAATTTTATGGAGTGTTTAGTTACGAATAACAGAGGGGTACAAAAATGTGTTATATACCAATCAATAACTTAGAATGCACACTATAGTGGCAAAAAAGTCCTCTTCTGGACGAGAAACCCCCTAGCGGTTTCCGGCGATCTTCACCAGATCGTTGGTCTAGCTTGTGGGAGGCCTGCCCACGCTGCATCTTCCAGTACACGGTCGCAACTCGAGAACCTTTCCGTCCAAGTGGCCATCAGTTCTTCGAGCAACGTGCCCTGCTCACTGCCACTTAAATTTGGCAATTCTGAAGGCTATGTCGGTTACCTTAGTCTCAGTGCCATTGGTCGACACTGGCAACAGGCACTGGTCGAAGACCTTCGACTTGAGACACTACGGTGACTTGGACGATAAGATATTACGAAACTTCCCGATCGCTGCCCAGCCGAGTTGGATTCGATGGTTAACCTCGTTCTTGAAGTTAGACTTGCGTAACTGGACTCTTTGTCCTAAGTAAACGTAATCGTCGACAATTTCGAGTGCAGAGTCACCAACTTTTACTGGAGTGGGTGCAGCACGGACGTTCGACATGATTTTCATTTTATCCATGTTCATTTTGAGACCCACTTGTTTGGGAACTGTGCTGAGGTCCTCCACTCCATGGTCACAGCCATAACCACTATATGGTCGGCAAACCGAACATGAATGATGTACTCGCCGTTGATGTTGATGCCGAATTCGTCCCAGTCCAGAAGCTTGAAGACATCTTCCAATGCCGCTGTGAACACACTAATGCACACTATTTTTTGAAAAATATACGTACGCTTATGCAAAATAATCTCCCTACAATGTGCCAATGATTTTCTCACAATTTATTTAAGTACGATACCTATAATACCATTTGATCACCACTCAGTCGGTCTTCAGAAATCATAGCGAGTAAATCTGTAAGGATATGGTGGTCGCATTTGTTTACGCGAAAGTTTTAATACAGTCATGTGGCTGTCTCTTCAACTGTCAATCACGTTGTGTTAAAAAGTGAACGGGCATCGCGCTGTGCGTTCAATTTGATTTCGGCTCTTCACAGCAATGGGAGCAATGAGAGACCTATGTCCACCAAAAAAAGGAATAGCATATCTTCTTGACTGTAATGTAATCTGTGAATACATACATGCACATTCGCGCGCACTCGCAGAACACTAGATTACCCCTAAACACTACTAATGTACGCTGTACGGCTCCAGTCACAGGTAAATCAGTAACCACACGTTGAAGACTTCCTTCTGGCCCTGCTACCCTGGTACTTTACTTTAACATTATGATATCCAAGTATCTAGACAGGTAGTCGACTTGTCTTATTGTTATTTAGCCTATGGCGTTGTTGTATAAGGCACCTTTATTGAAAAGTAGATATTTTCATATAAGATTTACGATGGCATATAAAAATAGAATAAAATAGTATTTTTTTTATTCGTAAACACACAAACAGTCAATAGACATACATAAAAGAGAACATAGTGAGAATAAAGTGTCACGAAATGGCCTCATCTACGCATGTTGCTGGCGACTTCCAGCGCTGATCTTCCGATGAGACCATCAAGCGAGAAATAATCACAGAAGGTAACAGACAAAAGGACAGAATCATAAAATAGACCGAAATAAATTATACACAGTAGACAAACTTATACAAAAAAGAGATACAACATGACAACATACAACACTAAGTTAAAATTAAATTGCACGGACGAACCGAACTGTACCGGTTCGCTCGGGTCATACCGATACCGTGGCGCGGCATTAAGCGTGCAGCGTGCATAACTAGAGCCAGCGGTAGCTACGCAAATTAAATTCAATGACAGGATAGACCAACATAATAATAAGATTGATGTAAAATGTTATTAATCTCAATCCGTTTTTGATCATGAAAACCATATTAGATACAAACAGGTACATCCACTGAAGAGCAATGGTAACGGGTAACTTTGTGTGGAACTTTGCATGCCGACTGCTCACAATTCTAGCACAAAGGAGCACGCATAAATATTTAACCGATGATGATCCTCGAAATGTTCAAAATTTGGTACAAACATTCAAACATTTTTGACCAGCTTGGCTATTCAAAATACTTTAATTTGTCGCAACCCGCAATTATAATTGCAAACTTTGCTACACTGGCCCACATCTCATTGTCCTCCATATAATTAGTATTACAGCCAGTAAGGACATTTTACACATAAATAGTGTCATCCATTAATCCAGCGCAAAGACACATTTTTCCACGTTGAGGTACGGCGTCTAGACGGGCGTACGTGACACCAAACTGAAGTTGCGGGTGGTCAGTGAACGCGCTGACGGTTTTACGGGACAGGGGAATGAAGGACCGCTTTTTGTGGGGGCGTGATGGACATACGATTGTTGTAATTAAGTACGTTGATAGAAATGCGTGAATGGGATTAATTAGACATAGCAAGGCATGTGGGGGTTGAATTTACGTGAGTGCGGACTGCTAGAATGGAGAAGTCGAGAATACACGCGGAAAAGAAAAGTCGACGTTGTCAGATGTTAAGATGGCTACATACACAAGATGTAAAGAAGAAAATGCGTCTAAGTTTTATCACCTTAAAGTAAGTATTATTACTTTTATTTTTTTATACTACGTCGGTGGCAAACAACCATACGGCCTGCCGGATGGTAAGCAGTCTCCGTAGCCTATGTACACCTGCAACTCCAGAGGCGTTACATGCGCGTTACCTACCCTAACCCCACCCCCCTCGTTGAGCTCTGGCAACCTTACTCACCGGTAGGAACACAACACTATGAGTAGGGTCAAGTGTTATTTGGCTGCGGTTTTCTGTAAGGTGGAGGTACTTCCCCAGTTGGGCTCTGCTCTAGATCTGGAATGACATCTGCTGTGCTGTGCCCTACCACACAAGGCGAGATGACATTCACATTGCCCATACCTCTCTTTTGGACGTAGTTTAAGGACATACCCGGGTCCCAAACCGGCCGGGTCGGGTTATTTCAGTAACAAATAACTAACAATACTTAGTTATTAAAATTGTACTGCTGTTCTACCACAGGACCGACATAACATTATGCTTATTTTTATTACAATCGTTTATTTACGTTGCCCTGTTAATATGTTCGTATATTAGTTAGTGTGGGTAGTTAAATTTCGACCCACTTCCCGATTTCCTTTCTCCGAAAACAACGCAAACTAATTGTGTTTGGGGTTGTTAGATTTGTCTCGATGACGATACTCACATACAAACCCAAACCCGGTTAGGTGCCTGTTTAAAGAAAAGTACAGTCAGCGATAAAATTTGGGCCAAAAATGATTTTTTTGCCAAAAAGCTTTCATTTTCCTGTGACGATATATTCAGACTGTAAATTTGATTGCCGTTAAATTCTTAAATTATACGCTTCCATTCATAAACAAAGAATGTTAAACGTATGATTGATTGTACGCCGGGATTGTAAACAAGGTGCAAGCATCATTGTTCCCCCTCATTTGTTATTCATTATGCAGATCCGATGAATCGCACTTCATCCTCAATGCTGACGACAATCCTTTATCGTGCAATTTGTGCGCAATCAAACTTTCTCTTTTTTCATTTGGTTTGCATAATTAAATCTACAGAATACCTATAGCCAAGTTGTATGATGCTTAACTTAATTTTAAGGTTCCTTTCCTACTCTGACTTAATGCAGATCAGAAATATTATTACATATTGCATTCGCTAACAATAACACAATCGTAATATCTTTACGCACGCTACATACTAACGTATTAAGTTCATAAATTACCTATAAATGACATTTGGTTTCTACGACAAGCCTTTTTAGTGAAGGAAAACATCGTGATAAAACTTGCATGCCTACTCCATTGAAGAAATACAAGTGTTCAAAGTTTTTAAGAAAATACCTGCATTTTTATAAGTGCATCAATAGTTGGCGTAGTTGTGATTCCTACTGAGTGTATGTTAATGGCGGATGAAACGTGCGATTTTTTCACCGCCACCCCTCTCGTGCATGTAAAATATACTCGGATCAAGCGCAAGTGCATACTTGGCGGATTCCGTACCTCTTATAAAAATGGCTCCCTCCCCCTTATTGCATATGAACACTCCCCCTGGGCATCAGCGACGCCCTTTTGGCTAGATGCCTTTAGACCAATTTTTGGTAATAGCTAACAACAGCCCAGGATACACAGTATACACATCTTACTCAAAAATATGTCCCATAGCATCTTATTCCAGTGTAATAAGGGCGTAGTACCATATTTATGAGACGATTTTCTCGATACATATTTTTGCAGCTGACTGTACAATATAAAATTTGCAGACATTCAGCTTGGGGCGGATTTTAGCTGTTTAACTAATGATTTGCTTTTGGAATATCATTTCCCTGTTCTTAAGCGGCTATCACGTCACCTTCAGGTGAGCCAGCGACAATCTATCACTTTAATTGCTTTTGTCCTGTATATTCATTCTAGCTGTATGTAATAACTAATAGTAGATCATTTTACATACTCGTACATATATTTGCGTAACTTTGGTCGCTAACCTATGACAATAGTGACACCGTTATAGCCGTTTGGCTTCCGTTTGTATGTGAGTACGTTCCTTTCCTTTCGTTGCACTTTTATTATTAGTGCGTTTAGTTATGGTCCTTCTGTGTCGCTTCGACCAGTTAATGATCTATTGTGGCAGCCCTGAAAAACCCACTACGTTGGTCTAGGTATTGCTTCCTTATTGTACGTGTTTAAAGAGCCTGTCCAGAAAAAAAATGTAAATACAAAGTAGTGGTTAAAATGCTTAAAAAGGACTTTTTTCTGCATTCACTAAAACATCAGAAATTACGGAACTCTGCAAATCACGTCGCATTCAATGGTGACAAACGAGGTGACACGCGTAAAATGACAATGCTCGAATTGTAACACAATGGTCCTGCATTGTAAGAGGCACACTTCGTTTTATCAGTTTTATCTAATTTCATTGAAACAACGGTCAACGTTAAACGTATTTTATGTCCCTGTTTAAGATTTTGTGTCTGGATTACTGTGGTTTAATTATACATCTTGAAACGAATCAAATCATTGTTCGAATTTGGTAAGTACCCTTTGGTAAGTAGTACCTATTTCCTTAAGTTGCATTTTGCGAAACGAAGTTGCCTCTCATCAATCTGTGAAATCAACTTCTTTTTTTTTTATTTACACATTTTTTAGATAACGTCACAAATGATGCAGTAACACGGTTATATTCCCTGATAATATGTGATCCGGTGGTCACGCTGCATCAAAACTATCAATATACAACTTCAAAAACCATCACATTAAACCACCACTTGTATTCAGAACGCATTTATATCAACAAGTAATTTGCTATTAATGAACGTGACCGCTATGAATTCTGGTCAGAAGCGAAACGCCTTAAATATGCCTAGAACGTAAATACCTACATTGCGGAGGGCCTCCCGCCAACCACTTCGTCCGTTCGTCTATTTGCTCTTCTTTGCCTTTCTACCATTCAAATATGCACGAGCGACAGACAGGCGGATATCGAAATTTTATTATTATTTATTGCAGTTATTTGGATGTTCTTGATATCGTACCAGGCGCTGATGAATCAAACTGTCAATCCGGCTTCGTTCTCCTAAGTGCTGGGGGTCGTGACCTCCTACGCGGACCAAATGATTCCAGATGGCAGATTTCCAGGTATTCCGATCCCTTGCGACTTCTAAGGCATCATGGACCTTGAAGGATAATAGCTATTTGTTAATCTGGTCGGACCATCACGTTGGACTGCGGCCCCTTTTCTTTCCTTCCACCGAACCAGGGACCATAAGCTTTTCCAGGTTGTCTCCAGTCTTCCTGGCTATATGTATTGAAGTTCTCTCCGGAGACATGTGGTTGAAAAAATTGGTGGTTACTCCGAGCTCCTTAAGTAATAAGGCGTTGAGGAGAACTGTCAACCAAACTAGTATCAACTGCGATTCAAGTAACCCATAGCTGTAATGTAACGTATCTTAAGTTCACAGTTACGCCGGTTAATATTTTCCTGTTTCTATGGGACTCGTCGCAGCTTAGTTGTAGGGGACTCAAAACGAATTCGACTTCCAGAGAAGACAAAAAAGAATGCTTCGTTTTCACACAGTACCTAGTTATCCATGATGTATAAATATACTTTATTTCTAAAAGTATCGATTATTTATTAATTCTTATTTTTATTATAGAACTGGAATCTCGACTCAATAGCTACCTAGGCTACCTAGACAATAAAGTTAGCGCAGAGCCTCAAAAAAGCAAGTCGTGTTCTTCTAGACTCATTTATTTATTTTCTATATAAACTTGTAATGTTCATCTTTACCAACTAACACTCCGGAAACCCCTCGTATTGAGCAGGACGATGGAGTAACGGAGGAGGATCTATCGATGTACTTAAAACACACACATATTGTGTTCGACTCACCTGCTGGGGTGTGCTACGTTGAATACTGCCTGTAGATTAGCTTATTTTAAAAATGCATTGGACGTAGGTAAGCAAGTAGAGAATAATTATATTATTGAAAATTAATTGTATTTACGCTAACCCGTTTGATTTAGAGTGAAGTTGCAAGAAATGTAGTGTACGAGCGGGACACATAGATATTAAAATCAGATACTGATCATCTTTGTATTGAAATGTAAGTACGTCTGGAAATAAGCCTCTGATTGTTATTTGAGGTACAGCACGAGTAATATAATGAGGTAATGAGGAATCTCCTCACGCCTCATATGTCAGGACCACGCAGCGGGCATGTGGAGCGGACCACCTGCACACTTATTGCCGTTTTACTTTCATATGTACCGAGACACGTAAAAATAGAGTGTCACTTTTTGACACAGTCGTATTCCTGCTCTAGAGCCCAACTTAAAAGGTGATGTAAAAACAAACCAGAAACTAAAATAAACTATAATTAGACGAGAATAAGATAATTAGAGAATCGCGCGAAATAAAAATTGTATAAACGGCCAATACAACCTGCCAACCATACTTTGTGCCAATTTTAGTGCTGACTTTTCCCTGTTTGTATATATCTGTTTGAATGCTGTATATTTATTAAAAATAATGCTTATATATTTGAAATGAAAAAGACAGCAAACAGGCTAAACTTTCGCCCGATGAAACCCGAAATAGAGGTAGGTAGCCTGCTCTAAAGCAAAAGAATATGTTAGTTATGGCAACAAAGTCGTTTAATAAACTCCCAGCACCATGGCAAAATTTAACTATAAATAGATTTACGAGTAAGGGTGTATTGTATACGTTTATTTCTAAAAAAAATAATTACAATATTATGGAATTTTTGAATGATGAGTATGATGACAGCTTACCATAGACATAGAAACTGAATTATATACTTTGGACATTGTATTGGTACTGGCGTAGATTTAGATATTATATGATTGAATAACTTGCTAAGCTTGTTATTATATTATAATAAGTATTTGCTTTGTATAGGTATATTAAATGCAATATCAATTTCGAACGCCGAAACGGCTCGTCATAATAGTTGTCACCAAATAATAATACTGTTGCCTATTAACTATTCCCTGTGATGACGAAACAAATAAAATTGAAATTGGAATGAATTTACATTTTACTTACCTACCTCAATAATGATTACTCGTAAAATACTTCTGTTTCGCCGTGTGGTGCCGGCGTTTTAGAATAGCACCACCCCATCTCGTCCCGTGGGTGTCGTAAAAGCCGACTAAGGGAAACCGACGTATGGGCAGCAGCGTCCGTCGAGTATTGTTATCAACACCTACTGTCGCGAACGTATTGCGAACCAGCTAATATTTGCCAACGTCATGGAGTAGATGGCGCTAGTAGTCACGTTAAAGTAACCGCTTCTAGGTTATTGGGATTTTTTGAGGGAAGTTGAGAGGGTAGATGAGAACGACAGTAGGAAAAAGGAGGTTGTGTGCGAACAAATCGACGCGGCAGTGATATTTGCTTTTAGATCAAGTCAAGAACGTTCTTATGGTGCTATTAGAATAATGATGTGTCTCTGGTATATTGTGACCAACGTTATCAGTACTCAGAGTGAACAGTGATCCAGTGAGGCTAATATGAACTTAAGGTAAACTTTGTGTGAGGAATGGGGTCGCTATAAGGGGAGGTTTGGAGGCGACTATTAAGCTCAAGAAACCAGGTGGATAATTATGTGATACTCATGTTATATGTAGGTAATAAAGTCGGACACCAGCACAACTCATATCGTCATCTCACTAACATCCAGGCCTCATAGGTATGTAGTACATTTACATATCGCTTTCCAGTATCCGTAAAAGCATGAGTTCATTCGATAGGTTAATAAGTATGGTGAGCTTGACGACACCTACCTACTGCGTTCCCAACTCGTACAACCAACTTAAAAATCCCAAATCAAACCCCCATTTAAAAATAAAAATTTCGCAACAACAAAAAGCACCAATATAAATCTCAACCAGGGACCATGGCCGCCCGTACTCAATGCAGGGACCATGGGTCTATCTTAGCTCAATCACAACAACAACGCCGGGTCTTCAACTTGAGCATCACCATTGCTTCTTGTCTGATGGTGATGCCGGACTCGGCATCGCATAAACCATGACAACCATTCGCATATGTCACCACGGGCACAGGGTCGCCCGTATCAGTAGCGAGGGCCCTGTGTCTACAACTGACACTACAAAACCTTTAAAAAAAATACTTCTGTTTCAATATTTGCTATTCACATGGCTCGAATACATTATATCACTGGCTAGCCCCAAACGAGAATTTTGCGTTATCCCCTCTTAAATATATTTCAGTTCTATATCGTTTTGTAACGCACTTTGGTTGAGGTATTTAGAAAAGGAGGCTTAAAAAGCCGATAATAATTTACGGTGTCAAAGCTCTTGCAATGTAGGTACCTTTTTGTTATTTTGAGTGTATGGTATTTATTATACACCTGTTTTTATTGAATTCCGTTAACTTTAGGGTATTTGTAAATACGTTTAAGGAAACTACATGGCATAGTTAATTTACAAAAAAAAATTGCGTTACATTTAACTCAACCAAACAATTGAAAACTGTGACATATCAATGTCATTTCGATCATCGATCATCCGAGATAGTACTTATGTTTAGTATCAAATGTATTAACTCGTCCTACTAAACACTAATAAAAAGGCCCTAAGGCAAGTGTACACGCTCGTAAGGGCCTTATCAGATAAAAATAAAATTTTGTTTATCTCCGAAATGGAGTAAATAAAATATCGGTGTCTTTGAGAAAGTTACTTAACTTAAGCTCAGGAATGCATCCTTGAAAGTAACGGAAATAAATAAAAAACACTGTGTTCAAGTATCTACTGACAATTCATTAATTGACGCCATCTATTATTATTATAATTGTAAACTACCATTCTTTATTATTAACTTATCTCTGGTATCATTGTTGGTTTGGCCATTGCCTTTGTAATGAGCAAATTCTATCTTTATTAAAGATATTTATCAAACGAATATATTCCCTTCGTATATTCCCTTGGTACCTCTTTTACCTACCCAAGAGGTAAACTGTACCTACATACCTGTCGTGTATGTAGGTATAATTATAGATCCTGACACCCATTCAGATTACTAAACATAGTTATACCTGCTTATAAAGATGCTCTGTAACGACTGTAACTAAGTATATGGGCACCATAAGGTAATCATATGATACCTATAGGTCCCTTATGCAAAAATGATAATAAAAAAGATGCGCTTTCGTCACAATAAATAGGTTTGTACCTATGCGCATGGCATGAAATTAAAACTATTGATTTCAACCTACATTTTAATAAATCTGCCATAGAATAATCGCTTTATATTTAAATTCAACGAGACATAAAACCAACTCGCAATAGCCCGTTTCTGACGCAACAGTGCAGTAATTAGACGATTAACATCCAGCCGCAGAGTAAACAGTGTGGTATTTTAGGAAAGCTATAAATCGGACAGTCAACTGAAAAGTTTAGTTATCTACTTATAGGCACTTTAACCGGGGCTTACTCCAACTGGTTTAACTTGTCCGTATCAAAAATATGATTGACAGCGACACCTAGTGTCGAATAGATTAAGTTTTAGTTTAACTTTTGTACTGACATCTATGGGCGAGTAGACACACTATACTTCTTATAATTGTCAATAGATGGCAGAGTAATTGGACTTAAGATATTTTTTACTAATAGTATAAATAATTCCAGTTATATTTTTATGAAATATATAATAGATATATATATATAAAGTAAATATTTATTTCGGTTTTAGTTATATACAGATAGTGCCTCGCTAGTATCATTTTAAGTAGCAACCCTAAAGTCAGCCATATTTATTGTCCTTTTTGACGTTGCTGTCATAATCAAAACACAGCACGTGTGAAAAATGCGTATAGAAACGTGTTATTTCTGTTCCTCCAGGATATATCCTGGCCATGGGATCCAATTCGTGAGAAATGATTGCAAGGTAAAACGATATCCATATATTTCCGTCTCATAAAACTTGATTTCACCAAGTTTTGTAACTAACCAATAGACCGATCAGATTTTCAGATTCTGCCGTTCGAAATGCCACGCAGCATTCAAAAAGAAGAAGAACCCGCGTAAAACCAAATGGACCAAAGCTTACCGTAAGACCGCTGGCAAGGAATTGGCAATTGACCCATCGTTTGAGTTCGAAAAGCGTCGTCACACTCCCGTCAAGTACAACAGGGAGTTATGGACAAAGACCATCGAAGCTATGAAGAAGGTGGAGGAGATTAGGCAGAAGCGTTCCAACAACTATATCATGCAAAGGCTGAGGAAAGGACGTGAGGTTGAGTGGCAGCGGGATGTCAGAGAAGTGCAAAGGGACATTTCACTCATCAGGTTTGTGATATTTATAAACTTTGTTACTTTTATTTATTAACATCGAAATAATTTAAACATCTTTATACATATCGGCTTGATTGTTCTCCATAAACAATATCCCATCAAAAAGATTTTCATGTAAAATGTTGCCAAGACTTGCACTGTCAAAAAGTAATCAGATCTCTTGTAGAGCCAAGTTTGTAATTCTACAAGCCCTAACTTCACAAATTCTACACCTTAGTCAAATTATATGGCTTTACTACAATTCATGTAGGCAGTGGCTTTAACTGAGGCTCAGGCTAAGGTATAGGCTGTAGGCCCTGTGGGATTATGCAAACATGCTAAAATATCACTAATTTTAATATACCTAACCAACTCTAAAATATGAAAACAAGCAGGTAAATTGTTTATTAGGAAATTTACTTACCAACCTGATTTTTTTGGGACTATTAGATTTGTACAATACATATTCTTTTGGACATGTTTTATTATTTCGTAATTACCTATTCTGTAAAATATGCCATACAACGAAATAAATGCTTATTTATTAGAATGTGCCTGTAATAGTCTCATACTGTCATAATACAATTAATAGGAATTCCACTTATACAAAATCTAATGTATTTCATATTACAAGCTTTCGTTTAACTTGCAATCTTTGTACAGTCAGCTGCAGAGAAAAGTACCCCTTCTGCATAGAAATTTGTATGTAAAAGTGCTAAGCGAATAGTATTGCTGATAGTACCTATATATGTTCAGGTCAAATCTTGTAAGCTAAATTAGACCTACTTCCCATTATTCGAGTTGAAACTACATAGTTGGGTGACAATGTCATGTTATGGTACCACAGAAGGTACATAGGAACTCGATAGAAAACATCCCTATAATGGAACAGGAACCAGTAATAGGATGATATATATAAATCCTGTAAAACAAGTATTTATCATCATTTTTTTATCGCTGGCAACATTTTACCATAAACAAGAGCCAAAGAGCTGCTGAAGTTAAATTTTTCATTGATATTTGTTAGTTTGAAAATAAATGGCACCATACATCCCATGACTGGAGCAAAAAACCAGTTTTAATTGGTTAATAATATTGAAACCAATTTCAGTAGCTTTCATTAAATACATAGGAAACATAAAGGACGAATTGGACATTCAACTTTTAAAGTGTAAAGCGGTAGAAATGTTACAGGTGTCGGTGAAATATGAATTTTAGTTTATTAGAATTGAATTTAAAGTTATAGTCAGCAAAAAAAGCTTTTATTGTAAACATTTTCTTTTTACTTAAAACTTATGTTTACCGTCCCTTTTTACCTACAGGTCACCAGCAGCAGGCCTAAAACAGCGACAAGCCGAAGAAGAAACTGAAATGGAAGTTGAACCGGAAACCATTGAAGTGGTTGATGCTAAGGGCCGCAAACAAATTATTGAGGCTCCTGTTATGGTGCCCGCAGTGGGAGAAATGATTGAAGATGGAGGCGACATTGAACTATAACTTTTTATGATGTGGCTTAATACAAGCAGCGGAATGTTTAGTCTGGCCTGCCATTTCTCTCAGCAGAACAAGGCATTATATTTGAGAAATGTAAGAGCAAAGGTTTAATTTCTATTTCCATAAAAAAATTGAATCTTCTATCTGTTTCTATTGAACAATTGGTTCACCTGAGTGAAAATTTACATAGGGATGAGATATCCAAATAGAACAGTATTAAGGCATTCAGCGGTGGCAACATGGTTCCATTTTTATCGCTTGACACTATGCCCGTCACTTTTGCACTTACGTACTTGTTAGAACGTGACAGGCATGGTGACAAATGATAAATAGCCGACCATCTTAGCCCTACAGACCTATCATTTACATAAATGTGTTTGTGTAAACTTGTATAGATAGTGTCATTCACGAAGACGCGTGCCTTGACTCTTATTGTCATGTTATTAAAGGTTACATTTGACAAATCTGCGCGTCATCGTGGATGACTTGTGTCACTATAAAGTGAATGTTTTAATACTTCAGGGGAAAAGCTTTTAATTTTTTTTTGTATACAATGTCATTCATAGTTAAATAAATTGATAATTAAATTTTGTCTTATTTTAATCTTGTAACATTCACACCAAAGAAAAAGTTACCAAGCCCTTCAGTGGCGAACTTCAGTGATGGTTCTGCCACTGGAGGTCCTGGTTAATTTTTGTTTAGAATATGACATCTATTTATGTTTATAATATTCTATATATGTATGCAGTATGTAACAGAACGAAAAGCAATTACTCAAACCTTTTAATGTTTAGGTCATACTGAGCATTTTTTACTATGGGACCAACCCGGAAATCGGGAAAACATTGACTACGAAATTTCAACATCAGACCAGCAAAATGTATGAAATGGCCAATTTTTTTTCCCATAGTAAAATTTGCTCAGTATGACCTAAACATTAACGGGTTTGAGTAATTGCTTTACGTTCAGTTACATACTGTTAATTATATATTTTTTTAATACTACGTCGGTGGCAAACAAGCATACGGCCCGCCTGATGGTGAGCAGTCTCCGTAGCCTATGGACACCTGCAACTCCAGAGGAGTTACAAGCGCGTTGCCGACTCTAACACTCCGCACCCTCGTTGAGCTCTGGCAACCTTACTCACCGGCAGGAACAACACTATGAGTAGGGTCTAGTGTTATTTGACCGCGGTTTTCTGTAAGGTGGAGGTACTTCCCCAGTTGGGCTCTGCTCTAGATCTGGAATGACATCCACTGTACGACATACATGTGTTTGCCCATACCATAGCTACCTCTCTTTTGGACGTAGTTTAAGGGCGTACCCGGGGTGTTATATATTATAGAGTGACGACTACCAACTTAACAAATCAAAATATTGAATAAAATAATTTGATTTTTCCCTTAATTGTACAGAATACTTTTATTCAGTTAATGCTTACCACCATTACAGGTAAACTTAATTTGTAATCATTACCCCTAGCGTAAATTTATTCGATGGCGTAACGTGACGCACGCGTTTGTGTTAAGCCTCATTTTGTATGGGATTTTGAGTTTCCAAAACGTTCCGCTTGGCGCGCTGTTTCTAAATCCCATACTAAATGAGACTTAAAGCAAACGCGTACGTCACGTTACGAAATCGAATAAATTTACACTAGGGGCTCTGATCACTTCTACACTTTGAAAATTTCCTGATTTAATTATTTTAACTTGATTTACTAAACAGACGAAATACAGGTAACACACTCAAATAGATTAATTAGAACTGTAGGTCTTCAATGTGACCTATAATGAAGATACAATATAACTTAATCAATCAAGTTAAGCGAATTGGCCCTAAGGCCGCGCCTAGACATGTGGGGACTCGCTGAATCCCGATACATATCACTTATCAGTGTCGGCCGAAACGTTAATGATATTATCCATTACAAATTGAACCATAAACTGTATTTTTTTTATACTACGTCGGTGGCAAACAAGCATACGGCCCGCCTGATGGTAAGCAGTCTCCGTAGCCTATGTACGCCTGCAACTCCAGAAGAGTTACATGCGCGTTGCCGACCCTAACCCCCCCCCCCCCCTCGTTGAGCTAACCTCGTCGTTTAATGATCCGTTACGGTTCAATTAGTAATGCTTAATTGCAATTAACGTTCGGCCCACACTGATACATATTAATATTTCCTTAGATATAATCGGCTCTGGGGGCTGATTTTTAGGGTTCCATACCCAAAGGGTCAAACGGGACCCTATTACTGAGACTCCGCTGTCCGTCCGTCCGTCTGTCACCAGGTTGTATCTCATGAACCGTGATATTTAGCCACTTGAAATTTCTACAGATTATGTATTTCTGTTACCGCTATAACAACAAATACTAGAAACAGAATAAAATAAATATTTCTTTCCAATCTCGAGGTTCTCATCCAATCACCGAAGATAAGCAACGTCGGGCGGGGTTAGTACTTGGATGGGTGACCGTTTTTATAGATAATGGTACGGAACCCTTCCTGTGCGAGTCCGACTCTCACTTGACCGGTTTTTTAACCAAATTCGTCACTCGAAAATCTGTGGAAAACGGCGAATTGATATTTTAGAAACACGAGCAATAGAAATTGGGAATCTAGTGCTATTGACCACTCGTTTGCAGTTATATTAGTAGAATTTAAATAACGAGAATTAAATTAAAAATTGAATACTCGAAATTCAAAACTCGCCCCTCTGCACTCGGCGAGTTCCGCATGTGTGGTCGCGGCTTTAGAAGGCGTACGTTACGAAGGTACCTACAGGTTATAAAGAAACTATCGATCCTGTGGTAGCCCCGACTAATCCTCTTACGTCTTTAGGCAGGGGTAAACAACATGCTGTTTTTGAACCATAATAAGGTTTTTTAGATATTTAAAAGGACCTGAACAAGCTTAGTAATGAAATTATGTTTAGATTATTTTGAACACCAGACCCGCGTGCTGAATAGGTAGTTAAACATTGGATATAAGATATAACTGATTTAAATCGAGATGATGGTTTTAGGATCTCATCCACATGGAGCATTCCATGTTCCATTCATCAGTGAATGTAAGCGGAAACGAATACCGGCTGAAAACCTAATATGATATAGTGTTGACAGTGTATGATATAGTGTAGACCAAGTGTAGGTAGGTCGAAAAACTCGTGCAGCAAGAAAACGTTGATGTCAGTTTAGCCATTCTTTCTTCGAGACCACTGGATCGATGCCGTTCTCGAAGCGTCGTAGGTAATCTTAAAGTTTAACTAACTATGCGACATTAAGTCCCATTAAAATAAACAGTAATGTGTGAAAATCGATAGATTTTTTTATTTAATTCTAAGAAGAATACAGTAGTAATCATAAGCACTCATCTGCCAAACTGCAGAAAAACTGCTGCTGGTGTTTAAAAAAAATTAAGATCATACCTATTTATGTTTTTATTTCAGTCACAAATTTTAGTTTTGAATACCTACTTGATGCAGCATATTATTTTAATTTAGTAACTATAACTTAAAAAAAAGTTGCGTATACCACTTTAATTCAATTAGACTACTTTTACAGCAGTTACAAAGTACGGGATTGAGTAAGCCGGTATCATGCAAGTAGGCACGACATCGACAGTGGCGCGCCGCAAATATGACGGTGTATTCGTACGTATTCGGTGTAATCGTGGCGTGTATATCCTATTTAGTGTATCAGAGATATGTGAATTTATATCCAAGTATCGTTTCAAAGCCTGAGAAAAGATATGACTATATTATTGGTAAGTAGGTCCAGGCGCCTGATAAAAAGTAATAGCAACAATGTTTGAGTAGAAATAACAAAACTGTGTAGGCGCGCTCGGCGCTGCGGGCGTAAAATTATGTATTATACACGACAACTAACACATGGATGCGCGTGTCTACACACGGAGCCAAAAGCCCTGTTACAAAAGTATCTACTTTATGTAATCTTGATCAACATAAGTAGGTGCTTTTCAGTCGGCGCCGGGACCTCAGGCTGCGTTCTGGCCGCTCGCCTCTCCGAGGACCCGACGGTGACAGTACTCTTGGTGGAAGCGGGTTACCACATGGGCTATTTCACGAAGATCCCACTCACGGCTACCGCGGCACAACAAGGGCCTGACGACTGGTCGGTCAGGAGCAAACCGCAGAGATATTCATCGTTTGGGATGTGGGATCAGGTTAGTGGATTTCTTAAAACTATGGTGGTGTTGATTTAAAACTTACAAATCAACTAGAAATTATGCAAACGAAAAATATATAATTTGACCATGACATAAAAGGTAACACTACCTACCTAACACTAAATTAAATTTACAAAGTTAAAACGAAACTAAACTAGTCAGTAAACTCATCCTTCCACTATTTTCACTCATAAAAGGTGCATCGCTCGCAGCGTTACCACGCTAAATAGCGGTAGACAGCCTCTGCTTGAGGAATGACATAAAGTATGTACATTGTACAGTCAGCGTCAAATGCTTCGTAGCAGTCAAAGTAGCCAAATAGTTCGGTACACCATATATTTAGTATGGTGCACTTTGACTGCTACGAAGTATTTGACGCTGACTGTACAATGAGGGAAACACGGCCGCTTGTAATGGACCGTACGGTTTAACTTATAATTCGGTTGGTAGGCTACCTACTTGTAAAATCCTTAGCAACCTTAATATTATTCCCATTATTCCCGCAGTCTCAGATAATCCCTCGAGGCAAAGGTCTAGGAGGTTCCGGTCAGATCAACTTCCTCCTTCACGGCTTCGGTTTGCCAGAAGATTACGAACGCTGGTCTGCCCGTGGCTTCCACGGTTGGGGCTGGGAAGACCTCAAACCGTACTTCGTCAAGGCTTTCGGGACAGACAGGAGCGAGTATGACACTGGACCCTGTGCTGTGGAAGGATATTGTAAGGGTGATAAGGTGAATACTGGGATTTTAATTATTGGATACAGTGTTAGATGTCGCAATCATTAGATAAGTAGCAAAGCAGTAGTAAAAAACAGTTACATTTAAGGACTTAATAGGGAAAAGCATCAAACCCACAAAAATCTGTCAATAAAATTTGCACTTTCTGTCTAAAAGTCATTCATTTGAATGTAATTTTTTTGAGGGTGGATCCTTTTCTCTAAATTACGTCCTTTACGAGTAAGAGTACGAGAAATGGACCTAAAAGTTTAGTAATTAATAATTTTCATGGTCCTCTGATTTAAAATAAATATTTGGTACAAGCTTTTATCGCTGACTGTACTTTTTCTTCCACAGGCAACTAATACTCATCGTGACAATTCTAAAAACTCCAAACACAATTAGGTTGCGTTATTTTATCACAGAGTTCCTATGGCTACCTCCTGTCTCCATCATCAGATCAGCTTGATGGTACCATAATATTGCATTGTCACCCGACTTACATATGTATGCAAATTTTCAGCTTAATCGGAAACCGGGAAGTGGGTCAAATTTAACGTGCAAGATTCCAGGATATACATACAAAGCAAAGCAACAAAGATACATACACTTGAAGTTAAATAAAAGCTTGTAAAAATCTGTTTACATAAAAGAGCATCATAGTACCTACATTACGATACAAGTACGAAAAGTAGAAAATTCGCAACGAGTGGTGATAAATTAAAACCCGAAGGGAGTGTTTTAAATCGACACGAGTTGCGAATTACCTTTTCGCGCGTGTATTGTACAAGGTTTTACAGTAGGTACATATGGCCTTTTAATTTTTCGACATATGCACGTATAAAGCTAGTTACCGTATTAGTGCGGTAAAGTAGCACCATATGTACTGTAAATGATTCTACAGAAACCCATTCTTACTGCTGATTTAAGAAACAAACAATTTTACGTATCTCCTAACATATGCAATTTATCGTACAGTCGCCAATGAAGCTCCAACAAATCGATGAAAACCACGAGTTGCTCAGAGTGTTCCAACAGGCGTCTTCACAACTCAAGAACAAATACACCGTGTTCAGAAAAACTACGGCCACAGTGAGGGGCGGGGTGCGGGTGTCAACCCTGGACGGGTATTTGAAGAAAGCAATGAATAGGAGGAATCTGCATGTTGTGCTTAGAACGCAAGCGGTTTCTGTAAGTAATAGTTTGCGTACCTACCTCATACCATATCCTACATGAACATTATAAATCTTGTACCTTTATTATATAGTAGGGATTTTGCTAGACTTCTTCGTGGACTGTACTACAGCGATGAAACCATGATTCGAGACATTGACTGGGACAAAGTTGAAGGAAAGTTTTCATAATCATAAAAAACAATAAAATCTAATAAACGCAAAGACGATGAGGTCCGTCATCTCTTTTCAGATCAGATTCGAAAATAAGACAGCGTCGTCTCTCTTTATCCTCCGCCGCAACAGAGAGTTGGACAACGTGTTCGTGAACAGAGAGATCATTCTCTGCGCCGGCGCCGTTAAGACGCCCCAGATCCTGATGATGTCAGGCATTGGTCCTAGAGATGTCATACAAAGGTACCTACCATTACCAGCCCTCGTAAATCTACCGCTAGAAATGCCTATCTGAAGACAAACAACCAAGCCTATTCTCAAATATGTGGGTCGGTGTCATAAGAGTCACAAGTATAACGACATCTGACTGAAGGGCATTCTAGCATTCCAATCACTAGGTTAATAGGCACTGTCACTGAACCTGCCTATTTTAACGGGAAAACCACGCCGATGCCCAGCATACCTCTGGCTTCCACGAACGACATTAGTAATATTGATGTTGATAATACAACTCCAGGCTCCAGGGACCTTTGAGCAGGGATGGTTATTTTTTTTTTCAGATTAAAGATCCAGCTAGTAGCGGAGAACAAGGCAGTGGGCCGCAACCTACACGACCATATGAACCTAGCGGTATACGTCAGTATCAAGAAACCGATCAGCCTGATCCTACCCAAGGTGTTCACGTTTACCACCGCTTGGGACTACTTCATGAACGGGAAAGGTGAGTGAATCACACAAATTTTAAATACACATGCTTTTAGACCATCAATGCTTCAGTGATCTGTATTCCCAATTGCCAGTGACGTCGTTTTCTGTATCAACATAGAACTACGTGCCTTGCTAAATTCATCGTGTAGAAAATTAGGTTAAGGTTCTTTTTGGACTGGAGACCTCTCTCGCCAGCTCTGCGTCCATAGCTTTTTGTTATGACTCTCATTCACACTCTGTCTTGACTTTCTATTTCTACGCTATAGACACACCACTGGTAAAAAAAACCCTTAAATATTATGTGCGACATTACAACTAAAAAAACAAATGATGGAGTTCCAGTAAAAAAATGCATTTATTATCTTTTCGCAGGGCTTCTATCATTTCCACCTGTAGCAGGTGTGGAGTACCACGAAGCATCTGCATTGATGCTGTTTACTATGGGGACTACCAGCGAGCGACTCCTCAGGGACTTGTCTAATTACAAACATACAGTAGGTCTAGATTTGATAACAGATAGCAGGGCTGAGCTAAATAGATCATTTAGTTTTTGGTTGGTTACGCAGCGTAGTACAGTACAAAGTAGTACAACGTCACGTTCTATAAACATGTTGCAGTCATGTTTGTCCACCCATACAATGGTTTGTTGTATGAAGTATGCGGCGGCAACCGGAGACCAACGGTGGTAGCATGGAAGGATTTTTATCGCCTGTGACTATGCATGCACTTTCGCACATACTTACATACTTGTTAAAACGTGACAGGCATGGTTACACGCGATAAAAATGTGACCATGCTACAACCGCAAGGCTGAAACATGTTTGCATACTCCTCCTAGCAAGGACCCCCCTGATTACTTAATTGCTGACTCATTTAACTTGAGGTACTTAACATGAAAACGTCATGAAAAGGTACTTATTTAAAATGCTTCCACAAAACTGTTCTACTACTGTGTGTGTAGTTTCATATCTGTTTCAAGTACATAGCTTCATTTCTCGCATATTTTTATTTATTTAAACAATTTAATACCTACTTACAGGTATTCCGCGACACATTCCCCTTCCACAACGACAGCAGCCGAGAAGGTTTCATGTTCCTGGCGACGTGCGCACAGCCTCGGAGCAGAGGCACGGTTACTCTCCGAGACCTGAGCACCAACGTGCCACCGCTGGTTGACCCAAACTACCTGCATGATGGCTTCGATGTCAAGTGCATGATTAAAGGTAGCTACGAGTAGAACTTGCGGCAAAAGAAAATAAGCTGCAAGATAATATTTGCAGACACCAACTTAACTCTGGTGAGTGAGGATAGATCAAGTATAAGACTAGAGGCACAGATTTTATACCTATAATAATTCCTACGGGCTTCTTGTTCCGTCTGCGGCTGTCTACGTGTAGGTATCAATCCCAGGCGCGGATCCAGCCCTCAAAAAAGGTTGTGGTCACAGCCACCCGAAAATCGGCCAAGTGCGAGTCGGAGTACGAACTCACTCATGAAGAATCATGACTCATGAGTCATGATCGTCATCGTTCATGAACGATCATCAGCCTATCGATCTCAATAGCCCGTGAAAGTGTTACGTCACATGACTATAATGAGGTACCTAATGATTCTCAGACCTATTTTTTGTAGATTATCGATTTGCAGACAACGTTTCGCCGATCATCGTTTTGCAAAGGGA
Source organism: Cydia pomonella (assembly GCF_033807575.1). Taxonomy (NCBI): domain Eukaryota; kingdom Metazoa; phylum Arthropoda; class Insecta; order Lepidoptera; family Tortricidae; genus Cydia; species Cydia pomonella. Next base: position 12,394,430 of record NC_084719.1, on the reverse strand, counting down.
TTTATTCGTACCTAGATGTAACTTTTAGTTGACTAACGTTTGGTAGAGTCTAGGTTCACATACCGTTCAATTACAATTATTGGGAGGATTGCGGGATATTGCTATTTTACAATAAAAAAAATAATTATTATAAAAAAGAAAAACCCGATTGCACACAAAAAAAGAGGAAAACAAGCCCCATAAGAATATTGTTGTTGATGGTAAGTACGAGTATCGCAGGCGGGGACCAACAGAGGGTTACTTATAGCCATTTTGGTTGTTGGTCCCCACCTGCGATACTTACCATCAACAACAATATTCTTGTGGGGCTTGTTTTCCTCTTTTTTAGTGTGCAGTCGGGTTTTTTGTTTTTTTATAATAGTTTTTTTTATTTATAATTTTTTAGTTACCCCCAAAAAGACATCCCGACAGACACTCCCGTGATCAAGACGAATCTAACGATACTTCATACATCAAAATCCATCAAGCAGTTTAGGCTACAGGAGGCCACAAAGAAACAGACATACATACATACATACATACATACACTCGAAAAACATCCTCCCTTTGGCAGTCGGGTAAATTTTTTTTAACCAAATTTCATTTCCAACTGTTCATTTTTCAATCAAATTTTCCCTATATACCTACTTATTTGACAGATTTCAATTTAACAAATTACCATTCCCTAACAATAATTAAACAACATTCATTAGACCAAAATGTTTCACTTGGTTTAAAAATGTTTAACAATTTTTAGTTAATCAAACATGTTTAGTCTATTTTTATTTATTTATTTAAATAAAAATAAAATATTATTTAAAGAATATTAGAGTATCTACATAGAGATTACCGTACCAAAAGTTTAAGTAAATCGCATTAGCCAGTGTGGGTTTTTTTATTTATTTATAAGTTTTATACATTTATATCTCAGAAAATAACAGAGATAGGAAGCAGAAACATGAGGGTTCTTAATAAAAAAAAAAATACTGTAAACATTTCGTGGAAAGGCCGCTTTTCTATGAAAACACGGCAACTAAATAATTCGAGGAATAAAAATGGGGACAAAAATCTTTAAAATACGGAAATGTATAAACTTTCTTTTTTTTTTAAATCGCTTGCAATACATTTTTATGCTATGTATTGAGTGGAAAAATTTGGCGTTTATGTTTTTACGATAGATTCTTTGGAAAATGAGAATCTAGCAAAAAACTTTTGGTAATCTTTTGGGTCTTTGAATTGGTGGTTTTTTTTTTTTCTTTATTCCTTACTTTCTTATTTAGCAAAAAACTTAGTAATCCATTAGTAACCTAAGAATTTCCTTTGGCAGAGTAATCTATCCGATTAAACAAATTTTATTCGAGCAACGTTTTTTTGAATTTAATTTCGAATAAAGTGACAGTTAAATTATAACAGTTTCGTTAGTTTAGCAATTGCGGTACTATATACATATTATCGGCGTATAAAGTAATGTATCGGAAATCGCAAGCAATTTATTGCAATCCATGGAGCCGTTTAAACAGATAACTACGCTAAAAAACTCCTACGCCTGAAAATTAAAAGCTGGTATTATTTTTAGAAATTTGTACTAATATTTGTAAATGTTTCAGGTTTCTAAGACTCCTTAAGCTAAAAACAATGGCCCCTGTAATTTTTAGTAAATAATAATAATTTTTGTAAATAAGTATCAGCTGATATTAAGATGCTCGAATTTCTAATTAATACTAAAAATCACTCTAACTATCGTGTTTCGACCAAGGGTTACTCGGGTAATTGTGACGGTTACTAAACGATTATTCTACGAAAAGTAAATCTGCTTATCCATGTTATGCCAAGTTGCCAACTGACTACTCTGCGTAATGAAATTCTGCCAAACCGTCCACTGCCAAAGCGTCTGCGAAACGAAAATCAGCTTAATTTTACTAGGCGAATCAATAGGGCACCCTATTAGGGTTGTGGGCATGCCCATCGTGCCCACAACGGTGGATCCGCCCTTGATCAATCCGAGGTCTGGCGGAGAGTTCTATAGGCTTGGTATACTTACATACAAACTAGTATAAGTATACTCCGTATTTTTTTAGAGATATGAGAGTTACGTATGCCTCCAAACGTCGATCTGTAACTTACATGTTACCTACTCAAAGTGCCTAAAGTAAATCTTGACTGATTCTTGAAAGCGAACACCTGTTCGCTTTCAAGAATAACGCGGATTTTTGCGTAGACTTATTGAATATAACTTTCAGTTATTATCTTTTGTAGCAATCCGTCGAGCTGAACGCTTGGTGTCATCGCCTCCGTTCCAGGAGATAGGTACGAGAATCCACTGGCCCCGGCCGGAGCGGTGCCGTTCATTCTGGAACTACACGCGGAACGACCAGTTCGGCGCAGACAGAAAAAGAAGAAGAAAGTAAGTGAACTGCAGAGATTTTGATAGATGATTCTTGATGATATGATTGATAGTCATGTATAACCTGATTATATAGGTACCAAATTCAATTTAGATGTATCAGACCGTAGCTCAAATTACTTCCCGAGAATGTAATAAAATTTGTTGTAGCCGACAAGAACTACAAAATAATAATAGTAAGAAACGATATGTAATAATTTAAAAGCTCGCACTTAAATATCATACTTGTTGTCTTTTCATGATCTAGAATAATAATACCTGGCCCGCCTAACCAATCGCCGCCAAAAGAGAAGAAGCCAGACCAAAAGCCCCATAAGTCACAGAGGCCCCCCGACGAGTTCCTGGAGTGTATGTTGAGAGAGGTGGCAGTGACAGGGCATCATGTTGGGGGGACGGCTGCAGGAGGCACCGTTGTGGACAGTCAGCTGAGGTATATATTTCCTGGGTTAGGGCTATTGGGAGTCTTCTTCGACGTCAACTTCAACACACTTGTATCTGTCTTTCAAGCTAAAGTTTACCTTTAGTCCAAAAGACATAGATAAAACCATTCTTATCCAAATACCTAATTGTTTTTAAAATTCTTTAATCCAATAATGTGATATTTTTATTAAAGATCTTTACAATTAAATAATGTTTTTTATAAATAAGAACTGCAAGAAAAATAACCCACCTTTATTTCACTGCAAAGACTAGAACCTAGATTGACAGTGGTAAATAATAAAAAAATATATTAATAAATAATTTATTTGTTTCAGAGTAAAGGCGTTGTCAGGACTACGTATTATGGACGCCAGCATCCTGCCCTCACCTCTGTCCTTGTACCCCAATTCTGTGTTAGTGGCCATGGCTGAAAAAGCTGCGGATATTATAAGAAACACGATTGTTACTTGAATAATAAATACCTACATTATATTATCTATTTATATTATAGTTACACAATAATTATACCTATTATAATTTTTGAAGAGTAACTGGCTGATAATTAGACGTTACTAATGATCATTGAATGAGCAGAAGTCGTACTGCAAAAGTGACCCGTGGTTTCGTTTTTTTTTTTTTGCTTAAATCCCACATATTTAATGTAAACTCAACTTTTTATTAAGACTTTAGCCATTTTTAGACCACAACAATCAAATTTAATGTTCAATTGAAGAGAGAGCAAGAAACTCTTAAAGTATCCATATTAGGTGCTAATAAAATTGACTGCCTTCATGTAACAATAACTATTCATCAGGTATGTAAGTACAAGGAAATATCCCACACAATCATGCATGGTGAAGCCGTTGCTCAAGAAAGAGGAACCATAATTTTATAGTTTCAAGTTTCAAGAGACGGGTTGCACAATTGTATTGTAGAAGAAACTTTATAGTGTTGATTATTTTGAATTATTTACGAGCAGTCTCTTCCTTGAATTTTCAAGCGGAGTGCTAATTACATATGTTATTATATTACACTTTGGACGCCTTGAGCGCCTAAGTTCGTCACTAGTCAAAATAAGCCTTACCTTACCAACCTTATAAGCAAGCGCATTGTCCCTAAAATACGCACTATTTTATTGTGATATTCTTACACTGATTTTATTAATAATGTTTAAAGCATGTTGGCAATCTGAGGGCAATGACCACGTAACACCTTAGTAGGTGTGTGTGCGTATAACTATGTTTTAACCGAGGCCGGGAGGAATAATTTAATTCAAGATATAAATATAAACGTGGCCCTACACGACTTAGATAAAGAAGACGCACGCTACGCCGCTAGTTGCTACTGATGTGCCGTTGGAAATTTTCCAAAATGGCGGAATTTCCACTTGGAAACATTTCGGAAACTTCTTATAATTTTGTATAGGAATCGAAATTTTTCATTTCTGCAATGAAATTTTCCGTTGTTTCCTGTTAAACCTTTCCGGAACTTGCACATCTGTTATTATGCCAATATTTCTATCTCATAGAAATACGGGGTAGTTCCCCTAAAACTAACTTAAAGGGATTATCTTAAGTTAATTATCAGAGCAATTTTATTGATGTAAGTAAATATTATTCCATGATACTTTAATACAGATCACAACTTATAATACAGATCAAATTTAATACTAAGAATTTCACAGTATATCATCAAACATAAAAAAAAAACAATTGTATAAAAAGTACTAGTCTAGAATGTTTCTAGAATAAATCCTAAATGTCAAACAAATATAAATAAAATAACAACAAAGGAAGTACATACATTGGAATATCCATTTCATCATCATTATTCAAATATAATAAATAATTAATCATTTCGAATCACAATTAATCCCACGTTGTTTTATCATTCATGTAGGTAGTCTTCTGTGGTTGTCTGAAGCTTTAGAAATAAGTTTATGCTTTACATGATTCTTAAATTTATTAATTGATATTTCAGTAATATGGTTTGGAAATTTATTATAAAACCTTACACAATTAGCCATGAATGTTTTTTTTTAAATTTTATGGAGTCGAGTGAAGGGCACTGCAATCTTATGTTTATTTCTAGTATTAATATTATGAATGTCACAGTTGTTCCTAAAATCGGCAATAAGTTTTATGTACATACAGAATATTCTCATAAATGTATAGACATTTATTTATTGTCTCATGCCATCTCTTTTTTTTATAACAAAGTAGTTTAGTTGCGACAAAGTAAGCAGTCGAATCGCCTGATGTTAAGCGATTATCGTCATGGACACTCGCATCACCAGAGGAGTTGTAAGTGCGTTGCCAGCTTTTAAGATGGGAGTAGATACGCTTTTCTTGAAGCTCGTATCGGTCCGGAAATACCGCAAGCGACATTTCATTCTATAGTTTATGTTTACTTTACTATACCTAAACTATGTAACTGATTATTTATAATTAAGTATGTAGGTAAAAACCGTTTTTTATGCATTTTGGGACAAATTGAGGAACAAATGCTGGAAACTCAGTTAATATTAAATGATCTGTTTTCAGTTTTCCGTTTTGACCTGCCGTACGCACATAGAAATTTAAAGATCCATTGTCGCGTGCAATAGTTATTTACGATACAAGTGCACACATGTATCGTACAACGATTTACAGTACATATGACCCTTTAAATTTTCGACATAGTAAGCGACAAAAGTAGCACCATATGTACTGTAAAATATCACATATGTAGTGATAAGAATGAGACGGAATATAAAAAAAAACTTCCACATATACGCTACTAAATATATTAACAATTCCTATTAATTACGATGTATGACGCATGTACAAGCATCTTATAAATTCAAAACTCGTCCTGTTTTTATACCTCGTATGAATATGAACAGTTCCTGTTTACTCAGTATTGACTTTGGCCCCGAGCTATAACGTATGTTGCTTTGCCTTGTGTTATATTATATTAATTAGCAAGGAATATGTGTAAAACTGATACAAAATTGGACGGTAAAGTGGCCATTGTGACTGGTGGAAGCTCAGGAGTCGGTTATGAAGCAGCTAAGAATCTAGCTCGCCGAGGAGCTAGAGTCATCATAGCTAGCCGCAACGAAACTAAACTGAAACTAGCTAGGGACAAACTCGAAGAAGAAACCGGAAACAAGGACATTGGTTACAAAACTATGGATCTAGGATCATTCAAATCTGTAAGAGATTTCGTGAGCGAAACTACCAATACTGAAAGTCGACTAGACATTTTAATTAACAACGCTGGTGCTATAGGCCTACCCGATGTTCTTACGGAAGATGGACTAAATTTAACCATGCAAGTAAATTATTTCGGGAATTTTCTACTTACTTACCTATTAATACCATTTCTGCGCAAATCTGCACCAAGCAGGATCATCAACGGGTCTGCAGGATCGATGTATATCGGGGCCATTGATTTTGACCACTGGAATGACGTTGGCAGATATTCGTTCATAGAAACGCTGAGTAATTCTAAACTTGCTATGACTTTGTTTAATGTTGAGCTGAGTAAACGTTTGAATAGTGACAATGTTACTGCTAATAGCTTTGACCCTTTCGTAGTGCCAGATACGGGTATTTTAAATCAGATCCCGAGCGGTATCAGAGACATAGCTGACTTCTTTATACGATTAGTGGGTCAGCCGAAAGAAGAGGTTGGAGCTCAGATTGCGTATTTAGCCGCTGCGCCAGAGTTAGAGAATATTAGTGGCAAACATTATAAATTCTGTATGGATTGGTTTAACCACTGGTTAGCAAATGACGATGATCTAAGGAGACAATTATGGGACGTTTCGAAGGCACTTGTTAAAATAAGTGCGGATGAAGATTGGGAAACGAATGTCATACATTAGAGAATGTAAAATTAGTGCTATTACTATGTAGAGCCACATAATCACTTTCTCTATTTTATTGCAAAAGTTTTCAGTTAGAGTGCATCTATTAATTTTATTAAGTACAGCTTATTTAGGGGTCTTCAGCCATTTTTGTCCCCTCCTTTCCTGAAATAAATGAGTTTAAGTGTTTTATCATTTCAGAAAATGCATTTTGTTACTAAGGAGTATCTACTTAAATATATGATTTTTTTTATTTATGACTATATACTTGCTATATACACACAAAAGCTTCGCCAAACTGAAGACAGTTTGTTGGCGCGGATTATGCCCGTCCCATCGTACCTTATTCTATTATTCTTACATGTCTACTTATGGGAAAAAATATATTTCTGAAGTGAGATAATTTAACAATGGAAAAAGAACAAGAGAGATATATCATCTAGACACGCGGTAGCGTTTCCAGCCAAGTGCAAAGAAAAAGGAACTGGCACGTAGCAACCGTGTATAATATTACACGAACCATTTCGAGCTATTTTTGACCCCTTCACAACCTATTTAACTTACACACATGAAATTTGGCAAATTCATTCAAGTACCTTAGCTTGTCTAAAATAAAAAAATCGTAATTGTAGCTAAAACAGATATTGATAAATTATCGTTTAAAAACCGGCATTTTTGTGGCTGACTGACATATAGATCTAAAACCTAACCCACTTCTAGATGACCTAGAAACTGGATATTTGGCACGAACGTATACAAAAGAAAAAATTTGGAAACTGATTTTTTTTGACAATTGACCTCCTGTTAGCGAGAGTCTCCTCTTCAGCTTGGGCAAAACTACTTTAATGATTAATACAGCAATTTATGTACAAGAAGTAATGATATCCCACAAAAACATAAATGTGAAATGAGAGCCAAATTCTGTGCTGTGTAAAAAATCCTGAAATTATAAAGGACTAGCTTTAGCCCGCGGCTTCGCCCGCGTAAAGTAAAAAAAAGGTTCTCAGTTTGACCCATATGTTTGTATGAACGCATGCAGGTATGTATGTTTGTCCGCGATTATTATGTTTAGAATCATGTTCTGAAAAATGCATGAAGTATTCCACAACTTTATACTTGTTAAAGTACTTTCTTATGAACAATATTTTTAGCCATGTTTGAAAGTGGGAGCAATAGAACCTAACTTTGAGGTGAACTTACACGGGAGCCCGCCACATAGAACTGACTGTGGGAGAAACAGTCCTGTCGTAGTATCTATTAGGATAACGCGGGTCTCGTTCCATATCTCAAAAGCTAAAAAAGAACCCTTATAGGATCACGTGTGGCTATCTGTCAATCCATCTGTTACAACCGATTTGCTCCGAAACTACTGGACCGATTGATTGAATTGTAATTTGGCAAAAATACTTTCAACATTTATCATGTACACAATATTAAATTTTAAAATTTTCGTAAATAACGTCCCAAATAACCATAAAGCGACACCCATATTAATATTTAGTAATTTCAACCCCATCGCACCCCAACAGGGGATGTGTATTTCACGTCCACCTCGTTAGATTTTACAATCGTTGTTATTTTCGTAATCAGCGACCCGATAAACCATAGAAATAATACCCATGTTGATTTTTAGACTTCGTCACCATATTTTCCCCTTTTAGGGGTTGAAATCTCAAAACCTGAAACACGTGTTTACTCATTTACCGTTAGGAATACTCTTGTAAAGTTTCGAATAAAATAGTCTAACTAATCTTGTTTCCCCATACAAACTTTGGACCTCCATTTTACCCCCTTAGGGGGTGAAAATTGAAAAATCCTTTCTTAGTGCACCTCTAGACCTTCGAAAGAACCTACGTGCCAAACTTGGGATCTCTAGAACCAGCGGTTTAGGCTGTGCGTTGATATGTCAGTCAGTCAGTTTCTTCTTTTATATATTTAGATTTGTCTTGGCTAGTTTTAAAGTATAGGCTGTTATATTTGACTATTACTTTTCTAAAATTTGGTTTGTTGTTAAAAACTAGCCAAGTCAAATCCCTATTCAGGATTTTCTACACAGCACAGAACTTGGCACCCATATAGATCTTAAATCTTTTTTCGGCGAGTCAACAACTACGCATATTCTTATGATTGAACCTTGCTCTCATTTCACATATTTGTGTTTTTGTTGGGATTAAAAATAACATAAGTTTATGGTTTATATTTTTTTAGATTACAGCGCCGTCTTCATTAAGCTTTTCGGATTTACCCTCATTGTGTCAGAGGTAGAACACCGGAAAAGTTTAAACGCACTCGCGTGGTCCCACGCCCCGTTTCGCACAATACGATTATTCATTGTTACCCGGGACATTAGGAAACTCTTGCGCATATGGCAAATAGAGAGCTACATAATTACTCTTAGGCAAATATAGTTTACTGTCCAAATTTCATCACCGACCTATATAGGTACGTAGGGTACCGAGAACTGGTAGGTATACCCAGATAACGTTTAATTTATTGATCGTGCTGTTTGTTAGTAACACTTATCTACCTCATACCGTACCTATTTATATATTTACAGTATGTATGTTCAGTATGCCTGCATAGAAATTTGTTGGTAGGGGGTCCGTTATCCCTGCAGCTCACTGTACGCTTTTTACTTGATCAGTATTTCGAGTTTAATTATGTACTTATGTTTAATGTATGCACGGCCAGTGTCGTGCGCCTTTGAGTTCAGGGCCGTTATTCTTATTAATACCCAGGAAATAGGAGTATCCTTAGTCGAATAACCATCATAAGGGATCTCCCATTACACATAACTATGAAGAGCCTCAGGGTAACTTATACTGGTGCGCCTGAGAAGGGAGTTTGGCAGGCGTTACGAAGAACAGACATACCGTGTATAGTCGAACGACCTTCCTGCCTTAAATGTTTTTTTTTTTAATTTTGCTCAGTTCGTAACCAAAAACAAGTGTAACCGGACATTATTCTTGCTGTTTCAATATGGCTCGCGACGAGTTTTCCAACTGCGAATCGGATATACGGTTGGAGGGAAAAGTAGCCCTCGTGACAGGAGCAACGTCCGGCACTGGGCTGGAAGTGGCCAAGAACTTGGCCAAACGAGGGGCCAAGGTCATCATAGCCAGTCGAAACCCTGCCAAGTTGGCAGACGCGAGGAATATAATTACAAACGCGGCAAAACACAAGAACGTTGTCGCCAGAACCTTGGATTTTGAGTCACTGACGTCTGTGAGGACATTTGTACATGAGACAATGATGCAAGAGCCAAAGTTGGACATTTTAATTAATAACATTGGTGCCATTGGTCTGGAAGATAGACTGACAGAAGATGGCCTTCAGACTATGATGCAAGTTAACTATTTTGGTTCGTTTCTGCTTACATTTCTGTTATTCCCACTTTTGAAGGCGTCTGCACCGAGTAGAGTGGTCAATGTATCCTCTCTTGCGTTGGTTCTTGGCTTTATAGACTTCGAACACATGAACGATGTTGGCAAATACACCAATTTTCAATATTATTGTAACGCTAAGCTAGGAAACATACTCTTTACAGTGGAAATGGATAAGAGGATCAAAGGCCAAGGCGTGAATGTGTACAGTATGGATCCAGGACTAGGAAAGTCGGAATTCTTCAGACATCTGGATAATGAGGCTTTGAAGACGTTGTTGAATGCTGGTTTGCAGCTGATTGGGCGGCCGTTGGACAGGGTGGCCACAATGCCGGTGTATTTGGGGATAGATCCAAGGGTGGAAAACGACAGCGGAAAGCACTTTAGAGACTGTATGCTGTTCTACAGTAGTTGGTTTGCGAATAACACGGCATTGACAAGCAACTTATGGGAGGAAACGAAGCGACTGGTCGGAATTACGGAAGAAGAAGATTGGGAGAGACAGAAATTGTGAAATTTAATTTGGAAGACGGTAGTTAACTTGTGAAAAGTCCTGATCCATCAAAAAAATGTTGCTTATTTTTAATGGATTGTTTGTTTGTGTGAGTTTAAGCGAAATTAGCGAAAATATAATAATATATTTCGTAAATTGGTTTTTATGTTACAGGTCTAGTTCACTTTAGTCAAGACTAGCGTCTGTCCCTCAAGTAAATAAGTTGAATACCGCTTAAGAGTCCCCGGCAAGCTCGGCCGATTTTCACCTTCCAATACAAACGGAGTTTCGTTCTCATTTTAAAACTACGTGTTGTATTGTAATTAAACTTTACACATACAATAACATTAGGTAAGTATATGTATGGCTGAAATTAGTTTAAAGTGCTCCACCTTATAAAACAAACGAAATAGAGCAATAACAAGTTTGTATGAAATTTTAAATTCGCTGTATCTTTTAACTGTGGTATCTGAGGCTACATAAACTAATTACAGCCCTAGATCTATCTTATCCTACTGTAAGTACAAAGTTTCAGACCAATCTAGCTAGTCGTTTTAAAATGAGAGCGAAGCTACGTTTGTCTGGAGAACCGAGCTTGCTGGGGACCCTTAACTATAACATATTTCGATCCATTATGAGGATCTCCAACAGTAATAACACTCATGTAAGTACGTGAGTGACCAATAGATTCCGCCGAAACTAACTTTGATAGAACAAAGACCGACTTGAATTGAACAAAGTGAGGAGTGTCATTATAAACGTCATATTTTCATAGAAATTTAACATTAATAATGACACAACCATACTTTGGCATTTCAAATGTCGTATAGAGTTCGCTTGATCTATCTATATTTCAATATGTCCAAGTTTCACGAGTTTTCTAGGTAAAAAATACGAATATTAGCTAAGCTCACGCGGTAGTATTTATTTCACGGGGGCAGTATTTGAGCATCTCGCGCTCGCACTCGCTTCCGTGTTACTTACGTAAACATACACAGTGGCCTAAGGCATGAGAGACCGCGATGGTGGCATACGAGCACACGGCTGTCTTGATGGTTAGTTATTAAGCTAGTAAAAATACATGTAGTTCATTCTAAATTTATTTTGTAAGTATGCATGGAAATAAATTAATATTTGTATGCTTTCTTTAGCTGTCAAAAATGTTCTATAAAAAAAATAGTTCCAGTGCTGAGGGAATTAAAGACCCGAGTTTGCAATATTCTTGCCCACGGAGTTACACACAAACATGTTTTTCATCACACTTGCGAAGATGAAACTAAGTTTTAAGCGAATAATACGGTGACATATCAAACAATCGTCCGCCATTTTGTTATTTCTTGACAGGTTGGGCAATATAGACCTATTCGACATTCAGCCACGATTGAAAACTGTGTAAAAATATTTAGTTAAATTAATCAAATTAAATAATTTTAAACACACACAAAATATTAAGTTATAAACGTCAGTATTTTAAAAGTAAAACTCATTCACTCCCTAGGGAGTTATAGCTTTTTTTCACAATCCACTGTTACCGCGGGAACAAAATACGAGTATATCTTTGTCCTTCAGTACACCTGCATTAAATAAGATCTTTTTCGAGCAAGTGTAATATAAAATATTTTAAATTAAAAATCAAAAAAAGGTTTTTACCAACATTTATTCTCTTATATTCTTTACTAAACTTCTATAATCAAATCTGCAAGTTTGTAAAATTTGACCCTCATCCCATTTTATTGTATCTATAAAATGAGCCAATGAGAGATAGAAGGTCAGATCTCCCTATCAGTTTAACGTTTAAGTCCACCTGAATGAAGAATACTTAGGCATCTAGTCGTATGTAACAAAAATGCTGTAGTAAAAATAAGCCATCACCACAATTTTTTTGGAATATTTAAATACGACCATTATTTTTATTATGACCTGGCAAAAAAGGGCAGGGGCGGATTAAGAAGGCGCGGGGCCCTTAGCACAAAAGCTCGCGGGGCCCCCTGGTTTGAAAAAAAATTATTAAGTGCGAGTCGGACTCGCACCCCGAGGATTCAGTACCATCACAACATTTTTACGATGTCTTAATTTTTGTCCACTCGTTCTCTATTAGTTTTTAACATCTTATGCAGTGTATTTTTTAGGGTTTTGTAGTCACCTAGAAACTCTTACTCGTATATAAGTAGTTTCACCATGTCTGTCTGTCCGAGGGTTTGCTCCGTGATCTTTAGTGCTAAATAGCTGTAATTTGGCATGGATACATAAATCATGCATTGCGACAGAACGGGTAAAATAAAAACTATAAAAAAAATTAGGATACCTCTCATACAAAATGTTTTTACTTTAATAATTTTTTGCTTTGACCCTGTAGTGTGGCGTATGGTTGGATAAGGTCTTTCAAAACGAATAATGGTCTCCAAAAACCTTTTTTTAAATAAAGTTATTATTTTCGGAAATAATCGCTCCGAAAGAAAAAAAAAATGTAGGGAGGAATTTCGATCTTTTTATTTTTTTACTAATCCATTTTAAAACAGCCTAATCTTAATGAAGTTGTGTTATTTTATCATAGTTCCTTTCTTTTATATAGGTTTCCTCCTTACCTTCGGTTTTCATCATCAGATTAGGTCGATTTTGCCAAATTTTGACAAACGGTCAGAAAAATAGTTTGCAGATGGTTTGCAGGTTTTGAAAACAACTTACGAGTATTAAAAGTTAAATAAAAGCATGTAGGGATACTGTGTTACAACATCAATATTATTAAGTTTAATAAAAACTTGTAAAAATAGGTGAAAAGTGAGTCGGACCTAAGAAGTGGGAACTAATGGCTAAGTGAGCCAAAAAACAAGGCCGAGGCTGAGCCCCACGAGCTGAATATCCGGACCGATCGAACCACCCGATTTCGTAGCGTTCCCGTGCGAAACTGAAGGCCAACCTGCAGGAAAGCAGAGCCTAGAATGAAACCAATGCCAGAGTGTGAACGAGGCCGTAGGCCGAGCTCCGTATAAGGGTGGAGGCCCGGAGCGTTCAATCGCGGCGCGCCACCATGCAAAGACTGAATCGTAGGAGAACAGAGTTTGGAATTGATCTCGGCTCGCCTGCTGTTCGGCCTTAGTTCTTGCTCGAAAGTGCGACTTGCTGGGATGCTTTGGGTATCCGACCCTATGTAGGGCTTTACATCCGGCTTATGCGAATGCAAAGCCCTGCATAGGGGCCCCGCTGTTTTCTTTTTATAACATTTTGACAATTAGATCATATGTATCACGGCTTGGCAGCAACTCGGCATATTTTGGGCGCCCGGCCAGCCGTAGAGGAGCGAGTCCTTTGGCCTCCTACGGGCTCAAAGCTGATCATCATTAGGCATTAGCTGTAAGGTGCAATTTGTTATTCGAAATAATAATTAGTAAATAAATCATCCTTCCTTGCTTTTCACTAATATGTTTTTAAACACAGTATCTTCTTTTGTTCGTTTCCGAGCTCTGCTGTTTCCTGCAGCTTAGCCATGCACAAAAGTTTGCACCTTCCCCAACACTCTGCACCTTCGGTTTTATGCTAAACTCTGCTCTAGGTCTTTGCGTAAGCCTAAAAAAATCTTTAAATTTGGTATCATTATAAAGAAAAATAGACAGGATAATAACAAATAATAATAATTGATCAATATTGTTACTGAGTTACGCAAAAAAATACATTGTAAATAAAATGTGGTAGTACAGAATCCGCGGAGTGCGAGTTCTACTTGAACTTGGCCTGTTCCGCATGCCGAAATCGCATGGTCAGGGTCGGAGCGCGGGGCCCCCCTTAGGCGCGGGGCCCTTAGCATATGCTTTTTCTGCTGTTCGGTTAATCCGCCACTGAAAAAGGGTGTAATTTATACAATTTTGTTTTAACTATGTTAGAAAAATGCCACATGCCACTCAGTGTTTCTAAAGAACCGAGTACAACAAGTAGTGTTACTACAGATAGAGTCAGATATGTAGATAAGTTGCCAGCGATTTTGATAGCCCAGCCTCAGGCACTGCACAGGCTAAGTTAAGGTAAGGTTAAGTAAACGTCATAATTTCAAAGAATTTTGACGTTTAAAATAACACCTGCACCGTCTGGGCTGCCAAAATCGTTGTCAACTTATCATAGTTTGACTCTAGAAGTTGCGGAAAGTTTCCAAAATTTTGGAAAATATCTCGGAAATTTCCGGAAAATTCACAGGAAGCAAAGGAATCTCTTATTTTGGAAAAAGAGAGTTTTAATTCGTACATATTTGAAGTTTCTGATTTTTTACCAAGTGGAAATTTGGCAATTATGGAAACATTCCGACGGCCCTTCAGTAAGTGTTACGTTAAAAACTCGCTAAGTCCTGTGACTTGTCGCCGACACTAAAAGGATTCTGCGGTCATCGGGAAAGCGTGTTTTCCTTCAGACACCAAACGCATTCCTAATCGTCACTAAGAGCTATGAACCCAATTACGCAATCAAAAACAATAGCACAGACTAACTACATTAACACAGCCGATATGCCACTGTAGAAAAATCACAGTCATTGTTTTTGGTTATCAATATAGCTCATCTAAATGCGCTGAACAACAACATTGTTTATGCTCGATTTCTGCTAAGCGTAGGCTTCGCTTTCTTGGGCTAATTTTGCTCAGAACGGAAAAATTTAATAATAAGCAAGTAGGTAAGTAAATATTATTTATTGCAACAAAAAGAGAATAAATGGCAAAACATTTCAATAAATTAATTAAGGTAACATGGCTGAAATAAAACAATTAACGACAATAATGCAATTTAATTAACACAACCATGCAATGAAAACCTCAATTTTTTCCTTTCCAAAATGATGTGAAATTGACGTACCGTTTTACTGATAAATAGACGGTCATCTGACACTACAATGACAATTACGTACCTGTCTATTTCCGGGTCGATAAGTAACGATAGTACCTACCGGAGCCTACCGCGAAAACCGAAATTCGCAAATTTCGAGGATCTTTCGCTTTTACTCTCACTAAGACGTAATTAGAGTGACAGAAAAATGATCGCAATTGACGAACTTTGATTTTCGCGGTTATAGCCCTGGCACCAATATGTTTGTGTCCGCCGAGACTCTGTGTTTAATCTGCGACAATACGTCACCAAATCCTGCGAATTTAGCTTTCTCCATTTATATAATATATGTGCTACAGTCTATTAGTCGTTTTTAGTAAAATAAAGTATTAGTAAAACGTATTTTTTTGCTCCAATAGACTTTATAAAAAATACTGTATTATGTAATGTAATAAAAACTGTATTATATTTTATTGTTTTTGAAGTCAGTTTTTTTGGAAAATGTTCATACGTACGTACAAGTAAATTTGGTTGCACATATTTATGCTAAGAGCTGTCCAATGGAAAGTGAACCATAAACTGCTAAAGAATCAATTTCCTCGACCGTACAAGTAGGCTATGCAGCCCCATCACATAGGTATGTGTATAGGTAGGTACCTGTAATAAATTAATAACAGTAAATGAAAAGTTCGAATCGATTTTCCAATGTCACTTACTCTCCTTATGTTCTTGCGAGACAGTACGGCTCTTCGTGTTTGCCACGCAGGGTATAAAAATCTGAGGCATTATAAGGTGTGTTTCCGGTACTGGTTGTCCAAACGAAAACAGTCCCGGAATCGGTTCTTGCCAAACAATACCCAGTACCGGGAACATCTGCACTGTGCACGAGCGCATCTACGCAGAGTGCTGGTGGTATTCGGTGTGTATCATGTTTAAGCTACCTACGCAGATTAGCTAGACACGCAAGGACTCGTCCGCCGAGTTCGATATCTCCTATTTATGCATGATTTCAAAAATTCCAAGAATGGAACTGATTATAACTATCTTTGGCAAGGAAGGATATATTAGGTACATATATATTATTGTAGATGATTGTACCTACCTAAAATAGTAATAGTAACATTGCTACCACACGCACACACCCAAAAATGTGTAAATCAATCGGCCAATCTGTTAAAAATTAAAGCTATAAAACAACTCTATGCTATCCATAAAACAAATAGCTCGTTAGGATTTTAGCTCGTTTAATAATCGGATGCTAGAGCGAGCATCGCTGTTTAGATACTGAGCCAGAATGGCAAAGTTTAAATGGCTCCAAGACAGGTGCCGGGTCTTACCTTCTAATGCTATTAATTAATAATCTAAGATATCTATCGTATATATCAAAAACAAGATGAATGTTCCATTATTTTAGCAAACGCTAAATAAAGAAAGTCTTGTCCAAAAACTTTGATCGATGTGTCTGACTGATATCAGGCTCAGAGGTCAATCCGTCGCCCGCCATACAAAATTGCGTTCAAAAGCCGAGTACCTACAGTAAACCTCGATGCAACTCTATTATAGGCAGAAGTGTGACATAATAATAATCATCACCCGCCGCTAGTGATGTGAACGATGTATAGATCCATATCGATGTTAAATAAACTGAGAGCATGGAATGAATATTTTGAGCACGTAGATTCATATTTTGATAGGTTAATCAAATTTAGGTGTAAGGGTGCACGGAAGCTTCTGGCAAAAGAGAGCAGACAGTAGGAAGTATACTATGATTTTTGATAGGAGGATACTTTTTTTTTATAAACGTTTTAAAAATCATAAGAATATTACATATCGACTATGTTTACCTATTGTTTTTAAGGTAGTCGGTAACATGCCATGATTATACATGTCACTGCAAGAAACTAGAGAAGTTTTAAAACTTGTATAAAATTTATTACAGTGATGTAGTTGGAACTTAGGACGCGCAACATTATTCTTTAATAGGGAATATTATGCGAAACTCTGCGTAGGGGGCGCCACTACCACAGTCCATCACAATCTGAGGGTCTACCGCGACAAGAAAATCTAAATTTCGTTATCTAACCTCTCTATCACTCTTGCATATTCGAGCAATGAAGACACTGATAACTCAATTTCGATTTTCGCGTTTCCCGGTAAGCCCTTTGTAAACAAACCGCTTATTATCTGTGAAAAGTTGTCAAAAACTTGAGTTAAACAATTTTGAATCTCCTCGATTATTTATTGTAAAAATTAAATTAGATATTAATAACAAACACCGAGCTGCCCTTCTAAACTGTTTATATGGAAATGGGATAAACACGTTGCACGGCTGGACCGTTAGGCCAAATTAGACTCTGCGGGTCGGCCGGAGTAGAAGCAGATCAAAAAAGAGATGACAGACACACTTTGATGCATTTTATAGCGACATTTATTTTCATTTTCATTTATTCACTTAAATACAATGTAAGTTTACAGTATGTCATCACACCAAAGCACTTACACGCTAAATTATTAATTATACATAAAGAGAAAATATGTCAGAAAGAGAAATAGTCAAATAAGAAATTACAATTATTTATCGGTCACAAAAAATAATAATACTACTAAATAAAGATAAATAAAGAAATACTAATAAAACAACTCATGATTCATTCAAATTATTTAGGAACTGTTTGGCAATACAACATAATTGGGCAAATTTTCCGGTAAACATGTCAGCCTCCTCGTGCTGAGTGAGCATTAAGTGCAGTAAAGATATTGCGCGCGTGGTAGGAGCGTGTCGAGCGTGGCACGTGCGAGCGGACACGCGCTGCAACAGGCCCGGTCGGCGGCGCGGCGCCACCGCCACGCCTTTTATATCCTGGGGGAGCCTCACCGGAACCACCAACCTGATCCTCTCTAGCACAGCTGGGCAGTCCACTCTGTGGTGTACAACATAAAGATAGTGGACTAACAACAACAACTTCCTCTTCATCCGAAGCGTGTCTAGCCCAACCATCCCGGAGACAAACAATGAAGGGTACAGGTATGGATAATACCTGTAGGCTTTGCGATACAACCAGCGGGCGAATTTACGCTGTACTCTTTCCCCCATCAAGGAGTTTTTAGCCTCGTAGGGATCCCAAATAACAGGCCCATATTCCAACCTACTACGGACATAGGCACTGTATAGAATCACAGCTACTCCGACATGGAACTGCTTCGACGCCCTCATGACGAAACCTAGGGTTTTACTAGCCTGCTTACAAATACCAGTTACGTATTTATGGAAATCAAGTTTAGTATCTAAGACTAAACCTAGGTCCATAATTTCCTGAACTCTTTCCAAACCAACGTTCCCCAGGCTATAATCGGCTAAAAGTGGCGAGCGCTTACGTGAGAAGGTAAGGCGCTTACCTTACATTTTGCTGTATTAAAAGGCAGCCGGATTTCTACACTCCATTCAGCTGCCGCATTGATATCGCTCTGCAATGCAGCGCTATCCACCATACTGCTGACGCCGAGCAACAACTTTAGGTCGTCCGCAAAAAGCAAATAATCAGCTGAGCGAATTGTGTCAGGCAAATCGTGCAGATATGCAGGAATGTAATGGGAATGGGCATTACCAAGCGGTGATGAGTGGCAACAGAGAGTTGAGGTGTGCCCAGTAGTGGGACACAAATTATAGGTAAACTGTTAAAAAAAACAGACTAATATTTATCGGTTTGATTATGAAACTACCGAAATCTTCGATACATATATGGTCGATAACAGCACATCACCATTACCTCAGGTCAATGGAAAGTAAGAGGCGAAAGGTTATGGAGCTCGCAATGGCACAATTCCACCGCCCGGCGAGTACGGTATGCTTCACCCACTTCCAAGGAATAGTTGGTAACTTTTCTATAGTAAAGTATATCTCACATCACAGATTGAAGAATACTTTAGTAACGCGTCTGAATTGAAACAATGTACCTACATTATTCTGCTCACAACACAAACCTTATCACGCTTACGGTGTCTAGTCTACTTGACTGATTTATGTATGATTGTGTGTATGTGTGTTGGACAAGTAACTAAAATAATTGAAAATATGTAGTACATACCTTTGTGTACTTAGCTAAGTGTAAAAAGTGTAATTTTTTCAATCGCAAACGTCACTTTTCACACAGACAGATCATATTAATAACAAATCCAGATCAAATCCATAAGCTGTTATTACAATAAGAATAAGCTTTTGTCTAAGCTTTGTTTTGGAAATCGGTTAAGAACACTTTGCTCTGACTTGCAGTTGCGGGTGAAAAGTATTACTTACCGGCTTCATTTAGACTAAAAATGGCTCTTTCAGAATTCACAACAGTTTGTCTAGCGACACTCCAGTGGAAAGCTCAATACGGAACCATAGGTTACGAGTATATCCTCATAAGACTAGTAAATACAAAAAATTCACTGTTCACACAATTGACACTTTTAAATACAAACGTTCTGTTCAGTTAAAGTGTTAAGTGGCAAATAGCGACTGCAGTAAAACTAGTTTCTATGTACACTTTCGTGTGTGTTTTGACTGTTGTTTATACCTCTAGTTGACAGTACCTATACCAATATAATTTTACGAGATCTTTTGAAGACGTGCTGTGTTGACGAACTGGGCGGCAATTTTAAAATTGCGATCGCTCGTTTTCGGCAATCGAAAATCTGTGGAAAACGGGGAAATGCTATTTTTATTGCTATTTGCTAGAAATTGGGAATCTAGTGGTATTGATTGACCAGTCGTTTTCAATTATATTAGTGGAAATTGAATGCCTAGAAGATATTATGGTGAAGATATTATGTTATTGAAGTTATTATTAACGGAAGAATAGAGCGATCGAAATTGAAAAATCGGCCCCCAGTTTTTACCCAATTTTTATTTTTTATTTTTTTTATTATTAACATAAAATGATACATCTCAAACTGATACGGAGTCCCACAAAACAGTTTACACGGTTTGACTGTGGGATCGTGCAGTCTCTACTCTCTTATATTTATATAACAATGAGATTCGTTTCGATATCTATATGCTTAATAATTATTTTATGCAGTTTACAAGGTAACTACGCAGCTTTTTACCAACCTTAACTTTGTTGGCTTCCTGTCTGATGTCAGAGGGATATAACAGACAATTTTCATAATTATGAATATTTTCACATGAAACTTTATATATAATTTATTTGGGCGGCTTTCTTTTTCTTCGGTGAAATGGGCGAGGAGGACGTATTTTGAAGACTAGCCGGATATTTGCTAAAACCGAGACAGACGGGGATTAAAGGATGAGGCCTATGCCCAACAGTGAGACACTCCATAGGCATAGTACCTATAGAAATGGAAAAATATATTTTTTTTATTAACTTTCCAAGTCTTGAGCAATTTCCCACAAGTTTCCAAACATTTAAAAAGCATTATTCCACAACTTACACTTCTTTAAAAACTTACTATCTTTAATTATTATTTAGGTTAAACCTAATGCACATTTTGAAACTCCAACAGCAGTCATTTGCGAGTATGTAGATAGTTCTAATTTGAAGCCTGATTAAAGCTTAAAATGTTGATTACAGTAATTTTGGTTTCATACAGCCTTCATTGTTAGGTATAGGATGCTATTATCTTTCACAATTTCCTACCTGTCAGCAAAGATTCTTGCAGATCATAGTGCAATCTGGTATATACTTAGTAGTAGTTAGAAACGAGAACGTTGGAAAGGCTACTTTGAAAGATTAATGAATGAAGAGAATGATTGGAGCAGGGTACAGAATCACAAACTGATAAGTATGGGTGTAGTGAGAGAAATATGCATGGATGGAAGACTGGTTGTGAGCCATTGTGTGTGAACCATTCCCGACGAATGGTGCGACAGCATGCTGGTGCCCATATTTAAAAACAAAGGAGATGTACAGGAATGCAACAACTATAGAGGAATAAAGCTCATGTCACATAGCATGAAAATATGGGAAAAAGTGATAGAGAGACTCCTGAGAGACGAGAGTGATATAACACAAAACCAATTGGGCTATATACCAGGAAGAGGTAACAGACGCCATTTTTGCACTTCGCCAACTATGCGAAAGATATAGACGTGCAAAAAAGAACCTGCATATGGTGTTTGTGGACCTCGAAAAGGCATACGATAAAGTACCCCGAGAGGTTTTGTGGTGGGCTCTGAAAGAGAAATGCGTGCCTGGGAAGTATGTGGAGCTAATTCGGTCAATGTACAACTGTTGTTGTACACGCGTCCGGTCAACTGCTGGCACCACCGACAGATTCAGTGTCACGGTAGGCTTGCACCAGAGATCGGCTCTGAGTCCCTACCTCTTTCTGCTTATTATGGACGCTCTGTCGTCGGATATACAAGAGGAGGCACCCTGGTGTATGCTTTTCGCTGATGACATTGTGCTTGTGGGTGAAGACGGACTCGAGGTACAGAGCAGACTTGACGATCACGTGCGATGGCGATATTGACCGTGAAGTGAAAAACCGGCTTAGCACAGGATGAACGAAATGGCGACAGGTCACGGGAACAATTTGTGACGCCCGGATGCCCTTCCGACTGAAGGGTAAAATTTATAAAGCCATCATAAGACCTGTCGTCAGGTATGGATCAGAGTGTTGGGCCCTAAAAGTGACGGATGAAAAGAGATTGCACGTAGCGGAAATGAGAATGTTAAGATGGATGTGTGGTGTGACAAGAATGGATAGGATAGGGAATGAGTATATAAGAGGAAGCCTGAAAGTTGCACCCATAATAGATAAAGTAAAAGCGAATCGCCTAGCGTGGTATGGACATGTGATGCGGAGGGATGAAAGTCATGTGACAAGAAAGGTATTACGAATGAATGTGGAGGGATGGAACGGGAGAGGAAAACCTAGGAAAAGGTGGATGGATTGTGTGAGAGATGACATGAAACGAACGCGAGTGAATGATGAGATGACGGGTGACAGAAAGATATGGAAGAAAAAGACATGCTGCGCCGACCCCAAATGAATGGGATAAGGGCAAGCGAATGATGAGTTAATACTAAACTGATTTTGGAGTTGGTAATACCAATAAGAATAAAATGGCAAGAAGTAAAAAAAGCATACTGCCCCGAAGACTCATTGCAGTTTACGATAAGTGGTTTTCTTGTTGTGTTACAGACTACACATGTCTTTATACCGCACCAAGTGGCGAGCGCGATATTTTTTTTTACATTAACCGTATTTTTTAAATAAAGAAGGGATATCTATCCCATCCCGAGTAACGGCCGTAACAGCAAATAAAAAAACCGGCCAAGTGCGAGTCGAACTTGCGCACGAAGGGTTCCGTACCATTACCTAAAAATCACTTTTTTGTATGGGAGCCCCCTCAAATATTTATTTTATTCTGTTTTTAGTATTTGTTGTTATAGCGGCAACAAAAATACATAATCTGTAGAAATTTCAATTGGGATTGACTATGACGGTTCATGAGATACAGCCCGGTGACAGACGGACGGACAGCAGCGGAGTCTCAGTAATAGGGTCCCGTTTGACCCTTTGGGTACGGAACCCTAAAGACTACTTAGTTTTTTTTTTTAAGAGATTAAATGAGTTTTCCTTTCGCTGTGTGGTTGGAGAGTTGGGGACGTTATATGTGCAATCGCCAATATATCAGAGCGGCCATGTACTAAAAAAATTAGAACATGCACTTTAACGTTTTGATAATGAAGGTTTTATTCAGATATTTGTGAACACCTTGGCCGCGCTGATATATTTGATGGCACTGTACTCTTGGTTGCTGCTCCACAGTACTTATTTATGTGGTAAGTTGTGAGATGCAAGCGACGAGAGCATATTGCGTGAATCCGAATCACATGTAAATCGTTTTTAACCGATTGCGTCAGACGGACATTAGCCCGATATGCATCTGCCGCTATAACCGACTGTTTGCCAACCGACCAATTGGACAATAGGTATATCTGCAGTTTGAGAAACAAAATGATTTCAGGCAAATCTATTTGAGGTAAATAATAATTGGGGATTTATCATGAATCTAGTATAACTGGATCAGGCATGAGCGGTGGGGGGAAATGACGGAACGGGATAGTCTTATGTACCTATATTTCAGTAGGAGTAACAGAGAAAGCGCTATTATTGTTTGTCCTTGTCACAGTCTATTAATCAATCATTCACTTTATTTGCAATAGAACATTCTTGGATGCCTTTAAGCCAGTAGCTTGATCTTGATAGTATGATAAAAATGTCAGTAATAGTGTTTTCGTTTTCTTCCTGTGAAATAACCATACTAGCGTCCAGTAGAACTGACACAAGAGAACATCATGTTCTCGTTTGATTGTATTATTTTAGTTTTGGACACTTAGAGACCTTATACACCTCTAAGATTTTATTTTATTTTAAATTTTATTTTATTTTAAATTTCATTTTATTTTAATACCTATTTTAATGATTTGGACACTTAGAGACCTGTACATCTCTAAGTCAATTTAAATTTATAATTTAGTTTTATAGGTAGGCACTCCTTATGAATAATATGTAGTCGCGTTTATGTGGCGCTATGCCGTCTTTAATGCAACTTACAAGCACAAATGTTGTATCTCACAATTTTTTTTATTATATTTATATTAATACAACCCGGCAGCTTGAACATGTCATGCTCGCTTAAAAGTCTTTACTTACGGTGGCGTCGTTGATCGGGTCGCCACTTTCCCGAATGAAGGTTGAGGGAGGCGATGGCTGAGATACACGTCATACTCGTGAACGGGTGCTGTTTGTGGAGACCGGTCTGTTTAAGCTTACACGGGGTACAGGTTATGTTAAAGTATGTAACTTTACTTTTGAGTGACATTAACGTGAGACACTTCATTCGGTTCTTGTCTGTTTTAATTTATTTGTCTTTTAATTATTTATATAAGAATTCAAGCCTTGGCGACCCTCTACATCTCTAAGGATAATTTAATATATATTTTTATATTTTATCTCTGACACTTAGAGACTTATACATCTCTAAAGAATTTTAGTATTTTATGGTTTTATTTTTTTATCATAGTTTTTTTTTGTGTAATTTGACATTTAGAGACAGTATACATCTCTAATAAAGTATTTATTATTTCATAGATTCGATATTTGTAATTGTTTTTTTTTTTTAAATTTATTGTTTGTAAAAATGGACATGTAAAAGTGCCCCTGTGGCCTATTTGCTGAATAAATGTTTGATATTTGATATTTGATATTTGATATTTGATCTTAAATGCATGCAAACACAATTATAATATGGTACGCAATAAAGTAAAAAAAAAAAAAAAAAACAATCGCAATGATAACAATGCATTACAGATAAAGATGTCAGAATTACATGTAGGCTTAGTATATATGTCAACTATTATTATTAGATCTCATACATTTTAATTTATAGCATTTGCAAAATATTCGTTAATAGTATAATAAGGCTTATTTATAAAGTAGTCTGTTAATTTAATTTCAAATGTCCTTTGATCCTTACATGTTTTTATGTTAATGTCCAATTAATTGAACACTTGCGGTGTTGTGTCAACTTTTATTGAAATGTTGGAAATTACTTTTAGTATTCAAAAAATCATTCTTAGCTCTCAAGTTTCTGGAGGTATTTTGTCTACTTATTTGGAATCGGTCTTTGTTTTTGAAAACATATAAACAAATACAATAAAGATAGAGATATCACAGTTAATTTAATACTTTGTGCTCTGTAAACAATTCTCTATGAGTAGCAGGCACACGGGTATATCGTGCGAGATATCGCAGGGCTTTTGTCTGTTTAAGGAGTACTGCATTTAAAAACTCTTGGTAGAATTAATTCTTAAGCCATTCGATAAAAACCAAGTACATAATTTAGACCAACAATCTTAAATTTTTAAATTGAGATCTATTTCTGTGTGAGCTTTTATTACAATACTGGTGTCGTCGGCATAGAGATACGGCGTTCCACCCGTTAGACATTGTGGTAAATCATTGATAAATATAATGAAAAGCAGT
The DNA here is from genome assembly GCF_033807575.1 of Cydia pomonella. NCBI lineage: Eukaryota > Metazoa > Arthropoda > Insecta > Lepidoptera > Tortricidae > Cydia > Cydia pomonella. The sequence goes on along the minus strand of NC_084719.1, from coordinate 12,369,096 downwards.
GGGCCCAGCACAGAACCTTGTGGAACGCCGTATCTTATGACCCTTTCTCTCGAATGAACTGCATCTTCAGTTCCTCTAATCTCAACATATTGAGATCTCTCGCTCAGAAATGACTTCAGCTAATAAATAATAATTCAACTAATAAATTCTATTTTTTTTATTCCCCGCCGTAAATTTTAGTACGGTTTATGGTGGGCAACCCGATCAAATTACGTAGGTTGTTTTTGGTATGTTGTCAGGAATGTTAAAACGTGTTTTTAATTTTGTGGCATTGTGGCATTATGCATTATTATGCATTTATGGATAATGCATTTAAAAAGACTGGGCCTGTACAGGCGCACGCCTTCGTGAACGAACCATATCTACATACATGTATATTAGATATATTACGTACAGGTACTTATATCTATACATATGTAGATCTAAGAGTTAATTACGTACATACATACTGCTCATGGATTGTGAAATTGCTAAAAACGGAATAGTCATTAAAATGCCATATAATTATCGAGCCTGCTCACAAAATTATACAACAATCGGTTGAAAAATGCGACCTGTACAGAGGAACAGCCGGACAGACACACGAAGGTATTTTTGCCCAAGCTGAAGTTTCGATCTTGTCTCACGCTTTTCGGTCAAAAAAGTATTCCTGTGCTGCGGTGTTACATAGGTTACAGTAAATTACACAATCGTTAACATATAATGTAAATGAACAAAGTATTAATAAAAAAGTAAAGTTAAGTATTTTTATTTGTTGTAAGTATATAGTAGGTACTTTGCACTGCCGACTTTATGACGTCACAGTAACTACCCCCACCATTTTCCCCTTCGGCCGCGTACTCAACCAGAGCTTCGTAACCAGATGCGATCGAAAACTATTTCTGCCTTGTACGAAACCGGTTGCGATCAAAAACTAATTTCGTCTTACCCGTAACCAGTTACGATCGAACACTTCTCGTTCTTATACGAAACCAATGTCTGGGCCATCTAGCTATACATTTTTTTTTCAAATATTTTGTCATGATACTCATGATAATTTCTTATCCTGTGCATTTTTTGGAAACTATTGATTTAACAAAACTCAACTCAAGCCAGTGTCTTTTAAGGAACAAGGTTACATTGTATTTGCCAACAAAGTACCTATTTGAATATTATCAACTGGTACAATTTTTGTGTTCTGATTTTTGACTAGATATATAACGTGTACAGTACTTATACTGTATAACAAGGTGTATAAATATAATCTTAGCTGACTTTATCAACGGTCGAAAGGTTTCGTACAACAAAGAAAAGTGTTCGATCGTAACTGATAACTAGTAAAACGGAATTAGTTTTTGATCGCAACCGGTTTCGTACAAGGCAGAAATAGTTTTCGATCGCATCTGGTTACGAAGCTCTGGTTGCGTACGCGGCCGAAGGGCCATTTTCGCGCTTGTCATCTCATATATTCATGTTCAAGACATCAAACTGAATGCATTCATACCATATTCACCCACATTCGAGATGACATAGCGAAAATCGATTTCTTGAAGACTTCTAGACAAAATACCGACTTACTATGCTTGGAAATTAAGAAATCTAGGTACGCGAAACGAAAAGTTCCCGCTCCTGTTAATCTCGCTGATAAATTAATGTCTGGTTATTTTTTTTGTAATCGTCTGTTTTAAACTAGATTATTTATTACTAATTTATTTATTACTACTAAGTAGGGTATTTGGACCAAGCCAAGGAGAAACTCAACGTAGTGACTTATCAGGAGCTCAAAACAGTGGCAGAGAGAAGAACAGAATGGTGGTTACTCCACCGACAAGAGCAAGGCTCTTAAGACTTATGATTATGATGAAGTAGGTTATAAACATACCTACAATAGGTAACTAGATAAAAACAAGCGAGCCAGTCAATATGAATGGATTTGACCCTCGAGGTGTCAATGAGATGAGGTCGAACTCGAAAGTGCTCCGTAGCGACAGAGGAGGCCTATTCAAGTATTCATTCATGTTGCCAGGATTATATGTTAAACTGAAACGTCTGGTCGTTAGGAGAAAGTAGAAGTACCTAAAGGGGCACTGATTAACAGTCCGCCGGAGCCGGACGGTATCGGCCTGTCAATTAGAACAAAAAGTTGACAGTTCCGAACAACTGACAGGCCGGTACCGTCCGGCAGACTGTTAGTCAGTGGGCTCCTTTAGGCTAGACAGATTTTTTTTCATCTTAAGAAATTGAATTTAGAACCTTCTTTAATTTTAGTTCATAATTCAATCCGTATTTAATATTTTAAATAAAGAGACATCGGGTATTAAAAATTTAAAACGAATATAACTCACGCAAACACCATAAGGTGAATATTATAATATGGACAGCCAGTGGTACTTTCCAAACAACATTAACATTATAATACCCACCTATAAATTTAATAATGACAATATAATAAAATTAATATGTAAAACACTGTCATAAAACATGTGATTACGCATCAGGACATTGAGAAAAAAGAAACAAAAGAAAGTTGCAGAAGATAAAAATTCTAACTTCATTGGCTATGTTTTGGCTTTCATTTGACTTATGTTTTGGCCGCTTCAAAAACGAAAGGTTAGTCGTAATGTGTAGTCGTAAATGCGTTGCGGGTCATCGAGTGCCCATTTATAGTCGACGATATCACACAAGTCATGAAGTTGGAGAACGTAGTAGGAAGAGAAAGACGGGAATAATATGGGCTATTTCATAGATAAAAATACTTCGATGTGGTGTAGACTTTCTGCTGTCAAATTGTAAATTCCATTTGAATAGGTTTACGGGAATGATACGGGAGGAATACGGGACTTTGATTCTATACTTTTTGTAAACCCTGTTTATGTTATCATCAACGCTCGTCTCATCAGTTTTTCGTGTATTTCTTATTTCGTATCATTCTATATTCATCACCTGTTGATCAACAATAACATAAAAACAGCGAAGAGAGACAAAGAGCGAACAAGCCGAATATAGAACGAGTGACGAATACAGAATGATAATGAAAAAGAAATAAACCCTTTTTTTGCGAAAAAGAAGATACGCATTGAACAAACATATTAAAATAGTACATTACGATACAAGTGCGAAAAATAGGAAATTCGAAACGAGTGGCGATATATTAAAACACGACGGAAGGGAGTGTTTTAAATCGACACGAGTTGCGAATTACCTATTTGCACATGTATCGTACAACGTTTTACAGTACATATGGCCCTTTAAATGTTCGACACAGTAACGTAATATGCTAATTTTCTCACTAGTGCGGTAAAGTAGCACCATATGTACTGTAAATGTGTTTTTAATAGTATCTTAACCATTAAAAATGAAATTATTAATAAGAATGTGTGGATATATATATTTATTACTTATATTAATCAGAAGTGGTGACGTTCAAGGCTTTTTTCATACACAGGGTCATAATTACAGCTAGGTAATTTTATTTATAGATATTTAAAGAAAAATAGATATGATGATTAATCTCCTTTTCAATAAGAATGCAGCAAATTAAATCAAGACCATGGTATTCCAAAATTACATTTTAAGCTGAGGTGTGGGACGAAAAGTACATATTTGTCGAGACGAACGGAGCCGAAAGACGATATACAAAAACGAATCCCCCGGGATGTCCCTTCTCTCCCGGAATGTCACTTTCCCGGCGTCAATCCAGGGATATAATAGAGAAAAGATTAGCTCTAAACTCCCAAAACTAACAAAAAAAAACAAGCTCGAAAGTCGTATCGCACTCGTGTCGTTTCGTATAAAATTCGCGTGCCTCTACATTTCGCAAGCCTCTCCGATGATAGCTGGATTTAATTAATAGAAACCGATCAATACACCGGCAGTGGGTTTGTTTGTTTATTAATTATCTATTTTTTGTTCGATCAGTCAAACTTTGATCGTGATTGAGAGTCGTGAGCTGTTGCCGATTGGCTGAAGTGATGTTTGGCATGTGTATGAACATTATGGATATACTGGTAAGGTTACTGGCGAGACGGGTTCCGTATAAATAATAGTCGAAGCAATAGAGCGGGAAATGACAGGCAGAGTGATGGCAGGTTGACCAAAATGTTAAGGGTCCGCCGGACGGTATCGGCTTGTCAGTTGTTCGGAACTGTCAACTTTTTTGTTCTAACTGACAGGCCGATACCGTCCGAAGGGCTGTTAATAAGTGGGCCCCTTTAACGGAATGGTGACCGTTTTCGGACGAAAGTAGCGCCTGGCGTCTGTTGGCTCGTTGGGTGGACGACATTCGTAAGATTGCGGGTCACTTCTTGATGAGATTGGCTCAGGACCCGGAACAAGTGGCGTACTCGAAGAGAGGCCTATGCTCAGCAGTGAGCGATAAAAAGCTGTATTGATGATGATGTGAATATTCGAAGCAATAAATAGGTTGACGGTTCCACTAATCCTCCACTCAAAAGCACTTTACAATAACATACAGAATTAGATTCAAAAATAAATAACCGACCAAGAGCATGTCGGGCCACGCTCAGTGTAGGGTTCCGTAGTTACTCTTCCGTCACAATAAGCTAAACTGGAGCTTAAAGTGTAGTCAATGGTACCTTTCACCCGAGTTAAACAAATAGGCAAATTTGCATAATCAGTACCTAATTAAAGTAAGTCTTTTTACTATGAAGGGAAAACATTTTGCGATAACTCAAAAACAGCTAAACTGATCATGTCCGCTATAGTTTTCATTTAATGTCTTTCTTAAGCTCTACTTCCACGATTTTTTTCATATTTTTTGGACCTATGGTTCAAAAGTTAGAGGGGGGGGACACATTTTTTTTTTCTTTCGGAGCGATTATCTCCGAATATATTCACTTTATCAAAAAATGTTTCTTGAAAACCCCTATTGGTTTTGAAAGACCTTTCCAACGATACCACACACTCTAGGGTTGAAGCGAAAAAAAAAATTCACCCCCACTTTACGTGTAGGGGAGGTACCCTAAAAAAAATTAAATTTTTAGATTTTATTGTACGACTTTGTCGGCTTTATTGATTTATATATCCATGCCAAATTTCAGCTTTCTAGCACTAACGACCACGGAGCAAAGCCTCGGACAGACAGACAGACAGACAGACAGACAGACAGACAGACGGACATGGCGAAACTATAAGGGTTCCGTTTTATGCCATTTGGCTACGGAACCCTAAAAAGATAAGATATACTCGTATTTCTCAATTAGATATTTTGATCTAAATATATAAAATCATCCTTATCTTAATGCGGTTAAAACACTCGGCGAAATCTTTAATTGTAATATTGATAATGATGTACAGTCGCCATCAGATATATCAGAGCTCCTAGGTGCTCAAAAATATCTGAACATGTACTTTAACGTCTTAGAGGGTTTACTTGCTATGTTCTGACGACTGTACCTACTTATGAAATATTTTTTTAAACGAAGAACAATATGTACATATACATATTTATGGTTTAAAAGGGGGCAGCCAGGAAATTATGATGAAAAAAGATATAACACCGCGCGAAATTTGCCACGGAATATGTGGCTATCGCGCGGGCTTTTCCTTTTATCTCAATTACTCTGAAAATGTCATGTTAACTCTACGTGCCAAAACAATCGCTTCTATGCAAAGTTAGTATCTTTACTAATTACTTACCTATACTAAATAGATCGTAAAAGTAGTAAACGTCTCCACAAATCCCATTTCAATCGGCCCTTCTCCCTATTCAAGAGTCAAAGTAAAATACATTCTATCCTCAAGCATTAAAACTCATAATATTATAACAGCAAAAGGTCAAAAATCTCAATTAGCATACGAATGTGATGAGTTATTAAGTTATCATTACCTATTTACATAGATTACTTCCCACAGATACTGCATTATAACGACCGTCACCACATAGAGACGGTCTTTTACTTGTAAAGACTACGCCGCGACATCGCTTGGCTGTATGCTTGCACTAGTTTATACTATACCAGGTTTACCCTTAAAACTCGATATTCGTAGGGATTTGTAATTACTATACAAATATCATCATTCGCTTGCCCTTGATCTTATCCCATTCATTTGGGGTCGGCGCAGCATGTTTTTTATTCCATACCTCTTTCTCACCCGTCATCTCATCATTCACACGTGTTCGTTGAAACAAACAGTCATCATAATGTCATCTCTCACACAATCCATTCATCTTTCCCTCGGTTTTCCTCTCCCGTTCCTTCGTGACGATGGCGCCCGAATAGTTTTGGTGATATTTGGCTTCTTTCCCTCCAATATTCAGCGAAGGATTGAGCTTGATTGTTTTGCGCTATAATATTACATACCAACTCAAAAGAAAATTTAAGATTAAATTGTATTTTGGATAGCTAGAGTATTTAATCACATATTGTGTCTGGAACAGACAGTACCTACTACTGATATTACAGTACTATGTCATTATTTGGTATAAGGTTATTTTAGGGAAGAAAATCGACTATTTACATTTTAAGTTTTTTTTTAAGGACTGTTTACATCCACTTATTTATATGAAAACATTCTTTTTTTTTCTGTTTTTATGTTACTTAATATTACTTGTTAGCTTGTTAAGAGTAATGCTATACCTGAACTGGTGAACTTAAACTTGTTGTTGGTCGATAACGCTATAACACTCTCTAAGTTTTGTACTAAATAACTATTACTTTACTCCCTTTTGGACAAACAATAAGGAAAATACAGTTTATATTTTTATTGATTACCTTTACATTCATAACGATGGCGACTGAGACCGTGTTGGAGGAGCGTCCAATAGCGTTTGACCTATTGAAAGAAGATGAACTCCAGTATGACAATGGCATTCATTCGTAATATCTTTCTCGTCACATGACTGTCATCCCTCCGCATCACATGCCCGTAGCACGCTAGGCGATTCGCTCTTACTTTTTCAACTGCACACAATGATATAGTATAATTATACAATTTAGAAATTTAGGTGTAAACCAGCAACATCGTAGTTGTTTTGCCTGTTGTAAAAGTTGTAAAATATTAATTTGTACGCCTATTTATTTTTATTGAATGGAAAACCAGGTCCACCAGGCTACTGGCCGTGGTTTTATACTGAGTAGGGATCTTGTTTGACGCTGTGCTCTTTTATTTTTGTTTTTTAATCAACTTCAAATAGAAGGTTTGTTACCTCAGAATGCCGATAAATGTGTGAACCGATTTGAAAAATTATTTTTTGTTCAAAAGTATATTATTATAGTTCCAAGGTTTTCCCATTTTAGTCAAATCCAGTTCTGATGATGGGATCTACGAGGGATTTCTGTATTTTTGTAAATCAAGCATTTACCTTCGAAAACTTGACATTTATTTAATCGTTTTTGAAGTCGATTTCCTTTTTTTTTTTATTGTTACATCATATAAACATATCTTCTATCTTTATTTCTAAACGTGCGACTGAAACGAGCGGTTGCAGTCTCATGAAAAATATAGGTATTGTATGGTAAGGTCACGTCTGAAAATATCGATACGGACAAAGTGCCAAAAATATGTATACACTTCCCTAATATATGGGCCATAAAGTCGTCTATACATATTTTTGGCACTTCAATCGTGTCGATGTTTTCAGACGTGACTGTAACGTCAATGTGTGGTGATGCGGACGAAGAGTCGTCTTAGTATATGGTCCATCTAGTAGCTTAAGTGATCATTAAATAGGTACTTAATGCAAAGAGGTCACGACCGTGTGAATGGTCACCCTGAACTCTAAGGTTAAATGAATATGTTTTTTGGATTAGTTTTTTATTTATTCAGAGCTTTTTGTAACAGTTATTACCTAGGTTAATTAAATGCTTTAAACACTGCCGTTTTTGGTTCCACCAAGGCTGCTCGTACAGCACTTGCTGTGGTAATGGAGCCCATTTCTCGAACGGTACCTATTAGTCTATTATTATTAGTGTGTTGCCATGAACCTATACGACTTGACAGGGGCCCATTTCTCGAACGGTATTAGACTAATATAATTAGTTCCAGGACCCAGGAGTCATCATAGACCATTTTTTGACACAAAATCGTTTAGATAAAATAGAATAAAATACAGGTATATAATAACAAACATGCCGCCCAAGAAAAAAAAAACGCAAGTTCAGCTTAACATCCAGTGTGCAATATATGAGCCATAATATTGTGAAGTCGTAACTGCCCACGCGCTTCTAACATTTTTTTTATGAACAACTCAAGCCGGATTTATCATATTTTTTTTCTGGGTATATGTGAATAAAAATGTAGCAGCCTCGAATGTAACGCAGTCATTTGGGCTCCGCATGAGGCGAAGTACCAGTTAATGGTCGAACGCATACAAAATAAATTTATTCGTTTTTTGTATTTACGGCAATATGGAGTATATCCTTTTTACCCTCTTATGTATCCCACGTTGTTTGTCCTGGGCATGGTGGGTTACAACGAGTTGCAGGTGCGCAGAGAGCTGAGTTTGGCGACATACTTGTTTCGGTTGCTAAGGGGTAAAGCCTACAACAGTCAAGTGTTGAGCTGTGTCAGCCTGTACGTGCCCGACAGGTACGTGTGGCGGCGGCGCCGACCGCGGCTGCTGGCCGAGCAGCGCGGGCGCACCAACCTGCTAACGAAGGCGCCGTTGACGTGCGCTGTGCGGACCCTTAACCTAGTAGCCGAGAGCATTGATTTGTTTTGGTGTTCACTGACTGAATTCACAAAGTCTACATTGTTTACATTATGTTATATGCGCCATAAGTTAAAATAATTTTTTGTTAATAGTTACACTATTGCCTTAGGTTTAGTACCTGTAAAGATAGTTGTAAGTGTGGAAAAAATAAAATAAAAATAAAAAAAATAAAAAAATAAATACAATAAATTGAATTTCAACATCGTATTTTTAATTCATTTAAATAAACATTGGGATTTTAATCAAAATTCGAAGCTATAAATATTATAATATATATATTCGAAATCAACTTTTATTACACTTTAAGGCACGTAATAAACTATTTCTATAACGCAGCCTCTGACCAATATGTTTCTTCTTTAATAGTTACTTAATAAGCAACTTAAAAAGTCGAAAAATATATTAAAAACAAAAAAAAAATGTAGAAAAAAGTCTCATTTCTGACAGTTGCTCGACTCGATTGCTTAACGTAAAACTTAATATCCTTATTATTTATAAAAGTTATTGTGAGTTTGCTGTATTTCAGTATCACTTTCTTCGGAACTTTATTTTCCACTAGGACTGCAAATATTTGGTTTATCACTTAGACAAAAAATATTTTTATTTTTTTATGTACAGCGTGTTGTACACTGGGCGGTTAGGTCTGAATTTAATTTCTAAAGTCCGGGTAGTTAGTTATGCTGAGTTTCACTTTGTACAATGTACACATTGGGCGTCACGAGGATAGGTATAAGTTTTTTTTTTTTCAAATTTAAGTACCTAAAAATATATCTTAACCCATCCATTTTTATAAAATTGTACTTAGTTAGACTTCGACCAAGATAAATTTGCAACGATTTTGACCATTTTATTTTTAAGATAGTCATATTCATATAACATGCGTGGTCTTAGGGAGATTCAAGTGCAGTTTTTTTTTTAGCAGTGAGCTTACAGATTTGATTTTTTTTTTTTGCTCAGAGTTTTTGTATTTTTTAAAGAAACTCGATATGTAAATTATAACAAAGAAATAATGACAATAATGTATAAAAAAGCAATAATAATTCACATCTCTGCAATGCATGGTCAGGTGAAGTTGGTGCTGGGAATGGCTGCTCCGTCGTCAAACCCCAACAACGATTTTGATAGCACACGCAGTGCAAGTGAGATTAACATCATAGTTTTATAGAAATTTGATGTTTAAAATAACACTGCTCTGCGTGTGCTATCAAAATCGTTGCAGACTTGTCTTGGTCTGACTTATCTTCTCTGCTTTAGAAATTGTTATAACGCATTTTACTTACATACTCAATATACAAATATCATAGGTCACGCATTAGATTAAAGGTCATGTCCCACCTACATCAAGTCATTGCGGTCAATTACAGTGTCTGCATCTATCGCGTGTAGACGCGTTTATGCCGTTTATGGATTTTTCACCGATCTCTAGCGCACTAGAGAGGGCACTTTGAACTAAGGCTAGAGCCAATAATCGATTATCTCAGTCCCGCGTAGCCAACATGCCAATCGTTCACGCTCCGTGGCGAACGAAACACAACTGTCACAGTCGCACTAATTTGGAAGAGTGATAGAGAGAGATGACTACGCTACGCTACGGAGCGTTAACGATTGTAACGTTAGAATCGTTAACGATCTGTAGCAAACGAAAAGCAACTGTCACTGTCGCACTAATATGGAAGAGTGGTAGAGAGATGACTACGCTATGCTACGGAGCGTTAACGATTAGGACGTTAGCTACGCGCCCTGTTGCTATTGTATCGATTATATTTAATGAAACCAAGAATTTTTTTATCGCCACAATATGAGTATAAAAACATAAAACGCTAAAGTGGGATCCCCACTCAGCATAATGCCACGGCAATCCGTGGCGCTGGTTTTCAGTAGAAACATGTACTTGAAACCAACGATACAAAAAATAAAATTAAGGTCCGATATCGGATTTGACAAGGGAAATGTTGCTGGAGAGCGCCCTATTTAAAGTATTGTTAAGTATTTTGTAAAATGGATATTTTTATATTATAACTAGGCAATTTACATATTCCTTTAAGCGGTCTACTATTACACGTATCTACCCCTGGTTTTCGACGCGGGCGTATAATGGGGATGTTGTATGTCAACACACAGTGGTAAAACCTTATGCTGATTGTACACACTCGTCGAGAGACCCCGAGACAGGCCGAGTACGAGTGGGTACATACTGCTCCCCTGTCGACTCGCTCTTACTAGTCTAAATTTCACCCTTCTTAGATTGGGTCGGGTTTTTGCCAAGACTCTCGGCGAGTGTGTACAGCCGGAATAAGGCTTAATAGGCTTCTTATCGCTATATTCGGACTACAACCTGACACAACTTGAGCGATATAACAAGGTGTCTATGCGTCAAAGTTTAAAAAGTGGACGGACCTGCTCGGTCACAGCCTTGTACCGATTACTGAGGCTCACCGCTCTAACATCTTCTCGCCACATTCAGACCACATCCTGACACGACTTGAGCGATATAACATAGTGCCTATACGTCAAAGTTTAAAAAGTGAATGGACTGGGTGAACCCTGCTCGGACACAGCCTTGTACCGATTACTGAGACTTACCGCTCTGACATCTTCACGGCGTGTGATTTATAATTATAAGTCTACAACCACAAGGCATAGCATTTAGTTTAAATGATTTATTCAATTATCACTTTGCTTGAGTCCTCGGCATGGCCATAAAGACTCACGCATATAATTTTTAGTTTCCATACCCACCTTTTAGTAGCTACATGTATTTTTATACTTATGATTTTTCATACAAACACAAATTTTAAATGACTTAAAAGAAGAAGTTCTTTAATTCCGCCTTATGTTTTATTTAACATAATTTTGAAGATGAACTCATATGATCATATTACTAGTTGGATTAAAATTATTTTCGTTTTCTTGTTTCTGACCACTCTGTCACGCTTGTATTTATTTTTTATATCAAGTAATCAAAAAAAATCGACTGCTATTGTATACCTTTCTAGCTGTATATTATATTTAAAATGAGAACTACTAAAAACTAATTTTCATCTCATACAAAAAGCTCCACTCCGTCACATTTTTTGGGGACAAAAAGCAAGACAGTGAAAAGAATTTTGACCCGGTTGACTGAAGTAGGATTTCTAATTAGAGATACATTCAAATAAAACAAGTGGTAAACTAAGTTTCCATACAAATGTAAGAAGGAAATTAATCCTTACATCCATTATCTAACTAGGTACAAAAGCAGCAGTAGTCGTAGTAAACTCTTTATTGTACAAAAACACATGCACAATTAGGAAAAGCGAATTACAAAGGCGAACTTATCCCTTTAAAAAGCATAGGTACACATAAGTGTAAAAATAGGTTAATTGATATTTTTTAAAGCAAAGCATGCAAAAAACTAGAGCCTAAGTTATTTATAACACTAATTTCATAATCATGTTCGTTGCATCTATGTCTGTATAATTTAGATTAGTTTGGTAAAGTTCTAACGTTCACATTGTTGTATGGTTACGTCGCGTCTAGTCTGGCAGTGAATTCCGATCATAGACTACCTTTCAGAGACTCCGTATTATAACGCCTGTACAAAGACTAGCCATCACCACCAGTTAGGTGCCAGCCTGTAGAGAATAAAATCTCTGGTTAAGGTACCTTTTTATTTCAGAAGGTTTGGTTATGTTTTATTTTTACTCTACGATCAACACTTTAAGAGCTACAGGTTATTAAAGTTAACAAAGAGACAAAAAAATAGACGATTTAAGATAACGTAGTTTTTTCGTAAATGTTCACTATAACTCAATTTTTTAGTTTATTTTAAGCAAGCTTAGTCACCTGCTGACCAAACATAAAAAAAAACCAACAAATCTATGACTACACTAAGCTATACTTCCACGATTTTTTTCCATATTCAGAGCCCATGGTTCAGAAGTTTGGGGAAGTAAAAAGGGAAACATTTTTCAGAGCGATTATTTCCGAAAATATTACGTTTATCAAACCCGTATTAGTTTTGAAAGACCTATCCAATAACACCCCGCACTATAGGGATGTCCCGAAAAAAAAATCATCCCCACTTTTGGTGTAAATAAAAAATTGTTTCTTCTAGTTTTTTGTTTACGAAAAAAAATCGTAAAAGTAAAACTAAGTAAAAACTTTCAAGGAAAAATATAGCGAACCTGACCGGTTTAGCCGTTTTTGAATATTTGCTAAAAGTCTATTTTGACGGACGGGTAACTACGGAACCATGCCGGCCCATGAACATGGGCCGACGTGCTCTTGGCCAGTTTTTTTTTTATATTTGATGAATAGGTGACTAAGCTTGCTTATTGTAAACTAAAAAATTGAGTTATGATGAACAATTATGAAAAAACTACGTTGTCTTAAAACGTTTATTTTGTGTCTCTTTGTTAACTTAAACACCCTGTAGTTCCTAAAGTATTGATCGTAGAGTAAAAATAAACATAATCAAATTAGGAAAATTTATGGTAAAACTTTTTCCCGAAGTAACTATAGTGCTATTTTAATTCAAGATACGAGCAAAAATCTGAAAAAGGTACCTTCAAGCTCCCCTCCACGAACCCTTAGCACAACCCCCACCCTCGACGACTTTTATAGTATGTTTATCTGTAGTCCATCAGGCATAACTATGTCAATTTACAAAACCACACGAATTATTTATCCTGATTTTATGAAATTTCTTGAGCTAGTTGTCAATATGAGGTGTTGCTCTTTCATACTACCTAAATTAGTATAAATGGCGCTACCTTGAGGTGGCCGCGATTAGTCTTATACGTTCCATCTATTTTATATATTGAGTGATCTGTAGTGAATGTCTATGCGAGTAACTAAATTGCAGTAAAAAAAACGTAGCATTAAGTTGAAAAAAAACTATACTTAGGATCTTATCGATCTTTTTAAACAATGCTTACTGCCCTAACGATTGACATATCGTACTGATAGATTGCCGAACTCTTAGTCACATATCGCTTTAGCGGTGAAAATCGCGTATTTAGTCGATAAAATATAACATATTAATTCACTATATAATTTGAGCTTATCTTCATTACTATTAAATGCTACTTCTAATTCATCGTGCAAATGTTACACAAACGTAACTAATTTCGCAATTAATTATATTATCTTTTAGCAAAAGTCTAGACTGATTTATAGAACAAGTTACGTAAAGTAGTAATATTAGTATCTTTTTAATGCAATTTAATGAATTGTTGCATCCGAAAGATGCATCTGGAATGCTAATTTGCTATTAATATTAATGAGACTCTAATTAACAAAATTAAATGACATTACACACGCCGCATACATTAACAAAATAAACTCGAGTAGATTTTGAACTATCTCAAGAGGTCAAATACATATATTTTTACAGCAAAGCTAAACCGAAAGGGTTAGAATGTATGGCTTTACAAGCCTATGTATATGTGCCTACTTATTTGATATGTAAATAAATAAATACTATAAGGACATTATTACACATATTGACTAAATCTCACCGTAAGCTCAATGAAGGCTTTTGTTGTAGGTAGTTAGACAACGATATAAATACTTAAATACATAGAACAGCCATGACTCAGGAACAAATATCCGTGCGCATCACATAAATAAATGCCCTTACCAGGATTTGAACCCGGGACCATCGGCTTCATAGGCATGGTCACTAGGTCACTACCCACTAGGCCAGACCGGTCGTCATATATGCAATTTTGTATATATGTTCGTGCAGGTGTCTTTATTAGGTGTGTCTGTAGTTAAAATTTCTGATAAAAGCAGTAGCTATATCTATTCGTTTTTTTAGAAAGGTGAATTTTTTAAATATTATTTTAACATATATACGAGTAGGTATATATAATATATAATATTTGGGGACAATCTTCACAGACCGACGTAGCCCCAAACTAAGCTAAGCTTGTTCTACGGATACTCAGTGACGATATATATAATTATATAGTTAAATACATACTTACATACATATAAAACATCCATAACTAAGGAACAAATATTCGTGATAAACACACAAATAAATGCCTTCACCGGGATTCGAATCCAGGGCCTCCTGCTTCAATAATAATAAAATATGTATACTTAGTGTTTTTAAGTTGGTGTGCTCCACGGTGGCGTCTTAATGACGGTGCGCTGTCAATGGAAACCGCGAAAATCTAACAATAAGTTCGTCAATTGCGGGCATTTTCCTTTGTCAGTCTAATTACGTCTTAGTGAGAGTAAAAGAGAAAGATCCCAGCAATTAGCAAATTTCGGTTTTCGCGGTAGGCCCCCTGTTTTTATGTCATGGATGACATCTTAAGCATATAACCCTCTTTAAAAGAAGACGTTTTTTACATAAAAGCCGTAGTCGAATTAAAAAAAAAACGTTTGCACTTGTTGTTTCTAAATTATGTCCCAGTCACTTAAAATTAAACATTTATTCAATATTCCAGTCCATACATTACAATTTAATGTCATTAATAACATTATGTGCAAATTTCAACGACTACCGTCGGGGATTCTGCGAGTTGCCAAGTTTTGCGAAATAATTTATGCATTTGTGAGGTTACAATAAATTATTATATTAATAAATATTTATAACCACTAGAAAGGATTTACTTTACATTGCTTATCGGCATTCAAATATTCAACTTTCATATTACGATTGAAAATAAGTAATAAGTAATAATACATATGTGCCGAAAGAGTATGCATGTATTGTGGATAAAATTACGTGTAGTTTGCTTCGAGATGCAGCCGCGAGGTTAAAAAAACATCAATGTAATCAATTTGTAATTTTGAATTACGCGCCTGGTCTGAAAGCACAAAATTTACATAATGATTGAAAACCTTATCCTATATTACGTCGGTTAAATATATGCATTTTGTAGGTAAACAAAGCAAACAAGGTAAACAAAACGCAGTAAACAAATAAACAAACATTATAAAATGTTTTTTTTATATTCATACATATTTATAACCACTAAAAAGATTATCTCTACATTCCATGTCGGTATTAAAATATCCAAGTTAATATTATTTTAACAGCAGTTTTTTTTTTTTTTTTTAACGTCTGAGTCTGAGCCTCATACCTATGTTTGTTGGTGATCCTTGTCTGTGTATAATAACTTGATAAGACACATGTGAAAGATTAAACATAATTAGAATAAGAAACTAAAACAAAATCATGGAAAAATCATCATTGGTCAAATTATTCACTTTATGTAAATCATCCAATGTTGTGTAAAACCCTATAATGGTTAATAAATAATAATTTACGATTATCCAATGTCAAGTTTGGCAACACCGTTGGAATCCGATCCGCCCCTTGACATTGGTGTGAAGTCCACGAAGTTGTAGGGAGAGATCGTAAAGGTCAGAATTATAATAGTATCATCATTTACATAACTAGTGCATTATTATTATTATTATTTATTATTATTTTATTTGATACACTAGCAGCTCTTGGAGCACTTGTGTTTATTTAGCATTTTTTAATGTTCTAAAATGTGTATCTAGGCTAGTTCACTGACGGTGCACTAACAACAGTTTCTGGTAGAGAGTTCCACACATTTACTACACGATTTGGCAAGAAGTGTTTCCTAGGGTTGCTAGCACATGGAGGTTTGACTAGTTTTTTAGTGTCCTCTTAACCTTACATTCTGGCTTGATATGTATAGGTCTTTAATATTTGGAATATTGTAGTGTCCAGACAAGACTTTGTATGTCTCAATAAGATCGCCTCGCTTCCTTCTGTCCTCCAATGTTGTAAGACCTAATTCCTAAAGCCGTTCTTCTTATGGCTTGTCTTTCAGTGAAGCAACCATTTTAGTTGCTCTTCGCTGTACTTTTTCCAGCAAAGTGATGTCCTTTTTAAAGTAGGGGGACCATATCTGAAAAGCATACTCAAGTAAAGGACGTCATGTTTACACAAATTTTATTCTTACTTTACCCTAGTTTTCGCTGCGATTTTTCTTGGCAATAGATCTATCTCCCATTAGTCCTGCTTTAATAATACCCTCCCTCTTTAATGGTCACTTGATTTCTCCAGAATTTCATCATCAGATCCTTACATACAAGCAAATGAACCAAACTGTATATATATGTTACTGTAAAAGCCCTAAGTACGGTAAAACCTAGGATTTACCGGTAAAATCCAGGTTTTTACCGTACTTCTGTATTTTACAGTAACATAGGTATATAATCTTTTTCAGGAACTTAAATAGAGCTCCAGTGAATTCAAAACCTCCTTCTTCAAATTTTGAAATTTTTTGTAAAGTGTCGCCATTGTCAGCAATTTATTTAAAAAAAACCGCTTGCGACATTCCAAACAAAGTAGGAAAAATCACAGAAATACTGTATGGAGAAAAAAATCCGTAAATTTTTAAAACTATATTAAAACTGTAGCCTCAACATTTTTGTTCCAAATCTTTCATAAAAGAGAATCCATTATAAGCATAGTTTTCAATGTCGTAGTCAGGGCCGTGTCGTAACGTTATTATGTATAATTTATGTGTTTTGGCGGCATTCCATCCAGCAGAGGTCACTGCCCTTGCTAAAGGCGACAAATCGTTTTATGGAATATATAATAAATAGGTTACTTACATTATAATTAAATAATAAATAAATAGATAAATATTAGACATTCTTACACAAATTGACTTAGCCCCACAGTAAGCTCAAGAAGGCTTGTATTATGGGTAGTCAGACAACAATATATCGTATACGACACGTAACGGTACATATATGTAATATAATTATAAATAATTAAAATTAATAGAAAACACCCATGACTCAGGAACAATCTGTGCTCATCACACAAATAAATGGCCTTACCGGAATTCGAACCCAGGACCATCGGTTTCGTAGGCAGGGTCACTAGGCCAGACCGGTCGTCAAATTATTATGTTATAATTACAATATTAATTGCAACAGCAGTAATCCTACACCCAGAAACATTAGAAACTGTCACGCACGTTATGGTCTCATTTTAATAGTAATTATTTAAAAAAAAACTCTACTATCAACTGTTTTACTGTGATGCCAATTTCAAAACGCACATTACTCGCCTAACTAGATCGCGCATTAAGTTTTGTAAGGGGGTTAAAACATATCCGCATTAGGTAAATGAGTTCAATCGTTGCTAAATATTTGACTCATGAATTATCTAACTACTTTTACCCGGTGTATTAAGATTTGTTCATTTATTTATTTAAACTTTATTGCACAATAAAAATAAGTACAAATAGCGGACTTAATGCCTTAAGGCTATCTCTAACAGTCAACCATAGGGCAAAACAGAAAAATAATTCAGAATACATAACATTTATAAACAATTTTGGACATTGACAACATTATTTACAACGTTACACATTACAAACATTACATATATATAGACTTATTGCTATATAAATACCAATATATATATATACAAATATATATATAAATACCAATATGTATATATATATATATATATATATATATTGGTATTTATATAGCAATATATAATATAATAATAATGTTTATGTAATAAGCACACATATTTTTTTACTACTGTATGTCAAATATTTATGTAGTTACTCGTATTTCACAGGCCCAAAATCAATTGACCTTAAGGACAACATGCAAATCATCACAATGATTCTAACGGCCAGTCAAGGCAGCGTGGCGTAAGCTTGCGTGGCTCTATTTGTATTCCACCGGGAAGGTTAAAAAACAAACATAACATATGCGAATTCTAATCATATCATTAGAGAAATACCCTTGAAAGGGTCATTGCTAAAATTAGGACATAGGTAGGGTACAGTAGAGTTTTACATACAAAACTCCTACTCGCTCTATTTTCATCGTATTATTATTTTAAGCTATTTATGTGCGCATGCCATGGATGCCAATTCGAATTTACATTCCGATATAAAAATGATGTCATCTTGTGATCATAAGTGCGTGCATTTTGCTCGCTTAGCTACGTACACGTAGACACGCACGGGCGAATGATTACAAAATGACATTATTTTGTCATCGCATTGTACCTTTCTTTTAAAGCGGAAAATATGGGAGAGTTTACCAACTGGAAGAAGGTCACCAGGCACCGCGACAACTGGAGGAAGATTGTGGCGGAGGCCAAGACCCACAAAGGGTTGTAGCGCCAAAGGAATTGAAAATTAAATTGAATAATTTTAAATTTATTTATCTTTTGATTCTTTTTTGCGTGAAAGAATAAACAACCATCCGTCTACACATTCATCCACGCTTACAAGCTTTAACCTTTTGAACGCCAAGTACACCTAAAGGCGTCGTTACTTAGTCGTGCCCTCAGCGCCAAGGACAACTATAGTCTATATGTGTTATGGCAGACGCTGTCAAAGTAACCTAATAAATTTCATTCTAGTAAGGTATTTACATTAGCTCCCTTGCGCCCGGGAGCTTGGCGTTTGAGTGATGTTTGTGTTGATGACATAAAGCGTTCAAAGGGTTAACGTACTTAATTATTACCAAAATAATATTGCCTAGCTATTCCGCTAAGCTGTTAAACTCGTAAATTACTAGCGTATTAGTGCCTGCAATTAAAGAAAAATACGCAAATACAGGCAAACACACTACCGTCAAAAGAGATGTTTCCTGTTTTTGAAATAAATTATTTCACACCATGCACGAAAAATATTAGAAAAACCTAGACCCTATTTATTTTCAGACCCAATTTCTGTTTAATAAACCCGAAAGAACTATTAAGAGTAGGGAACTTGACCGTGACGTCATTGTTCTGTATTTCATAGAGATTCCATAGTGACATTAAGGGCTAATCGCTACCCTGCCCTTCCCTATATTTTCCCGATTGTATGAAACTCGACACGTGTCTCGCTTCTCTACGAGGCATCTTTCCGAGGCAAGTTTATAAATTGATTTCCTATAATAGAATCTGCTTCACGTCAGTAAAACTGTGGTAATAATTGTACCCTATAATTTGAATTGTAACATTAACTTACGTTACCTACCATATTTTCAAAAGCCCACAGTCTGAAGCATGTTATCACGCAATTTAAATGCATTAGTCGCACTCTTACGACAAGGATTTGTGCCGAACCACACAAAATTTGTAATCGAATTGCTATCCATTCAAACGGTAGTTTCACAAACTTAAAGTACAAAATAACAAAATGTAATGCTGTTTTCGAGTAAACGAGGCATAAGATGTGAGCGGAACATTGCCATACTCAGTAATTTTTCATAATGTTGTGGAATCTGAGCCAACTAACAAAAATAGCTAATTCTTAAAAACATATTTAAGAATGACTGGATGTTATTGGTAATTCTATAAACTCTAATGAAACATCTTCAATAAAGGAGATTGTAATATATTTTTCATGTTTTATTCGTATGACATATTTCAATTACAATAAAAAACAATACAAATACAGCTCTGCTCATGATTTGAAAGTGGGTTATTCTTATTCTATGAAGTGTGCAGAAAGTGAACGTTTTTCTCTAGTGTTTTACTAATTTACTCTCCAAATACGTTTTATTATTATTATTTTACGATGAGCAATTAATGGTTTTCAATGGAATAATTGTACAATTTTCATTATGATATTTAACTACCTATTTCATAAATAACAATACCTACCTACTTTTACCTGAATTGTTAATTAAAAGTCCCTCAAGATATACTACGAGTATAATAGTGTTTACTTAGTCATGTTTTTTTAATACACATGGATTTAACACTCTTATTCCTCTCACTGCGTTCGAGCGACAAACTACTGAGACTGAAATAATCTACTATTGTTGCAATGTTGCACACCTCAGCAGAAGAAATTATACAGAAAGAAAACAGCAACAGAGCGCCTTATTTTGCTAAAGAGCGATCTCTTCCAGATAATATTTAGGGTACCTATACCTACAAATACCTCTTGCGCGTGTGACTTGTGCCGATTGACATAGCAGACTTCAATGGTGCTTCAATGATGAAATGTCAAGAATAATAAGTCTGAGCTCTCGAATTCTTTGACCTTAAATGTACATAATGATGATTTGATTATGAACATGCGTAATACTGGTGTGTAGGCGTGAAATATAATGCATTTTTAGAATTGCCTCCTACATGGCCTTTTTAGAGATAAGTAAGTATGGAATAATATCCTTATTTATTTTGTTGACGTGGCGTTTAAAACATATATTTTACACGTGTTGTCATAAAACTGAGTTAATAAATAAAGGATGAAGGAATGGAGTTAATAAAACGACAGTTGTGTCCAAATTAATGATATATCAAAAAAACACAAAATTGTCAAAACTTCAACCTAAGTAATAAGAAGTTTAGTATGTTTTCCACCTTCCCAGGCTTCAGTTATCCCCAGTCATATAAGCGGTTGTAGGATCCACACTTGCGAACGGACCCAATGTCAGATGCAAGGGTCGAAATACTCGAAATATCAGCACATCGTTAACAATATTTGAGATGTGAAAAAATAGTTCAAGTGCGAAAATATCCATCATTGAACATTTTTGGCAATTCGAGATAAAGTATTTTCTACATGTCAAATAGTGTCAAAGATGTTTATTTCGTGAAACGGTAAACGACCCTTGCTCGAGCCTGACATCGGATCCGTTCACTAGGGTCCAGGTGGCCGTATGGATCTAATAAGTCCATTTACCCCAGTTAAGTTTAGTAAAATTAAGCAGCAATGTTCCAAATTCCTTGAAAAGGACACAAATAAACTTTACTAATTAAAATATCTAGCCGTGTTGTAATTTTTTAATTTTTCGCCATATCCACATCCATAATTGCACGATTTGGAGTAAGTATCATTTATTAATAGAGCGCACATCACACGTAACGCATTTTATGCAACGGGCAAATTTATTCTAATATAGACCCTATTTCATTTTAAATAAAGTTTTATATTGAAAGAAATAAAATATTGTAAACACAAAGTTTACTTAAAACGACTTATGTGTTATTAAAAGTCAAATGTGTTGTGTTGTTTCGAATGTGTAAAGTTGTAAACAGTAAAGAAAGCTATGAGATTCACACCGTGCTTAAAATGCTACAGACGATTGTTTTCGGATCAGATACTCGTACAAATTGTATAATTGTATCTCGGATCTAGCTTTTTACACAAATTTGAGAACCGGATGTGAATTTACGTACAATTTTTGTTCTCCAACTTATAAAAAACAATGTACCCTCTCTATGTATCATAACTATTTGTTACGAGTTTACCTATTATGTACTCGTAGCGTAGTATATATGTATTTGTGCGACGTATGTAGGGTCATGAGTTCAAATCGAGACACGTGCTAGTTGGTGACTGTGAAACAGGTTAACAAAAAACTGGCCAAGTGCGAGTCGGACTCGCACAGGTTGATTGATATATTTATTCGTTATAACATAGGTACATTGTATTGGTCTTAGAGGTAAAGCATATTGCGAACACTATGTTTTGCCGCTTGGCGTACGAATTTGTTTTTATATAAAATTAAGTTAACATGCACAGGTCTAAGGTATGCTTCATTAGTCAAATCAATTACAAAAATAATAAATCACTTCAGAAAGATAAACTCACAATAACAATGAAATATTAAAGAATGTCAAATGTCAAAACAATGAAATTTTATAGAACTACAAATAATGTCAAAAATAGAAAAAGAGCTATAAATCATTATCATTCAAAAACTGTTGTATACTATAGTAACATTTCTTGAGTACAATACAATACAAATCCTCTTTATTGCACAACCTCTGAAAAAAAATGTACATGGAAACACATAAAAAACATGAAGATAGAGGTAAACAACAGGCGGCCTTATCGCTACAGAGCGATCTCTTCCAGACAACCTTTAGGTAGTGTAGAACTGAAACTTAAATTAACTAATTAGGAGGTGCAAAAAAACTAAATAGCAAACTAAATTAAAACTAAAATACCCTTAAAATTTAAGTCTACAACAGTAAGACAATACATATACATACACACTACTTACATAATTATATACCTACATATATACAATACTATATAATTCTTGCCAAAAGTGATAATCAGTAACGCGGACAGAAACACTAAGGAAGGGACAGATAATAGTCTTTAAGATGGGATGGGATGGGAGTAGTAGCGTTTTTAACGCCTTCTTAAAATGTGCAATATTTAATTCTTTAATATTGTTCGGAATTCTATTATATATTTGAGGTGCCATTCCTAGCACACTTTTGCGCAATCATAGCTGTTTTACACACTTTATGGCATAATTCATTTTTGTATTGAGATCGTACAGGGAGCTTACGTGTGTCAGCAATTTTATCAAAAAGGTTTGGATTACATTTCACAAAGACAGCCATTTCCAAGATACATAGACAGGGCAAAGTTAGGATATTTAGTGATCTAAAGTACGGAATACAACTATCCATAATTTTTATCGGCTGTGGCTTCCAAATCGGAGGTCGTAGCTTAACGCTTCTCCAGACGCCACAGATACGAGCAACCGATTGAATTCGTTACTCCTTAACGCCAGCAATTACCAAAAACTGCATGCCATTTGTTGCAAGTTGCAGTGGAAGTCTTTAGAACCGTAATTTGTACCAATGAGTTTTTTTCTCGTTAAAACATCAAACCCCATTTTCCCCTTCTTAAGGGGTTAATATTAAAAACCTTTTCTGCTGACTCCTAGTCTAAGATCCTACTTTAAGGGGCTAGGTGCGTTGTCTGTCAGGATCAGGATCGTAGTGACAGGAATGATATCATGACTTAAACGGCTTCTATTCGAATAAATTCGAACAAATATTACTTAATTAAATATTAAGCAGAAGTCTAAATATTTAGCCCCATCATAGTCAAAACTGATAAGGAATAATAGAGTGCCATTCGTAGGTGGATCAAACGATCAATTACAAAATCGTTGGTGGTCGGTAGTAAATAACTTTTAATCATTAATATGGCATTAAGTTTTTCTTTTGTGCAATATAGTTTTAAATAAATAAATAAATATTTATAACCTATTATCATCATTAAAATTCGCAGACTGTGCTAAGACATCTCTGCCACTATAACTACATGTTTTATAAGTAGACACTTTCTTTTTTTGCCTCATTTCATTAGCTAAAAATTTGATTTAACGATAGTCTGTAAAACCGCAAGAGACTAATCGACTATGATCTTTGACTCCTTCTGACATAATAAACGTAAGTTGTGTAGTAGTAGTAGTAGTTGTGTTGTGTATATAGTAGTTGTGTAGTACTAAACATTAGAAAAAAAAATTAAGGTAGCATTCTGAAAAGTTCAGCTCCAGACGCTCACCGTCAACCATAAGCATAGACAAAAGTTGACCATAAATAAGCAGTTAGAGTCCGACCAAGCTAAGTTGGCAACGATTTTGATACCTGTGCGAGTGTTAAATAAACGTTATAATTTGACGTTTAAAATAACACTTGCGCTGTCTGGGCCATCAAAATCACTGCCAACTTATCTTGGTCTGACTCTAAGCATGTACCGGAAGAAACTCGGAGATAGGCGCGGCCAATACGGCTGGTTGACAATGTTGACATCGCCCTTGCGACTTGACGACAGCGCGCTAACGACGCCGCCTAGGGGGAAACCACGAGCGATCCGCGCGCCGACTCCGCGCCGACGCCGGATTGCAAGTTTGGTGACTTTCTTGACACCCTGTTGGAAGCACGGTACTGACAGTTGTCAACGCACCGCTTAGCTTCTGCTGAGGCAAGGCGATGCTGTCTCGATGCCGATAAGTATGCGTTACAGTATGGAGTTTCCTAAAATGTTTAGTGAGCGGGTCGGGTTGAAAGGGTGTCGACATTTTGGTTCCAATCTTTTTAGTGCGCTTCAACCTTAACAGTTCACTGGCGAAACTGGCCCTTTTCACGAAAGTGACTTTTTATACGTGGTAACTATGTCACGGGCTCTTATGAAAACGGATCGAATTTATCTCCAAAGTACGATAAGCGAACGTCAAATTACTGACAAGTGAAATCTGACGAAAGCGCGATCTTATGCATATTTAGGCACTGTAATTTTGGACGCCCCTAGGCAATCTCTAACTGAGCGTTAATAGTGACCCTAAGGCCTAATCCATTTTGCGTGACACGCGATTACATGTATAATTGCTTGCAACTTATATCAACTGACATCTATTAATAAAACAATGTCCCTCGCCGCGTCTGTCTGTCTGTATGTTCGCGATAAGCTCAAAAACTACTGAACTGCTTTTCATGCGGGTTTCACCTATCAATAGAGTTATTCTTGAGTGTATACTGTATTATTTGTTAATGTTTTGTGTAACCCGTGCGAAGCCGGGCGCGACGATAATAATATCTAAGGCTTAATGTTCAGGGACCGTATAAGTACTGTTATTTTAATGATACCTATTACGAATTGCCTGATGCTAAGCAATTGGCGTCGCCCATGGTTCACTACATATATACTTACTTATTCCGTTGGCTCAGCGATCCAAAATGAGACTTGGCCTCCGACACAAGACAGCGCCACTTTTCTCGATCCTGTGCGACTTCCCGCCACTTGTTGACTCTAAATTCGCGCAGATCCGCCTCCACCATGTCGCTCCAGCGCCTCTGGGGCGTCCGATAGCACCTGCATATGATATCATATACCACATAATCAACAGAGAATAATATAATACTGATATGACTAGGTAACAACAACCGGTCTTTTCGCTAAAAAGCGATCTCTTTCAGACAACCTTAGAGTAGACAACGAATAACGGACAACAGTGAACGAGTACTGCCGATATGAGATTATGTAGAGTACGAGAGGGTAAAAGTGAAAAGGCAATGTGGAAAAGAAGACTGTTAAGTTGGTACATAATCAATCACATGTTAAATCTTATGTAAAAGTGATACTTATGTTAAACATGCCATAAACAGTGGAGTACTGCCATAATACCCATATTAGGTACCCACTGCGGTGGTTTTACGAGTGTCAATAGCCACTGAGCTCGTAAAAGCAGTGTACAATAGTATTCAACCATTTGAAGGATTACCACGGTAGCTGTATGTAAGCTTCTTCACAGACATGTAAATAATAATTACTGCTACCTAGCTTTCTTTGTCATTCTACATTGACATTCAGAACAGGGAATAGTAGACTAAAAGCAGTTTGCATAATGATGTTACAAAATTTTGGCATTTATTTATAAAGGAGAGAAGAAGAACCATGAGAGAAGTAGGACCATGAACAGATAATACAATACGATAATTTTATGAAACAAACGTTCGCAATCATCAAATTACTTTATCTTTTGCTGTTGCTGTGGAGGTTTCAATTTTCTACATTTAGCAAGGGCGTTAATTTTTGACGCTTACAGGGACCATACTATGGCTTAACGATGTACTTGCTCACACTGTGTCATCTGTTAGCTTCGACGTTCCGCTAAAAAAGAGTAAAAAAAAAATGGTCGACGTTAATAGCATAAACGCGCCCTTAACAAAATTAAGCGAGAGTTCAATATGCCTTGAGACCTCACTAAGTTATGTCAATGTCATCATTGACAAAGATAAAGTCAGCGACTTGGTAGTCTGTATCACTGACTTGTCTCTGGTTTCATGCATAGTGCGTTCTTTGGTAGCAGACAATGTGACGAGTATTCGCTAATTTTATGTGCGTTATGCCTTGAGACCTCACTAAGTTATGTCAATGTCATCATTGACAAAGATAAAGTCAGCGACTTGGTAGTCTGTATCACTGACTTGTCTCTGGTTTCATGCATAGTGCGTTCTTTGGTAGCAGACAATGTGACGAGTATTCGCTAATTTTATGTGCGTACATGCTCTGGGATTTTACGCAGTAGGGTTCGCATGTACAGAGGAATGCGGTTAAATAAAAAAAATACAGCTTTGGTACAAATTAAAGCCTTAAAATACCTGCCAGGTGGACGAATTTGATTAACAATAAACCTTGACAAACTGAGGCTGTTTGAACAAAAGTAAAAACGCAAACCCTTGCTGACGCTTCTTTCTTTCACGCCTGCATCTAGGAACCGAATTCTACAGCTAATCCTTTGACGCACGGTGTGTGGTGAAAATTTTATTTTTAAGAACGACAATTCTATTCCTTCTGCCTACTAGGAAATAAATTATATTTAAGTTCTTAAGTTCGTAGCTGTGTAACGTCTGTCACCCCCTAGGTGCTGGGAGCCGGGTCACCGGGTGAAGTTGGGCAGCGCAGGATCGATGGATGCCTTTAATCAGCAGGCAACAACTACCCTTTTCTCAAAATGTTGACATGACTTACTTCAAATTAGGTCCGGAAATACTACAGATCAGGTGCGATGAGTGAAGATGATATGTAAAGGAATTTCATACAGCCTTACACACCCAGGCCTGTAACGCAACCTTCTTTTGTTTTTAAACGTCAAATTGTGGCACGTCTTGGCATTCAACCATAAAAAACCTGTAAGCAAAATTCTGTCATTATGTTTGTTTTCTTTTTTTTTCTTTTTTCTTTTTTGTGTTTGTTAAATATTATTTCATGGGTTTAAAGGGGAACAAAAATTTCATTATTTTTGCGCTATGACGCACGGCTTAGGAGATACAGTCCCATAAAGTTTTTTTTTTCAGTCATGCAGAAGTCTTTATAGGGCTGTATCTCCTAAACCGTGCGTCGTAGCTTAAAAATAATCAAATTTTCGTTCCTCTTTTAATACCCTAAAAGTAATAATAACAGTCATCAATCATCATCATCATCCTATTTTTTTTTAATTATTTCATTGCAAGTTTGAGAAAAGCACTATACAAATCATGGCGAGAAACGGGGTTGCGGCCGTCTATATCTACTTGGCCTGCAACCCTCCCTCTCCTCTATAGTAATGTACTATTCTTTTATTTTTAAATAATGTCATGGTTTTATGAGTAGACACACCTAATAAAGTTAGCAAGATAGGCTGCTGTTCCAATCGGCCAAGCTTAACTTCGAAATATTTTTGCGGCCTTCGAAGAGTAACATATTATTGGCGGTGAGTGTAATCTAACTAACGTAGCATAGCGCCGCCGTTTTGATCCGGTGAAGAACCAGCTAATGTCTTAACTTAAGTATTATTTCAAAACAAAAGAAATTATACAGATACACCTTTTGTTATCTGTCATGGGAATTTCCGAAAATTTCGTTATTTACGTTAAAATTCTGCTACAAAACCTATTTACAAATTTCAATGTTTTAATATTTTAGGACTGAATTTATGTTAACCCTACGCTTATAACTCTTTGGCACAGTCTGAGACCAGCCCGCATGATTGTTGGTTTTGTCCAAGTTGATTGCCGTGAATATTGATTTCCATATTACGTGGTGAAAATGCGTAACTTCTCAGCGCTGCAAAAACAATTATAATATTCAATATAGCTTTACCTATACTGATATTATTAATATTTTCTTAAAAAGATATATATTAAATAGATTATAGAGGCAGTTTAGATCTTTTCGATCAGATGCAGGAAAACATATAATATTAAATATATACATCGCGAAGACATAAGTAGATAAATTAATTCATCTGAAATGGATGTTAGTGTAATTTTTGTCAATAAAATGTCAAAATTAATCAAATAAAATGGGCAATTAAGATGTTAAAAAACATGCTAATCGTGCGTGCGTAGCGCTCTGTACGTAAACATAGTTTGTTGGCACATCAATATTTATTCTAACCATCATTAAACCCGCAAATTACTCAACTGGTAATGTTCGTGACCTCCCACCTATCAGTCTTCTAAATTCGAAAAAAAATCGCATAACGCCCTCCAATTAAAAAACTTCCTCGTCCGAGTCTATGGTAGCATCTCCCTTTCTTGCACAACTACCATACCTATCCTTTCTCCGCCCCACCGCGGCCATTTAGCTATATAGTACCTGATACCATCCAAGAACATCACACTACTTCACTAGTAACCGAAGTGACCCATCACTAAGCATCATGAAAGCCTTCGTAGCGGTAAGTCCAGTGCAGTGCCCGTGCCAAGTGATTTAAAAAAAGAACTAAAAAGTGACAAGTGATTGTGACGTTCCGAAATCAAGTTTGACAGTGCATCGGTATTTTAAATTTGGAATCCGATTTAATCGATGATTATTGAAACGTGTTTTGGTTCACAGGTGTGATTTAATTTTTTTGGACTATTTTTATGCACTGAAGTTGATTTCAGAACTTTTTAGTTTGAGTTTAATGACCGACATTCTTACGTTACGATTAAACGAATATCTTACTACTTTATCAACACGGTATATAAGTTAATCCTATCTATTTCAAAATGATGAATAACTTCAGGAAATTTCAGTATTTTAAAACAGCAAGTGTAAGCAATTAGTTTAATCATCTTGACAATGTGTTGGCGTTACTTTAACAATTTTGTTTGAAGCAGTAAAATAATGAGTAATGTTGTATCTCTATTCAAATTGAGTTCACACCATACATCGTTAGTCAACTGTTTTGTCCCATCGCTCAGTACACGCCACACAATACATCATTACCTAACGATAATTGTCTATGGTTTTGGTAATGATGTTCTCTACATACTGCCTACTCTAAAACGTATCGATTATATCTTTCCAGCAGGTCAAAAGTTCAATTGCTTCTAGACATTATTTATGAAGGTAATTTTAATGGCCCTAAAGTTAGCACGTATGTGAAAATAGCGATATTTTATAGGCTCTAACAACATTTTATTAGAAGGTAATCAATTAAGGCTGTAAAAGACGAGATACTAAGGTACAAGCTAACTTTCCGAAACATTAAACTGACAGAAAGTTTGTTGTTCTTCGGAAAATATTATGTCTTTGAAACATTAGTAATGTGATAAATGGATAAAGTACTCATAGGTATATATAAATAAATACATCCATATGAACCGTTTACAGTGTTCATTATGTCACCATTGTGATGTTTTGAAGTACATTTATTAGAATTTGATTTTTTTTTATCAATGGTTTTCAGAACATTATACAATAGTAACGAAATTGAATATATCACTATACGACACATAATGTACCTAGATATCAGTCGTTATTAAAAAAAGAGAATAAGTTTTGTTTTTATTCCAACATTAAATAATGGGACCATCTAGCAGTAACAAAATAAGAAGCATTATCTGAGTACGCATTCGATATCAAGTCAGTACATTCGTTGGATATTTAAGAATAAGGGTTCAGTTTGGCAATAATCCTTCAGTTCCCGCACCGTTCACTGACGCCGTAAACTACGCCAATTATATTCTATTGCACAAGTGCGTGTCTTTACTTGAGCAAGCCTAGCCTGCGGGTCAGAGGTTACGCATATTTAAAACTTACAAACTCTAGTAAAAGTAATTAAACTTCTATGTAACGTTCAAGTAATTGACCATGCGTTGCGAAAGACTTTTTAATAGGATGTTAAGTCAAGAATTCTTAAATAAAACTTAAAACTTAGATTTTTCTAGTAACAAAATGGTATCATATAATAGATTGAACCGATGTCAAGTCTCCCTTAATCTATTTATACTCGTATATCTTATACAACAAATTCCCTCGCCGCGTCTGTCTGTATGTATGTTCGCGATAAACTCAAAAACTACTAAACGACTTTTCATGTGGTTTACATATATCAATAGTGATTCTTTAGGAAAGTTTAGGTGTATAATTTTATAAGACTTCCCCGTGCTAAGACTAAATTTATGATAAAGTTAATTAGCAATATTAGGTACTTGTTGATGTCTTTCGATGAGCTCATGAGCGTTTAATTTTGTTGTATGAATAAAATGACGTGACGCAGCGTAAACAAATGAAACGTACAGCTCGTCTTATATTGAGTGTTGACTTTACGATGTGCTTACGAGCTATGACACATTACATTAGTTATTTAAGTAAAACAGCATGTAAACAGTACTTACGCATAAACAAGAATAAGCAAATTGATTATAATTTGAGCGACTCAATAATTATGTTTACGAATTTTGACACATTTGTTATTTAAAAAATGTAATTAATATGTACTTAGGCATAATGAAGTATAGGCAAATTGATTAAATAGAAAACTTAAAAAGAGATTAATGTAACGCAGAATTCTTAATTCGCTAAAGATACAAGGACACAATTTTTAAAGTATGTATTATGCATACTTTAACTCTTGCATAACAAACTAGGTATTCATCAAATTCCAAACACGAAAGTTCGCTGGTTTAATTCAGAAATCGAACACCGTTTGAATATTAAATTTAAAATCGGTTGAGCGAAATTTTAACAAAAACGATTTTTTATTTTTTATTCCGATTCTTTTAGAAAAGTTAGACTGACTTGGGACCTTAATTAATCAAGTTCACCAAATTTTTAATGAAGTTTTATGCAATTTAAAACTTTTATTCGAAAGTTTGTGATTTTAGGTTACGTATTTAGAATCGATTGCCATGAAATTTTATATAGATAATGTCATATGCATAGTAACTTTCCTTAATGAGTAATTTCTACAATAATAGGTATTGGTGTAAGCCCAAGAAAAAAACATTTAGTTACTTGCTTTTTAGTAATAATATTTTATTTTATATATCCGGGCTGTTATTACCGATCACAAAGTTTATTATGAGAAATCTTCCCATTGTCTGTGCCTAATACATAATCATAGCATGATTGAGCGCCATAGACGTCTCGATCGACGAAAGCTCTGTACTTAATGACACTAGCGTGACTTCCGCCACGGAAGCCTTGCATAACCTAAAGTGCATCATAAGTCCATAGAGTATAGAATTAAAAAAAAAAGTATGTCACTTGAACACATTTAACGATTGGGAAAGACATAATGTTAGACACGTAAATTATTCGTGGATTTTAAAATATTATTTTACCTAAAAAAAATTTTCAGTTGTGTTCTAAGACTTTTTGATTGACTTAATATGAATACAGAATAAAGTTCATTTATTTGTATAGCTTATATTTTTTTAGTGTTTATGAGGGCAAAGATCATCTAGAGCGTCTAACATTTAAACTGAATGCAGCCGTGATGCAACTGAGACACTATATCACCTCAACTCTGACCTTTCTTGTGAACTTTCACTGCCGTTTCCAATGTTGTTTCATCTCGTATTAGACAAAATTTTATCGTTTTTAAGAAAACAAACCATTAAATTTAGCAATAAAATTATAATTGAATAATTACGCTTGCATGTAAGAGCAACGAGTGTTACGTGCGTGACGTGAGGAAAGTAAAATTGTTAAGAATGGCGACATGCTGCCTAACCTTATGCCACTTGACCCAATGCTCGTGAGAACTTAACAAATTTCACTTTCAACTTCACTTGAATATCTTAAAAAACAACTGAAGTCCGTTGGTCAGAGATTATGCAACGGTAGCCCACGTATTTGCATATTATACGGTTTATAGTAGCGGAGACTTACTTAGCAAATAAAATGCTCAGAATTGGAAAGCAAGACAATGCACGTTTCACATAATTTACATTTGCAAGTGGTTGGGTCATAAAGCAATTTAAAAGTGGCATTAGCGTTTGAATTATCATATTTGAATAGGTATAGTATAGTCTCCACTTAGTAACAGTTGACAGTACCCGATAGGTACCATTGACGAAGCGATTTCAATTTCTTTGTCGCGATTGTTATCAGATTTAAACTTGATTTTATATTGATAGTATTTATAGTGTCTAACTAGTTTCATTGTTTGCAGTGCATAGCCCTCGCGTTGGTAGCGGCCGTCCGTGCCGAGGCCCCCTTGTCTGGTGGCGGCTACAACTACAACCGCCCGTCCGGTGGTGGATTCAGCGGCGGCTTCAGCGGTGGCCTGAGCGGTGGCGGCGGGTACCGCGCCGTCTCCTCCGGCTACCAGACCTCCGAGGGCCAGAACGTTGACCAGCAACTCCTCGAGCAAGTGCGCCAAATCCTCCTGAAGGAAGAGTCCTCCGCTTCCTCCGGCAGTATCAGCGGTGGTTTCGGCGGAAGCGCTCCTTCTTCCTCTTACGGCGCTCCCTCGTCCTCCTACGGTGCCCCTTCATCGTCCTATGGAGCCCCGTCCTCCAGCTACGGAGTGCCCTCTTCCGGTGGCCGCGTCGTTGGTATCAATCTTGAGGGAGTCCGTCAAGCCATCCAGGTCGCGCAATTCGAGCAGTCCGGTGGCTCTTCCGGTGGATACCCATCTGGCCCATCCTCCTCCTACGGAGCTCCCGCCCGCGCCCCCTCCGGCAGCTACGGTGCCCCCTACTAAGTCTCTAACAAGATTCCGAACGCAAAATATCGACTGGACCCTCCCGTGATCGGATTTTACCAACTAACAACCGTTACTTCTAGTCCATGCGTAGGTCCTCGATAGCCACTGAACGTTCGGATATTGTTTTATTCGGGCGACTTCGTAAGATCTCTGGAGCGGCCGAATGTTTAATCAATTTGGTCGGCAGTCACGTACAATGTAGGTGATGCCGGCGCCCACCAGGCTCTTGTCTCACCAAATCCAACACTTGCGACTATGCACGCGAACGGGTTGCAACTTCCCAGCGGCCGGCCAGTCGTCATTGGCCCTCGTCCTGGTTATACTGAGAGCATACTGCGGCTCTCAGCGACTGGGCCGTGTGCCAAAACGCGCGAAGTGGCCGGCCGTTGGGCTCAACATTTGTATAAAGTTTATTATAAGTATAGCTTAATATTTTTATAGTTTAAGATTTATTATGTTTTTATTTTTATTTACAAAAAATAAATACATTTCGACACCGTATAACATAGTTTTTTTAGCGCAACTGTCATCTAGCTCTAAAGTTTATTAGAGAACGGTAATAAAAAAATCGTATTTACATTATGTAAAATGTATAAATGCTGTTCTTCACCGACCTTGGAATACAAATCGAAGCAGTGACGCAACTCTCACTATAAGCCGATAATTGTAATTCTATTCGGGGATTGTTTACACCTATTCAATTTATATTCAATCCGTAACTTTACAGACTGAATGAAGATGCAAGGTGTAGAATTAGACCGTTGCATCACCGTAAATGGCGAATGCAAGGCCGGACCACCATCGGAGTGCAATAGTGCACATAGGTCCATGCAACGATACTCGCAATGGTACTCACCTAAATAAATAGTTAAATATAAATATCTTTTAAGTTTTACTACTAAGCAATATGCGTAATGGATGAGGTTAAAACGTATAATTTTTTCTATGTGACCATTAGAAACTAACGATCACTCAAGCTTCTAATGCGTAAGCTGATACCATCGTAAATAGTAGTAAATTAACATTTAAGAGTAAGTACTTCAGTTAATACGAAGGTGAGGTCTAACATCAAGGGATTTGTCAGACACCCTTAGGCTACATATCTCGCCGAGTCGATTACGTATACACAACATGCTTAAGCAATATCGTACGCTCTTTAAAATCGACCACAATATAGCACTTTATTTTTAAATTGTTACTTAACATAGCAGAATGTTGTTCTCATCGCTTCCCGACCACAGACGAGCGTTTGTCGCTAAAGCAATATAAACATCATTTATAAGATAGGTAGATGTAAAAGATTACATTGATATCGATTCACGCGAAGCAAACATTCTGTAAGCGGTGAGATTATAGAGCTTTATTCACATGCGGAAAATATCGCGTGGATCACGCGTGATCTCAACATAAGATAGTATACAATGGAAGAAGGGACTTAAATACATCAGTCGCTTGCGCTGAGATGTCATTAAATAAGTATAGAACCAACAGTCATAATGATTTAAGCGCCTGTCGCACAAAGGTCACTTTTCCTTGAGAAAGACGTATTCAAAGTTAATATCTTTTTACATCTTCAACGGTGGGAGACAGCGATTATGAAAGCAGTCCCACGTCTAATCTGCGATCGCATGATATCGTGTTATGTAATGTTGCATCATGTCGAACAATGGTCAGCGTCTGTCAATTCGGTACATCTATGATTAATATTATTGCACTGTTTTGTTTGGTTGAAAAATAGTTATAGATCGTGTCATTCACGATGAAACGTGCCTTCACTTGTAATGTCATGTTATTAAAGGTTAGATTTGACAAATCTGCGCGTCATCAAGGATAACACGAACTATAAATAAGAGAAACTCTGCTATATTTAATATTACTCCCCCAGCCAAAAATTGAACATTGAAACATAAAGACATCAATGAGCGTTTGGCTTTTTGCACTTCGTTTCGCCTGAACTCTGGGTGCGTAGAAAAGATGCCAATCGTTAACGCTCTGTAGCGAACGAAACACAACTGTCTCTGTCACACTATTACAGAAGAGTGATAGATAGAGATCACTACGCTACGCTACGGAGAGATCGAATTAGTTTTAAATAATTAACTTTAATTATCTAATGAAAATGAATGTATGCTTAGATATAATTTGTGATTGGATTTTAACTACAATATAAATTTGGTTTTTTAAACAAATATACTAAATGTCAATATATGGGGATATGTGAATATAGTAAACCTTATTTTTATATCCTAGATTTAATCACCTAATCTGCTACCCAATCACCAACCAATTTTGAACTAAATCAACAGATTATTTTGAGAAATCAAGCAGTCATTTTAGTAAGTAAAGAAATAACAATTGTGTAAAAACAAGCCTAAGCAGGTGAATAATAATTCACCGATATATATTGGTGATTACCGGTCTTGTTAGGTTTCAGAGAAAGAAAATAGAGGCTCTGTTGCGAATGTCTCATGTCAATATTAGGAAGTCAATTTGAATTTTAGAATGAACATTATAAAGAAAATATGTACGAGTATTACAATTTGTGCATTTTGCCTTAACATATTGATATTTAGATGAGTGTTTAGTAACTTTGGTCACCTAGCAGGATAATGTTATAATGAATAAATTTTGGACAGCTAACAACTAAGCATAAAAACTAGATTTATCAGAAGATATTATAATAGATAGAAATAAGTCAATAAGACTCACCATTCAGCAGCTTTGGCTTTACTTCTTGAACTGATCCATTTCTGTCTCCGTTATTCTGCAAAAATAATTCAGACTCATATATTTTATATTTTATGAATAATACTACTTACCTATGTTACACAATTTGTATATTTTATATAGAATACAATGGAATGGATCGCTACGAACGATTCGCAAAGATGCCAACACAAGACAAGAGTCTACGCATCCAGATATTCAATAGTTAGCTAATTTGTTTAATTAGATATTTCGGTAGACCTGTAGAAAAAGTTTATATATATATATATATACATATACATTGTGCAAGGAGGGGGGGTAAAACTCATTTATACCTAGTTATATAGGTTAAGAATTAGTAACAAAAAAAAGCTATTACTCCCTAAGGAGTTATAGCTTTTTTTACAATCTATAACTCCCACGGGAACAATATAGACCTTTGTCCTTCAGTACACCTGCATGAAATAAGATCTTTTTCGAGCAAGTGTGATGAAATAGTGACATAATCTCTTCGGCCAACACAGGGCGCATTGAAAAACTCATTATTCTATCACGATCTCTTGATTGTATAAATACTACATAACTACAAGATATTGTTGTTAAACATCGCCTGAGGAAGAACCCCCGATGGGTTCGAAACATTATGCCAATATCGACGAATAATTTACGTTAGTTTAAGAGGAAAGGGGACGGCCGTTTCTCCATACAAACGTAGTCCCCTTTTTCCTCTCTGAATATTGACATAATGGGAAATATTTTTAAATAATTTCATGAATATTTAACCATGGCTATGACCCTACGTTTGACTTTTTTCGATATTTTGATTAGCGAAAAACATATTTCATACCTAGGTATTTTGAAATACATCTCTTTAATAATTAAAAATTCAAAAAAAAATCAAACGTAGTGATTAATATACAAACTGAGCTATGAATGATATACAACAAATTGTGTCAAAATATTTCCAATACTGTTAATATCCAGACAGGAAATGAGACTACGTTTGTATGAAAAGGTGATTTCGCGCGAGTCCTAAGCTTTCGTCTTAACCGTTTTTTTAAATATTTTAAGTAGTCAGACGGTTAATTCTGGATCGCATGTCAATTACTAGTATGACCTTACGTAACGTTGCGTGGCGTACAATGGAAATGGCCAACCCCGGTGATTCTGTACACCTATGCTCAATACGATAATTACAG
This sequence comes from Cydia pomonella, assembly GCF_033807575.1. Classification (NCBI taxonomy): domain Eukaryota; kingdom Metazoa; phylum Arthropoda; class Insecta; order Lepidoptera; family Tortricidae; genus Cydia; species Cydia pomonella. Next base: position 12,332,358 of record NC_084719.1, on the reverse strand, counting down.
CGAAAGTCAGCTAATGGAGAACAGTTGCTAAACTGTTTGTGGGGAAGTGGGTAAGTAGGTTAAGCTCGAGAAAATATGCAATTTTAATAATACTCGAAGGATTAGACAGTTGTTTTAAATACTTCCGTAATTTTAAATTTAATTTCGACCTACCTCAGGAGCATTATTGAAGACGAAAGTGTCGGGTACGAGACGCAATTTTTGAAATACTTCTCACATTGCCTGTTTGGCATGATATTCATTTGTTAACTTATCTTGAGATTAAGCTGAGCTTTAAATTAAATATATTGTACAAATCTTTGCAGTTTAAATAGTTCAAACATTGCAACAGGAATACGTCCCCTTATTCTTTTAGATGTCTTGTGAAATGCCTCATTTGGAGTTAAAAAATTATATTGAAATAAACAAATACCTATTATAAATTTTTAAATGTACCTAGAACACCGGGCCGACCGGAGAGCCGCAAAGAAGGCAGGCCCATACTCAGATGTTTGGACGGCGTATACCAGGATATCAGGATCTTAGGAGTGACAAGTTGAAGAAGGAAAGCCACGAATAGATCGGACTGGAGCGATTTGCTTGACCAGGCTAAGGCCTACCCGCGGCTGTAGGCCTCAGATGAAGATATTATTAAACGTTAAATTTGTACGTTGTCGGGATAATTAAATGTTTGTTCCTCATAAAAATGCATGGCATACAAATAGCTTATACAGGATGTAAAAAAATAGTGGCGATCCATTTAAGGGCATATTCGCGAATAAAATGTTTTCCGCATCTAAACAATTTTCCTTCTATTTTTTCCTAATCAGAAAACGATATCGAATATATGCCCATAACCGGATCCCCACTATTTTTGCTACCCTGTATATCTTATAACCTTGATTAGGTTATACAAATTGTTCAGAAGTTTCATAACGCATCTTAGTGACGTTACGGACGGCCGATGACCTCCGAAATTTGAAAATCGGCAACGATCGTCCCAGTACTATATAACGTCCGCCGACAGCAGCCAACGGCAATCCTCTAAAATATATTGAGTGACAAAGTTGTACTGTAATTTAATCCTAATTTTTAAAAATAAAACCTTGTACACAAGTCTTCATTGAAGATCCGATAAGGCTACTCTGCTTTATCTATAAAAGGGCTCAACATAAGTTATATTTTTATTCCTGAAATCATTTGGTAAGAGCGTTTGTCGCATGACCCCGGAAGAAAGACGGCTGCTAGAGTGTCGTAGAAAGTCCGTACATATACATACATGTATGTATTCGAGCGGGAGAGACGCACGAGAATACAATACCATGATTCAAATATCATTCTGAACGTTCGAATTGGCCTGTCTAATAGTATAAATAGATGTAATAAATGGTTCTCCCAGGCGCTACATTGTATGCGACTTTTTTAATCGTAAACATAAATTCCATTACACGGCAATAATTAGGTAAGTATTATTTAAACGACGACTTTAACTTTCTCATCAAAGTTACACATAGTTTATTATACAAATTTAATTACTCATTTTTACTTACCTTTCTACTACAATGACTCAATTATATCTGAATATTCACAAGGTATTTTACGAAACAGAGGAAAACCTAGGAAACGGTGGATGGATTGTGTGAGAGATGACATGAAACGAACGCGAGTGAACGATGAGATGACGGGTGACAGAAAGATATGGAAGGAAAAGACATGCTGCGCCGACCCCAAATGAATGGGATAAGGGCAAGCGAATGATGATGATTCACAAGGTATTTTACGCTTTTTAGAATACCTTATAAGGTCTAGTAAAAGTTTGGTGGTTTTCGAGATAATCGAAGTTTTCTGTATTTTTAATATAGCCAGTTTGTCGTTTAGGCGTTTGTCACTCCGCGCCGCCGCTAACTATTCAATATCTGCACCAAATCTGGTGTCGTATAGAAATATGTCAAATATGTCTAAATAATAATAAAAATAAAATTCATTTATTTGGGACAATAAAGAACCTTGGTTTTGGTTATGGAGTGAACCTTCTGTACGTACGTAGCACTATTATTTATTCGTAGCCATATGTATGATTGTTTAAAGATGGAAATAGCATTTTAGAATCAGTATTAGATAAACTATTAAATTAAGAAAGTTAGTCAAACTTGTTTAACATAACTTATTAATATTATACTAAAAAATACAGCAAAGTTTGATTATTATATCAAATAAATCAGGATTCGAACCGCTGAAGTCCCTAGAGAACATTGTCAAGACTACTAATTAATTTTTGGCAACCGTATTGTTATCTAAAAATTCAAAAACTGCTCTCTGAACCTATCGGCCCCAAGCACGCCTCTCAAAGGTCCAGGACTTCATTGTTCTGAACAATCAAAGAATCGTTGTAATAAGCTGCGATTTAATTTTTAGGTTTCAGGGATTGGCGCAGTGTGTGGCGTTTGCGCACGAAACCTGAGACAATGCAGCGGAAGGATTCGCGTCACTTCGTGCACTAAACGCTAGAAAGTAAGGGGCAAAAAGGATTCTTCTACGATACCTGGGATGTGCGGTATTGATATATAAACACATGTGAAAATGGTCATCAAAACGGCTGCGAGGCAGGTCATGTGGAGTACACAACTTGCCTCGCAGCACATCACAGTAGGTACAGGAGCACCTCTATGGGTGACTGCGATTTGTGGTATATACTCCAGCTTGCAACCTCTTGTGTGTGAATGATAAGGATCCCGAAAGAATTTTAGCCATCTATATTTTTTTTTAAAATTGGAACGATTCTTTCTGCTCTGTTAAGTGACGTAACTCTTACAACGTATATAATATACTTATGTAGTAAGTACTCATAGCAGATATAGATCGTGTCATTCACGAAGACGCGTGCCTTGATTCGTAGGTACTCGTATTGTCATGTTATTAAAGGTTAGATTTGACAAATCTGCACGTCATCGTGGATGACACGAACTATAAAGAATGAAAACAGTGCTGTAGACAAAAATAATATTTAATTTCGTACTTTCAATCACTTTCAAATCACATTGCCGTTTCCATTCAATAAAAATATTAATATCAACACAAAAATATAACGGGTCGCGTTCAATTCTAATATTTACCTACTTACGACTAACGATTGGCACTTCACATGTGAGCACATGACATTTACAGCTTATTTACAAAACATGTCGTTTCAAGAAAAAGGACCTTAGTCAGATTAACATGCGTTAAGAGACCCCAGCAAGCTCGGTTCTCCATACAAACTTAGTTACGCTCTCATTTTAAAGTGACTAGCTAGATTGCCCTGAAACTTTGTACTTACAATAGGATATGGTATATCTAGCTGGCTGTAACTAGTTTATGTAGCCTCAGATAGACACCCGCCTGTCATCGGTCCGAATTACTATGAGCGGCTACCTGCAGAAATAAAGACAGAAACATCTGATACAACATTCAAGCGTCTATTGAGAAACTTTTGCTTATTTTGCCCTACAGGGCAAGCAAAGTATGTGCAAAGTTTCATTACAATCAAACACGTAGTTTAAAAATGAGAACGAAACTCTGTTTCTATGGGAAGGTAAAATGCGGCCAGACCAATCGTACCTATCGTGTGCGGCGCGCCATCATGAACCTTATTGAAATACACGAAAGTTGATATTGGGTTGTAGCCGTGCGCGTCAGTTGACGTTTTTGGTCATTGACATACCTTTATCTAAGGACGGGCCTTACGGGTACTAAGAATGGCGCTAGTTCAGTGGTGTCACTCACGAATTCGAGCCAGTCTAACGTAACTAGCTGCGATCAATCGCGCGTGATGCAAACTTATCAACCAATCGCGTTGTGGCGTTAGACTGCATGATTGGCTCAAATTCGTGTGCGTAGACACCGCTGTACTGGCCCCATTCTTATTGCCCGTAAGACCCGCCCGTCAATGTTTTTGGTGGTCAAAGAGTTAACCGTTGATCCAGTAAAAATACTTAAAAAATACTTAAAAGTACTTATTGTACCTAATTTATGATACAAGCCCCAATCATCGTAAAGTCCTTTAACCCGAGGATTCTCAAAAATAGCTTACCTACAATAATTTATTATTATGACAAATGGGACGTTTCGACACTGAAAAGTGACCAGTGAGCGAAACAGAAACGTTAGTTTTTTACGTTATACCACAGATCTGCGTGCCTAGCCAACGTCCCAGTCGTTTACGTTCCGTTGCAAACGAAACGCAATTGTCTCTGTCGCACTAATATGGAAGAGTGATAGAGAGAGATGACTACGCTACGGAGTATAAATGATTAGCACTTTGGCTAGGCACCCAGTACTTACACAAAGTATAAAGGTTAGCGTCCACCGTAGCTGAACGAAGTTTCGAAGCAGTGCGATAGTGAAGACGTCTGTATTATGTACTGCAGGGATTATTGCGAACTTCAAAAGTGCAGATAATCCATTCGTAAGAATTTGCATCCGAAAAATGTCCGAAAGCCCCTCGGATTTTTCCTTGTGCTTTGCTCCGCTATGGTACTTCGCTTAGGTGAATGCTTACCCTTATATGGAGTAGATACGTGAATCTCAAACAAAAACACCAATGTTACCTATCATTATTTATTGTCAATTTGCATCTAACGTTAATTAAATAAATAAATAATAAGAAGTAATTAGCAACAAGTTTTTATTGAAAATAACGTATCTACTATAACGTTTGTGATCTGTTGTGACAATATTATGGTAAATTTAATTAAAAAATATAGTTCTACAATGAATTTGGCCCAAACTTACAGAGAAAGTTGTGACTACTCAGTATAACTGTAGTAAATCTGCAAAAACAGTAAAATGGCGACATGTAAAAGTTAAAATTGCGCAGGTAAAAGTTGTTGAATAAAGTGTACGTATCTACAAATGCTCAAGAATGTTCTGAAGTTTTATAATAAGTAATTATTGCCTTAAAGCGATAGCTTGTATGGAATATATCTTTCGTTCACAACCAGGGTAGGATATATACCTAGAGTATATTAAATTCAAGTAAAACAAAATGAAAAGTTAAAATAGGTATAAATAAAATTCCATAAAGGAGTCTCAAAAAGCCAATGGTTCAGAATTATACTGTAATGTAATGTATCTTTAGGTATTTAAATAAAAGTAAACAAAATCTAACTTCAAATGGCTCCCTAAGCCTGTTGAGGGTAGATGAAAACATTACATGATCAAATAATGTAGCTTAGAGTCAGGTCGGTCAGTGACAGATCCAGGCGGTTTTGTATTTGGTTGGTTAACCAATAAATGTTATAACTACCCGAAAATGTACAAGTTGTTTGTTTACATTTACTTAAATACCTAAAGATACAGAGTTAAGAGCATCGTCACCATTGGTTGTATAACCTCATTAGGTAATTTCGTTTGCTAAAATGAAATAATAAATCAAATACGCTTAATAAAGTTTAAATTTAAGAGCATCACCAGGTATGATCTAATATATTCCACCTTACTGAATTTTAAAACTAAAATTTATTTTACAGTTCTTATAACTACCTATTGTCATATTTAAGGCAGTAATGTTATATTGTTTGTTCTAAGAAGTTATTGATAGTATTCATCCACTTATAATAAAGTACGGTAGTATCGTAGTGAGAATTTAATATTTATTTGTCTAACTATAGGAACAATTATACCTAAGTGAATTTGACGCTGTTAATACATTCACTGCCAGACAAAAAATTAAACAGTAGTCCATAAATCATGCAATATCTATAAACACCCACTAGGCATGTTGACGATGCCACACAACGATCAACACAGCAGCAGTGTACACCGAGCGCCCTGGGCGGGCGCTAGGGTTGAGCTAAGTTTCATTGTCAATAATCCTGTTACTTTTATACTTTTATTGTTACCCCCTTATTCATAAATGTCTACTAAAGTTGACAAGCCGCTAATAATCGTTTGTCCCTTTCCGACGTATTGGTATGATGGAAAGGGACAAACGATTATTAGCGGCTTGCTAACTTTAGTAGACGTTTATGAATAAGGGGCTGTTCTTAGTCTCGCCACTACATGATCCATTTACAAAAGAATTTTAATATAAGAATAACTAAGGTTTAAAAATAGATAATTTTGAAATCGCGCTATTGGAAGCGGCACCAAATAGTTTTCGAAATACCATTAGGTTGAAAGACATACAATATGAATGGATTTCGTAATTTATGACATGTCAAACATATTAATGCATGTCTAAATAATATAATAATTAAAACTTATTTGCTGGTTAACCCTGCTAGTCGTGGCGATGTGTGCCCTCTGTGTGTGTGTGCGTGTGTGGCTCTTTGGCGTAGCCTGTTAATTATCTATGGTTATGTATAGAAACAACCCGCCTCGTAGGTTGTCTGGCATCTGAACAAAAGTTACCAGCGGCCACTAGGCGGGTTCCGGGCAGTAAATGTGTTAATGGAAAAGTGGTTTTTCCATGTTGCTTAGTTTCTTTGATTGAAGGTGAATTCTTATTGTAAGGCTGCGTTAGCACCAGATATATGTACGTGGATACGTAGCGAGAGAAATGTTTGTTAATAACCAATGGTATATCGTCCACTATAAGCTGCGCTAAGCGAGGCTAGGTAAATTATCTGTCTATTGGTTCTTAAAAAATACATCCCTCGTTATACATCCTCGCACATCGCTGGTGAAAATGCAGCCGTGGTAAAATGTATTTTTTTGGAAAGACTACTTTTCCACTAACTTTAATAATTAAATGCTTTGAATTGTTTACGTATGTTCATGGTTATACCGTTTTGACCAAAATATTTAAATAGCGAATTATGCTTATTAGCTATATTATAATGAACAAATTACTAAAGTCGAGTTTTATATGATCTGACTTCAGACTAGGAATCTTTTAGTAAAATTAAAAGCCAGCTTTTCTAAATAACTAAAATAAAAATTGTTCATTACGATAAAAGAAAACTACGCGATGTCATGTAGCATTCCATAAAAGCATCAAACTTTTAATACTTGTGCGACATTTCTCGAAAAAATGTCCAGTTGTTTTATATCTATTTACATTGTTTTCTGAAATGGAATTCTTACCAAACGAATGTCAAATAAAAATACAAAAAATATAATTCAATAAAACTGACTAAAAAGTATAATATACGTTTGACTTTCGTTATAGTTATACCAAATGCAGATTGAGTAGACGTAATTTTAATTACATTTACAAAAATTACATACAACCCCTTCACAAAAGGGGATTCTTAGTTATAAAATAATCTAAACTTGAACCCTGTACTAGCTAGCACCTTTCTCCGCGTCTGGCCACAGCACATCCGGGTGGTTCAACATGTAATATGTCATGTGCTTGTCATTACCATGAGTCGAAGCCTTCGTCCCTAGGCACATCAAAAACTGACTCTTCTCCAAATTCTTATCACAGTCTACCGAGTGGAAGATATGCACCAAACTGTCATCAGGACCTCGATACACAGTCAAATTTGACTTGATCATAGTCTCAAATAATTGAACGTCTTCCAACCCCCAACCCTTAATGGTCAGGTCGAACCCGCCCACCCTTTCAAAGTCCCTCTTAAATATACTTAGTATACCAAAACCGTATTGCCTAAAGTACCCATAGTCGTCATGTATCTCTTTACTGTACTTCAAATTAGTGAGTTCTCGCTCCGATTTAGCACCACTTTCGGAACTGTCCACGTATTTACCTAAATCACTATTTATAACGAACGTTTCACCTTTGAATTTGTTATAGTCCTCTCCATTAACAACGTCTGGATCGTATTCGCTGAACACTATAGGGAAGTACACTTGATTGTATTTGATTGTGTTTATCCTTATCCGCCTAAGACTTTCAAAATTGAACATTACGTCGACGTCTATAAAGAAAACTAAGTCGTCGTCTAAGCACTGCTTCAGTCCTTCGGTGAGCGCGGCGCCTCTTGAAAATGTCGTCGATCCCATTCGGACGACTTTTATCTCTTTCCCGTATAAATCTTTATAATAGGTTATTAGGGATTCCGTATTTCCGTAGTCCAACGGATTCTTACTGTCTAAATATAGTACGACTATTAACGTCACAGCCTCGTCGGTTTTTAGGACAATATCTTCATAATTTTTCATGAAACGTCCGAAGATTTCTTGCCTGCCCATAAGAGGCAGTATAAAATTGATTATTCTATTATACACAGGATACTCTTCTATATCAGCGTCACTCCATTTGAGAACTTTAGGTAGATTTTGAAGCTTCATTAGTCCGGTTTCGAGGGCTTCTTTGACCCCCAATTTCCCGAAGTCGAGGAAGCTATTCTGTTGCTGACTAGACTCGTCAAAGTCGTAGTCCAAGGGGTCCTTTGTATCGGCATTGTCCGACAACTCAGGGTCCTCGCTCGGTGCTGGCTCTCCCATTGGAAGTTCTCTTATCTCCATCCCTGAAAATATAAATCATTTAATCAATTTCATGTTCATTACCGCCGCTTCCTGCAACCGGCGCTGTTGACGGTTTAGAATAACTCGTGAAGGACATTAAGTATCATAATTTGCCCTTTCCTAGGAACTCAACTGTCTGGTGCACTTATTCGACATTATACGAGTAATTATAGTGAAATTTGATGTAAGTGTTATAAGAATTCCATAACAACTTTACGACGACCATCACTTGTACAACTGTAACTCATCGAGACCATCAACTATTAGAATGAATTATTAGAATCAATTACTAAACTATCTCATCAGGAACGGTCATCTACTTCTGACTGCAGCGATCACCTTGCGTCCTCGATACCTCCAGTACGGGAGCAGCAGGTCCAGAATATGAGCAGCATCGTGCATTGGATCCAATCTCGTGTAACCGTATTTTTAAAAGCTTATAATAAAATCATAATTAAACATTTCTTACCAGTAAACATCTGCTGCAGATATACAAGTAAACAATAACATGCCTACTGACTGCAGCAGTCATTTTGATTCCTCGATACCTCCGGTACGGAGCAACCAGGTCGAAGATATGATCAGCACCGTGCAGCGGATACAATCTCGCGTATACTTAACCGTATAAGCTTTTAAAATAATTACTAAATAGTTCTACCACAGTAAACGTTTGCTGCGGACCGCAGCGGTATTCTTGCGTCCTCGATACCTCCAATACCAAAGCAGTAGGTCCAGGAAATGATCAGCATCGTGCAGTGGATAAATTTCTTACCAGTAAACGTCTGCTGCAGATAAGCATGCCTCCTGACTGCAGCAGTCATCTTGCGTCCTCGGTACCTCCGGTATCGAAGCAACAGGTCCAGGATATGATCAGCTCCGTGCAGTGGATCCAATCTCGTGTAGCCGTATAGAAGCTCATTGAAGTCGATTACTCGACCGCGCTGTCTTGATGGCGCATTAATTATTTCCATGACCTGGAATTAAATAGGAATAATATAATCATTTTTGGTGCAAAAGCAAGAAAAGTAGTATAAGTCAATTGTATATGATATTGATCTTAATACCGATCTACGTTATCTAATTTTACTTCCTAAACTACAGTTCCTCTGACAGCCCCAATACTATTCGTCGGCTAGTGGACAAGCTTAATTGTTTTTCTTTGACTTTAACTTTTCGACTAAGTAGAATTTGCATTGGATCGCACTAAGCAAGGTAAGCCTATATGGCATTTGCTCAGACAAAGTGTGTAAACGTCATCATAAACTTTATTTGTCTATGTAATTATGATATAATAATACTCTACACGTTGTTCTGTCAAAGTCGGTGAAGAGTTAGTTTAGACGAACTACAGTCGGCAAGATCCTCAGACTGGGTGATATTATCTCTGCGTTGATGCTCGCCAGTAGGGGATACTTTGTGGCGATTTATTTGTGACATATTAAACCTCTATATCACTCGCCTTGTTAACCGCCGTGCGCTGGCCAGCTGACGAAAAAAAAAATCTTGCGCGGGGTGCAGTCTGCCATAAAAAACAAATGTGAATAATCTACCACAGATTTGTGAACATTTATATAATTTCTATAAAATTATTTCCCTCTTGCGATACTGTAAGCATGTGAAACCGATGTTGGTGAACACCAAAATATTTCTTTGAGTTAATCTAACAAGCCTACATTTGTGATGAGGTTGTATTTTCCGAATCACAGTCCTTAGTGTAAGAATCGGACTTTTTCTGTAAAGTCCGGGGAGTACAGAACTAAGCTCTCCGACCGACAGCGCGTGATGGAGCACGCACGTGGTCGGACGCATGACGCGCTTCGAATCCAATTCCATTCTGAATAAAAAGATATACTGTCAGATGAAAATAGTATTTTATACAATAATGACATAATAGAAAGCTTTTCAGTGGAGTACCGTGTTTAAGTAAGGTACGAGATTGAAAAGGTTGATTATATTATTATTGTATACCATACTTATTCTAAGAGCCATCTAAAACAAAACTTTTTTTAAACTATAAAACCTAAATAAATAATGTAAATTGGTATCTCAGTAGACAAAAATGTAGTACAAAAGACATAAACGCGCGACTATTGTCGCCCGTTTATGTATTTTCTATGAAAGCGCGGCGGCACGTGATTGGTCAAATTCTTTATAGATCACTACAGCGTATCGAAATGAATATTATAGTTGAGTTGGGAACTTGGTAGCCCATACATGAAAAGTTCAAAATTATAGTTTGGTATACGAAAACTTAATTCGACCATTACAATCGACGAGTAAAAAATAAATATACATAAGTACTACTCTTGGTGCCGCGTTGTGAAGAAAAGTGATGTTTTTAAATACTTGTTTTACGTTTTATGCCAGAGTCGAAAACGCGACCGATTCTAATCTAGGTACTTCCTTTAGTTTATCTTTAATACACAAGTTCCATTAAGTTTTTCTATGCTACGCCAAATGTCACACTTCACAATTCAATAGTAAGTAAGGTCCACAGACTGGCTAATATTGTCTCTGGGCGATTCAGCGTTCCTACTTCCAATTAGGGGATACTCAAAAATTTCCTAAAGTATAGTGAAAACAACTTACTTCTCGGATAACATCGTCCAGCGCCTCTTTCAGCGGGGACTCGATCCTTCTCTTCGGGTTGGAGTGCGTGGTGGAGTATATCGACTTACTGATGAAGTCGAACGTCAGTATGTCATTCAGAGTCGTTGGTTGATATCGGCTCATGTCGATTGGTGCACCTGAAAAAAAAATACATAAAATGGTATGAATACTTTTAAAACAAATGAGAACAAGTTAGTATCTAATCATTATTGTGGACCACAAAGTAGAAAAAAATCAGAAAATAATACCCAAATATCTTATTTCATTTAGAATACTATGCCAAAACCCTAATCGGCATATCCCGGTTTTTCGGAGGAAAAGACATACCAGTGCTCAAGTACATAAGAACGCTAAGCACGAAGTATTTCATACATTGACGCGCCATTTCCTTTCTCTTTCGCACGCGCATAATTATATTGCTGTCCCGCTCGCACAGCAGCATTGACCGCCCGCATCATGGGCGAGACAGCAATATGAGTATGCACGTGCGATAGAGATAGAAAATCCTTCCTTAGTCCTTACTTTAGTGATTCATTAAATATCGAGTCAATTGTTAAGATATTGATAGCGAACAATTTCATTTCATAATAACAAATGTGACTCATCCTTGAAGCAAACAATATTAATTAAGTAAGTTGTTAGTTCCTTTATTATCTATTTCACACAACTTAGATTTAATCTTATTGCAACTGTAAATAACTGACATTGACTAATCATTCAGACAAAAATTAAACTCCTAAGTCTCGATGTCCTTTAAAAGGGCAAAATCAAATAAAATTTGGAACTGTAATAAAATAGGTTGTTTTATTCCCAAAGCTCAGTTGCCTTCGACTAGAAAACCACCGTGCAACTTCTTTACCAACCGTCTGAGAACTGAGAAGTGGTAAATCTATAGCAGCATGTAGATAACTAGATATTCCACCACTTGTGGAATAGGGCACAGCAATTCCATCGAATTCTACAGATAACTCACCTAATATGGTATTGTCTCCTGCTTAGTTCCTATCTCCAATTTTTGCGGGGAAGAGAGGCACGTCCCCTGGAAGCATATAGTCCGCCACTTGCTCTTGCGGTACGTGAAACTCCTTCATACACATTGCAATCTCCCTGTGCATTTCTACAGACAACTCACCTAATATAGTGTGGTCTCCCGCGTAGTCCTTGTCACCGATCTTGACAGGGAAAAGAGGCACGTCCCCTGGAAGCATATAGTCCGCCACTTGCTCTTGCGGTACGTGAAACTCCTTCATGCACATTGCAATCTCCCTGTGCATTTCTACAGACAGCTCACCTAATATAGTGTGGTCTCCCGCGTAGTCCTTGTCATCGATCTTCGCAGGGAAGAGAGGCACGTCCCCTGGAAGCATATAGTCCGCCACTTGCTCTTGCGGTACGTGAAACTCCTTCATACACATTGCAATCTCCCTGTGCATTTCTACAGACAACTCACCTAATATAGTGTGGTCTCCCGCGTAGTCCTTGTCACCGATCTTGACAGGGAAAAGAGGCACGTCCCCTGGAAGCATATAGTCCGCCACTTGCTCTTGCGGTACGTGAAACTCCTTCATGCACATTGCAATCTCCCTGTGCATTTCTACAGACAGCTCACCTAATATAGTGTGGTCTCCCGCGTAGTCCTTGTCATCGATCTTCGCAGGGAAGAGAGGCACGTCCCCTGGAAGCATATAGTCCGCCACTTGCTCTTGCAAATCCTTGCTCATTGTAATGTATGTGTGTAGTTCTACAGGCAACTCACCTAATATAGAGTTGTCTCCCGCGTAGTCCTTGTCTCCGATCTTGGCAGGAAAGAGAGGCACGTCCCCTGGAAGCATGTAGTCTGCCACTTGCTCTTGTGGTACGTGCAACTCCTTCATGCACATCGCTATGTCCCTGTGCAGGTCTACTGATAGTTCACGGGTGTCTTGGATACGGAGGTTCTGAAATTATAAGAGGTTTCTATTATTTTTGATGATTTATATATATTTTACCGAGGTTATGATCTACACAAATTACCATGAAATCTAATTTCAAACTGACGTTTAGTCACAACGAACAATAATAAATATGACAGGTTTTTATTTAAGCCAGTTAATGTAATTTTTAGGGTTCCGTAACTCAAAAGGAAAAACGGAACCCTTATAGGGTCACTTTGTTGTCCGCCTGTCAAGACCCTTTATCTCGGGAACGCGTGATATCGAGTTGAAATTAAAACCATATGCTCAGGTCTACAGTCCCTTGAAGTTGTGAAAAAATCAAACTTCTAAATTAACCCAATAAAATACATGATTTCCTTATTATATTATTATTTTAGGTATTATATGCCGCAACAAACGTATTATTTTGACACTCTCAAGGGAGTCAAAATGTATAGGGTACTTTTAACTAAACTAGAACCATGAAATTTGGCAAGTAATATCGTCTTATACTACAAGTACAGGGAAAAAATTTTCAGATGTTATTGGATCCCCTGTGTGTGTGCTAGTGTGTTCAGATATGTTTGAAGCAATGAATTCCGAAACCGTCATTACAGTTGGTATTGGAGAACTTACGTGTATTTAGACTTGGTACAGCGGTGTAGCGCTAAACTACAAACGTCTTTGATGTTTCACGATATTCATATTTCTGTGTTTACGATCATTACATGGTCAGTTATTTTTAGCTAGTCTTGAACTTAATCAACCAGTTTATTAGGCCTTTACCCGATCGGCCTATGGGTAAACTAATAAGAAATAGGTAAATGCTGAAATAGAAATCAGAACCTAAGTCCGAAAAATGAAATAGTAACATGCCAGTCAAGATAATAGATCAAGACTGAAATCGACTTGTATGAAACCGATAGTTGTCCTAGTGATTGTAAGTCGAGTCGTGCCCCATCCCTCCCTATCGACAGCCTTATCGTCTAGAATGAAGCGGATTTAACCAGTTCTGGGTATGAGGATCCTTATCGGATCTTTCCCTTTTAACTCAAAAGTGTGTCCAAAGAACCTAACTACAATCAAACCACGATAAGTTGGCAACGATTTTGATAGCCCAGGCGGTGCACGGGTTATTTTAAACGTCAAACTTCTATGAAATTATGACGTTTACTTGACAATTGCACCGTCTAGGCTATCAAAATGGCTGGCATCTTATCTTGCCCCTTTACCATAAGACATGTTAAACTGAAGTGTAGATCGTATAATACGAGCTCAATAAGAAATTAACTGTTTAAAGAATTAAATGGGTAGGTATATTTAAATAATATTTGCCAGTGACGTCAGTCGCACGCGCCTGTCTAGCTCTCAGAAATAAACTTGTTGCGTAAACAACTCATGTGCAAAGGAAGTGTTGCCTACTTAGTCATTCATTTGTTTTAATTGTTAGACGCCTCAACTAAGTAAATAAAGAGTAGTTTTGTGAGGAATAGCGAAGGTGCACACGGGAGGTGGAATAAATATAGCAGCAACATGCAAAAATAAATCTCTATTTCTTATGTACTTTTTTAAACAGATGATGATGTACCTACTTGCAATCACAGCTTCAATGAATTTAGGACAAATAATAGGTAGGTACTTTTTGTCTAAATCTACGTTGAGAAAATCGTGATCAAAAGCTAATGCAGGATATACAAAATTTACCAAGGAGTAAGCAAGTAAGTAGGTATTGTTTGTTTTTCAGACGATCGAATGAGTACGAGCGTCAAATAATAACAACTAGGTAATACTAACCAAGCAATAACCCAACCCAACCAACTATAAAGTGAAGATTCAACATTTACTTATATTAAGAATTAGAAGTGTCCAGCGTTAGAACTATGCGAAATAAAAATAACCTAGAACTAGGAACTAGGAATGCCTATAAAGATATCATATTTCATCAAGTTCATCGGCACTTGTAAAGGTCAGCCACGTGGCAAAATATTTGCAAAGATTTTAAAATTTAAAACTAGGTTTACATTACGAAAATACCTGTCGTGTCGTTACTTACGGGTTGTGTAAAATGACTCAGCATAGTTGTCTGAGTAGGTACTTAGTTTTAAATTTCGCTTTGTATAAATGTTTTTGCTGTCATGGAGATATCGGTGTTTTGTATTCTACATGAACCTTTTTGTGTAAAGTTATAAGCCTTTTAAATAAACATAGGTTCGTTGTATACCCGGTATTATAGAGAAAGCCAATTGTTCTGCAGAAAGTGAATGTAGGTGTTAAGTGGGTAAGCAAGCGATAGGTATTAAAATGTCTGTTTTATTACTGAGGAGGAAACACATAGGTACTATGAACTGCAGTATTTTGTATCTTGACAACCTTTTATGACAGACATTTATTGGAGAGTTAAAATAAAATGTCTCCTAGCTAAAGTTATAAGCTAAAGTCCTACCCAAATCAAAAAACATCCAAACTTCTGAACACTCTGAACATATACAACCTCTGGTTTTACAAGGTTTTATTTAACTTGCCCTGTTAGTATGTATGTACATATATATACATGTATGTTTGTGTGGGTCAAATCTTGGACGCTAAATTTGACCCACTTCCCGTTTTCCGATTGATCTGAAATTTTGCATACATATGTAAGTCACAATGCAATATTATGGTACCATCGAACTGAGCTGACAAGAGGTGGTGGTGGGAACTGTGATAAAACGAAAGGCAATCTAATTTTGTTAAAGGTTTTTAGAATTGTCTCGGTGAGTATTAGTTGCCTATAGAAAGAAAAGAAAAGTTAAGTTTATCGCTGTATCTTGTATCAAAAATATTTTTTTTGCCATAAACTAACCCAAATCTGACATCATTGTATATCCCGCCTCAATTGTTGTTTACTCTGAATGTCTGTCAAGATAGACCAGTTTGACAGCACTGGCTTCCCTCGAATGCGGTTGACCAAAAATGCATGTTTTGCCAAAATGCCAAAAAAAATTGCCAAATAGTAACTGGGTTAGTTTTTGGCAAAAAAATCATTTTTGATACAAGATAGCATGATCATGACAGATTGTACGAAGAAATTGGAATATCCCCAAAGATTACAGAGTTTCACATTTTTCGAGATACAAAATGAATAAATCAGTTGCAGAGTTCTTAATTTCACTTCAGTGTAGCTGAACGGATTCTGATGATCTGGACTCTGTTACCCAACGGAGCGGCGCGTCGCCATCTTTAAGTACCTGGCACCTGCCAAGCAGCATGATAGGAGCACATTTGGTGGTACGCAGCCTGGACATGTGACAGTGGTCCTCACGGGGTGCAGCGTGATGGCTCGGTGCCAGACGCCTTGTATAGGCACCGACTGTGATGCATGAGTATCACCTTACCCCAGGAACATGCTAACTGAAAGCAAGCGTGTTACCTTAAAGTAAGTGTGCAGTCTGTACATGTGGCGATGGTCCTTCACGGGATGTAGCGTGATGGCGCGGTGCACCTCCCGCCGCTTGAGACGCCCGGTGTACGCTGCTGCACCACTGCCGTTGTGGTGTAGGATCGTTTGCATCTGGAAACGAAAGAGGCTTATGTTAGGCTTTTTCTATTCAAGAATTTTTAAATAAATGATGCTTTATTCCTTTAATGTTTCATATTTAGTTCTCTGCTGAGTTTCGTTAAATCAGTCCATCAATTGTAGTTGATGCAACAGGCATTGTCAATAATAATATCATAACAATGTGCCTATTTCTACCCTCCGTAAGGAGGACAACAATTATCTGGCAATCTTTATTGTATGTTATAGAATAGGTTAATTAAATAGTATTATGATACTACAAATTGATAACGGTGTGCGTGACTACAAATTGATTATCCATCAACAATTTTCCGCCTTCTCGCAGTCATTTGACCAAGGATATCATTCCAACGCCTTTTCGCGCGGGGGCAAAATTAGCACACATGAAACCAAGTATAAGGGAGTCCTCGATACGCCTAGTTATTACGACACTCGAAGTCAACATTCACCGATTTTTCTGAAACCACAGCTCGCCCGCACGCGCAGAAGCAATGATAATGTACGGCCAGTAAACATGCCTACACAAACAAATCTAATTGAACATACAATGCAACCAAAATAATCGCGCGCTCGAGATGTATGTTACACTATACGAGCCAGGGACATTTTCACATGGCGGTTTATCGTTATGCACACACAGATTATCTCATACGTGACGCTATTAGCTTTGACCGTGGTCTGAATGTCAATTTTGTTTGAATTTACAATTATATTGAGCGAAAAATTAAACATCAATATTTATCGGAGATTTCACACTACGCACTTTACATTACTCTAAAGTACCTAATGTAGGTATTACTTACATTATTGTATTTACGAGTATTCTGTGTTACGGCGATAATGTAATACAGCACAAAAAAATAGTAGCTTCGTATACTAGAGTATAGCTACAATAACTTCTAAACCAAAAGCCAATTACTCCTAGCAAAAACACTCAAACATCTTTGCTGGGCACCTGATGGTGATCTAGTAAGTATTTGTACCTGCTCGACAAGCGATATAGCGGCATTAATAATAAATTATAAATAGGTAAATGAGCAGGAACTGAATACAACTCGGTCCTTTATTCAAACAACGAGAATTTTTTACAACTACATTTTTTCAATCAGTATGTAGTAGGTATGGTAATGGTAGGGTTAAAAAATCCGCAGTTAAAATTCTTATTTATTAAACTTTTCTTCGTAATTTGGCTTTCCGATCTCGGCTTCTCGCAATTTATCGAATTTGTATAATGAACGTAATACGTAAGTAACATTGCCTCACTACTAAGATAATCGCTAATCATATGATATGACGTATTGAAGTAGTTACTCTACAGTTATCAAACCCGAAACCGAGATTATAGGATAAGATAAAAACTATCGCGAAGTGGCGCCGACGTGGTAGCTATTCTATAAAGTGGTTCCGATCTATGTTTTCTGCTGTGCACTTGCAACAAACACTAGAGACAAGTACCTACCAAAGTAAAATAAACAGCTAATCTCTTAATCACTTTCAAGGGTCTTTAATGATCAATAAAAAGTATTAATTATAATGCACTTATAATAATAGTCATAAAGCTATCTCATGACCGCGGTTCGCATAGAAATACGTTTGTCCCGAGAAGATATACGGTAGCCGGTAACGAAGTCTTACGGGAATCCCGTAAGATATGATTATGAGTTGCCTAAGTAAGGTACGAGATTGAAAAGTTTGATGATGTCACAATTGTATGTACTTGTTCAATGAGTCATCTAAAATCATACTTTTTTTTACTATGAAACCTAAATCATTAATAAAAATTTGTATCTTAGTAAGAAAAAGTGTACCTAGTAGGTACAAAAGATATAAAAGCACGAATATTGCGCCCGTTTAAGTATATTCTATGGGAGCGCCGCGGCTCGTGACTGGACAATTTTTACTACAGCGTATCGAAATTAATTAGGTATTGTTGAGTTGGGAGCCCACAGGGAGCCCAGACATGAAAAGTACGCAATTATAGTTTGATATACGAAACCATAATTCAACCATTACAGTCGACGAGTAGAAAAAAGCATTAAAAGCATAAAACATGCTGTTTAAAGAAAAGCAAGCCAATACAATAAAAACAGAGATAACACGAGATACCCTAACTGGTGCATCCATAAAATCATACTTTAAATGATAAAAAATTTATATACTATATACTTCGTACTACCTATGAGCTATGTAGGTACATCACACCTATTGCCAAAAAAATATATATTATTAAAATCAAACACGATATTTCAAACACGTCATTCAATGGCCAGTAATCTGACCAGCGAGCTGATACCCTGAACATTGAGGTTATCTGTTGCGATATGGGTTATACATTAATTAATTAGAAATCAATGAAAATAATATTATTATCACATATTATATATTTCGATAAAACATTATAAGTAGATGTATTGTACCGTAGCGTTGGTGAATTATTTCTGTTTCTACCAATGAGCAGGCTAACGGGTTTTAGTGTCTAAAATGTAGGTAGGTAATACTATTTTAATACAATCTAGGTAACCTTACTTCAAGCACAGCGCCAGGTCTTGAGGTCAGTATATACCTAAAGCTCTTTGTTAGATATTTAAATACTTAAGTAAGTAAAATATATGTTGTATATATTGTACAAATACAAAATAATAAAATAAGCTTACTAAGAACTGTTGTTTTAGTTAGGCCTGAACTTGTGAACGTTGTTATGAATATTTGTATGCTACCCATTAGTTTATTTGAACTATTCTACAGTGCCTATATATAGTAGTGTAGTAGGTAAATAAATTATCTAACAACAGCCTAAACTTATTCGACGTTCGGTGTCCAAGCAGTTATAAAACTTATAAATGCGACACAACTGTTGTCTGCAGTCGCATTGTATTAGGACTAGCCGACTAGGGTTTGCAATCCGGATCTGAAATGTATCGAACCTGGATCCGGATACCCGGACTTAGGACGACCCCTGTCTGTTACCTCTTCACGCTTAAAGGATGACTCACGCTAGACCGGCGGGCCGGGGCCGGGTCGGAGCTTCCAGCGCTTCGTTTTCTATGAAAAGCACCACGTGATCATCGATGAGCCGTCATAGAAAATGACGTGTCGGACGCCTCGGCCCGAGCCCGGTCCGGTCTAGCGTGAATTTTTGCACATACAATGACATGAGGTAAGTATATCTAGTCCTATAATTAGTTTATAAAGCTCCAGTTTATAAAACAAACCAAATGGAGCAAAAACAAGTTTTGTATGAAAAACTTAAATTCGCTGTATTTTTTAACAATGACATCTGAAGCTACATTTACTAATTACAGGACTAGATATATCTTATTCAATTGTAAGTAAAAAGTTTCAGAACAATCTAGCAAGTCGTTTAAAATGAGAGCGTAACTACGTTTGTATGGAGAACCAAGCTTGATTTAGATAAAATTTGGCATGGATATACTTTAAGGCCCGAGGGAGAACATATAATTATTAATTATCATTATCATCATTATTCCAGAAGTTAGTTTCATGTAAAAGTTAACTGAAAGAATTCCCTTATGAGTTTAACCTTCGCTTTTACTTAAAACATTGTCATCTTCATTAATTTACATGATTTACAATAAAGTCTACAACTACAATTAAAGAAAAAAAATTAGTAAATAAAGTAAGCAGTTAGAGCGTATCCACATTATCCGATGCGATATCGCATGTCTGATAAAAGTGCCTTTTTATATTTATTTATTCATTGTATAAAAAGGAAGCGCTAGTGCAAAAATAAAAGGGCATCGAGCCATATTTTAAGCACCTGTCTGTCTCCAAGGATCATCCGACATCCGATATCGGAACGGCTAATGTGAAAACGCTCTTACCCAGCTTATTCACAACTGTATATACGTACTACGTAAGTATGAGCCCAGTTCTCGTGAGAATCCGCAACATCTAACATCTGATCTAACCTCATGGCGAGTTTTATTGGGCAATTAATTATGTAATTTAAACACTGCGCTGTAGATCGCACTTGCACTTTTTCTTGTAAGATAACGTATTTATTTATTTTTATTTGGGGATTAACAGCAATACAAGAAGTAATACATAACATAGTAAACAGAAAACATAACCAACAACAGATGTCCACAACAGTACTAAGTATATATGACTCAGGATCAGGACTTGCATGTTAACCTATTTTCAATCTAATAAATTGGGTACATAAATCTCATTAATGTTTTCAACCCGACTAATTCCACCTCATGTTTTTACGGAAAAACCTCTTTAGGGTTCCTAGTTGACTACGGAACCCTAAAAGGTTTGCTGAAAAAATCTGAAGGTGATATATTTTTGGCCGGTACTGTACAATATATATTATTTGTTTCATGGCCATACCTACTACGAGAGAATGCACTTAGACGCCAAATCGTCTGGATTCTATCTACTTCCTAGTGTTTATTTATATATGAATGTAAATCACGTTTCTACACACACTTTTGTTAATCGTATTTACGTATTGATTATTTATAACTTGTAAAACAATCTCGGAGGAAATTATTTTAGAAATTATAGTTGTTAAATTAATGTAAGCATACTAGACAGTGAATTATGAGACAACACAGACAGCTGATTATTGTTTTCTTCAGTAAATTGGAATAGCTATAATTTGATAAATTTGGAAATTACAACAATATTTTTATCTGCTTGTGTCGCTTTTTTGCAGAAGACAATCTAAAATATAATGTTACCTACCTACTGTCATACACATCTTAAACTTTCGTTATTATAAAATAAGATCCGATGACAATGAAGTAGGTAGGAGTGGAATTCACTTCCTGCAAATCTATTCCCAGTCCACTATAACTTTATCTTTTTAAATCGAGAGCGAATAGACATCGTTTAGGTAATCATGTTCCATCCTAGACTGCATCGGCACTTTCCATCAGGTGAGATTGTGGTCAAATGCTTACCTTCCTTCCTAATAAAATATAAAAAAGCGGCCAAGTGCGAGTCGGACTCGCCCATGAAGGGTTCCGTACCATTTATGACGTATTAAAAAAAACTACTTACTAGATCTCGTTCAAACCAATTTTCGGTGTAAGTTTGCATGGTAATGTATATCATATATTTATCAATATCATTTTTAAAGACCTATCCATAGATACCCCACACGTATGGGTTTGATGAAAAAAGATTTTTTGAGTTTCAGTTCTAATTATGGGGAACCCCCAAAATTTATTGTTTTTTTTTTATATTTTTGTGTAAAAATCTTAATGCGGTTCATAGAATACATCTACTTACCAAGTTTGAACAGTATAGCTCTTATAGTTTCGGAAAAAAGTGGCTGTGACATAATCGGACAGACAGACGGACATGACGAATCTATAAGGGTTCCGTTTTTTGCCATTTGGCTACGGAACCCTAAAAAGGTAGTATGACTGGCAGTAAATACATAATAGCATTTTTTTATTTAATTTATTTAGGTAAACAAACAGCCACTACAAGAAAGGCTTAATTATAAAGTATTTTTAACACGGTTTAACAATATGTGTGACCAACACCGTTTACCACTTATTAATTACAATTACTTTGATTATTCGGAGCTTTCGTTTCGTTATAAAACTGGAGCTTAAGGCTCCGGGAGGCATTGACAAGAGAAAGGATAAATATTATTATTATTAAATTATATTATAAATTCATAAAGATATATAACAGTTAACACGGCTTAAGTTAAATATTAACGTAATACTGCACAGTATTACGTTAATATTGAATAGGTACTGTCTTTCGCTTCATATGATTCATATCAGTATTTTGCCTATATGTTAGCTGTTACCTAGCAACAGAAAGTGAAATGATGATAGCTAATCGTCAAGATCGTATCACAATACCCCGATCTACAACTATTCTACGTCTACAAGATAACATTATAGATATGACATGCATGACACACCGCCGCTACCCACACAGAACGTTTAGCTTTCAACAGCTGATATGATCTTTCGAAAGCGAATTCGTCAGTGACACTAGCACTGGTATGGCTGACTATAGTGAGTATGTTTATAATATATCTAATTATTTACAATTCAGTATCTTAACTACATAATAGTAAAACGAACTTTTTATCCGTGTCAAATAATTTATGAACTTATTAATATATAAGATAAATTATAAATTTATAAAAATGGTCAAGAAAAGGGATTTTACAACTTAGTTTTGCTGACAGTATTTCTTTATATTTTTTTGAATGTTTATAATGCCACCGACGCAATATTACTTACGTTTATTTGTTAGACTGAAAATCGTTGAAAGTAGGTACGGTCGAGGAAATTGATTCTTTAGCAGCTTACGGTTCACTTTACATTGGATAGCTCTTAGCATAAGTATATACACTATGTACAACCAAATATACTTGAACCGCAAATTGCTAAAGAATTTCCTATTATTCGCTATTGACTATGCAATTAAGAGGAATTCCTAGTTGCGATTTTCCCATACAAACGCTCTCGACTGATTCCTCCCTGGATTTTTAACCCAGAGCAGTGATTTTTTCAAATAAGATCAATATCATCAATATCTGTGCCGCTATGTTTTGCTTTTTTGGATTATTTTATTTTGAAGAAAGATACAGCCCCTCGAAAATCGCAAAAACGGCTCAATTGAATTGGTTGTAAAAAAAGGCACAGTATACAAATATGACAAAAAATATCCAAAAAATCAAAACATAGCGGCATAGATTATTTCTTTCTCTTGCAGTTTCCAAAATTTCATAAAGATTGATTGCGTTTTGGAGGAGGAAACAGTCGAGAGCGAAACCTCGATTTTTGAGTTTTTTGCGTGTGAATTTCAGTCCGGGCTGCAGTTGTCCTTATCGCACGAATTGGAGGCGGAGACAGTTTCTAAATATACGTACACAGAAGGAATAGTGATGGCCATAACATCCTTATTAGGGATTGCAGAACCGGTACTGTTTTAAAGAACCAGGATTTCCCGGTACTTTCGTAACTGGTCTAATTATTTCATTATTTTAAATAAAACGACAGCATTTTGCGATTTGACCACTTTTCGTATTATAATTTAATAATCACAGTCATGTTCTTTTACTACGTATAATGACAATAAACAAGGCAATTTTTTTTAGAAATATACTTAGTATTTTACATTGCTCACACTTGTGCGTCACAAGTAAAAGATAACTACTTTGATGTTTGCCACTAGATGGCAAATTTAATGCAATTACATTGACGAGGGGATTTATATACTTATAAGTATCGCAGTCGTATTGTATAATCCGCCGTATTACATTACGGCTAGCCGATATCAAAATAAGGGCCATTTTGAAATGCGGCGGTTCAACGATTAAGGTATGTTGGGTAAATACCGGATGCGGGTGAAGAACGTAGGACATTCATTTCTCCCTAATTTGGCTTTATTTTTTAATGTTGGCAACATTGTGTAAGACGCCATTTCATTGCGCCTCGACTGCCAGTGTCCCCGCGTTGCTCAGGGAGTCGGGTTTGTGCTATGCGCAATCACAGAGAGCAAGGTAAATTTCGCGAATTTGAATTCGCCCTATAATTTATTTTGCGTATTGTGATGAAACTGTTTGTTTTTGTAATTGTGTTAACAGACCTAGCACTGCTGTAGACCGGTATCCGATCGTGACCCATCCAGGTAAAGGTCGAAAAGAAACAATCCGATCTTTACCTATTTAAAACAACAGTGATTGTCAAACTTTAAATTTTCTTCAATTTACCTACTGACCTACTTAATTATCACATTTATTGTTTTCTTGATCAATGATCACACTTTCGTACCATTATTTTTATCCAGTTGTATGTATATGTACACTTACTTACTGACAATGTAATTTTTTTAATTTCCGCAACCCAAAGGTTGCCTGGAAGAGATCGCTTTTTAGCGATAAGACCGCATGTTGTTTACCTGTGCTTATGTTTCTGTTTTCTCTTGTATTGTTTTCTTTTATTGAGGTGTGCAATAAAAAGTATTTATATTGTATAGGGATGATGATACATGTTGAATTTTATTACAAAATCGAGTAAAATAGATAGCAAATGAAAATGAGCAATTTTTCGGATACGAACATACGGATGCATATGTAGATGTGCACGCATACATACATAGCTAGTTTCGAATACAAAATAGAGATAGGGCTTCGAAATTAGTTTCCTTAAAATGCTTCAAGAGGGCTCTCTTTTCCTATATATTTACTTTACTCTTTACATACGATCCTTACATTTTATATAAAAAAAAGATTATATATCAACTATATATTATATACATCATTGCAAAATTAAACCAATAAAATCGCAATTTTACTTATTTTCCATACTTCAAGATGGGCTCGCAGTGACCTTGACCTTTTTAAAGAACTATTTAGTCTTTTTGATTTTTAAGTTTGATTCTTATTTTTTTGGCGACCTTCATTAAAAATGATTGGGCACGATTATTTTTTATTTTGATTTTTGTCCCTCCTACTTAAGTACTTAATATATTCCAGTATACGTTATACATTCCTTTCAATAAACAATACATTTACACTTTCACTAAACCTGTACAGTTCACGAGATCTTAAATTGTCAAAACTTCGAAACCTATCTATTATTTTAGTGGTTTTTCTTATTTTATTACTTCGAGTAAACCTTACAATAAGAGGTTTCTTAGCACATTGTTTACTTATCAAATTGCCTTATGAGGTATGACATAGGTATCAAAGTTTGAGATCCACAATTTTACCAATCGTTGTATCAGGGTTAAGATCGGATACAAAAATACGAAAAAAAAACTTTCGTTGACAACTTTTAAGTTTGTAATTATTGGTGGCTGTAATGTAATTTATATACAATGGAGAAGGGCAGACACCGGATCTATTTCTTTATGATACCTTATTCTCTTTCCATTAGAAGCAACTTTTTTTCACCATTCGATGTTCTCCCTTGATGGCAAAACACTCGTTACCCTAACCGTTCTATATTGAAGAATACCAAAATTCAGGCCGAATCTACGGTTATTATTTAACGATTCGCTCCATACTTCAAGAATCTGTCACGTGCTGAGATCTCGAAAAAAACATTTTTTCACGAGTTCTCTCAATTGGTCCCAAAATTGTCCGGCATTACCCAGATTGTCATTGTCATCAAGTTTAGCCCCATCGTACTACAAGTTAAATAGATTGTAGTTTAAACATATATTTATACCTACTTACAAAATTTCACAACACACCATGATCACTCCCAACTTACTGATACGGATAGGTACAGTCAAGTGTAAAAATATGGGTGTACACATCTTACTCAAAAATATGTCCCATAGCATCTTAGTCCAGTGTAATAAGAGCGTAGTACCTTATTTATGAGACGATTCTTTCGATACATATTTTTGCACTTGACTGTACGACGACGACCGAAGCAGGGACATCATTCTTTTTTGCAGTTTTTACCTATATAGTAATTAATAGATACAGTATAATATAAAAATGAAAAACAATATTATGTGATTGTGATTGTTGTTAACAAAAACAACTTGCGTCGGTCGGGCAGCGCAGGATAAATTCCGTCCGGCTCGCGGGTGATGTCGACGGAACGGCGCGCAATGAGCGAGCGTTCGAGTCTCGCGTCTGTGTGCGCGCACTCACACTTAGATAGCTCCCGCTCCCGCCCACCGCAGCGCGACAGAAACATAGCTTCAAAAATTCGAAATTTGAAAAGTTGCTCAGCTAGGAATTGCTCTTAAGCTTCATGTTTAATGAAGTTAAATAATAAATATTTTTGTCCAATAATTTTATTTCTACGTATACTCGACGTAAATATGTTTAAATTTTTTGCCGTATCACAAAGGAGCAAACTACGACCGTATATAAGTAGGTAGGTATATTTTTAAATTTATTATCAAATATTTACTGACAATGTGTGTGGCCATGAAACTTCACTTTATAATGTTAAAATACTGTAAAAAAATTATATTGCAGTTAGCCGAGTGCCCGACTTCTTGTCCCATTGTGTGGTAATCGGTCGCCTTAATATGTGACACAAACGGACGTTAGGATCCCATGTCTACCCCGCTAAGACATTTAAGTATCCGTTAGGACCTTAGCTGTTGCAATAAGGGTAATAATGGTGGATATTTGTTGATGCAGATCACAAAAAATGTCTTAAAAGTATAAAAAATGAGCATAGCTGTGGAACAATGGACCTTAACACATTTAACGAGTAATCTAACGAATTTAATTTAAAAAAACTAATAAATTGAACGTGCTTGCTGCGAAAGTATTAGCTACAAGTGCTACAACACACTGAAAATTACATATGTAAAAGAAAAATAATTTGGACAGAAAGGAGTTTGATTCTAAGATCTTAACGACTTAAACATACTGTGTAACAAAATAACAGAACAGAAAAAATCAAGTTGCCTCAAATACCTACATTTCTTTTTATTTTCGCAAAATAATTTTTCACGCGTCTGGCAAGGACCCGACCAAATGTTCTGGCATATTATTTTTATCACCCTTTAGATATTCTACTTTAACTTATCATAAATTACAGATTGTCTCAAAAGCATTATTTCGAACAAATAAAAAAAAAAAACTGTAAAAAATATAAGGGTTGATTTAGCCCCGCTCCCCTGCAGTCAGACCTTCAGTTTTGAGTTAGAGTATCAGGAGAAGTATGAGACAAATTTTCAGCTGGCCTCAAATACCTACTCTAAAATGTCTTCCAGCTTTCCAACTAACCAGTAAACCTATCATCACTTGACAGAGAGACGTCATAAATATTATCAGACCATATCCTTCCACAGTGAAACAGTCTTTCTCACGCTATTTATACTACGAGTGATTAAATAAAGTGCGTTTGTCTAAAGTACTTTTATCAAGAAATGTTTTTGATAAGCCGTCTGGGCATGTGAGAGACAGAATTGAATTCTGCTTGGAAATGGAAAGTATTTCCACTTGTACAAGTATTTTGTTTCCTGAATGCATTCATTTATTTAATGGTAAAGTGATACTGAAATAAAATGCACCGTGTATACGTTGCATAAATAAGCGAGACTCGTAAAAATATGACAAGAATGTGTGGCCGATTTCGAAACATCGGCAATCACATTTGCATTTGCATTTGGTGGTTGGTAAGGCATTGGCCTTAAAGTCCCAAACATCTTTTGTCACTCTTTCTTGCTACTTATATGCAAAGTTTATTTTAGATTGTTTTTGTCAGTAAATAAGTGGGCTTAACCAGATTAGGACAAGATTAAGAGGAAAGTGGAGGAACCGCGCTAAATCGCCTTTTCATACAAACGTAGGCCTCATTTCCCTCTCTGGGTGTAAACATTATTGACAATATTTTGACATAATTTGTTGTATATCAGCTACAGGTATACCGATTACGATACGTTTGATTTTGTTCGAATTTTTAATTATTATAAGAGTTAGTAGCATTAAATTTTTTTATGATATCTGTTTTTCGCTCCTTATCTTTACAATAATCAAAAATCGAAAAAAATCTAACGCCCCCTGCGATTGATTGATATGCAAGCAAGGGATGATAAATTAAGATAGGCAAGCTGTGATTAATATACATAAAATTATGTCAGAATATTTTCCATAACGTCCAATATCCAGAGAGGAAAATGAGGACTACGTTTGTATGGAGAAGCGGCCTTCCCCTTTCCTCTTCAACAAATACGTATGTACGAAATGAAGAAATGAACCTTCTAGGCATAACTTTATAACTGCTTAAACTAAAAAAAAACAGGTGAAAGTAGACACGCATTTTACGATGTTCAATACATAAGCACATATAGTAAACCACCCCTATAATGGAACAGGCACCAGTAATGGGATGGTATAGACAAATCCTGTAAAACAAGTAATTACCATCAGTTTAATCGCTGGCAACATTTTACCATAAACAAGAGCCATAGAGCTGCTTAAGTATATTTTTTTATTGATATTTGTTAGTTTGAAAATTAAGGACGCCATATATCCCATGACTGGAGCAAAAAAACATAGTTTTAATTGGTTAATAATATTGAAACCAATTGCAGTAGCATTCATTAAATACATACAAAACAGAAAGGCCGAATTGGACATTCAATTTTTAAAGCGTAAAGTGGTAGAAATCTTACAGATGTCAGTGAAATATCAAACATACTCCAAATTTTCTCTTAAATGTCCCATGATTGGTGGCGTTAACATATCAACCTAATTTTATACCTATATACAGCAGTAGGAGGACTGGAGGTGCGTACATAATATAGGCGCTAAATAGCCTTGAAACCAGACCCAATCATGGCTTTCTCGCGTCTCGCGTTCCTAACTGGTTCCTCGACCCAGCTTCTCTGCACTACTTTGTACATCTCGTTACCTGGATTGTTATTGCTATAGCTGATATCCGTTGCCCTTGACGAAACAGAATAATCCCTTACTGGGAACTGCAAACAATTATGAGTTGCCAAACATATTTAGCAGCAAAACGGATTTTTGTGAAAAGAACCAATACTTTTTAGTTCAGCTGGTTATTCAAATGGTGCTCCCACATTGGCTGTTAGTTATAATAATATCGTGTGACAGGGGATAACATAATACAACACTATCAATACTATCGTGCTGTCCCTGTCATGCTATGTTATGTAACATTTTATCACAGCCAATGTGGGTGCACCAAAGAGATACCTATCAAACTGAGACGTTATTTTGTGCTTAACCTTCAAAAGTGCAAGATAAAATTTAAAACATGGTAGGTAAATTAGTTTGATTACAGCCATAATAACAAAATGGGTTATGTCACGAAATTTATGGTCCATCAATATCCCGCTGATTTCGTCGTGAGTGACGACAAAAGACGCTCGTCATCTTTGGTCAATTTAGGTCCAATTTTAGCTGATAATCAAGAGAGCACGCAGCACTTAAAACGCTCATACTCTTAGCAGAAGCATCCTTTGATGATTAAGAGAATTCGATTCTTACATTGATATAATAAAATAAAAATAATTCAGCCTATACATATACGTCCCACCCACTGCTGGGCACAGGCCTTTTCTCATGCGAGAGATGGTTCGAGTCTTATATTGATACTCTATTTTTATTGACAGTACCCTACATGGCTAGGTCATCCTCACTCTGGGTCATCGTCATTAATTTTCTTTCGTTCGTTAATTTATTTAATAATTTAATACTAACTTAATTTTATGGAGACCGTAAAAAGACTTGCTCTAACATTAAATTTAGCGTAACTAAATGTAATTCTATCTCTACTAGTTTAGAGTCGAAATTGGACTTCATAATAAAGTATAAAACAAATAAACTGTAAAATAATCAGCCAACTGGGCCAATCCTTTCAATAAAGAAACGGTTACTTTAATCAAAATGCTCTTGCTTTTTTATAGGCCACCATCTTTTCAGATATGACCTAAATCTATCTAATTCAGTACCCAGACAGACTTGCGTAGATAGTAGATACCATCATTACATTTAATTATTCGGTCATTCACTTGTTTTAATGTACAAATGATAGAGGATTGCTTTTAATTAAGTAAACACTTTATTGTACGAGAGAAAAAAAAATATTGATTACATCAGATAGAACGTAAATACTACACGTACAAAGGCCAACTTATCCCTAAGAGGGATCTCTTCCAGTTAATATACAAATTATTGAAATAAATAATGGAAGAACTTACTTCAATATCAGCAGATTTGAATTACTATCATATCATAATCACCTGTTTTTTAGGGTTCCGTAGTCCACTAGGAACCCTTAGAGTTTCGCCATGTCTGTCCGTCCGCGACTTTGCTCCGCGATCGTTAGTGCTAGAAAGCTGCAGTTTGGCATGGATACATAAATGCATGGCGACAAAATGGTAAATGAAAACTACAAGAAAAAAAATTAGGGCACCTCCTATACAAACTTTTTTTTTTATCTCTTTAACCCAATAGTGTGGGGTATCGTTGGATAGGTCTTTTACAACAAATAAGGGCCTCCGACAACATTTATTTGATAAAATAAATATTTTCTAAAACAATCGCTCCAAAAGAAAAAAGAATAACATACCATATATAACAGTTATATAAAAGGTAATCACGGTTTATATCCTGGTCGATTTAAGTCTAATAATTAGACTTAAATCGACCAGGATATAAAGGATATTAGATATTAACGGGATATTAGAGTATAAACCGATTAGGATATAAACCCTGATTACCTTTTATATAACTGTTATATACGGTATGTTATCCTTTTTTCTTGGACTTTTTTATTAGCCTCTAATACCATATATGTGCCAGAATTGCGGGCTAAGTAGGAGTAACGAATTTAATCGATCGGTCAAATGCAGCAATTTATCGCAAATTGCATGCGATTATTGGTGACGTTTGTAGAGGCCAATAAGATCAAAGTTATTTCCAAACATGTTAAAGAGAGGACAAGTGACGATTCTGTGTCGAGTACCGGCGGATCGCAATCATCCAAGACATCAGAGGAAGCACTTACTTGCCCCCCAGCCGTTTAACAACTTGGTAGTCCAGACACCATTACTTTAGGAATATATCATAGTTATATCGCGAAAAGAGCAACTGAATGTTCGAGAAAATAGAAAGATAACGATTAACTGGAATGTTTGTTTATTTGTTTCATTGTCCCATACGTGCTAATTAGTTTACCTTATACATATGAGACCTAAATGAATGTACAGAGTGATATCAGCTCTAGAGGAATTTCCATTTGCCTCTGAGGTTTGTAAAAGCGTTACAGTAGGAATAATATTTTTCA
This sequence comes from Cydia pomonella, assembly GCF_033807575.1. NCBI lineage: Eukaryota > Metazoa > Arthropoda > Insecta > Lepidoptera > Tortricidae > Cydia > Cydia pomonella. The sequence goes on along the minus strand of NC_084719.1, from coordinate 12,301,141 downwards.
AATAGCAAACAAAATTTTATAGGGCCTGCAACGCACACTTGAATGACGACGCTATTGGCGTTTATAAGGCGCATACCAGCATTCAGATGTACGCTTATCTGCAACAGTTAAAGAAGGAAATGTGGAAAAGGTCACGCAGTGATTATACTGTCGCACACAATATCTCACATCCCAATCATCTGGAGGAAGCACCCACTTGCCCCCCTAACATCTTGCAGTGTAATCTCGCACGCAACTTCAGACACCCAATTTACCTGTTTCCTCCTCTCTAGAACGTGGGTGTTTACGAGGTGTAAAATTGTAAATGCTATTTTAGGCTTCAGTACCAACGGCAGCATACTAAACTAACCTTTGATAGTTTTTATCTCGTTGCCATAAGGTTTACAAATGGTCGACGATAATATATCAAAGAACTGATAACTGGACGTTGCGTTAATGGCGTACGCGCAGCGCAGGTAAGTCGAGCTCAAGAACGAAATATACTATGTTCTTTCAAGTGTTTAAGAGAAAGTATATAAACTATAGATGTAGTTGTGGCTCTCACATTGCAAATGTTATATAGAGCGCGCAAGGTGCACGTCTGAGGGATGTCAAAATGGTATCAATTAACGTCAAGTTCGAATCGGCCTCGTTACGGCTGAGTTCTAAATCCTATCAAGTACCATATAAGTTAAAATCGGGTAAGAACTAAGAATAACATAGTTTATCTTGCATTTTTTTCCATTTCCATAAATTGCTCTTCTTGTCCCACTGTTCATCTTACTTCGTCTCACATATTTACCAATAATAAAAAAAATCGGTGGCATTATAGGTACTAATTATTCCACAATAATACAAAGCTATGGCGCATGTGTATAATTCCTTAATTACCATATGTATTAGGTACCTATAGAGGTATTCTAGGTATAGCTAGAAAATATCAACACTACAATAAGTACGCTGATAGTTAATATGTAACGACATAAGTAATCAGTTGTTCCTAGGAAATAATCAATTAACATAGATTATCCTGTCATCGTCCATTACAATAAGTAATCATAATCCTAATCTAACCACATATCAAATACACGGATACGGATAGGTTTAGATAATTCCTCATCCTTAAGCCCTACGTCAAGAACCAAATTATCTGGGTGGATTAATTCAAACAATAGTAGCTATTTTTATTACTGTATTGTAAAAGAAAATAGTACGCATAAATGCATCGATAAAGTGTCAATAAACACTAACCTTGAAAGGTTATCTCAGTTCGACTTCCTATCTTATTCACTTACTATATAAATACTAATACCAAGAAACGATAATTAATTGATTTATCCAATTAGTCTGGGTTGTCGGGCCTTTGATGATTGCAGGATATAGGTATTATGACAACATATCAAATCAAACATGGAAATCACACTTGATCTTAATGACACGGAATCGATGGAAAATATTGTAAAATTATCGAAATTATTAATGTTTTTCCTTGTGATAAAATTAATCATGTTAGGTAGGTATAAAATATTTCTTGATAACCTACTCGGGTACATTTTTACGTTACAATCTGATATTAAGTAGTAGGAAAAGATTAATTTTACTATTTATATATATTGTAATATAACTATGTTTATTTATATATATCTTAACCTACCATACAATAAATTGTACTTACCCAAATGGAATGACAAGATCTACGAATTATCCATTTATGTTATTTTACTACAACTTATCACTTGAAATGTAAATGAAGTAAAACTTAACCTTGAGTAAAAATACCGGTTTTGTAAAATTCTAATAAAGTTGTATAATCATAATAAAACTTGAACTGACTAACGGACTAGCTGGAACTTTTTAAGACAAGTAGATGAACAGGACAGGATCAATCTATATGGCCAATTCAATTACATATTGTAAATCTCTTGACTATAAAATATAGAAATATGTTTAAATATTGCCTAGTTATTATTTAACAAAGAAAAACTCGTCTCTATTTTGTGCACTCATAATATTCGCAGGTTGTTCTAATCATAATATATTCGCATCAACGTGCTAATTCGATTTTGTGTACTTCCTAGACATGCAAAAGATAAAGAGAGACAGACAGACAGACAGACCTAATTCAACACATGCAAGACACAGAAGTGTAATGAAATACAAGGCGCATGCATATGACATTAGGGTGTCTCACATTTGTATGGAGAAAAAGTTGTGATATTTTTCGTGACTTCGCTCACGAATCGAGTCTCGAGTACTCTAAAAACTATTTATTTAAATTTTCAAAAGAATCGAATTACGTTTAAAAACAAGTACGAAGTTTGCACAAATTGAAAAGGTAGAGGGAAAACCAGAACCATAATACATAACGTGAAAATTAACTAAGTTCTAAAATAATAAAATATAATGAAATGATACTAAAATCGAATGAAAAAAACTGAATTTTGCGTCTAAAACACGATAAAAATACTTTTCCTTTGGAAACAGGTGGAAAAACTGAAAAATCTTAATTAGAACATTTATCGAGTAACTAAAATCCAAGTTTACTACTAATTTAAATATTTCTATATATTTAGAAGGTTCAGTATCATACTACTCTCCGCTTTGATGGTAGTCGCTTGAACCATTTTCTACCTTTCGATGCAGAGTCGTTGGTTATTTAAGAAAAACTTTGTTGATGTTTTGAAACCTGTAAAGAATTTTTGGCATATAATATTTTTTTGTCAGCGAGAACAAGAAGTCGGATGAAAATCGAAAATTCAGAACAATGAAACACCCTACTTCCCAGTAAATCCAGGTATGTACATATACATAACACGAAAACAACAACGTAAGAAACAAGAAAAGTTGCTGTTCACAAAGTTTAGTACACATTTCGTAATTCAATCTCAATTTGATTTTACAAATTTCACAATAGTCGCGAATACTCTTATGAACTCCAAGTGAAACACCTGAGTAGGTATGTAGGTTTTTCATTTCCATATGCAAATTAATTAATGATACCTGCAAGCTGGAGACTACTAATATTAAAATAAGCCCTATTTATAAAAACTATAATGCAAATTGCACATCGTATTTATTCTCGATGACCTTATTATACTTATTACTTCAATGGCATTAAATAACTCTATTAACAACGAACATTTTCTAACACCCATATCACAAAATTTCAAACATCTCACACTTTCGATTTTACTTGCATTATGTTATGAATCGCAGGCTCTAAATTTGGGCACGCAAGAAGGTCAACGACATGCGCAGTGGCACTGCCCTCTACGCAGAAGAAATTGCCAATCTTCGTAATGAGTTAGTTTGCCCGCTACTTTAAGTTGGTCGGCCAGTGTTTAAGAAAACATACCTAAATTCTATGGCGCTTTAGACTCAAGCAAATAACAGATAATAACAAGTAATTATACCTAATAAGGAATGCCTATGCGGAACATTAAAAAAAAACATTTAGAGAGAATACTAAATTTTATGGCGCTTTAGACTAACGCAAAAAACAAATAACAGATAATAAATAATAACAAGTAATTATATTTTCACCACACCAACTGGTAAAGGCCCTCTTGATTGTTCAAAAACTAGTGAGAAAGTTGCATTTTATCCACATGTGGGTCAAAGTAGTCAAATATGCAAATTTTGAGTTGTTTCTTTATATTAGCTTAGCTGGTAAAATTTACTTTTAAATTATGATTTTGAATTAAAAAAAAATTATTATGTTCAATTTTATTAGATTTTTTTGGTATTTCTTCTCTTCTATCTTATTTATTTTCTTGTATGTCTTGTTTTTTTTGTATATTTTCTGCACCTAATAACTTAGTTATTAAGCCAAAATTGTTACTAACATCCTATGGATTATCGATCTGCAATAAATGTTTTTATTTTTTATAGTTAGTATTTTCCTCGCATTTGTGTGGTGAAAAATGTTGTGTTTCACTCAGAGGCAAAGTTTGTTTGACCCTCGTGCCTTGAAACCCTCGCAACGCTAATGATTTTCGTCTCTCTGACATTGTTGAGTTGTTGACTGTTGATGTTCAACAACTTTTTTCTCAGTTTGCCGCTTATCTTCTACTATGTCACAAGCCGTAATTTTCGGCGGCGGCGCCCGAGACTGCAAATAAGTGGTCATCATGTCTTTTTGACCGTCTGCTTTTATTATTACCCTGTAGCTAAATTGGTTTGCGAGTTTGCGTTCACGACGTAATTGAGATCGTTTTTGCTCAAATGAATAAATAAGCAGGTTTTCCTAGTTCAACAAATTATACCAGTTTCGTGTTATTCATAGGACGTAAATGTATAGATATTTATTTTTATTTTTCATTTCATTTTTTTTCTCCATTCAATCAGCATTAACAGCTAAACCTTACGTGCTAATTGGCATTATATTAGTCTGATACCGTTCGAGAAATGGGCCCCAGTGGCCCATTGCTCGAATGGTAATAGACTAATAATACTAGTCCACGAACTGTCAAGTCGTATGGGTTACCATGGCAACACACTGATTATATTAGACTAATACCGTTCAAGAAATGGGCCCCCGAACAGAGTATCGAGCAGGGGGCCATTTCTCGAACGGCATTAGACTAATAATATTAGTCCACGAACTGTCAAGTTGTATGGATTACGATGGCAAGATACTAGTAATATTAGACTAATATTGTTCGAGAAATGGGCCCCAGAGCTAAAAGTAGTTGCTAGACCTTATCGAACCTTCAATAGTGTAAAAACAATTTAGTAAAAAACTGACCAATGGGTAATTGTAACTCAACAGTTTTTTATACATTTTTCATCACACTTGCTCGAAAAAGATCTTATTTCATGCAGATATACTGAAGCACAAAGGCATATATTATTCCCAGAGGAGTTATGGATTGTGAAAAACAAGCTATAACTACCGAGGGAGTTGTAGTTTTTTTTAATTGTGTCACTATTTCGTACGAACCAAGTAGGTATCTTAAATCAGTTTTACTTTGAATACTGACGTTTATAATTTATTTTCATTGTTTATATTAAAAAATATTAATTTGATTAATTTAATAGCCGTTTTAAATATTTTTACAGAATTTTCAATCGTGATTGAATGCCGGATAGGTATGTGCCTACGATGCCAAACCTGTCAAAGAATGACAATATTATCACAACCTCGTTTAAGTGTTACACAAGCATATACTTAAACTGTAAACCCATTTTACAGTACTGTAAAATTAAAATTTAATCGGTTGAAAAACGCACGAACGGTTTCGCAGTAAAAGTGCAATTTTGTTGGAATCGTTGAAGCATCTGGCTATTCGGATATTTTATGCACTATTTTCCTGTTTAGGGCACTCGCGCAGAAAAGAGCCAGAGTGCTGCCCAATTTCCAATAAGTGATGTATTTAGATTCACCGGGTTAATACACCAAAATGATATATGAATATTATTAATTAGCACCTCTATTAGTGTGATGTATTGAAAATTAAGTGTGTTGCTGTTATTACAGCCAGAAACTACATGATCTTTGAGAATTTTCGAGCCAAAATTTGGTGTGCTACTCTGCAGCGGCGCCACCATAATGATAATTAATGAATTATATGATGAAATGATCTACCTAAAACGTACATTATGTACCTATAATGTTTATTGCTTTACCTGTGCTAGGGACCGAAATAATAGGCATTGAAAGTGGCGCCGCTGGGGAGCATACTCTGCAGCGGCGCCACTTAGTACACATAGATAGAAAATATATTAGCTATTTTTTCTTATGGAAATTGATGTACTCCTGCTGATTATTACGTACGTATTGAAAATAATCATTATTATCATCAATTAGTGATTTTATTTACTTTCATTAATTCCGCGTTCCGCCTAAACGTTATGAGCTGTAAGACCTGTAAGAGAGGCGCGCCGCTCCGATTTTAAATATTTTTTTTTTTTTTCTCAAACTTGCTATGAAATGATGACATGACTTACGTCAAATTAAGTCCGGAAATACTAGGTGCGATGAGTGAAGATGATATGTAAAGGAATTTCATACTGCGTTACACACCTAGGACTGTAAAGCAACCTTCTTTTGTTTTTTAACGTCAAATTGTGACACAACGTCTTGCCATCCAACCATCAACTAGCTTCTACCATCAGTTAGCTTGGTACGGTGATCTGTTGTGCATAATCGTTGCTCAGCAACGGCGGTGGCGCATCGCGCAGGCGCGTGGACTTACGCGCGTATGGTTGTACACCGCTGGTAGAGTGGCGAGCCGAGTAGGACGCAAAACAAATTGACTACATTTTTTTACAAGGCATGCGTCTTCGTGAATGACACGATCTTTAAATATTTATTTGTAAATGTAAACACTGTCTCAAGCTAACAATAAAATGTGTCAAATTATGCCTTTGGTGACACTATTAGGTATGTCGTGTTCGCGGCCATACGATACCTAATCACGCAATAAATGTGCAAGCTATTTCACAATGCCTATTTTTATATTTAAGTACAAGACTACAATACAAACCTATTTAAAACTGCACTATCAGTACATAAATAAATCGTTAATCTTGCCTCCAGGCTTAAAGTAAAGCACATTTTGGTATGATATTTACCTTTGTCATAGCGATTGTATACCTAAATTCTAACATGAAATGTAGGTACGACGAAGTAAAATAATTTCCCTTAATTTTGATAAAATTTTAAAGTAGACAATATAAGCTGCTGATTGGTTAATAGTAAATATGTACAATAAAAATGTTGCAACAGTTAGGTACATGTTCAATAGCGTGTATGCAAGCATTATGTCATTGACTCGAGCTTGTCAGCAATCTGCTGTAAACAAGTTTACTCATATCATCACGCATCAACGAGGCGTTCTACTTGTCTTTTTATACCGCCAACTGTCCTGCCTTTGCCCAAATATTCGTGTTGCATATCTTATCTTCACAACACAACCAGTAAGGAGTCTTGCCAGTGAATAAACTACCTTGAACTTTTAAGGGAAATGAAGTTTGATTCTTTGACAGCGTACGTCATGACACCTATAGTTGTCCTTGGCGCTGTGGGCACGAGTAGTAAGGACGCCCTTAGGCGTTCAAAGGGTTAAAATGTAGATAGAGTCGGACCAAGATAGCTGCATGGCATTAGATCCCCGCACTGTCATTGCTAATGCCAAATTTCTGTGAAACTATGTCATTTATAATGATACTCCCTCACTCTGTTCTTTTTAAAATCGGTGCAAAATTTACTTAGAGGGACTCTTGTTCGTTTTTAGGCGAAAGGTTTTAGCTTGCCGTTTCTGCAAGCGAATATTAGGTGTATTCCCATCTGTCCCCGCCGCGCACAGATGGAAATAGGCGCTACAAATCATTCCCATCTGTGCCCGCCTCTTGTATGGCGGTGGTCACGTGGGGCGGGCACAGATAGGAATACACCAGGAATACACCGAATATTAAGATCGCACAAAAGGCGTCTAAATGATGCGCAACGCAACATGCATATCTTTAATTATGGCAGTTGGTCCATGCCTCCATGGGGAGGCACTGATTTCAAAGAACATGAATAATAGGTAGTTATGTCTAAAAGAAATAAATAAGCTTAGAGTGCTTTTAATATACTATAGTGAGATTTTTCTAACATCACATATTTGACACATGACATTTGATGTTTGAAGTGATGTGGCTAAGACAACATAATATGTCAAATCCAGCAATCGGATCGATTACAGTTACGATTTGTGAGATCGAATCGATTACCTTTATAAAAAAATCTATATTAGGAACCTGCACAGCAGTCATACATGCAAATTATACTGCTAGTGACTACTTAGTATTAGCAAAATCAGGCATTTTTAGGTCCAAAGTCAACTAAATTCAAATAGGTACAAGCAAAGTCAAAGTCCAAAAATACGAGCCAAGGTAACCAGATGTGAAAGAGAAGAATCCAAAAATAAAGCCAGGTGAAAAATACGAAAAGAAACGGAATATGCGCACAGTAAGGCGGAGAAACTTCGACAGACTGCGCATTTGACATTTGACAAACGAATGATTTTGACATCAAATTTGATCCGCTCAGAAATCGACATATTTTTTGCAAATCGTACGGTAAAGATCTATTATTATAATGGATTTTTAAAAGTATTTGTTTAAGTTAATGTTTTCTTAGTTGTAATACCTTATTTTTGTATTTTCTGTAGGTTATAAATGTATCGATTTCATCGATTATCTTTAACTTACGAATATGTTACCCGAATCGAAAAAAATGATTTGGCCACAACGCTGGTTTTAAAAAAAAACACCCTTAGGACGTAAACGTTTGTGCAGTGATTTATTATTGTTAAATACTTCAGATATACGATGCGAAAAAAATAACTATAAGCATAATTACATTCAAAAAGTGAGTGTAGTTTAAGTGGTAACGAAAGACATATTATAATTGCGTGGTATTGTTTTTAATTATGCGAATGGATCATACACATTTACATTATATGGGTGCTGTTATGTGTCAAATATGTGATGTTAGAAAAATCTCACTATAAGTAACTAAGTACACCTACTACCTACCTATTTATATGCAAAGGAACATTAGAGTCATATATAGTTACAGATATAGGTAGTTCTAATTCGAAGGTCTTATTCCGGAGGCTGCCTTAACAGGCTCCAAGGTTCCAGTCTGAATCAACGGAAACACTAGACTACCACAGTACATCCTGTGAGTCTAAACTTAGCCTGACGGAGCTATGAGCTAAAGTCGTTGATTAATATTAGCAATTAAACTAGTTAACTAGTTTAGCCATAAATTCTATTACAAAGTTAATTGTCCTTAGTGACTAAAAGTTTTTTTTTTTTCATACATAATGAAGATACTAACCTGGAAGTTACCGACGTTTATTTAAGTATAATTAGCTTTACTTTATTGTTACATTTTTATTTCTTTTTAAGTAGTAGTCAAATTACTTACTATTACTTATTTCAAATTAGTACTCCTAACAAATAAATTTAATAAAATTATGTTGATATGTTAATAGGTAGATCACCCTTTGGTGAAATAAGAAATATGGTACCTAATACAATGTACTTATTAAAAACATTATTAACTTAGGTATCCCATCGTTACCTTTATAAGCCCTTCTGAGTATGTTAAGTACAAAAGACATCAACGAGATTTTCCCAAAAAAAAAAGTTAATTTGTTCTACAGTGTACTTGGATTTGAATTCGTTTGCGTATTTCCCGTGCTTAGCAACAGCCTCAGACGCCGCACCTGCCTTCATGCTTGTTTGACAAAAATAACAGAAAAAAAGAAGTTTAGTTTAGCTTAGATAAATTTTTTTTAAAGGAAGATACATTATATAGATAGGTATACAAGAGCTACAATAGCAACACACGACCGCAGATAAGTTAATGAATTATTAGTAATAATTTATCACATAGCGATTAAGCAGTACGTTTCAGAATTTAATATCACACTTACTATTCAGATACACTATTAAAAAAAATTGCAACAACATCATCATCTTTGTGGCATTATAAAATGTATCATAATTACTGTTTTTTAAATAAATGTAATTTTTATTTGTCCACTACATGGGTCAACAACAACGTACAGTACGTACAAAAACGGAGATATTCCGAGCTGTCATTAAACCGTCTGAATACCGCCATTGTCCACAATCAGTCCTCCATTTAGGACATCAGGACACATAAATAAATGGAGACATAACGGACTATTGTTCTTATTCAAAGAGCCCGCCTACCATCCGGGACGGTGGCCGGTTTAGGAAAAAACGGAACTTCTCCGAAGTGTGAATAACGTTAACATGTGTTGCAAACTTTACGAACTACTTTATTACCAGAATTATTATATTCCCGAGAATCCGTAAAAGCGCTGGGAGGGAAATATAAAGTAGGGCAGTCAATTCGTTCAATATTAGGTACTTCCTCGTGTTAATTTTAGATTTATAGCATACGTTACTGCACTCGTTAAGATAAGGAGCGAAACGGCGCTGACCCTTCATTATCTTAAGAACTCAATGTTTGAGTGAGGGTGAAACATTGATAGTCCTATAGCACCTTGTCATTGACAATCGATTGCCCTCCATGATAACGATTGTAGAACTCTTAAGAAGTAGACAGCGTTTGCCGCACACCCATTTCTAATGACCGTATGTTGTTTTACGCGGCAAACGCAGCGGTATAGGTTGTGTCAATTCTTGACTCATATCGTATTGTCATGTTATTAAAGTTCGATTTGACAAATATTCGCATCACCGTGATGGCTGACACAAACTATAAGCGCATTGTCATTTTCCCTACATTCCGTGATCGCATGCGTTCACCGCTGCGTCTCGCGTCTATCGCATAAAACAACCGCGGGCGCAAGGCTACACTTTCACCTCAGATGTATAATCTTATGTAAATAAAGAAATAAGTTACCTGGTAATGTTTATGTTATCTAGCAATTAGCATACTTTAGTCATTTAAATAAAATCGTAGCTTAGCACTAGGCTAGTGAAAACGGGTTTCTAATAAGGTTTTAGCTTACGCAGCACACCACAGATGAAACTTAAAGAAGGAAAAAATATTTTTGAAGACCACATGGTTACAAAAATAATCTATACTCACTCTGAGACAATATAATTTATTTAGGTCTAATTTCAAAATCAGTTAAGCTGTTCGGACTGCAAGGCGGTCCATAAAATTGTCATACACTAGAGAATATTAGAAGAAACTTGTTTTTGAAACAGCATCTTTTACCTTAAACAGTTACTCATTAGCCACACTAGCTTGATCCAACGCAATCGTGCAAAGTTATTTAACGCCAACGGATACGAAATATACTTTTGCGCTTATATATGCGCCAAGTGTTAGATCAAATATCTCCGCCAGAGTCGTAGAATATACACTAAATACACTCTAAGATACCGGAATATAATTTGAGAGGATTACCATTCAGAAATCAAGTGACCAGTGACCGTTTAACTGATGGTACAATTTACATACTATATATGTCTTTTAATTTCCATTGCCCACGGAGCTCAAATTTTAATCTACGTTTTGCTACTTCAATCTGCGGAACAACATTCAAATTCGTATAGTTATATTTGACTTGACATTACCTCCGCGTACTTCACCTAGATAGCGCGGTTCACTGCCCCAAGCCGAGATAATTAGTTCGCCATCAAACGGTTACTCAGTCATGGCATAGATAGTCATGGCCTGTGAGCTTAAACCATGCTTGGGGCACGCGCACGATTTTGGCGATCAATGTAGGGTTGGCACTGTTATCTGTGCGGGTTTCCCCAGATTCGTCCTGATTGGAAGACCGACTGAGTCGGGTTTGTAAACTTTCCGGGTTAGATATAATCTGGATTTTATAACTGGTGAAGACGCATATATAAAAATGTATGATGTGTAGGAGCTGAATTTGACAAAATCGCTGTACGAAGAGATTAATTTATAGCAGCCGCTTTTATTTGATAGCATATTGAATACACTACGGTCTTAATAGTTATAAACAAAAAACCGAAACACCGAAAACTATTTCATTTACGGCCATTTGTAGGTCATTGGCAGTTCTAGTAGTGTGGGCAACCCTTTAATTAGGTAGTAGGTATCATGCAGAGTCCAGTTCCCTATGGTGGCATTGTGTTATATTTTAACATTATAGGTAAGTATATTCATTATGTTGGACTTACAGTACCGTAAAAGGGTGCTATTTGGTACGATTTTTGAACAAAAACATTAATAACTCCCCTATTTTATATCTTTATGGTACTTGTTATATTTTTAGTGGATAAAACGCACACTGTTGCATCCTTTTATAATACAACACATGTCTAATTTGTTGGCACAGACCGAGTTATGATTTTTTAAAGAGGTGTCCCAAATAACCTCGTGGTTGGGGCTTTATGGAAATCGACAGGTTGTGTATTGGTTTTAAGTAAATTTTGAAGCTTGTGGGGTTTAAAACCTTACAGGCGCTATTTAAGACACTAAAGGATGAACTCCTTAAGGTATTAAAAGCAGTGTGACCATAAATACATAAAAAGGTGAGACAAAAAAAAATCACAAACTTTTTACTCCAGAATCAAATTTTATTCAATTACTTTCGTAACAAAATAATTTCCAAATCATCTTGAGTATATACCGTGTAAGGTAAAAAACTTTTTCCCTTACGACAATTACGATACGTTCTTTTATACCTTCGCACCATCGTCCTGTTGAAAAGAAATAAAGATGGTCAGCCTACTTTTATACAGAAATGTGTATAGAGGGATATTTGGTACTAGGAACCAAATAACCCCAAAAACTGTCTCAAATAGCCCCATCGCAAAAAAACATCAATTTCTATGTCAAAATAAACGGCTAAAATTATCTAACATCGCTTAAAAAACCCTCAAGGATATGTACTTTAAGATACGTACAGTAAAAACAAGCTTACTCCACATACAAACAAAATCTGAACAAAAGTAGGACGGTCTAAAATTTCGTAAAAAAATTCACTAACTCACCTTCGAATTGTTTTACGCGCGCGTGTGACCTGCTCGGCGTCGCGGCGACCACTGAGCAACTCCGCATTAGATTTAGGGTTGCCAGACCAAGATTTACGTTTCCACCATTGCGACGAAAAAAGATATAGGGACTCAAAACTTATAATTTTTTTAAACCAAATAGCCTCATGGTTCTTAAATAGCCCCAGTTTACGGTAGGTAATTAAAGACTTGATTAATTACTAGGTAGCATCTGCCACCGTTTTACCGAATCTGTTCTCTAAGCTTTTTATACTATTTAACCATCTGTGATGCCTAATGTTCCGTGTCGATTTTGATCGTATTCAAAGGTGATAGTTTATCGACCAGGTAAGTATACCTACTGTTGCTCAATCAGCTTTTTAATGGCAATATTTCTTGCTACTGTCATAACATAAGTACTCCTTAATAAGTATGTTAGCTGTAATTAAAATAAACTATTTCAACCCTAGAAATGATGAATTAAAGCACTAGAATATTATTAAATAATCGTATTGCGCTATAATTTTTGGCCACGATGATATACTTTAAAGAATAATCACCATACACGTGCCTTTAAAAATGAGGGTTTCCCTCAATTCCTCATGGATCCCATCATCAGATCAGAACGAAATTAAAATGGGACCACCATTTTGAAAATTGTACTTTTACTGTTTTTACAAGAAAAAATCTAATGTATAAGTTTTGTTTTTTCTCGCAAGTGTGTTGAGAAACGTCGTATGAAACGCGTGTGCATTGGTCATTACCCACATCGGCTTTCTTATTATATATATACAATATCGTCTCGTGTGTAATGACCAACTTAGCACACTTGTATCATAATGTACTATTATCAAGTCATCTTTTTCACTGGTAATACTGGAAATAGGTAGGTAATTAATAATAAACTATTTAGTTTTTGGATCGCTTTGCTCTTAAATATTCATTAAGTACATTCAAATCAACATTCCCAACGGCTCCAGTTTTGAGAACATACTCGCATTCCGTACTGCATAAATTATTAAAAGGAACCCTAGCGTGTATGAACAAGACACGAACGTCACGCTAGACGGCGCCATATTTTTTAACGTGGGTAGGTATCATTACCTTCTTACCATAATTGTACAACACATGTAACGCGACTCAATGACGAAATATCTTAACTGTGTCAGTTCTACCAGACAGTAATAAAAGTTTTCTTAATGGTTAGTCATTTTGGTTTTGATTTAATCTTTATTTGTTTTACAAGGGGGCAAAGTTGTTGTTTAACCGCTCGTGCCAATATTGATACCCGAGCAGGCGAAATATTCCAATTTTGGAATCTTGAGCGCTGCGAGGGTATCAAGGCACGAGGGTTAAACAAATTTTGCCCCCAAGTGATAAATAAGAATTTTCTCCATATAATCGCGAGGAAAATTCTAACATTAAAATTATCAAAAAAAATCAAATCCAAATAAACATAATAATAATCATTATTTAAAATTCAATTCTACCAGACTACTTACTTACCGTCTATACTCCAATCACAAACATTGGTAGACATTTAGATTAGATTACACTATCCGGTCTATAACTATAATTTATAACAAAATCCCTACTTGTAATGAAGTTTCATTAACATTTTTCAGCTCTTTACGGCTTTCAAAATGTCACAAGTTCCGACGTAATGGACTTTATCAAATATAGTACTTACATTTCTATGATCTGAGACTTATACTTACTTACTTACTTACTTCTGTATATTGATCTTTATCTTAATTTCAAGGTTGTTTTGTTTCCTTTTTAATTTTATCCACCACCACCCCCAAATATCTGCTACGAACAAACAAATTAACTTATTGGAGGGATGTTTTTAGTTAATTTCAATTTGAATTTTGTTGAGGTCATCAGTTACTGCGAATCAACTGTGTAAATAAATTTCAAAGAGATATTTTTTCAAGACCGTTTTTAGGGTTTCGTAGTCACCTAGAAGCCCTTATGGTTTTGCCATTGCCATTGCCGTTAGTGCCAGAAAGCTGCAATTTATTTAAGTATGCATTGATTCAATAGTTTGGTGTATTGTTGGATAGGTCTTTCAAAGTCTCCACAAACCATTTGTTGATAAAAATAATATTTTCGGAAATAATCGCTCCGAAAGAATAAAATTGTGCCTCCCTGCCCCTCTAACTTTTGAACCATGGGTATAAAAATATTAAGAAAATCGTGAAAAAAAAGATAAATAAATACTTTAAATGAAAACTATAGTGAACATGATCGGAACAGTAAGTTTTGACTTAGGTATTGCAAAATATCTTCTCTTGTTAGTAAAAAGTAAAAATAATGGCCCCCGTTTGGCCTGTTCTGACAGAATGGAATCTACGAAACCCCCACACTGACATGCTCTTGGCCGATTTTTAAAAATTAAGTAGTTACTTATCTCTAACACATGAGTATACCCACACTACTCACAGCAAAAATGACAGACACATTAAATTGCATGCCAAGGAATAAGAGTGATGTAAACGTATCCCCTCTTGTTGTTCAAACTACGTTTGCCATTTATGTCCACGTAAAGTATATTTACATTCGACCCGGTTTCTACAATTGTCCGACATTTACAGCACTATAAATTGTAATAAATTGCAACAGAATTGTTTTGTACCACCACTAATACAAATATGTACGCATAGTTTTGACTAAGGAGGCAATTTCAATGGAACCACGATTTAAAGACAAAAACATTTGACGTCGATCGCAGTAAGACGTTTGGTACTTATAGAAAACTGTTGAAACCAGTACCGGTACCATGACTCGCTGACAGGTCAAAACCGACATATACGTATCGAGAACGTAATTTACTTTCTATACATCTCGCTTGCACTTACATGCGAGTACGAGGGAGATGCATAGAAAGTAAGTTACGTTCTCGATAGCGTTTATGCCAGTACCGAACTGGTGGTAGCCACACTGTACATTAGTTAACTCGGACACTTGTCAATATCTAAATACTCATGCACTTAGGTCTATATATTTTACAGTATTATGCCATTTGCTAAAATGAGGAGACAAGCCACAGTTAACAACCGATTATCAATATTTATTTATCAGTGCAACTTATCGAAATTTATCATTTTTATTAGTACCGAGTTACGCGAAAACTACCTCAAGTCTTAGCAGACAGTGTTCAAACATTCGGTTTATCTTATCTCTACTTGTTCCCTATTCTGTTGCGGCAAAGAATTATAAAGCGAAGAACGGACAGAACTTCGTCACAAATGTTAAATATGGTATATAACTTCTTAACGATGATTATATATAACTATTTTATTTTTTAATTGCATACATATAGTATGGGTCTTCAGGTAATAATAAAATTGTGTCAATACCTGATGCCCATATCGGCCATATCAGGTGTGGCAATGACAGATACTTATTTATAATAAGTACATTTTAAAAAAAATTGCCTGTTTCATACATTTTGGCTGTCTGACCTTCACATTTTCTATGGGGAAGAGTAAAATTGTTTTTCGCGATTTCGGGATTGGTCCCATAGTAAAAGCTGCTATAGGTAAATATTTATTACCTATAATCCATCCCGTACATTATTGCAGGTGACTAAATAAACACCCTGTATTTCGATGTTGTTGGCCTAACCTATTTACGTAGGTATTTTAGACGCTATTATAAAAAAAAGAAACAAAATGGACACTGGCAAAAGCAGGGAATTTGTTTACGGAACTTCTTTTTATGAGATACATGATGATTTTGGATATTTAAAGGCATTAGGTAAGTGAAGGAATGAGAAGTATGGCAATGAGACCAGTTTTGAAAGTCCAGACATATTGTAACATTTTTGTCATGTCTGTGTCTGTCTAGTCGGACACGAACTAAGAAACGAGTTCCAAACCCGAGTTTTCTTTCTCTGATGATGCTGCCAAATTATTTATAACACAACAACGATCTGCCAGACCCAAAAACTCGCTAGTTTATTTTATGAATGGCACGGTTGAGGATCCAAAACGGACGCCCATTGTGATTCTAATGGATTCCCTTTGTGATGATAACGGCGTTTGAAAAAAAATACTAACCAAGTAGAAATTCAATCTATTATAATTAAACGTCCAGGTACTAATACGTGTCGTAAGGAAAAATCAAATAATAAAGAAACCCTACCCTCTACAAATATATTCACAGAATATTTATACTATAGGTTTAGTTCAATTAATTTCTTCATTAAGATTATACATACCGGTTGAAATACTTGAGACCATAAACCTCATTGTGCTTTGCTGTAGATTGCCGAAGCTAAGATACCGGTTGGTCGACCCGTACTCCGTTTCACGGATTCCTGTAAACGTGATATGAATGTCTTCCGCATTCCAGCTAACTTTCGGGAGGAACGAGCGTAGATGAGACCGGGGTGGCGTCATAACCTGCGGGAAGGCATGGCAAAGCGCGGCGAGGTCTGGTTGGACCAACTCAAGCGGAAACGAACTCTCAGAGCTGCTGGCCCACCCCAGGAGTCAAGACACATCTGTGTTCGATGCGGAGGTAATACGAGAGGTAAGCAGTTGATGTAGGCTGTAGACTACTTCCTCAAAATACCTCCTTAGTCGCTGCAACTGTATGTTTATAACTAGCTTCTGTCCGCAACTTCGTCTGCGTGGGATGATGATGATGATTGATAAAACCTATGTCCTTTTCCGGGCCTCAAACTATCTCCTTTTTCATCTAAATCAGTTCAGCGATTTAATCGTGAAGAGCTAACAGACAGACAAACAGAGTTACTTTCGTATTTATAATATTAGTAGGTAGGGTTTTGATGGCTGACTTCGTCTTATTTTCCTATATAGGTATTGCATTGAATTTATGTCATTTTACTTTATGAGTGTGAGCGTCTAGGACCCGCCTGGTAATTATTGGACCACATTATTTTACAGTTCGCATTGTTACGTCAAATAGTATGTCAATTTGCCGTATATTGTATTCGCATTTAGTAGGAACCACACAAGCTGATTTATGGAATAGGTACTTAGAAAAACAGAAAATGCAGAAGAGAACATGCGAAAATACGGCTATAGTATATACGGTTAACACTTTCCACTTCCTCTTCTTAACTTCTAGGTCTTTTGAGCCGGTACATTCTCTCTGGCATAAATATTTGTGACATTTTTCCTTAGTAAGATGCAAAGCCGTATTTGTCAATTCATTTCACCCCTCTTCCAAGTTGATTCTTTGAGAGCAAATCACGAGATATTATGCCTATGCCGTGAACCGGTTTCAAGAGACGCGAATTTCAATGGTTTTCGAGAAGACTTGTTTCGTGCAAAATTCGAAACTTGTTTTAATGCAAAGTATAAAACTACTACCTACCAAAGAAAAGGAAATGGACCAGTTTCACGGTGGGTATTGCATCAAAGTTTGTGTTTACACACCAATAATAACGTCCAGTTTGGAACTTATTTACATCTTTAATTAGGCATGGCTATTGTAAATAATAATTGTTTATGAAGTGTCATAAAACTGGTCGTAAATAAAACTAGTGAATAGATAAACCTTGACATTTACGCGCTAAGATGAATACCGGCTCTACTGTTGAGTTTACACTAAACTTGATTAAGTATTGTTAACAATACATACATACAATAACACATAAGGTAGTTACTGTACCTTCGTACCCACTACAATACAGATTTTATTTTATTGTCAATTAATATAATTACAGTGTAAGAAATCGCTGGTGGCCTAGCCGTAAGAGCATGAGCGTATGAGCATCGTTATTGTTATTAAAGTAAACATGAAAAAAGAAGGAATACAAGACGATTTAGAGGGGGGGGGGGGAAGGGATTTGAAAAATATAAAAAAGAAACAAAAATTGATTATTATCAGCCTTATCTTATTTTTTCTTACAATAAGGAAGCCCCCCTTCCTTCAAAAACTAGCAAAAATCGTCTTACGTAATACGTTAATAACGCCTAAGTAGGGGTATCTAAGATTCAAAAGCGACTGGACTGACAATTCAGTCGGTATATACATAGATCGCGGGTACATACTTCTACACAGTTCTGAATATTTAGTTTAAATCTAGACCATTCAAAAACCTTCTTAGGTGAATAGTACCTGTACGTAGCACAGATATTAATTCTATTGCAGCAGCAAACATACGACCACACCACGACAAACTGCAACCCGCAGCTCGCGGCATTGCCTAATCGCGCCACTTTACTTGTTATTCAATTGTACTGACAGCAATACACTTAAGAACAACACACAATTATATCTGACCATTGAACTTATTTGCATTGACATAAGGTTGTAATTGTATCATTCTTAAGATATAGTGTTACATTCAATGACACGAATTGAGTTTACTTCTTTACACGTAACGCTTCTGTTAAAGATAGGGAGATTAAGTAATTCTTTTGCAAAACTGTTGCCCATAATGATCATTGAGAACAGTGAATAGATACCTACCTATCTTCCTAATTATGCTCAGACGTCGGAAATGTGCACCGAGCATTTAAGCATTCAATTTGTCAAACAAAACAATGCTCGTCGTAAACCCGTTACTCATGCGTCATTGCCTCACGTCGCCAAATCAAGTCATGATTACTGCCTATTATCACAACGTCTACTCACGTCATAGCTCCACGTGCATGACACCCCGGCGAACTTCGCCACGCACCGTCCCAGCTCCACATCCTCGTGCGTCGTGTACAGGTGCTTTAAGCAGTACTTCACGTGAGGGGCCACCCTCCTTAAAGTCTCCCTCGACATCATCACTCCCGGCCCACCCATACAAAAATTCTCATTATAATCCAAAGCCAAAGCGTCACGCTCATCGTTAGTTCCTCTACCCGCCTGGCCGATGAACTGTGGCTTCCTACTGTCCACTGAACGCAAAAATTCACCTAACTTATCACCTCTCACGTAAATGTCATCGTCCGCGCGCATAAACCACTCAAACCTATCACCGTACTTTTCGTACATGTATAACAGCATGAGAAACGACTTTTTCTGTGGCGGATAGCTGTCGTCCACATTCCGCAGCGGCACCAGCGGGAGCCCCGGGGCTCGAGACACTTCCGAACTGAAAAACGCTATCCGACCGGGCAAGTCCTGTGCCCACGTTTCCATCACTGCCTTCGCTCTAGAATTCAAATACTGCTCGGCCGTCATCACTCCCACAAACACTAAACTCCTATTGGAATTCTGAATAGTCTCTTCCGGGCTTAAATCTATCAACGCCAGCGGGTCCGGCGATATAAGTTTTGCTGCTTCACACGCTTCTATTGAAGTCCTCGAAGACGGCTTTAAGCAGAGCTTGAGGAAAACCCCGAGGGTGACTCCGGCGACGACGCCCGCCACCAGATGCATCCACTTACTCCTTCGGGGCATCTCGACGACACTGCGGGATCAGTAGTTGCCTGTTACCCGGCGTCGACATGTGCGCATTCCAGGAATAGCCTTTTTATCCCTTTTTTGTAGGCGGGATACATTAGCAGGCGGCTTTTTTGTTCGGTTTTCGCTCCCATCGGCGGGGAGCGATCACATGGTCGGCAAGTGCTCTCGTAACACGAATGTTGTATCCCTATCGGCCGAATATCGGATACGCAGATCTTATCGGTGACGCGGCGAGGCGCAGCGAGTAGCGTAACGCGAGACGATCATGTTGGGTACAAGTTCCGATAGCGGAGCGCTACGGGCATGCGGCTCGAGCGCCGGCCGACGGCAGACTGGCCTGCTTGTAACCTGCAACTTTCTGTCTCCGTCGCCTTCGCACGCCCGGTATTATCTATCCGTGTACTCGTTCTTTAAACTTTAAACGTAGCGCCAGACTATGCATATTGCCGGCATCGGGGCAATCCTGACAGCTGGATTGTTGACATCAGTTTGACGTCGCGAATGCTGCGATACATTCCGAAAGCGTATCTTTATAATACAGGTCAAGAACGATCATTTGGAATGATATCATAATAAAAACTTTTTCAAAAAATGATAACCACTTTGTTTACAACCTCTACCAAGGGGTAGACACGGATTAGAAATAAACAAATAGGCTAATCTACCTACAATAACAACCAAACCCTACATAACATTTACAGAAATCTTTCGCAAAAAATGGCAATACACCTTTTTATCAGAAACTTAAGGAAGCTGGGCCAGGAGTAGCCTTACAACTATTCAAAGATTAACCAAAAAATATCAAAACACTTCTCCAGTTGGCTACCTGTATTAATTCCCACTCCCAGCATGGAAAGCACATGTCTTCTTATACTTTGCTCTTCAATAGTATTCTCTATCTACTTTTGTGAAAACATAATATTGAAAAGCAGCCAATTGTGCCAGATTTCAATGGACTTGATCCATTCACAGCGGTGTGTGACAATGTCCAGTGTCTGCATTGTTTGGGTGATTCACAGTAGGTAGTTACCACCACTATAAATTGGTACAGTCGCTGCAGCTTTATGTCGTTTGCATAAGGATCACCGACCACTTGTTAAACCTTTATGTTACTATTTGTAATAAGAACACTCTCATGGTTTTTGATATTTGTATTTTGTATATTCATATGTTTTATAAGTGTCATTCTTACTTCTCTTTGTGATCTCATTGTGTAAACATGTACTTTACTTATTAAACTATTTCCATATAATCCACGGATTTCTCTCAAATAACAATACCACTCAGGGTTGATGATGATAACTTCTCTAAGATCCGGGAATAGCCCTATTGTTGAGCAGACGGAGGCGGACGGTGCGAACCATGTAGAATTTTACACTTACAATTTAGATTTTAACCATAGGTGGGTACCTTCTTTCAGTAAGCATATAATCTTTGCATATAATATAAAAAGTTACTCTATGTTACCTGTGCCTACCTACTGCTTACTGCAGGGGTTCCCAAAGTGTGCGCCGCGGCGCCCTGGTGCGCCGTAGAAAGTAAAGAGGGGCGCCGTGAGTTCTATCATTATCCGAAACCACAAATATTCGCGGGTACCTCTTTGAGCGCTCGCATTGGTAAATAATATAGCGTCGTGTCACTCTTTTTCGACCGTGATTTTAAATTTACAAGGGCGCCGTTGCGAAATACTAAACTTGTAACTGCGCCACATGTTGAAAAAGATTGGGAACCCCTGGCTTACTGGCTGTTGAAAAGTTTTGCGAATCCGAAAACGGGACAAAATGCAACGCAGGTCTTTCCGTATCTTTGGGGTAGCAATATTTCAGCCATTTAACTCTACTAAAACAACGAAATAGCTACATAGTTGTAATTGTAAAAGGCCTACATCCTACATCTAACCTACGAATGTCGCCGCTATTAGCACGTTGCAACCTCGCAGTGAATAAAATGAGGCGTGCTGGCGTGCTAACCTTTATCGCAGCTCTCAACAATTGTGGTTAAGCCGGAGCAAATTTAGCTTAGGCTTTATTTTTATTTAATTACTTATTGTCTTGTCGCCGTCTCTTTTCCAGCCTCCTGATGCTAGATTACCTATGGTTAAGTACCTACAGCCTTTCTATAGTTCTTGGGATTAGCTGATAATCTAAAACGTAATTACGGTACGCTATGGTTAGATATAAGAAAAACACTGGGCCAAGACTTACAGGAAAATCTCTTAGCGAATCTTCATACCGTTTCTCTTGCCACGAGCAAAATAAACTTTCTCTCTTGCCTATCCGACATGACCTTAAATTAAATCTAATTTTTCTTCGTTTAATAGCAAATGTTCAGAGCCTAAAAATTGTGCCACTTCTAGGTAAGGTGAATAAGTGTGACATACTTTTGTAAAAGTAAACTTTGAACAGATAAATCAACATCATAAAGTTGGGTTTCGGACACTGCCCTAAGGTACAGTCAGCGTCAAATACTTCGTAGCAGTCAAAGTGGCCAAATAGTTCGGTACACCATACTAAATATATGGTGTACCGAACTATTTGGCTACTTTGACTGCTACGAAGTATTTGACGCTGACTGTACAATACGGTACGGTTCAACTTTAGCTGGAAACAATGTGTTTTATGTTATTTAGATGATTAGCGTCGAGTCACACTTCTCCAGCAAAATGAAGTAAGTGTAACTGCATTATTAGTGCATGCTAGAAAGCCCTTTTTTAATTTTAAAACGTAATAACCATGATACTAAACGATGATAATTCATTAATTTGTATCTATATGATATATACCCATACATAGTTACATGATATACATAGTTACTTATTGTCATTTATGATAAAATAAAATCTGGTGGCATATATGTATTCCTAGCTGGGGTTTTTTTTTAATTGATAGTTGGTTTAATTTAGTTAATAACTTTTATTTTATTTAATTAATTTATATGTAAATATTTTAATGTTTGTAATTTGGATATCTGGTCCGAAATAAGTTTTCATGCATTTTTAAGAAAGTTCTTTAAGTTTTTATTATCGAACAAAACAAAAAATATCTTCTGTACTTAATAATAACCGGCCAAGAGCATGTCGGGCCACGCTCAGTGTAGGGTTCCGTAGTTACTCTTCCGTCACAATAAGCTAAACTGGAGCTTAAAGTATAGTAAATTGTTAACCAAGGGATGACACGGTACCTTTCACCCGAGTTAAACAAATAGGCAAATTTGCATAATCAGTACCTAATTAAAGTAAGTCTTTTTACTATGAAGGGAAAACTTTTTGCGATAACTCAAAAACAGCTAAACTGATCATGTCCGCTATAGTTTTCATTTAATGTCTTTCTTAAGCTCTACTTCCACGATTTTTTTTCATATTTTTTGGACCTATGGTTCAAAAGTTAGAGGGGGGGTACACATTTTTTTTTTCTTTCGGAGCGATTATCTCCGAATATATTCACTTTATCAAAAAATGTTTCTTGAAAACCCCTATTAGTTTTGAAAGACCTTTCCAACGAAACCCCACACTCTAGGGTTGAAGCGAAAAAAAAAAATCACCCCCACTTTACGTGTAGGGGAGGTACCCTAAAAAAAATTAAATTTTTAGATTTTATTGTACGACTTTGTCGGCTTTATTGATTTATATATCCATGCCAAATTTCAGCTTTCTAGCACTAACGACCACGGAGCAAAGCCTCGGACAGACAGACAGACAGACAGACAGACAGACAGACAGACAGACAGACGGACATGGCGAAACTATAAGGGTTCCTAGTTGACTACGGAACCCTAAAAAAGTAGGTATTGGTTTTCTCACGATGTTATCCTAATCCTAGTTCTGTTGCATAATAATATTGTGATGCTCAGGGATGCACGATGGATTGGTAAGTCAATGAAAGATCTTGTTAGAACTTAAAAAATATAAAAGTGAAATCAATGAAAGAACATAAACTAACGGTTTATCAAGATTTTATTAAGTTTTATATTATATCATTAATAATATAAGAAATAATTGTTTACGATCCCTGATATGGGGCAAGTGTATCATACAGTCACACTTGCCTCAAGTGAAATAGAAACACTTTCCCAATCACTCACTATTAAGGTTACATTTTTAAATGCATGTACAACTCTTATTTTACATAATTTTTGAGAATTAATAAAAATAATTTGAAAAATAAAAAGCATATTTGATACTTACCTCTTCACAATTAACGGATTTGACGAATTTTCTTAGATTTTTATAGATCGAAGTGCCTCGTGTGAACTGCAAGAAGGTAGGAAGATGTGTGCGGTCATATTATATATTTACATTTATTCATATATGATATATGTATATAAAGATATTTATTTATATATAGTATGTAATAATATATAATTACTTTAGATATAGTTTTAAATTACTCTTTTAGGTATGGGTTAACTGGAAGAGATCCCTCTTAGGGATAAGTTCGCCTTTGTATTATCCAATTATTTTCCATCTGATGTTATATTTATTTTTCTCGTACAATAAAGTGTTTACTTACTTACTTACTGCAACTCGTATTAAAAAAAAATACAGATTTCAAATTGACGATAGTCACACAATTTGCTTGACAACGTCACATGTAGTACTTAATTTAAATAGATCGTTCATTTGCTCATGACAACTGATCATACCAATATAAAATTTTCAAATAGTTTACGTAACATGAAGGCCAGTTACACTTATCCCATAGTTACACTTACCCGTATTGACCTTACTAAGAAGGAACTACGCTATTCTCAAGAATCGCGGAAATGGTTGATTATTAAGTTAGTGTAAACGTAAGCATCCATTGTATTGGTAAAGTGCGGACAAGGCAATGCTAATTTGTGCTTGCTAATGCTCGGGTAAAATTAACGGTAGATGCCTAGTTGGTAGTAAAACTGGAAAGTAAGGTCGCCGTCGGTGTCTGATAACAGTCAAGAAAGTGTGAATACAGGTAATTCATTCTGCGATGAATTGTTACGTGTATTTTATTTTATATCCTCCTCGTATTCTCGTCTTAGTATTTGTTAATATGTTCCTGGTTGCACCCTAAAGTAGCTTTAATAACGTTTAGACAATTAACCTAATCCGAAGAATTAGCACAGGATTTATACGACTATGACTGGAAGGAAAACTAGGCCTTATTGGGATAGATCGTTAGATTTCTTACAACTTTATCCTTCACCGCGAAAAGCCTTTGGTAATCAAATGATAATTCGTTCCAATTAAGAAACTCCGAGACTCCGACTAGAAAGGTGCACGCTTTACCGCTAGCGCTAGGCTACCAACACGCTTCACTTTTTTTTAGGTATTCCTATATCCATAACTTAGAACGTATTAGTGAATAAGCTAACCATTTAAAATAGGCACATATTCACAGTAATTGTTATCAAACGCTCGTATGTATTTACAAACATTAAATAATTTAACACCAAAAATTAAAGCATCTGTATTTAACTACAAAAACTTCACAAAACCCTTATCTTACCGAGACTTCTTGACATTGACCTACTACCGCCGTGCTAGATGATAAAACTTACTAAATTCACGCCTTATTATTCCTTCGTTATTGTAGAAGCATAAGGGCTCCATGAAAAAAGGACCTTATCTTGATAATCGTAAGGTATTCTTTTATTTCAAAGTAGTTGTAGCGTACAAGAGTGAGTTCAGACCACGTGTGCTTCTGACACCATTCTGTGGGATCGTTTTGAAGATAAATGTGTTGTTTCAATCAACACACTTTGGATCTCGGATTAGAGTTTCGCAGCCAAATTGAAAAACCAAACAGGTCGGGAATTATAAATATCACATGTATAAATGGTATGATTATATTGATTATTGTTGTATAAACGTGTGCTCAACGTATTTTATAAGATACGATATATTTCGCATAGTTTTACCCCTCGTACTCGTATTCACCCGCGACGGAACGGAAACGATAAGTATATGCATTTAGAGGAAGAGGCTGTTTGTTTCTTCGTTTGTGCGCGGGAAAGAATCTATTTATGTAAAGGTATGTCCGACCGAAGTTTCGGTTTCGACCTCAGCAGATTTTGATTAAAATTCACGTTTCGGCCCAAGGTTCGGTTTCGGCCAAAACCTGCTGAATCTGTCGGCCGCGTCAAAGCTGTTTTTTCGGTAGTATCCGACCGCAGTTCCGTTCAGACTCTAGTAAAGGATTCAACAGCGATGTCAGCGATGGTACAAGATGGCGCTATATTCTAATTTTGTCGGAGATTTAAATATAGTCATTCTAACTATACCTAAGGTGCGTTTAAATAAGAGAATATTCCTAGTCGGTCTCCTCATTATTTTCAATAGAAAGTAACGAATTTTCGCATACATGAATGAGCACGCTTGTTTGCTTAGATTGCGAGCTCTGCATGAGTTGCACCAATTAGGACTGCAATCTGAAGCAAACATGCAATAGTTAATTGTACAACAAGAGAGCAAAGTTTGATATTTCTTCGAGTTCTGCGGAAATAATGAAATAAGGAACATCAATTGACAGTTCGATCGACATTTTTTTTTAAACTGCAAGATACGTTCCGAATTGCGGATACAACTATTTGTCAATTAAAGTAAAAGTAGAATTATTTACTTTGCCTAACAATTGTGTATTTTTAAATTCATTGTTTTAATTGTATAATAAAATACCTGGGTGAATCAACTTTTTTTTGTTTTGTTATCCTGTCCCGTTGTCCAAGGGACAACAGTGGCACAGTTTGTTTGAAGAGACGTTGTATGCCGTTCTATTAACATGCTTAGTAGGGGGCCCATTATGGACGTTGGTTATAACGACCACAAAAACGCAAGTTTAGTACATTTAAGTACCATAAAATCAGTATTTCAATGAACTTTTGTCCCCTGGACAACTAATCGTAACCATGGCAACGAGTGACGCTAAAAATTTGATTGTGCGTAGGTGGGAACCTACGTAAAATATGGTGTTTTTATTAAATTTTAAACTTTTATTTCATTAATTAATTATTACGAATGAGGACTCGTAGGGTGTTTTGGAACGATGCGAAAATAACTATATAGGTTATAAACCGTCAATATACCGTTGAATTACGTATGCACTTATTTTTGCCTCTTTCTTTTTGCTAATGACGTTAAAGGGACAAAGACAATAGAATCCAAATGTTTCGAACTTGTTAATACAAGTCCCGCACGTTGAAATGACATTCGAATATGTCGAAAGCTAAATCCGATTTTGCTCACTGTTTTTAAGCAGCAAATTACCCTTGTTCCAGCAGTTGACGTGAAAACGCATTTGTCGTGCCATTGGGATGTTTGAAAATTGCGAAATTTCCACATTGAAAAAATTTGTAAATTGAAAGTTTCATTTCAATTCCTCTGAAAATTTGCGAGACCTTTTCCAACTTTTTGGAAATTTTGCAACAACTTGCACATCTATGGATACATCTTAAGATAGAGGACACTTGAAATACCAAAATAAAAATAACTCTTTATTTATACATTATTTCCATTGATGTGAAGCCGAAGTACAAAATCACGCACTCTACCAAGCGTTCACTTACAATTCTTACAATTAGCGTCCAATGGGGTTGGCAACTGTTTAAGGTTTGCATAGATGGCGCCATCATAGCTTGCCCCTTTCTCTATTAGCTTTGTTCTATGAGATTTGGCTTTAAGAGCTTGCATCCAGGCCAACAAATTCCAAAAAAAACAAGAATTTGACACAATTCTAGACCTAGCCCTCCACACTCGTGCGCGAATCGAGGTGCGAAGCCGCGAACGCGAGTGTGGAGGGCCCTCGCGTCGATTTCGCAGATTGTTCACGCCTTCTCGCCTTATTCCCCGTTTTTTGTTGGTATTTGTTTGGCCCGCGTCAAAGGAGACGCGAAGCGCGAACTTGCAAGACCCCACACTCGCAATCGCTTCGCGCCGCGATTCGCTCACGAGTCGGTTAATATGTTAAATTGTCATAACCTTCTATGGCGACTACTTGGTTATATTGGGTGCCAACTTGATCAACCAAAAATCAATTTGACAGTTCCCAGTTTGAATCAGTGCCTTGCCGCAAACTAAATCCGATCAGCTGACGCTTCGGCGCCATCTTGCCGCGAACCAAACTGCGAAATCGTCGTGAAGTTGTGCGAGTGTGGAGTTTACGTCAACGTCGCGGTATGTTCGCTCCGCGAAGTCTAGCCGCGATTCACGTGCATAGTCTGGAGGGGGCTTAGGGATTGACAGGGCAAGCTTTGCTAGCGACATCTGTAAAATACAAACTTCGACGTGCCAACCCAGGCCATCGCAGCTCGGCGTAATGAGCTGCGGTTTTTATGGCCTTTTTTTGAACGCCCAGAGCATGTAAATCTGTTAATAGGTAAAGTTTAGAAATTACCTTTTAAAAGTCAGTTTTAAAAGATTGTTAAAATGCTTGTAGCTAATATTTCATTCAAACTTGAAACCGAAAGAATCTCCAATGAATAAATAAAAAATATAGGGACACTCTTACACAAATTTACTAAGTCCCACAGCCAAGAAGTATTGTGGGTTCTAAGACAGCGAAAAATACACCTTCCTTCCGACGTATTGGTATGATGGAAAGGGACAAACGATTGTTACCGGCTTGTCAACTTTAGAACACATTTATGAATAAGGGGGGAAAATATACAAATACATAGAAAACATCTTTGACTCCGACCCACTAGGCCAAACCGATCGTCAAAATCTTCAATCAACTTTTAAAATTACAAAAAAAATCTAATCTCAAAAACCGCCTCGAAACCGCGTCTCGTATAATTGAGCGACAAACAATACCCATTAGCAAACGTACATTGATCGAGTAAGATGCGTCAAGTCTAAGACATTTGTGCTTCGAATTTGACAGCTAAACCAGTTGACGCTGTAAGTCCTGCACCGTACATTCTGCCTATAGGTATACTTTACTCTTTGCATTATGCGCTCACTCTGATTGTCAAAAGTTGACGTTTGGCATCCAGTGACCACAAAAATATGGCGCATTACAGTGCCATCTGTTTAGGCTGTCAACTAGTGCCATGTTTTTATCTTAGACTTTACCTCTCTATTACAATCGACAACTCTTTGCTATCACTGTCAGTAATATCATACGGCCCGATTCGAACTTTAAGATAAGTCAAAAATTTCCTAAAGATACGACATGTCAGTGTCAAAAGTGACGTTTTTGTTTGAAGAAACGTCACTTTTGACACTGACCTATCTAATCCATATCGTATCTTTAGCAAATGTTTGACGTATCTTTAAGTTATCTACCTCTATTCCTACGTTAAAAATGAGACTGCTCAGTTTTAAGGCGCATGGCACACTGCATCCGATTCGCACGTCGCTCCGATGTTTAAGCGAGACAACGCTATACCCATTTTATAGCGACATCCCGCTCAAACGTCGGGGCGACTTGCCAACCGGATGCAGTGTGATAAGCGCCTAACGCAGAAATAGAGCAGAAGAGAAACCTTGGTACATATTTGATATTACTGATGTTCGTTATTTATTCTCAAACTACCATGACAACAGCACCCTTATTACTATAGCGTTAAAGTTCATTTTCTATTGACGCAACTGTCATCGTAATTTGAACGATTTACTTAATTAATGTTCATTTAATAAATAAAATTGCGTTTGCGACAATGTTAGTGAAATGTCTGTTCAATTTGTATGTAGTAAAGCAGAAAACATCTCATGTCATTGTTACATCTAAAAATGCTTAAATGTCGGTCTATTTATTTTACATTTACGTTAAGTTTCATTTTAGGATAAAGGATTGCCAGTGAGAACGAAATCAACTTCATAAGAAGCGCGGTGCGTGGGGGCAGGGTCCCTTGTACCACGACGTAACACGATGATATATGTATAATATCCTGATAAACAATATTACATTGCTTTTTAATAGAGAATATTACGCAAAACTCTGCGTAGGGGACGCCACTAGCACAAACTGTAAACAAACCGCCTTGATGCATCAATATCATATCGTATCTAACAAACAATCTGTGAAAACTTGTCAAAAAACTGTTTAAGGCATAGTATAGTTATTAGGTATATAAGTTACTCTATGACCTCTGTTTTACGGTTTGTGTTAGTACATTGCAGTTTTACCTACTCCCAATTATTTTCGTTTTCTACAATTATCCATAGGTATCGTTAATATATTGGCTACGAAAATACTTTACATACATGGTACATTTATATACATTGTGATGTTTAAAACAAAACATAAGTGTTTGACCTATAACAATAATTCGTTTTTTAATTTTACGAATGCAATTTCAGTGCATAATATTCCTACAATTTTGTTAACCACAAAATTAACTATATTCCAAAGCATTTAAGTTATATTTTCCAATGGCAATAGTTTGAAATGGTTTAATATTGTTTTCACCTCGGCAGCTCGAACAAGAACTCTCGTCACTCCGGCGGGGAGTGGCGAAAGTGCGACTTTCCTCACTCCAGGGAGTGAGACAAGCTTTCGTCATAATGATGATGCCTTACATTCATGAATGTAAATAAATGTGGTCAACTTTACTCGATGCTGAATTTTTTTAACCTTTAATATGTTCTCACTACTGAGGTGAAAAGTTGTATGGGTCACACGAGAGCAAAGTTATTTTACATCTCGTGTTTTTGAGTCCCTCGCAAGAAAAACCAACTTTCCTCTCTTGTTGCACAAAGAACTATTCTGCCTTGGCCTGAGTGGACGCTCGAGTTGGGCGTGCAGCGGGGCGGGGCGTGCGGCTTACATGTTAAATAAATGCAAGCGTATATTAACGGCCTTAGTACACGCTGCTGCTCAAATCACTTGTGAGGTCTTAGTCTAAGGCTTAAGTGGACGCTCGAAGCGGAGCGTTCGGCGGGGGGTGCAGCGTGGCGTCGGGCTCACAAGTGATTTGAGCAGGCACGCTTGCATTTGTTTAACATGCACGTCGCATGCCCGCCACGTGCATAATAAATTCATGTCATAATAAAGAATTTAAGTTTCTATACACTGGTATCCAGAATTGGATATAGAGGATTGACAATAGTTAAAATAATCTCATTAAATATACGCTCGCAATCGTCAGATTACTCTTACTAATCCTGGATACTGCTGTTACCTTCACATAAAATTGATTTGCCGAAAACTTAAGAAGTGCACCTCGTCTAAGTAATTGTGTACAGAATGAATACGTTCTGTTGTGTGTTTTTATTTAAAATTCAAAAAGTGTAAACGGTAAACCTGTTTACTTTCGCCATAAGACATAATATATCTCCGATATTATCGGAGCAGCCAAGGTTATCTGAAATATCTGAACACGCCTCATGTCAAAGGGAAGTTATTCAGATATTTCTGAGCACCATGGCCAATAGCCGCTCCGATACATCTCACAGCGTCTGTAAATTCACTACTATATTTCGACATAAACCAAAAGCACTTCTTAAATTTCTGAGCTAATAATTTACTAAATGGACGAATATTATTATAACAAAATGCATATCTTCACTTAATGTAGAAATAAATATTTACTATGTACTAAAAATAAGGACTGTTTGGATTTTATCCTGGATACTTATACTGAATTACAATGTAGAAAGGATAGTCGTAAGCATACACTTTTTGGTTAAAGCACGTGATATAGGGTTAGGGCTGATTTCAACGGCACGCGAACTCGCATGCGATTTTAGTTACATTGCGGCAGGGCTGCCAGATCGTATAATTCGATACGAATTCCGTATAATCAAGATTTATGTACTGGCAGCCCTGCATTGAGGACTATTGAGGTTACAACCAATTCGGCCAACCGAGCAAATACCGCAATGTCATGAAACTCACATGCAAGTTCTCGCACCGTCTAAATGAGCTCTTGGGGTGAAAAGTTAATCAATTGGTGTATTCAGCAACAAATAGATAGTGGCGGCCGAAATGACTGAATATATTGGAATGTCTTACGATGTAATGTGGCTTTGGCAGTCACTACAAATATATTAGATGCTGACTGTACACTACCTGCAATAATATGTTACTCTTCGGCCGCAAAAATAGGTATGTGACACGCATTGACATATATATATATCTCTAAGGACAGGCCTTACGGGCACTAAGAATAGGGCCAGTACAGCGCGCGGTGTCACGCACACGAATTCGAGCCAATGGTGCAGTCTAACGCCACAACGCGATTGATTGATCATTTTGCATCACGCGCGCGATTGATCGTAACTAGTAGCGTTAGACTGCAGGATTGGCTCGAATTCGTGAGTGGCACCACTGGACTGGCACCATTCATTTAAGATCAATTCATATAAGAGCATGTAAAATAAAATCGGGTCACATATTTTTGTATCTTAGCGCGGTAGTGAAGCAGTGCAAGATCACTTTCCATGATTGGCGCGCGCGTTTCTTTTTTCGTTCTTATTGGTGAAATTTTTCACTCACACCGCCCTTCTGCCTTACGCAACTCTGGTGGAACAAAAAAGCGCCCCGGTAGTACCTATAAGAGGCATTGCGATAAATTAACGGCACTTTTGAAGCTGGCAACGAGCGCAAAACTAACTGGCAACTGAGATCATAATGCTATCTCCTTTACCCTTGTTAAGACCAACCAACAGTGAAAGATATGGCATTATGACCGGACCCGCCTCTTAGTTTTGCGGCAAGTATAACAAGGTGCTCATAATTATCTGAACATGACTCTAGTCAAGCCGTTGAGACTTGAGAGTGCTTTTTCAAATATTTTACAGTACCCTGATAATAGTGATAATATAAGGAGCGTGCAGCTGTAGACGGCAGCACAGAAGCCGCCTATTATTCATTATTTATGATTTTTAAATTTATGACACTAGATGGCAGACCCTACTATGCAAAATAGAGCCAGCGTTTAGTGTAGGGGGCAGCACCTGCTTAGAAGCGTGAAATATTTTCTCTTTCTATTCGCGGTCACGAGATGGCTAACCCTCCAACATGCACGGTCTCTATAAATATCATGTACCTATGAATTGTATGATGGAGGCGACTGTTCATTCCAAACTACGGAAATTTCCTTTTTTATTACGTAAAGAATACAAATGATTTCGATGTCAGTGCAGTAAAAGTAATTGATAACAGAAAGGGCAAAGATACCATTACTTATTAGCTAGAAGAATTAAGAAGTGAAGGCAATAAAAATAAATAAGCTCTCTACTTTAAGTAGGCTAAGAATAGCATCATACCACAGACAACTGAGTCAGCACAGACGTACGGAGTTCTAGGTTTCTTGACAGCAGTAGATGACGTTCACTGCAGTCTTAGATTTTGGGGTTGGGGGAATTTAGATCGCAAATTTAACCATGTAACCAACTAAGGAAGGTCCGACTGAGTATGGTACCCAGTGTCAAAATGGACTATTTAACAAACATATTTTTATAACACGTGTCACAGACAGTGTCCTATGCCGAGGATGCATGGAAACAGAAGAAACAGGTGGTGCTGGAATGCAGCGGAGTGGCCCCATACAGGGCAATACATCTCGGATCCCCGACAGACCTCCCCGAGGTCTTACTCCATATCAAAGGTTTGATAGTATTCCTCGAAGAGTTGGGCTGGCAAGAATAGCCAAAACCTCTGTCACGCAAAATAGGCGCCAGTCGTCGAGTTGCGGGAAATCGCCCATACCATATTACAATACAATAACCATTTAACCGCTCCGTAAGTCCCTGTTAAATCAGTTGTCTATGACCATACTGAGCAATGACTGCACATTATGGCAGTTAAGTATATACTGATTGGTTGGTACACAAGGAGACTGTTTTATAAACGCATGTAACAAGTAATATAAACGGCAATATTTTTAACATTTATGTTATAGTTAAAGAAAAGTTATTTGCGCCGATGAATGTTATAATATGGCTCTTTTACAATAGATAGGGTAATAAAATCATCAACACCCGGCTTCGCTATAAGTATACTTGACATAAACAATCTTGATTCCACCTTTTTCTACATTATAATTTCAAAGTTTTCCTGGTTTACAATTAAATATTTAATCGAAAGTACTGATTGAATGGTTGAAAAAAGGTTTTATTTATATAATTCCAGAAACACAAAGTATAATAACTAGTTAATCGTACTATGCACTTTGTCGCTCTTTTGTCCCCTTGTATTCCTAACGAAAAAGGTTTATGACTAATCGGTGCAAATTATATTTCGTTAACTATACGCTCTTACTACATGCTACAAGCCTTTACAAGGCGGTCTCCAAATTGAATGCAGATCCGCTAGCCGCTTCGTCGTGCGAGCAGGACATCGGTTACATGCATAGCGCTGTCTCGCTAACACACCGGAGCGGAGCGCGGATCCGCATCGGTGTGACAACCGCGTAAAAAAGTCCAAAGAGCTGGGCTATAACCGCAAAAATCGAAGTTCGTCAATTGCGAGCATTTTTCACTGTCACTAATTACGTATTAGTAAGAGTAAAAGAGAAAGATCCCCGCAATATGCGAATTTCGGTTTTCGCGGTAGGCCCTCTGACATTGAATGTCTAATCTAACATTGGCAGCGCCAGCTCTTATGAATGGACCTGTGAAAATTATTTTTAATAACTGTTAATAATCATGTCACCGCTCAGTCTTAGGTACAGATTCTAGCATAATAATTATTTCGACACACTACCTACTCTTAATATATTATTGAAAATATATCACTCTTTCGCGTCTATCGTTTTACACGATTGTCTATCATTTCGCCGAAAAAATAATCAGCCAGTCGATTTCGAAGACATGTAATAATAGGCCACCATCAGAGACGTTTATTAAAAAGAATACCCTCGAAAAGTTGTAACCGTTTAAAATAATACGTAATGTCTACGAATGGAATGGTGGTCTATACGTACAAGTCAAGTGAGGTCGCATATTTAAAATAACACTTTTTGCTGACCGATGTCTTAATTTTTTTTTTGACGTAATGATAGGTAAGTATTTTATAAACGCTCGCAAAATACATTAAATTACAGGCATTTTTCGTCCAACCACTAAACGTATTATAATTAGGTAAGTATTTTTAGCAAACAGCCTACTCAAATGTGGCCGATGGAGCTGAGCAGTAGGTAAACAATAATTACTTATTTTAATTGTCAAACAATTGTTTCCTACCTCCCTAAGGCGAGTATACAAAAAGGAAGGAATTGAAAAATTCCCACGATTCCGGTAAGCTTCCGTAACTAAGGTTGGTTGGAACGATCTGTCTGGTCGAAATGTTGATATTGGGGTAGATCATGTACAAATGTATACACAAAAGTGGAATTCATATCCCTCAGAGTTTCCTATTAAAAGAATGTCCCCTGGAAGTGTGTCAAATGGTATGGACATGAATAAATTATTCCTTTAATTTACATACATACCAAATTTCAAGACTGTCCAAGAAATTTTGAGGTTTGTTCTATTCCGATTGTGCTACTAGGTCATCTCATGCCTATAAGAATAAGTTTTTGGCAAAAATTTCATTTTGGTACAAGCTTTTATCACTGACTGTACTTTTCTTTCCACATGCAACTAATACTCAATTCTGAGTTCTAAATTGCCTGCTACCTAAAGGTTGTCTGAAAGAGATCGCTTTTTAGCGATAAGACCGCCTGTTACCTGGTTCTATTTTCCTTTAAACTTTATTTGTAGTTTTACATGTATGTAAAATGTATAATTGTTGATGCAATAAAGAATATTTTCTTACTTACTCATCAAGACAATTCTAAAAACCCCAAACACAATTAGGTCACGTTGTTTTATTACAGACTTCCCGTGGCCACCTCCTGCCTCCATCATCAGATCAGCTCGATTGTACCACAATATTTCATTGTCACCCGACTTACATATGTATGAAAATTTTCAGCTCAATCGGAAACCAAACATACATACATATATACATACTAACAGGGCAAGTTAAATAAAAGCTTGTAAAAAGTGAAATTAAACTATATCCGAATTAAGCATAGTATATTTTTCTTTCAAATATAATTATTGGTCACTACTGCTCCATCACCTTAAACGTCTTACGGGCATCCACATATTTTTCTTTTCAATACCGTTTTCCTATTAACCGTTACGACACCAAATCGTCCAATGCCTTGTCTCGGTTAAACTCGTGTTTCGCCAGCGCGGCGGACACTCGGCCTTCTGAAAAGCCAAGGTCCATCAGCTCGCCTAGTATTAGAAGACCCTCGATTACCTGGAAAATGACAACGAAAACGGGTCAACTTATACTGGCATTTAATAAAAAGTTACGTTCGAAATTAGAACCTTCAACTTACGAACCATTATAGAAATGTTCTAATAAAGCAACGTGACTTTGTATATCACTGCCGAGTTCATAAATGCAATGGATTAATGTGAAGAAATGTATACATATTTATGAACTCGACTGTACATTTGACGATTTTGACGTCAAAAATATGTATTTAAATTTTCGCCTTATTACAAAGAAGTAAGCTGCAAAAGTGTAAAAATATCTTTGAAATTGACTGTACAAATGTCGGCAAAACAAATTATTCGTAATAAAACTTCATAGGTTGGTTTATAGCTACTAAATAGGTACCAGAATCCATACTGCTATTTGACAATTTGTGGGCTTTATTACGAAGACATAAGGCTTACTGATGTCAATTAGGGGTAGTAGTAGTAGTACAGTCGCCATCAGATATATCGGAGTGGCCAAGGTGCTCACAAATATTTGAACACACTTCTATAGGTATTGTCAAGGCGTTAGAGTGCGAGTTCAGATATTTTTGAGCAGCTACAACCGATATAACTGATGGCGACTTCTGTTATTAGGTAATACTCGCCAGTAGGCAGTTGTGTATGCTAATTAATGTCTCATGAATAGGACAGACACGGGCATATTCATCATCCAATTATACTTGTGACCTACTTTCTGAACGTCACTTTTTTAAAGAAAATTAAATTCAGGGAAATAGATATTGAACCTGTTTAAAATACCTTACTTTATTTTGGTTATTGGTTATTACTAGTAAAATGTTGAACTGAAAAGCTTGCGCTATTCCTGATTACTGCAAAGTGACATGCAATAATTTATTGCATAACCAAGTATGCTAAAGTATACGAGGATCTACAAAATACATTGTGTATGTGCATGCTTCTTCCTGCAATGTGCAAGATATTATTATACTGATACACAAACCATAATAACAGTTTCTGGGCACGCTTGGGCTACAGACATACATAGATATGACATTCATATAAACATTGTATGATACACGTGCGAATAGCTAATTCGCAACTTGTGTCGATTTAAAACACGCCCTTTGGTGTCTTGTTTTAATTTATCGCCACTTGTTGCGAATTTCCTTCTTTCCGCACTTCTAACGTAAATAACTGAATATTGCTACTTTAGGGCTAAGAGCAATTTTTGCAATCTTCGTTGTGCAAGATATTTTTATATAAATTATGGATAATCTTGGCACAATATTACATTGCAAATGTGTTTTTACATTATTCAATACATTCTCAGTAAACGGAAGGCAATAAAGATAGTGAACCACACTTTCAATTATTAGATAAATGCTCTAGAACAGAAAGATATAAGGTTTTTCCGTGCAAAAATGTTTACTTAATTTATCTCTGCTCTACTTTATTAATTCAGATATTTTGTCTAAATTAATAATGAAATAACTTTAGTATCTCACCTTTTTATC
The DNA here is from genome assembly GCF_033807575.1 of Cydia pomonella. NCBI lineage: Eukaryota > Metazoa > Arthropoda > Insecta > Lepidoptera > Tortricidae > Cydia > Cydia pomonella. The sequence goes on along the minus strand of NC_084719.1, from coordinate 12,263,656 downwards.
ATTATCACCTACAAGCGTACATACTCTGGCAACCCTGTCAAGCGGGAACCCCATGCCATGTATCTTCCTACACATATCCTGGAGCTTTGGAGACAGCTTTTCTAAAGGATTTGGTAGCTGTTCTGGTTTCCGTTTGCTTTTCCTTTCCTTCTTTTCAGTGCTTGAAGATGGTTTTGGAATGTTTGTTGGTGCTGGACTTACATTGTGAGACGACCTTTCATTTGCTCGAAGCCTTGCTAACATGATTTCTTCATTCAACTCTCTAACTATGTCCGGCACACTGCGAGACCGCGATTTGATCTGAGTACTTGTGTTTTCATATGTTTTGTTGTCATCCCGTGCCATGTTTTCAGTTGGAATCTGTGCAGGCATTGGATGGTATTGATGAAAATAATATGGTTGAGGAATGAATGTAGACTCACTTTGTGGTTGGTTTATGTCCGTACTGACTGATAATGGATTGTTATAGTATTGAGGGTTAGCAGGATATGGATTTGTAGGAACATAATATTGATAATTTGGCATGTACATGTTTTCCATTGGCATTTGGTTATCACAGACATTGTCAGCTGGTACATAGTAACCGTTAGAAACGGGATAGTGTTGTGGTGTTATATACATTAATCCAGGGCCCTGCATTTGTTGTTCAGTGTATGAATTGGGTAGATAAGCAAGCCCCTCGGTCTGAGCTTGGGATGCACAGCTCGGAGCTGCAAATGTTTGGTCAGGTATATGCTGCTGTGGATTGCAACTTGTTGTAGATTCTTTCTGACTCTGCAGTATCTGGGCTAACAATTCCATGTCATTTATAGTCTTTAGCTCCACATTATCAAACGGGCTAGAAGTATCATTTTCAAAATCTCTAAATGTAAGGGTTTCTACATTGTGATTATATTGTGGTATTTTCTTAATCTTAGTATTAGTTTTATATTCTTGCAAAGGATCAGGATCATCTAGTAAGCTGTTCTGTGGGTAGTTAGCTTGTAATTGTATAGGTTGTAGGATATTTAGCTCTGGTTCGGGGTTACCGCATGTCTGATAGGTGACTTCAGGAACTGCAGGCTCCGGTTCGGGAGAGTCTTCTAATACAGGAGTAGTATCACAGTTTTTGTCTGTTTTCTCATCAGGAGATATTGCACTTATCTCGTCAGTACTCGGGTAAGACACTTCAGACACGCTGAGCTGTTTAAGTTTTTCCTCAGCCTCGGCTGCCGCGATTGCATCCAATTTCTTCTGTTTGGCTTCCTCTAATAACTGTAAGCGATGTTTACGTTCGTTTTTCTTTGTTTCCTTAGCACTCCGTAGTTCCTTAAGCTTCGACAGCACGTTAGTCTCAAATTGAGTGCAATACACAGCGTTGTCGACCACATTTTGAGCTCGTAGTGGGCATTCGTGCACGCTGTACGGCAGATCTATTCGGGGCGGCCGCTTGTATTTTTCAGAGATTTTCACGGGGACGCCGTCCATAAAATTCCCAAAATGTGACATATCAAAATATCTCCGCAGAGATAATGATTATAATCAAACAATGAGACGACAAAGTTTGTTTCTATTGACTCTAAAGATCACATCGTCCTTGCTCAACGTCATCACTCGGTAGTATGATTAACTTTGCTTTCCCAACATCGACGACACTAAGTTTCGCGTGTTTTGCATTATCACTATAATTAATTTTAATTAATAATGGTCGTAATATTTTTTACACAAAATTCAATTTCTACGTGACAACTATAGTCTCACAATGTCATTGCACTGTCACACTGTCAGATTGACAATAGTTTCGTTTGACAATAGACATGAACGTCATAAAATTTTCACGAGTTAACCATTATAAGTCTGTGGATTTAACCAATCAATGACATATCGGCTATGATATGCCAAGCTGTGATTGGACAAAAATCAGAGAAGTTTTGTTTAATGCATTTATTTATGATTTATTTATGCCAAATGAAACGCTTTCGTACATGGAGATATAAAAAATAATAATCTTATAAGTCCGTGCTTTCGTATAAATGTTTTCCTTGCCACACATACATTTATGATTTAAATAAGCATAGTATATACTAGATTAATCTGTAATCGTAATTTACTACATTTTTGAAGCATGTTTTTGTTATGAAACTTTGGTAGGTATTCGTGCATCATTGAGCTTCTTACGAACTGGCCTAAAATGGAACATGCGAATTTGAAGTTAAAAAAAAAAGTAATCACGTGTACTCTTTATTGACTTCCGCCAGATGTCGCTGTTGTTGCTTCCTTAAATCATGGCGGATTTTTTCACAAATTTACAGATTTTAGCCTGATTCGTGGGTAGATTTTATTACCTATCTTAACCGGAGTCGAAATAATAATAGCTCATCCTATTTGTAAGTGAAGCATAGCGATACGGGCGTCTAACCTGATTCTGACATTGGCCAACATTCGCCATCGACTCCGTGAAGACGTCTGACGGATCTTCTCGAATTTCGGTGGTTCAGTAAATAGATAGAATTATTCAATTTCAGCGTCGCATCGTACGTTAATTAATTTACAACGGTTATTATGACGCAATAGGCGTACGAATAGTTCGGACGCCATCACATTATTTTTACGCTCGAAATACAGGTTGGTATGTGGAAGACAGCATATTAATTCGCCGGTGGAATTTGTAGTAACCTCTCGAGTGTTGTGCAGAAAAAAGAGCAGTGATGAGTGAAGGCGCGCCTATGCTGTACCATGGAGGCGGTGGATTCGGAGGGCCGCGCCAGGGCTTCGCGTCAGGAGGGCCTCTGGAACGAGCGTGCCACTTCCCCGCGCTGGAGCTGCCGCCGGGTCCGGCCACACCGCATCACTCTGAGCGCCCTGCTAAGGACAACACTGCCTTCGGTTACGAGTCAGATGACTCCAGTTTGTCCAGCAATGCTTCAGGATCAAATAAAAGTGGTGAGAAAGGTATGTCTTTGTTTAATTAATTGATCATTATTGAAGGTGTATCTTGCATGTCAATGTCACACTAATTGCATTAGATCTCTGTTCTGAATAATTATCATTGAAATATGTATCAAATACTATATTCAAGCAGCTTTCTGGTGTAAATCTATTATTCATATAGGCAAATATTTTGCTAACATCTCAAACAGATGTCTCAAATATTCTGTTGAATGGAGTGACACACTTAAGGCACAGACTTACATATCTCCGTGTAATTGTACCTATATAAAAATGTATATTTAATCATTAATTACTATATAATGTATTATACTACTATGTTATGATACTCAAAAGTAATTTTAATAATATACAAGGATAGATAATGACCAGAAATGTTACATTTCCGTTAATTTTGAAATTTTAAACTACCCTCTTTTTAAGATACAAGCCTGTTGCTAAGGGAGTTATTTTATAATACCTTGTTAGCTTTGCCATTGGAGACTATTAGTCCACCTTTAAATTATTAATGGTTTAATATTGACAGTAACTAAATTGGATGTAGTTGTTTGTCATACCCTTGCATAGCAGTATTTCGGTTCTGTATCTTATCATTCTTTCTTTTTTGGTGTGAGTTTGAATTAAGACGTCTGCCTATGAAGCCGATGGTCCTAGGTTTGAATCCCGGTAAGGGCATTTACTTGTCTGATGAGCACAGATATTTGTTCCTGAGTCATGGATGTTTTCCATGTATTTAAGTATTTGTATATTATATATATTGTTGTCTGAGTACCTACAACACAAGCCTTCTTGGCTTACTGTGGGACTAAGTCAATTTGTGTAAGAATGTCCCTGTAATATTTATTAAAAAAAAACTGTACAATACCATGTCACCACTAGAGAGTATGACACATTTTGAAACACCATATAAATATTGCAAATTAGGATTTTCTTCTATATTTTATATTGTATAAAAATATCTTGGTGTTCAAATATTGCTAAGCTGGTATAACCTGGTTTGTCAAATACTATGTAGATAACACTCAAATATCTGGCTATCTAATTTTTGTGGCCTTCACACTAAACTGAGATAAATATTACAGATTGTGACATCATCAGTGATCAGGGTTTTGGTTGCCACACCATGGTATATCAATTTAAAATAGTAATAAGGATACACCTTAAAGCCTTTAAACAAAACATTTTAAACTGCTTGTAAAAAATACTTTGTGTTGATAACATATTTATTAAATTTAAGACATTAAATAAGCAGTTATTGAGGTCATTCACCCCGAGTGGCAACCAAAACCCTTAACACTGGACATCATAAAACAATTCACTTACAATACTGACTGAAAAAAATTATTGAATTATTTTCAGTCACTTCAACTGAATTTTTATTTATTAGTAAAGAAGATAAGGTTAGTGAACAAACATATCCCGTCAGTACTCATATTTCTTTTTATGAAGCTATTGCAAATGTTTCACATAATAGCAAGATTCTTATTAGAATCCTTTTTTTATCTACCTTGTTAATATTATGAATGAATATATTAGTTTTAATAGCATTGGTGGCCTAGCGGAAAGTGCATGCTAATTTCAAAATCGCAGGCCTAGTTTACACTCTGGGTTGGAAGGTCAGATGGCAGTCGCTTTCATAAAAATTAGTGCCTATGCCAATTCTTGGGATAAGTTGTCAAGCGGACCCCATGAGCCGTGGCAAAATTGCTGGGACAACGCGAGGAAGAAGAAGAAGAATAAATGTATTATTTTTCTGTTGCATAAGATGCCACTTTTTGATAATTAATCAACATTCCTAAAAAATCTCAAATACCTTTAATAAATCTAAAAGTAAAGCATGCCCCTCTTTCAAAGAATTTAGGTAACATTGCCACCCACACAATTCTTTTAGCCATTTTAGCTGCATTTAGATCTAGACTAGTTCAGAAATGTAAACAGTTACTAGAAATCCACTACTTTTCATTGGCACATGCTTTGGTTGCTTTGCTAAATGGTAATAGAATTTTACAGTACATATGGTGCTACTTTACCGCACTAGTGCGAAAATTAGCATATTACGTTACTGTGTCGAACATTTAAAGGGCCATATGTACTGTAAAACGTTGTACGATACATGTGCGAATAGGTAATTCGCAACTCGTGTCGATTTAAAACACTCCCTTCGGTCGTGTTTTAATTTATCGCCACTCGTTTCGAATTTCCTATTTTTCGCACTTGTATCGTAATGTACTATTGTTTGTTTGAAATATTACAATAACCTAATTCATTGGCTTGGCCTTTTCTCATTTACTTTGGATTGTAGCACCATGTATTACCGTCAAGTTTATACTAAAATACATTACTGGGCAAAGCAACTAATGTGTGTACTACTACAATGTTTTGGACATTTTGGTATTAGGCCAACCACTATCAGTCAAAACTGATTGTAGGCAGCTTCTGGTACCTCCGATTAAAGATCAGGGTTTTTAAGGATAATGATGTAGGTGGTGGTGGTGCCGTGAAGTTTTGAATTGTGGTGTAGGTGATCTGCCTCGAATGGGCACACGACGCCACTGCGCGGTAAGGTGCATAGCACACTGGATCCGATCCGCACGGTGCCACGCTACGCCGCGACGTGGGTGCTTCGCCTAAGATAAATCCAATCATCATTAATAGAAAAATTTCTAGTGATGTTGTCCAACTTGTCCATCTATAAAGAAATTTAAGTAATAAGTTAAAGAAAATCTAAGTTCCTTTAGGTTTGAATGTAAGATAACAGTCTGCTTTCTTAACTTTCCACATTTTTTTATGAAGATGCTTGTCTGGGCTTCTTGAATGCAGTGCCTTTTTTTTAATACCGCGTCGGTGGCAAACAAGCATACGGCCCGCCTGATGGTAAGCAGTCACCGTAGCCTATGGACGCCTGCAACACCAGATATATTACATGCGCGTTGCCGACCCTTTAAAAACTTGTGCCTTATTTGAAAGCAACCCAACACCATTAAAGCCAGTTCATTTCGCAAATGGCCTGTTGTAGTTCTGCTACAATCTCAACATCACTGCTTAAACTCCACTCAAGAGCAATGAAAATGGGTCCCTATGTAAAAATATTTAACACAAAATGACCTTTTTTTCTTATAGTTTTTAATATGAATTGAATTTGTCCCTAGGGGAAAGCGCTTCCAGTGCCTCAGAGCCCAACACATCGCCGCAAGGCTATGCGGTGCGCGAGTGGCGCGGGCGCGCCCGCCGCGAGCCGCACCGCCCGCGCCGCATCGCGCCCGAGCGCTACCTCAACGCCTCCTACCCCTTCCAAGTCAAGTTCACGCCCGACGACTTGCTTAATGGTAAGTCTAGTCCTAATGGAAGAACCCCACTTTATTTTCAGGCTGCAGTATTCGTATACTTTGAGACTCCTATGTTACACATTTTATTTCACCTATTCTACTATCAAGCAGTGTCAGAGCTAGCTCATCGTTTCCAAGCACTCAACGCATCCCACTTCTTTGAAGTATAGACGCAATGATGACTTGTGCAAATGGTAAATGAAAATTACATTGGCATGTGCAAATTTTTAGACAATTATGACAAATGCGTTTAATATTAGTTAACAGTTGTAGGCCTCATCGCCTAAGGAGATACCATCCTCCAAAACGCCTCATGGTAAGGGTAAGATTCGGTAGGATGGTTTCTTTGTATCAACTGATGCATAACTCAAATGAAGGCCATCTAGGACAGCGGTGGCCCGCCGCCGGTCCTTCGAAATAATTAGTATAAGGCTCGCGACGCAAAGGTTTCAAATCAAAATGCATTTTTGCTGCAGTTCTGGCCCACCTCGGATTTTTAAAGTTTGCCCACCACTGATCTAGAATCTCATTGCTTCCCCACCCGAACATTGACCTTAAGCCACTTCAAGGTCAATGATAATTTGTTTATCTCTAGTAAGTGAACATGTAGAATAAACTGCACCAAATATGTTATTATAGCAGACCCAATATCAGAACTTTTCGGCTAGTGGAGTGAAAAAAGTTCACCGGATATTAACTCCACTAAAACAATATAAACTCATTGTTCATGAAAACTACAAATAACCTCGATAAGAGGCCGAATAAAATGTAGATTCTAAGCATTTTTTCACGCATGTTATGATAGTCACATTTGAATGATTAACGTTAAACTGTAAAGCAAATACCTACAGCAAAACATTTGACTGCCCTTAAAATAAATCTTAAACCAATGTAAAAAAAGTTTACCTAATCGTTGGCTGTTTCAGACTCTGCGGCGAAGTATTTGGAATTTCGAGAACTAATTGCTTTAATATTTTACACTATCTTAAAGCTAAGTAATTTATAAGGACGTATTAGTACATTACGATACAAGTACGAAAAGTAGGAAATTCGCAACGAGTGGCGATAAATTGAAACACGACCGAATGGAGTGTTTAAAATTGACACGAGTTGCGAATTACCTTTTCGCACGTGTATTGTATAACGTTTTACATTACATATGGCCCTCCAAATTTTCGACATATGCACGTATTGTGCCAGTTACTGCACTAGGGCGGTAAATTAGCACCATATGTACTGGAAAAACTTATTTTCAATTGTAGTAAATACCTACTGAAATTTAAAGCTTTTGTTCTCCTAGTTCCAATAGCCCTACAGAGCCCTGCCACATTTTACGGTTATTTAATGGTGGTTAATATAACTAGGAAGTACTGTGTGATGCAAAACTATTTACGCTAATAACGCTTGAAAATAATAATATAGTCATACAATCATTCATTATAGGTACAATCTATGACGATAAAATAGATGTTTTGAGTTCATTTGTGTATATTGTTACAGCCCACTGTATAAACGATACAGAAAATTATTATAAAAGTTACGCGAAATGCGACTTAATTGTATTGGCGTCTGAGTGCTATAGTAGATCTGCCTCTTTGCTAACCACCATATAATTAATAATTACCTTCATAGTTAGGGAGAAAAATATTGTTTCAATTGAGTCTACAAAAATATGGTATAAATTAATAGCTGCGTTTATTTGAGCGCTGCAGTGCCTTTGACGTAGAGACACAGGTGCGTCTATAGAGCAACAGCTGCAAGGATACACTTCGGAATACGCAGCCATGTCACATGTTTCCAATATTTTGTTTATTGTTGTGTAAACATTGGCCTCAGTATTTAGGCGTAGGCTTGTTAAATTACTGTTCGAAAGTAGGTTGTCCCAATTGTCCCGTCATCACGTTGTACCACCGACGTTCACTGACCATTTGAACCTTATTTGACAACTTGATTGGTAACACGAATGGGCACTTTATTGTGTTTTTTTTGTGATGAAACTAAATTTGTATGTTTTCTTTTAATATGCATCCTCAAAAAAAAAATGCTTTTAAAACGTGCTTCCCTAATGCCCAATTCATGACATTATTTTTTACCTCCAATAATTATTTTATTTTTAAAATCTAAATCATTTTGACTGCCTATGGCATCGTTACATAGATGAGTAGATAGCTGAGACTTAAAGCAATGTTCTTGATTTAGATCTGGGGGCACAGTAATGCCCCCGCCAAGACGAAGCGCAAACGCACTACCTACCTTTTCTCGAAGCGTTTCGTCGTTTTTTTTCTAACCCTCATAACTTGGGTTTGGATTATACCAGATAAACAAAATTCTCGGGATATAATGTTAATACCTAGTTGACTTATTAAGCATAAAAAAAATCAATTATCATCAGAACCCTTAGTTTAGGGTACTTCCTGAAGTCCTAGGAAGCAAAATTTGGTATGTAGATAGTTTTTGTAATGGGGAAGGATAAAGAATAGTTTTTAACCCCAAAATTATCCCTTAAGGGGGAGGAAAAGGGCGTTAGGCGGAAATCGGGTTGAAGTTTGTATGGGGAATCAGTAAAAAAAGCAGATTGTATAAAAGATGCAATGACGTATTTCAGGATTGTTAATAGTAAATCACCCTCAACCCTTTAAATTAGGGGTTGGAAGATTGTCATTAGCAACTTACAAAAAGAAGTGAACTCCCATCAAAAACATTTTCATGTAATATGTTGCCAAGACGAAACCATATGGCACGCACTGTCAAAAAGTTATCAGATCTCTCGTAGAGCTAAGCTTCTAACTCTACAAGCCCTAGCTTCACAAACTCTACACCTTAGTCAAAATATGTGGCTTGGCCGTTTTGATGGGATATTCTGAAAGTTGATTTGAATAAGGTTGTTCGTAGCTGTTTATTTCTAAAGGACATGGAATTCTACTTTTCTGGACAAATAACTACACAATGAAGTTTTGTTCCAGGATCCAAGTGGGACAACCTGTCACAGGAGATCTGGGACAAATTTGTCAAGTCACAGCAGACAGAGGAGACATTCCGCAAGAAAATGAACCTCTGGAGATACCTCTACGTCACAATAAAGGTAAATTCTTATTTACTTGGACATGTTGATGTTATTTAGAGCCTATGATGAAAAATAAGGAAAGTTGATATGTTTACCTTCCGGTCCTGTCATATAATAGTAACATTTTCCTGAACACACAGAGGATGTGATGACTCAGTGTTTTAATACTTATAATACTTACTATTCAAAGTTATCTTAATGCTGTCCACTGGTAATATTCTCATCCTAAAACTCTCATACAGATGTGCAAGTTTGAAAATTTTGGAAACTTTCTTTATGTTGTATAATTTTCAAAATTTTCCGAAATTTTTTGAAACATTTCCACAACTACTTGTAGATACGTCTATAATATATTTACTCAGATATATCATTGTTATTGCTTCAGTCAATATTCCCGCGCTACGGGCTGTACGTAGTGGGCTCCACGATGTCTGGCTTCGCGTTGGACTCGTCGGACATGGACCTGTGCCTGTACGTGCGCGCGCTGGGCGACACCGAGCCGCGGGCGCACGCGCTGCTCCACCTCAACTACATACTCGCCTACATCAAGAGCTTCGATCGCGGTCAGTACTGTAATAACCTTACCACACGAAGCGAGATCATGACTTTTTACTTGATAACATGAATACCAAAACTACAGTGGCAGGAAAATTTGTAAATTTAAAGAAGGCCTTTGATTAATCAGCCATAATATTTTACCACATTATTGAGTGCGTGAGGACAAACGCATCATCGGTTACGAAGTAACATGTCTAATAGGCAACAGTTAATTAAATTTTACCATGCAAATACCAAGATAAAATAGAAATAATATCCAAGTACTCATGGAATGGCGTGCCACAGGGAAGTACTCTTGGTCCACTCCCCCTCCTGCTTACCGAGTTATATAGTTGTGGTGTCTTATTGAATTGTCCACGTGCAGAAGTTAAGGCTAAATGCCAAATGGTATTCCGGTAGATAAAATGTGAATGTTCCAATTGCGTTTAACCGCAGATGCTGAGCTAATCCAAGCAAAGGTGCCGATCCTAAAGTTCCGCGACGCGCGAGCTGGACTGCAAGTGGACCTGAACTGCAATAATGTCGTCGGTATCAGGAACACCAGTCTACTCTACTGCTACTCCCGTCGTAAGTACTCTCTTCACCTTGGAATTTCAGATTTAGATCCTTCGTAAGCTGCTTTTTGATTAGAAGAAACTACTAAACTTTTTTCACTAAAAATACTCTGGGTGGCGGAGCAAGACACGAATTCATTTCGTAGCCTCCATTGACACTGAGTTGCTTTTAGCGTCAGGATAAAAGTGACGTCGATAGCAAACTCATATCATATATTCGGATTTTGAAAGATAGCTCACTATTTAATACACACACCTTTATTATCAACCACCCTGTATTTAAATCATGAAGGTGGTAGCCGTATTATATTTTGCACATATCTTGGGTTCAGTGATAGCACTGATAGCTGTTGTCTCAATACATTGCATTTTAGGTTATAAATTGTATGGAGATGACAGCTAACACCGTACCTAAGCAATGTGAAAAATATACGATACTGAACATGTAAACTCTTACAGTGGATTGGCGTGTACGGCCGCTGGTGGCGGTGACCAAACTCTGGGCACAAGCACATGATATCAATGACGCGAGGCATTGCACGCTCTCATCATATTCGCTCACGCTCATGGTCATACATTTCCTGCAGTGTAAGTAAATATTTCTCCTATTTCTTATTTTAGAAATTCAGATTTACAATAGTAAAAATCTATTTTTGTAGTGTTGCTATGTTAATTTAGGTAATTGTGTTAATAAAATTGTGTTAGTCTAAATTTTAGCCCAACGAACACACTTTGGAACCAAAAAACATTCTACCGATTATAACGCATTTTATTTCTATTTGATGCTTTGCAAGATTTGTCGGTGTTGGGAAATAAAATTGAATTTATTGTAATTATGCCGTAAGTGGTTTACCTCTTTGCACCTTTTTTGTCATATTAAAGAAAAGAGATGTAAATAGCGCAACGTGATACAAGCCTTTGTTACTACATTTCGCGTTCATGCAGATTCCGCAACAAGCCAAGCAGTATACTAAGCGATAAAGACAAGGGTGTGATGAAAGGATCTGATCGCTTGATGAAGTAAGCGTGTAGTAAGCCAGTGTGCGTGTGTGTTGCAGGCGGCACGTCGCCGCCGGTGCTGCCGTGCGTGTGCGTGTAGTAAGATAGCGTGTGTGTTGCAGGCGCCGGTGCTGCCGTGCGTGTGCGTGTAGTAAGATAGCGTGTGTGTTGCAGGCGGCACGTCGCCGCCGGTGCTGCCGTGCGTGTGCGTGTAGTAAGATAGCGTGTGTGTTGCAGGCGGCACGTCGCCGCCGGTGCTGCCGTGCGTGTGCGTGTAGTAAGATAGCGTGTGTGTTGCAGGCGGCACGTCGCCGCCGGTGCTGCCGTGCGTGTGCGTGTAGTAAGATAGCGTGTGTGTTGCAGGCGGCACGTCGCCGCCGGTGCTGCCGTGCGTGTGCGTGTAGTAAGATAGCGTGTGTGTTGCAGGCGGCACGTCGCCGCCGGTGCTGCCGTGCGTGTGCGTGTAGTAAGATAGCGTGTGTGTTGCAGGCGGCACGTCGCCGCCGGTGCTGCCGTGCGTGTGCGTGTAGTAAGATAGCGTGTGTATTGCAGGCGGCACGTCGCCGCCGGTGCTGCCGTGCGTGTGCGTGTAGTAAGATAGCGTGTGTATTGCAGGCGGCACGTCGCCGCCGGTGCTGCCGTGCGTGTGCGTGTAGTAAGATAGCGTGTGTGTTGCAGGCGGCACGTCGCCGCCGGTGCTGCCGTGCGTGTGCGTGTAGTAAGATAGCGTGTGTGTTGCAGGCGGCACGTCGCCGCCGGTGCTGCCGTGCGTGTGCGTGTAGTAAGATAGCGTGTGTGTTGCAGGCGGCACGTCGCCGCCGGTGCTGCCGTGCGTGTGCGTGTAGTAAGATAGCGTGTGTATTGCAGGCGGCACGTCGCCGCCGGTGCTGCCGTGCGTGTGCGTGCGCGGCCCCTGGGAGGTGCGCGCGGCGCGCCACAACCGCGCCTCACTCGCCGAGCTCTTCCTGCAGCTGCTGCGGTACTACGCCACCTTCCCGTCAGTACTACCTCTTTACCTCTTACTCCATTCTACATAAAACAAACCTCTGGTAAATTTGGTGTCTGTAATTAAAACACAAATGTGATTTGATAACCTCCTCCTTTTTTGAAGACTGTTAAATAACCAAATAATTATTATCTACTTGTGGGACTAAAATATATTAAAATTATAGTTAAAGTTGCGAAGATTAAGGATTCTTGTAACGGATTAAAACGTGAGGAGTGATAACTGGACTAAAATTATGTGAATAGCACGTTTATTATCAACGACTTCTTATATTCAACGAACGTTTAAGACGTTAGCATTTGCCCTTGATACATCTTCAGCTATTGCTTCGAAGCCTACACTATGTACGCTCACGAATCGTCATAACTATTTATTGTGTCTAATATTGTAAACTACCTACTCATTAAGTGAAATGTAAATTTCTTTTGAGTAAATAAATGTCTTTAACCAGAAGCCCATGGTAGTAGGAAAGTAAAGTAAGCTCTGATACAAATCCTTCGTGACAGTCGAGAAATATGGCCGCTATTTTACAGTTCACTGTTTGTTATTCATTCCTCTTGCGTTCCAAAATCTGAACCTTACCTACTCGTAAATTTTTCATTTACGATCCGATTAGAGAAGTTGGAATGATTATTAGGGCTCATTTACACGGTACGAGAAGTCGCATGCGAGTTTCATTATATTGCGGTATTTGATCGGTTGGCCGAATTGGTTGTAACCTCAATATATTCCGCAATGTAACTAAAACCGTATGCGAGTTCGCGTACCATCTAAGTCAGCCCTTAGGCCGGCGCCCCACTGCAGCGCACGCTATGTACACGACCCACGTTCCTATACAAAAACGTGGGCCGTGGATGTAGCGTGCGCAGCAGTGGGGCGCAGGCCTTACGGGTGTATAACTCCGAGCTCGTCGCAGGTACGACAAGATGGCGGTGTCGGTGCGCGCGGGGCGCTGCGTGCCGGTGGCGGCGTGCCGCGCCGCGCGCAGCCACAAGAACGAGCCGCACCAGTGGAAGCTGCTGTGTGTCGAAGGTTGCTTCTTTCACTAAGCGTGATTCATTCAATTTATAACGCGGAAATAAAATATTTAATAAATGTGATTTTTAAAGTGTTTCCAAATTGCCCGAATGCGTGCGGGCTTTCTCGAATACGTACTCGTGTGAATCGCGCGCAAGCTTCGTTACCGTGTAATCTAGATGTACTATCACTTTCTTAGGACACTTTAAGACGCATCAGTTTTATTCCAGAGCCGTTCGACTTGACGAACACAGCGCGCTCGGTGTACGACCCGGAGACGTTTCTGCGCATCGTGGAGACGTTCCGCAGCAGTGCGGCGCGCCTGGCCGCGTCGCCGCGCCTGGCCGCCGCCTGGCCGCCGCACGCGCCCGCGCCCTACCAGCCCGAGCGATGATGCCCGCGTCGGCCCCGCCGCACAGAGTGTGTGAGTACAGTACATCGTGGACACGTTCCGCAGCAGTGCGGCGCGCCTGGCCGCGTCGCCGCGCCTGGCCGCCGCCTGGCCGCCGCACGCGCCCGCGCCCTACCAGCCCGAGCGATGATGCCCGCGTCGGCCCCGCCGCACAGAGTGTGTGAGTACAGTACATCGTGGACACGTTCCGCAGCAGTGCGGCGCGCCTGGCCGCGTCGCCGCGCCTGGCCGCCGCCTGGCCGCCGCACGCGCCCGCGCCCTACCAGCCCGAGCGATGATGCCCGCGTCGGCCCCGCCGCACAGAGTGTGTGAGTACAGTACATCGTGGACACGTTCCGCAGCAGTGCGGCGCGCCTGGCCGCGTCGCCGCGCCTGGCCGCCGCCTGGCCGCCGCACGCGCCCGCGCCCTACCAGCCCGAGCGATGATGCCCGCGTCGGCCCCGCCGCACAGAGTGTGTGAGTACAGTACATCGTGGACACGTTCCGCAGCAGTGCGGCGCGCCTGGCCGCGTCGCCGCGCCTGGCCGCCGCCTGGCCGCCGCACGCGCCCGCGCCCTACCAGCCCGAGCGATGATGCCCGCGTCGGCCCCGCCGCACAGAGTGTGTGAGTACAGTACATCGTGGACACGTTCCGCAGCAGTGCGGCGCGCCTGGCCGCGTCGCCGCGCCTGGCCGCCGCCTGGCCGCCGCACGCGCCCGCGCCCTACCAGCCCGAGCGATGATGCCCGCGTCGGCCCCGCCGCACAGAGTGTGTGAGTACAGTACATCGTGGACACGTTCCGCAGCAGTGCGGCGCGCCTGGCCGCCGCCTGGCCGCCGCACGCGCCCGCGCCCTACCAGCCCGAGCGATGATGCCCGCGTCGGCCCCGCCGCACAGAGTGTGTGAGTACAGTACATCGTGGACACGTTCCGCAGCAGTGCGGCGCGCCTGGCCGCGTCGCCGCGCCTGGCCGCCGCCTGGCCGCCGCACGCGCCCGCGCCCTACCAGCCCGAGCGATGATGCCCGCGTCGGCCCCGCCGCACAGAGTGTGTGAGTACAGTACATCGTGGACACGTTCCGCAGCAGTGCGGCGCGCCTGGCCGCGTCGCCGCGCCTGGCCGCCGCCTGGCCGCCGCACGCGCCCGCGCCCTACCAGCCCGAGCGATGATGCCCGCGTCGGCCCCGCCGCACAGAGTGTGTGAGTACAGTACATCGTGGACACGTTCCGCAGCAGTGCGGCGCGCCTGGCCGCGTCGCCGCGCCTGGCCGCCGCCTGGCCGCCGCACGCGCCCGCGCCCTACCAGCCCGAGCGATGATGCCCGCGTCGGCCCCGCCGCACAGAGTGTGTGAGTACAGTACATCGTGGACACGTTCCGCAGCAGTGCGGCGCGCCTGGCCGCCGCCTGGCCGCCGCACGCGCCCGCGCCCTACCAGCCCGAGCGATGATGCCCGCGTCGGCCCCGCCGCACAGAGTGTGTGAGTACAGTACATCGTGGACACGTTCCGCAGCAGTGCGGCGCGCCTGGCCGCCGCCTGGCCGCCGCACGCGCCCGCGCCCTACCAGCCCGAGCGATGATGCCCGCGTCGGCCCCGCCGCACAGAGTGTGTGAGTACAGTACATCGTGGACACGTTCCGCAGCAGCGCCGCGCGCAACATCTAACTTATTAAGCTTACCGACTTTTAGCTTTCGTAAATAGAAAAGGTGTATATCATTTGTAAACTTTTTTATATGAAAACGGACATATTTTAGATAAAATCGATAAAGACAAAATAATTACAAACACACCACAGTTAACCTGCTCGATGTAAAACTCATTAAATGTAGATTAGAAACGAGGAGTGAGTTTTTCCTGCAGAGTCTTGTTTAACATAAGAATCTAATTCATGTTCCTTTCTCTTGCAAAATGTAAGTTTTGTTTTATGTTTTTCGTATAAGATAGCAAGTTTGTCAATAGCGAGAATGTAGAAGTACCAATTTTTTTTTTCCATTTAATTGTTCATAGTGAGTTTGACGTTTGTCACCCGATGATATAACATTATAACCTAGATTATAAACAAATGTTTTTTTTTTGTTGCAGAACATTTTATGGAGGCTGGTTCTCGATGTTTCCCAAGACTTTACTGACGCGGAACAGTGCATTCCTATGTTGTGTAGTGTACGAGTACGGGTAGTGAACCACTGACGCCCCGCGCGTGACAAGTGCTCTTACGTCGCCCCGCGGCGCTCTAGTCCAGTATTTATTGTTATCGTATACCGTTGTTGACACTAGGAAACTAACCGGAGGGTGCCAGTCTGTCCGAATTGAGCCGCGAATAAAACATAACGAGTTAGAAATTTCACAGGCTGTGATATGCGACTGATTCCCTTATAAATATGTTGTAAGGTAGTGTTGTTACTGATAGCGGTAAGGACGGGTCCAGCGCAAGCGGACGTCGGTTCCTAGAGCGAACGCGCCGCGCTGTTGAATTTACACGTACTATTACAAATTATATACATTTTAATTAAGATAGAGCGAATGCCACTATGAAAAATTATATGTTTACATTCCATAGTGCCATTGTCTGTAACTTTATTTTAAATCATAATTAAGTTATTAAGATGCGAACCTCAGTTTCCAAATGCACTCCTCACATGATCTCGCGCCTGTATACATATCGGAGGTTCGAAGCCGCAGACGGGCCGTGGCGCTTGCATTTGGAAACCGTCGGCGGCCGCCGGCGCCGCCCGCACGTTCGTGTCGGCCGCCACGCATCCCCCGCTGCCGGGCTACACAAGGCTGAGGATTCATTGTTGCGAATATTCTCGAATAGTCGCTCGGCCATCCGCGCAACGATGCTGCCTCACTACGCGTCCTATTATTTTTAATATTTATATTATTTTATGTAAGTTATTTAATGTGTACATAGTAAGAAAGGAGAAAGATGAAGAAAAAATACATATATATGAAATGCGTTCGTTGATTGTGACGTGTAGGGTGCGACCGTTCGCCGGGACTCTGGACATCACAGACATCGCTCCGTCGTTATTGACTATTATTACAAAAAAATGGAATGTTTTAAGATTATGTACATTTTGTGTAAATATACTTTTATGGTGCGTAAAGAGTAAATGACAAAAATATGTAATAAAAAATGATGTGGGGCCCGGCGCGAGCGCTCGTGCTGCTGGTGACTGGTCTGATGTTAAGTTTTTAACGATAACGCACAGAAAATATCCAAAGATTGCTACACTTCTTCCTACAACGCCAGATTCCATAAATACCAGATTTCCAGAATTATCGGATTTCGATACACTAGACTTTTAACACCAAATATGCAGTACCAAAGAGATAGTAAATAAATATGAATCTCATATTTTGGAAATTCGGTATTACTACGTTTTAGGATTGGTTTGGGAAGGTCCAAAGTACATATTTTTAGGAGGCTCATACAATATTTCTCTCTGCGTTATTGTTAAAAATGTGAAACATCGGAAGTCGTGCTATGATGCTATACTGTGGTGCTAGTGTTATGTCACGAGCCAAAAAAAATTCGCTCACTGCGGAACCAGCTATCTAATTTATTTGTAATGTTTATGATATAAACTAATTGGTGCTATTATATTGTTATGTTGCCTTATTGTATAGGCCAAAGCCGCGGCCTCGATTGCTGTTGAATAGGTGCCTAGATTAAGAACTCAAATATTATGCTAGATCTCGAATTCCTACGTCAAAGTAAGGTTAAATTAAGAACGGGCATATCTTTTAAAATAACAGGCACTGTTACCTTTACTATCGTTAGGGATTTGTGCTACATAAACTAATAGTTCATAGTTCATCGGTGCCTAGCGCAAGTGTCGTTGTCGCTCGCAACGTAAAGTTGTTAATGAATTACAAAATTTATGCAATTCTGTTAAGCATTATTGAATTTTACTTAGATGAAGTCGATATTAGTCATTCGATATTAAATGGTTTTACAGTTTCATATAATAAAAGTTGTCGCTTCAAAGTCTAGTGCAGAGTATTATATTAGTATTGTTTGCTAGTCCGTATGTCTGGCGTCGCGCGTGGTACATGCGGCGCCCGTGCTCGCGTCGGGGGTACCTTTTGTTCTATGGCCTTAGCTCTTCTCGGTGGATGTTGACAGGATGTTAAGATTTTAATCATTCGTAAGGAATAAATAAATACTTGCATATCCTGTCATGAAGGAGTAGTTTATCGACGTAAAAACAAACAGCGGTACGTCTCCGGCCGCCGCACTCCACTCGAGCTCTTTACTTTTTGTAAATAATCGCCAGGCAATTTTATAGCGTTATGTATAAGTTTTATATCGATTTTACATTGGCACTCGGCCGCGCTGAATATAAAAGTACAATAAATAATTTTAAAACAACTTATATATGTCTAAGAATACTGATTAGAATAATATTAAAAAGTGTCTCAAAACTGTTTAATTTTTGAAAAGGTATAATAACTTGATGAAGCCGACATCAAAAAAATATAAATAAAAACTAAAAAATATAAAAAAAAAACTAAAAAAAATAAATAAAAACGCCATAAAAAACACAAAAAGAGAAAAAAAAATATTGACTTGACTTCGATCAGAGACTGATCGAACGCCATGTCGTTGTGGCGAAAGGGGAAAGGGAAGGTTTTCACAGCTGAATTCGAGCGCAAAGTTGACGAAAGGTATTATTGTCTACCCGTCAATGTAGCTCATTTAGGTGAGGTGATAAAGATGGGGGGTTCTTTCTAGTTAGTTCCTACGCTCAGGCGGCGGTGATCTTTGTGCCAACGGCATAGAGTTCACTGTCGACTGCAGGATTGTATGCTAGTAACTACTGGCTATAGCCCGATGGTGGAACCGACCTGCTGCGCGCCCTCTCGTGCGCAGGGAGTGCGCGCCGCGGTCGCGTGTCCACCCTGAAGTTTCCCTTTACTGGATGCTCTCGGCCCTCCCACGACTGCGCGGCGGCGAGTTGATAAGTGGAAGCGAGCAAAAATCATGGCAAACTCTTACACCTGGTCGTTGGACGCTGCCGCGTCATGTGGTGGGAACAACGTAACACTTGGCTATTATCTTCCGAATATCTGAAGTCAAGACCGCGCAGAGTATCCACTGAAACCAAGGGAACAGTAACAGAATAAGCTCCAACGACCACAAAGTCCACACAAGCGCCCTTAACAATTTTACCATCCAGCTGCAATAAAGAAATTAGATTTATCCAAACTCTCTTGTTATATATCACGCTGCTGTTTATTGGTGCTAAAGCCGGGTGGCCGTTGAAAGATCCGGTGTATGATGCTTGAGAATTTAAGGAGGCTTTGTTAAAGCCTCGCGGCCTTAACGAGAACTTGAAACTGCCGTTTGTATTAAATTTTTGCTCATTGTTTTATAATTGTGCCAGATATTATCGTCACAGCGTACAGTTTGTTCCTTTGCCGCTTGTCTTCAAATCATCTCTCCAGCCGGGCTAGCACAGGAGTGACGCGACCCGTCCCTCTTTCATTGATAATGTCAGAAAAAGGCGGGTAGTCTATCTCGCGGACGAGATACTGTCGCTAGCCCTACAGAAGTACAAGATCCATAAATGTCAGAATTTTGCTCTATTCCATATTTTAATCCCATATTCCAGGTTTTAGGCATAGTACAATTAAAATAATTTCAAAACCCAATTAAAATAGCCAAAATTTTTCGATTCTGCTCATTGAGTTAGCTCGTTTAGGTCTCGAGATTCACGCTCAGTTTCCATAGTTTGTTGTCGGCCGACAACAACTCATGGCGCAAAAAACTAGTTGTGTGCCGGTTCTATACGTAGTAATAATGCTTCAGATTCTGCTACATGTAATAAAAATGATATTTTAGAAATGAGATATTTTGAGTTGATTGTATTTGTAGGACAAGCGGAAGGTTCAGTCTGGCTGTGAGTTCTCTCAAATTGTTAGGTGTAACGTAATAATTTGTGAAATTAAAATGTACTTAACCTTTATTTTGATGTTCATATAAATAAAGTGCAAAATTATTTCGTGAAAATCGGATGTTATTGGTATTGAGCCAATTGTGTATAATGTTAATATTGTAAAGTATTGTAAATGTACGTAAATCTCTAATTAATAAATAACTATAGTTTTTCAGCCCCAAGGCTTTCAAATAAAATTGTTTTGTAAAAATATTTTTGTCATATTTTTGACAACTTTTGTGTTGCATTTTATTTTATTGAACACAAGTCATTTTATTGTCCTTGTTATACAAATAAATTATTGTAAAGAAAGTATTCTGTAATAGTTAAACATTATACAAACCGCCGAAATGTTTGTTTTCTTTATTCCAGCGTACACTACATTAATAGGGGATATTACGCAAACCTCTGCGTAGAGGGCGCCACTACCACATTCTAAGGGCTTACCACCGAAACACGAAAATTATTATTATTATTAATTAAATTATACTAAATTATTTCGTTATCTGCCTCTCTATCACTCTTGCTTATTCGAGCGATAAAGAGGCCAGTTAACGAAATTTCGATTTTCGCTTTTCGCGGTAGGCCTCTGTAAACAAACCGCTTTGATACATCAATGTAAACTTCTCAAAAAAAAATTTAAGGCATAGTTACCCAAAGAGCATATAATCACTACGTTTTAAGAGACGGGACTTCCATACTAGCGAGTGGAATCCCTTTGTTTCGCAAATCATTACCAAAATGTACGACAAAGAACTGTCAAAGAACCATAGTACCAACATAAGCAATTTAAATAGTGTAGTACGCTACACGCTTGCGTTTCTTATCGATATCGATAAAATGGGGAGGGTTGAAATATAGACTCTTGTCTACAAATTTTGTACTCGAAATCAAGTTAGGATCGAGTCCACATTTAAGTTGTATGTTATATAGTGGATAGTTCTATGAGTGGACTAATACGTGGTCGAGCTTAATGTGGACTCGATTTTTTTTTTAGAACACCTTGTTCTTCACCACTAGGAAGGATCAAAGTAGCACTTTTTTTCCCTACTAGGAGGGATCACTTTTTTCCTCTTTTTGCATACTTCTTAGGTTAAATTATTTAATTTAATTACCATTAATTAAATTTATTTATTTATTTGTACCATAATAATTTCCTCATAGGTGATGTGAAAAGCAGTATGTAAATTTATCACGTGGTAGCAAAAATATTTCCACCTTAGGGTGGTATTCCACCTATCCAATTTCTTGGTCCAATGTCATTGCGTTTCACTCTGTCATTAATCAAAATGTGAGACGCAATACACATTGGACAAAGAAATTGCATAGGTGGAATACCACCCATAGGCGTTAACAATTGAATCCCTCACTACGCTAGGATTCTATTTTAGAATACCTCGTTACACTCAGATTGTAATTATAAAAACCTTCACTATTTCTTTTCTTAATTTATTTTTATTAAAAGCACTATTTTCAAAATGATCTGCAGATACATGTTTCAATAAATGTAACTTTTCTATGGGAAGATGTATCAGGTCTTCGTTCCCAACAAATTTAACCCACTGCCTGCATCTGAAAACATACAGCCTTGGTTATGTACAGTTTATATTCCAAGTGTTTGCTAATGAGATGATCAACTGATTATTTAGCGCTAATATGCATCTATAAATCAAATCAAATATGTTAAATAATGACCATTAATGCATAGAAGATAGATAATTTTCCACTGAAAATCTTCGACGAATTAATTTTGTGTCATATTGCATGCAAGTTCTCAGGAAATTTCACATATTTTATTTAATTACTTACACTAATATACAAATAAACATTCAATTATCGATAGTTTTAGTACATCCCTAGTTCACAACTAAAAATAATATAAAATATCAAATTTTCGATGTGTTTAAAGCCTGCTGCACCAAAATAAGGTCAAAAGTATCTAAAGCAATACGTACCGGTCTTTATCCAAGGGAAATTTCGCCATAAAATCCCTTTTTTCGTGATTTTCTCGAGTGGCTCGCTTGCCACATATTTCACACTTAGTAAACCGTTTTCTCGGTGGCATTGTAACAAACTCGTTCTTTACTCTGATCACGGTTCACTATTTTCGATATTTTCACTAAATAATAAAGAAATTGCACGAAATACCCGAACAAAACATTGAAGCCTTCATAACAAACAAAACAATTAGGCTGACAGTTGACTTGATGTAAACTTGACAGAATAAATAGCACTGACGTTTTATTTTTCTTCGTTGGCACAGATTTGCGAAACAAGTTCCATACAAAACTTATTTTGTTCCTAGTTGCGTCAGCCTGTAGTTACCCTTTGGTTTATGTGATGTGATAGTGCTGCCCTCTAGCGGCACAACATTGCATAATTTTATATCCCATGATAGGTACTGTACTGTACCTTATGGCAACTGCAAAAGGTTCAGTTTTATATGGTATGGAAATTCATAAATAATCAATTACTACAGTAAAACAAAATTTACAACATACAGCCAGCAGCGGGTCTGGTGGGCAAAATGACATACTTAGACGCGCTTTTGCCGTCTTAAAATAATTAGATTAGGTAAAGGAATTGGATTTTTTCACCACACCAGCTGGTAAAGACTCTCTTGCGACTGTTCGAAAGCTGACCAGAAAGTTGCAGTCGAGTTGTTTCCTTATGTTAGCTGGTAGAATTGACTTTTAAATTATGATTTTTAATGATAAATATTTAATAGCCTATTGACGTTCATTTGGTTTGATTTTATTTGATATCTTATAGGTAGTTGATATCTTCTTCGGATTGGTGTAACGAGAAACTTTGATTCACTCGGGGGGCAAAATTTGTTTAACTCTTGTGCCTTGAAACTCTCGCAACGCTCAATACTCCATTTTTATAACCACTCACTACGCTCGTTGCGCCTGAGCCCGCCAAAACTTCCAAACAGTGGAATCTTGAGCGTTGCGAGCGTTTTCAGGTAGGTGTAAGCATAGCGATGTGGGTAGGTATGTATGTAAGTACGTCCTATTTATTTGGTTTTTATACTAGGAGACAATCCTCTTTGTGATTATAAGTTTTTAAAAGCACCTACCTACAGAAGAAAATTTTGAAATCGTAGCTATTTAATATTAATGATTTCAGGGATGCCTAAAATCAGATGTCTTTGAAAAGGTCGCTTTACGCAGATCTCCCTCTTTCAGCTCAATTAAAATGTCATAGACCTTAATTAAATGCCAATTAGACATCGCCAGGGTTCGCGTAATCATATCGGTGGGGTTAATAGACGTGGCGTCTTGGCGTGGCGTGGCCAGCGCGACGTGAACTGGCGTGAACCGACCTACACCGGTGGATGCCGCACCGACCTCGACACAAGCTGTTACTTAAAAAAGGCCAGACCTGCTTTAGATCATTCATGCTCATACGACTTTTGACTCCTAAGAACGTATTCCGACAATTCGCTACGACAGCCCTTTTATGTGTCTTCCATAAATGGACTTACGAATTACTTGGACGAACATTTCGAAACGCATAAGGCCGAAGTGACGTTTCACACCTTATTTAATATTTCAAGAATTTTAGTGGGAGTATCTTGTCTCGCCAAACATTGTGGCTTATTTGGAATGGGCGCCAATTTTGGTGAGAAAAAGCAAATTAGAAAAATTCTAAAGACGAACAGAACTAAACTCGCCTACCTTCGGTTATCCTGAGAACTATTAAACACGTAATCGGTAGGTAACCATTCCTTTAAAATCCCAACTCATTCACCGCTGAGCTACGGTCGTTGCCAATAACATGGTTTCCCGGTATGTAGAGGAAATGCTTGGTAGAGGCAAAACGACAACATGTGATTAGCGCTGAATGGATTAAGGAAAGCATACTGTGGATTTACCCAAGTGATTTTTTTTTGTGGGGAAAACTTGTATTCCCATTGTTTTCCCGCAATAGCAGTACTCGCGTATACGCTATATATCTTACTCTTCTAGCGATACTTAGCTCGAGGAAAGGCTCTTTTTCATTTCATTATTTGAACATCCTGTTTTTTGCGGGTACGGTTTTCTGCAGGATCCCGATTTATTAGTATATGTACGTGCAGTATCCCACAAACAAACGGATCCTGCTGAGAAAGAGATCGAAAAAATCAAAAGAAACCTGGCATAATATATGTACCAGATACTATAGTACTTATCCGGCCGAAGTTTCGAGTTGAGCATAAATCATGTGTTGGCGATGGTTCGGCTTCTGCGGAAACTGGAACAAAATTGAACCTTGGGGTCGGTTTCTGTCGGACACTACCAAATAGCGAATAAGTAACCACATTGTGGTCTGTGCCAATAACTCAAGGCGACAAGATTGGCCCGATAATCCTAAGATAAAGTGACCAAATCAATTCAAAAAGTCTTCCTAAATAGCTGATAAGTAATAACTGAGGTTGAAGACTCTTAAAGCCATCATATAATGAAACACTTCCATTGTTCCGTTTCCGCCAGTTTCCGGCGGCCTTAATCTGTCGATCATTTAGTCCACCTGACCGGTGTCCTTTCCGACTGTTCTTAGTAAGTATTTAGATATTTCATCCGAGGACGTTCCGAGCATATATATACCATAAAAGATTCTTAACTTTGTCTACTCTTTTACCACTTAAAAAAAAATCCGCTATTTACATGTGTGTTAGATCAAGTTAGCTTAGTGTTAAATCAAATTCTGAATGTCCAGAGCCAGAACTTCTGATTCTGGATGTCTTTCAGAAAATAAATAAAAAAGATCTTAGATCTAATTATTGCACTTTGTACCAGTAAAAATCGACGAAGAACAAAAACAATGTATTAGCATCTATCATCTCCATACATTTTTAGGGTTCCGTACTAAAAAGTTACAAAAGGAACTGTCTGTCTGTATGTCTGTCACATCTCTAAATATCTCGGAAACCACCTAAGGCTTAGGTCCTAAGCTATCGATTTAAAATTTTGAATAGTCAAGAACAACGTTAACCCGGACACAGTTAAAGTATTTTTTTTTTTTATAAACGTATATAGGCTGAATTATTATTATTATTTTATGGAAAAAGCCCAATATGAAGAGGGGGCAAAATTTCTAAATCTACCCTATATTTAGTGGTCAACTGAGCCCGCGGGCTGAGTCGCCCCCGAAGGGAAAAATAAGTGGCACTCTAAGCAAAAGCAAATGGATTTTTAGAGGACCGGACTGTAGGGGAATCGACGATGAGGGAATAGACATTCGAGGAAAATAGGAACAGACATTCGGGGACGGTTGAGGAATGGACAATAAGTGAATTAGACCTAATGGACCGCTCCGGGGAATTGACGATGAGGGACTGGACATTCGGGGAAAATAGACATTCAAGGGAATGGACTTTCAGGGAACAGACATTCGGGGAATAGACGGTTGAGGAATGGACAATAAGTGAATTACACCTAATGGACCGCTCCGTTAGTGACTAGGTCTAGTGTAGGGGAATATTTGAAAGAGCTCAAATTGGACATTCCAACATTTTGTTTATTTCGTTATCATAGTGAACAAGATTTATAAAGGAAAATACCACCCAACCAACTATATGTGTTTCTTGAAATTTCTATGAGATTACATTAAGGACACCTTTATTCAAATAAATAAATCGTTTCACATGATAGAGAATTATCCTTGAAAAAGCAACATACTTACTCTTTGGTGAACTTCGCGCAAATTCGTTAGACAGTTTGCGGATAGATGGCGCTGTATACAATTATACTTAGTATAGGTACTTCTGATCGAAAGTCTTTCAAGTTTATAGTTACACGAGATAATTCAAATTTTGTACGGAACCCTCGGGGCGCGAGTAAAAGGAATTCGCGCTTAGCCGGTTTTTTTCTTTTCGTTTGGCGCTTGTTGATCTGCGATTATCAATTTGACTAAAAATCTAAGCAATCGAGAAAAAAATCTCAGTTGTTACCATTGGCACCTAACAACTTGGTTGTAGGTAACTAGAATAACCCGAACTCATCTATGGCATATTTTCCTTTTGAAAGCGAAAGAGATGAGTTTGTTATTAGACAAACATGGGCCTGACTTCATCGCACAATTAAGAAACGTTATTAATTTCCAGTGAGCAGCAGTTCCATCCGCGGCTTCTCTGACTCCTTAAAGAGTCGCATAAGTTGCTAATTTGAATGTCATACATCATAATTAACATTATGCCCTGTTTACACGCCAATGGCTTATTAAAGGCTGTGGGCAATCTAGTTGTGGCTAATGAACAAAATGATTGATACCAAAGATTAGACAGAAATATTGTAAGTAGGTTTTATTAAACTCTGTTATGTAAGGGGTATGGCTAAGTAGGAACATTTAAGGAAATTGCATGGCATAGTTAATTTTCGTATTTTTTTTTCATAATAAATAATTAATAGCGTTGTTGTAGCACGCACATTAAAATCCACCAAACAATTGAAAACTATGACATCAGTTTCGAATATCGATCGTCCGGACATTATATTACACAAATTAACTAAGTCCCACAGTAAGCTCAATAAGGCTTGTGTTGAGGGTACTTAGACAACGATATGTATAATATATAAATATTTATAAATACTTAAATACATAGAAAACACCCATGACTCAGGAACAAATATCCATGCTTATCACACGAATACATGCCCTTACCAGGATTTGAACCCGGGACCATCAGCTTCGTAGGCAGGGTCACTACCCACTAGGCCAAACCGGTCGTCATAGGTCGGTAGTTATGTATGAACTCAGACAGGCCCCAAGGTAAGTGTACACGCTCTTAGGAGCCTCGACAGATTAAAATAAATCATTGGTTAAGAGCAACGCACGGATTGCGGAGGTTGCGGGTTCAAGTCCTGCCGGAAGCGTAACTTTTTCCATTTTTTCCTTTAATATAAAATTTGCAGTATCGCTCGCAGACGTATCTGATTGTTGTCTTGTTGTTGTTGTGTTTGTACTTTAGTATGGGTTAGCACATTGTTACTGGTGAATTCTCAATACAATTTGAGATTCCGGTGCCGTTAAAAGATGTAACCATCTTTCGGTAGATGTTGCTTTACGCCACCCCAAAGGCGTGTATACATAAGGGAAGGAATGGAAAGATTTGCGAGGTCCTGGTAGGCTTTTCGTAGCTCAATTGGTTAAGAGCAACGCACGGATTACGGAGGTTGCGGGTTCAAGTCATGCCGGAAGCGTAACTTTTTCCATTTTTCCCTTTAATATAAAATTTTAATCATTGATTATCTCCAACATTTAGTTAATTGGAATACGGGTTTCTTTGAGAACGTTATTTAATTTAAGCTGAGGAATTCACCCTTGAAAATAAGGGTCTTAAAAAAAACATAATGGCTACTTATGTTATTATTATTATTGATAATGTATTATGTCGATCGCACGATCGACATAAAGTGCATAATACAGAACGATGTGTCCCGCCGAGTTTCTTGCCGGTCCTTATTGGGATACCCTCCAATTGAGGGAGGATTTAAATCTTCTCGGGTTAGAGGTGTAGGGTTAGAAAGCCGGTGTAGCTTTATTTGACGTTCATAAGCGCATTGAAATATGCCTATATACTTAAATATCTTTATCTTTATCCGTGTAGTCTGCCTTAACTTTTTGAGCCATCTATGCTGATGCTGGTCCATTGGTTGGCGGGGAGTTGGTGGGCGGTTTCAAAATCGTAAAAAATGCCCGCCGTCCGCAGGGGCAGGCTACGGAGGGTGGCGCAGGCCCTACATTTACAGAAGACGCCAAAAATATGCTGCTGATTTTATTATATGGGGCGGACCAGTGTGCCAAATATTCAAATACGTCTCTGCATATCCTATCCTGCATAGGTAACCTGACACGGCTGGACTCTGAAGTAACTACAAAAATCTGCTCTTGGGCTACCACAACCCTGACCCGAACGTTCATGATGAGAACAGTCTGCGTACGCGCGTGCATGTCGTCTAAACAAGTAATTAATCGACACCAGACTGATTAGCGAACCAGGATTATCCTGTTTACGTTACGGCGTGAATGGGATGCGCATTCGCGACGGTTAGCGCATTATTTGTCACGAGATGGAAAAGTAACACGAGTACCAACCTATCGCGCTCATTTTGTCATAGCTGACATAGGGAGGGCAAGGTTTTTCAGTAGAGATATATAATAATAATTCAGTCTTTATACGTCCCGCTGCTGGGAACTGGCGTCCTCTTGTGCACGATGGAACTGGGTCAACTGGGGTATACCTAGTTCCCACGCTAGACCAAAGCGGGTTGGAAACTTCCCATACCATGTTTGTACGTGGTTTGTACCTTTGAATTCTTCGCGGACATACTCGTACTTTGCCCGTGATTTAAGAAACGGACACAATCCTGGTTGTTCAGATTTATTGTCATTGAATGTGCAATGTAAGTTACCTATTATTATCACCAGATCTGTTCATTTTCCCTAGGTAGGTAGATATTTCATAAGCGCTGGTGGCCTAGCGGTAAGAGCGTGCGACTTGCAATCCGGAGGTCGCGGGTTCAAACCCCGGCTCGTACCAATGAGTTTTTCGGAACTTATGTACGAAATGTTATTTGATATTTACCAGTCGCTTTTCGGTGAAGGAAAACATCGTGAGGAAACCGGACTAATCCCAACAAGGCCTAGTACCCTCTGGGTTGGAAGGTCAGATGGCAGTCGCTTTCGTAAAAACTAGTGCCTACGCCAAATCTTGGGATTAGTTGTCAAAGCGGACCCCAGGCTCCCTTGAGCCGTGGCAATATGCCGGGACAACGCTAGGAAGAAAGAAAGATATTTCATAAGTTGATAGATTGTGACTGCTCCTAACTTAGGGAAAACTTTTTTTCTCCTAATT
The DNA here is from genome assembly GCF_033807575.1 of Cydia pomonella. Taxonomy (NCBI): domain Eukaryota; kingdom Metazoa; phylum Arthropoda; class Insecta; order Lepidoptera; family Tortricidae; genus Cydia; species Cydia pomonella. The sequence goes on along the minus strand of NC_084719.1, from coordinate 12,235,031 downwards.
GCTCGGAAATGTTCACCTTATTGTAGCAAAAATAGTACGGGAACTTCTTTGTTATGGTCAAACTCAAATTAAAAAAATTCAAACCATTATTGTCGTGTTTTAGCAGACGGGAAGTTATTACTGTATTGTTTTTTAGGGTTCCGTAGTCAACTAGGAACCCTTATAGTTTCGCCATGTCCGTCTGTCTGTCTGTCTGTCTGTCCGAGGATTTGCTCCGTGGTCGTTAGTGCTAGAAAGCTGAAATTTGGCATGGATATATAAATCAATTAAGCCGACAAAGTCGTACAATAAAATCTAAAAATTTAATTTTTTTTAGGGTACCTCCCCTACACGTAAATTGGGTGTGTTTTTTTTTTGCTTCAACCCTACAGTGTGGGGTATCGTTGGAAAGGTCTTTCAAAACTAATAGGGGTCTTCAATAAACATTTTTTGATAAAGTGAATATATTGGAAGATAATCGGTCCGAAAAAAAAAATGTGTCCCCCCCCCTCTAACTTTTGAACCATGGGTTCAAAAAATATGAAAAAAATCGTGGAAGTAGAGCTTAAGAAATACATTAAATGAAAACTATAGCGGACATGATCAGTTTAGCTGTTTTTGAGTTATCGCAAAAAGTTTCTCCTTCATAGTAAAAAGACTTACTTTAATTAGGTACTGATTATGCAAATTTGCCTATTTGTTTAACTCGGGTGAAAGGTAGTAAAAAGACGTACACCCACAGTTCATCCCTTGATTAACAATTTACTATATTTTAAGCTCCAGTTTAGCTTATTGTGACGGAAGAGTAACTACGCGGCTGCGTCTGCGGGCTGCGTCTACACGACCCGGTCAGCATCATTTCAAGCTACTTATATAATATAGTCGTGTAATACCATCGTGTATGATCGTGTGAATACTGCTTAATAAGATCAAAGACGATATAATGTACATATCCAGAACTGACGGCAAGAGACCGGACGGGATGTCCCTGATTCCGTGGAGTATGGGACGGGTGCTGGTGTGGGATGCAACGTGTGTAGACACACTAGCCCCGTCACATCTCCACTGAACTTCCGTGAGGGCAGCGACAGCGGCAGAGGCGGCGGAGAACGCCAAGGTAGGAAAGTACAGGGGTATCGGCGCCGAGTACAATTTTATTCCATTCGGTGTCGAGACCCTTGGTCCGTGGGGCCCTGGCGCTCTGAGTCTCTTCAAAGATCTGTCTAAGAGACTCAGAGACCCCACAGGAGATCAAAGAGTTGGCAGCTTCCTCGCTCAACGCATCAGTCTAACGATCCAGCGAGGAAATGCTGCCAGCGTCTTCGGCACTATGCCGCAGGGGCCATTTTTAGATTTATTTTAGATTTAATTTAGTCATATTTTAGTTTTAGTTTATATTATTAATTGTTTATAAGGTTATATTATTGTATTTAATATTCTAATAAGCATTTTTTAATTATTAAAATAAAAATGATATGTACATATATTTTGCAAGGATATCATGTGTGCAAATACAGTTTATATTTATTGTACAATTAAAATATATTCATTGAGCGAATATTGAATGGAACTGAATGACTGAATAGTTGTGCCTTTAACTTTTAAAAAATAATTAAAGAGGGAAATTGTTTTTGATGTGAAGGTTCGATTTAAGTGCTGGTTGATGCATAAATTATGATTATTTTACCTGATTTCCTCGCATGTTTGGAGAAAAGCACTATATATGCCTCGGCAGGAACAGCAATTCGTGGATTCGTCTTCTTTGTCAAATAAAATCGAAACTCATCCACAAATTGCCCTTTCCCGACCTCTGCAATAATGTACTTTTACACGACTAAAATGACAACCGGTAAAAAGTCAAGTACCTACTTGCGACCTCCAAAAGTTACTTTAGTGTTGGCATTTTCCAACATAAGTATTTGGTATCATCACTTCCGAGGTACCTAGGCCCTCAATGTTTCTCTTTTTCAAGCCGCACCAATCTAGAAGGTTTTCCCAATAAAATTACATATATTCCAAGATGAGTCACATTTTCCGAAAGTACAGTTTAATTTGAACGTTAAATCGGAATTCTGAGCTTGAAATTCTATTGACACATATGTGGTCGATAAATCGTACTATGCCAGGAAAATGGTTAAAATAGGTAGAAGGAAATCATTTGATATTTACCAGTCGCTTGTCGGTGAAGGAAAATTTTATGAGGAAACCGGAATAATCTCAATGAAGCCTAGTTTTCCGTCTGGGGCAGGCTTAAGGTCAAGTGGTGTCATATTCTAACAGTGTCTCTGTCGTGGCTCGATCTTAGAATTGAATAATTTAATGATGTGGGAATCATTTCATGAAAAGCTCGGTTGGTGACATCATAAAAAAGTCAAACCTAACCTAACCATTTTTTTTTACCACGACGGGGGCAAACAAGCATACGGCCCGCCTGATGGTAAGCAGTCACCGTAGCCTATGGACGCGTGCAACTCCAGAGTGACCAATTCTAAAATAATATTTCATGGAATGATTAAAATCTATGATCTGGCCACATCTCAAACCAATTCATCAACTAAATGAAGGGCATGCGTTATTGAAAAATAAAACTTAGGTCATCTGAGGGTTGTTTGTATCACAATCCCAACATTTCTCCAACTCCCATTAGGGAATAAGTTAAATTCACAAACTTATCATTAAAATTATTATGTTTATTAATTAGCAGGGCCAGATTTCCGCCTAGGCCCACTAGGCCCGGGCCTAGGGGCCTAGGCAACCTAGCAATGGTTTTGAGATGGAGAAGGGGGCCACCCTAAATTCCAAGTACTACACCAAGTGCCTAGGGGCCCGGGGTCTCTAAATCCGGGCCTGTGAATTAGTCTATTTATATTCCAGTCTCCCTGTGGACACACCCAAATTTAAGAAATATACAGCCTAATTTTCCGATTGAGCCTTTATCCGCATTTATTAAGTTGAACGATAAAATGACCCATTTGATGTGGCATTGATCTCAAATCTTGGCCTACACGTCTGCAGTAGCATTATTGGTTTCAAGTTAACATCCATTGACATAGGACTCGACTCGATCACTCTGTCGAAAGTCCAAGCTATCACGGCGTTGGTGAGTGAGATCATAGAGAAATAAGAAAGCTGAAAGTGCTCACTCCATACACGGATAAAAAAACATTCATAATACGAGTATGTTTAAGCGAGCTTTGCTGCGATAAGTTATTAACAATATAAGATTTACCATTCCTCCTGGTCATATAGGTAAGGGTAGTAGAGTACGGAGTGAGATTCTTATTTTTCTATAATGAAAGAAAACATGGTACAATCGCTATGAGATATATCGGAGCGTTAACGATTGTGACGTTGGCTACGCGGCCTGGTGTTAATCGAAAAAATAAGCTTTTTAAATTAGCAACGTGTGTACATTACGCTGTAGCTGCCTCAGTGGACGTATAATGAAAGCAATTCTCGATTTGACATACATGTGATATCTAATGATGTACAAAATATGTCTCTTTTTGACAGCACTCGCTTGACTCGGTATAACATACTCGTATGAATTAGGTAATGTGTTGCCTCTTTTTGTTAAGCATAACGTTTTCTTTATCACGTCGATATCGTCGGATGAAGGAACCTTTAGTGGAAACCTGCTGACTAAACTCATCCATTATATCACATTTAGGTAGGTAGATTATCTTCCTTTTTATGATCCGCATTACCTAGCGAAACGCATTTGTAAAATAAAAAGTGTACCAGTAAAAACTGACTTCAGTGGAGTGGTGAGTCAAATGAACGAGGTATTTTATTGTGACAGAGGTTTTTTTAACACCACAGTGACAGACAAGCCCATCGCTAGCCGATGGCCAGTGGTCCGATGCCCCAACACGCAACAGTCGTAACAATTTAGAATTTAAATAGTAAATTGGAATTTATTTCGCGATAAATCTCCTTGTCTAGAAATCCTAAATGATAAGGCAGAACGGCTAAAGATTTATTATTTCTTACAAAGGCTTATCAAAGTAGACTTATCTCAGAAGACTTAAAACCTCCTTACCTACCTCTAGGTACCTCTAAGTACCAACACAACAACAACATAACAACACATACAAGTAAGTACTAAACTAGTTAAACTACTTAGATACCTCTAGGTGTGCAGGAGCTATCCGACTAAATTAATAATGTGTTGTCTGGTCGCGTGAAAACAAGTGTAGGTACCTAACAAAAAAACTCACAGAAATCATAGGTAAAGCATGCTTATGACTTCTGACGGAGGATTGTTTCAATTGACTACCTCATTGGTTGAACTAGAACTCTTCTGAAATTTCAAGTGGGAACACTAGGAACAGACGCTACGAAATAAACTTTACGAGCAGTTCTCGTGGAAAGCCGGAACTTAAATCATAATAAACCAAAGTTTCATAATCGTACCTACGAGTTGATTTTGAGCTCGTGCCAGACCTATGAACTCATCATATTTAAAATAATGAATAGAATCAGACGTTACTTTGCGGAAATCCATACTAATTAAAACAAAAATGTTACTTTGGTAATCCGCGAAACGATAACGTGCTAGTCAATCAGTGGCGTTATACTTACTTGCATATGTTTTACATGCAATTATTGTTCCCTCCCTCTCACCGCAAAAATAAATACGCAAATAAATATAAAAAAAACACCACCAAAATGACAAAACTCGACACGTGTTTCGCCTCTCTGATAGGCATCCTCAGGAGATGTAGACGGTCTGGCGTCCGACAACTGAAAAGTCAGTTTATGGCGTGTAAAAATACGGAGCATTAATTGCATATAAAAATCGGCACTGATTGACTAGTAAGTTATCTTTTCGCGGATTATCAAAGCAATATTTTTGTTTTAATTCGTAACATTTAAATCTACTTCGTAATCGTTTCTACTCATAATAGAGCGATGCTCTGTATATAATTCATTCTAAAACAGCAGAAAACCATTTTATAGCTATAGTGTTTTTAAGAAATATTATTGTACTCGTATGTTAGTCTGTAAGGGCCTCACTTGCCTAAAAATATTTATTATTTTTTCAAAGGAATGCGAGTGCCCCCCTTACATAGGGAAGTACATAGGCGTGAGGGCATCCCTCTTCCATACTTGTGCATGTGCATTCCTCAAAAACATAGGTAAATACGCTCCGCGATTTTTGATCCATTTAGGTTCCAAGCTAAAATGGTTGTTTAATACTTACCTTATGGAATATCCAATTTAGTTAGAACCCTAAATGGCTCAACAACCACGGAGCGTTGACTGCTGCGTATTCAGTTAGAGTATTTACATTTGTTCAGCATTTATCAGCAAAGTTGAATGAGAACTAATTTTCTACTAACTTTCAACTGCTGGCGAATGCAAACGAATGAATTCGCATCATATCCCACCTCATAAATTGGGCCTTAGCTTTATCCGAAGTAAATATACGCTGGAACTAAAAATAAACATGATGGCTGCGGGAAGGCTCGCTGGAACTGGAAGAAATCTTGTCATAACTAGAACGAAGATTGTTAATTAAAAGTGTCTGGTGTAAGGGCGAGTTGTGGGCTTATATAGGGTCGCTGGAAGGCTGCGTCGTCTTTAGCGGTCGTCGCTAGCAGCCGACCGGACGCGCTGCGGTGCCGCTCGTTTTAGCCGCAACATCGCGAAACGGAACGCCGGTGCGCGAATAAAAACAATAGAACATCATAAAAAAAATACAGATTAATTATTTGATTTGTGACTGACTGTGTTTGTGAAGTGAGTTTTTATTGGAATCGGAAGTTTTAATTGTCTGTTCCCAAAAGATACGTTTTAAGGTGAGTTGTGATTGTTTGATTTTTATTATCTTGCGGTTGCGTCTATTTGCCTGGCACTTCTGAGTTTATAGCGAGGTATTAACAAACATTCAAGATAGTACGGCGAGGCACATAACTCACATTAGACACATACATACACATACTTTAAAAAAAATACAATTGTTACAAATATTCAAAAAGTTGGAAAAAAAAATCTTGATTAAAACTGAAACTAAATGAAGATTAAAAACACGTGAAACTCAACCATCCATGACAATAGGCGAACGTCCTTCTGAATCTGATAAACAAAATGACAGCACCTTGAAAATTTTAACCCTCATTTGGCTAAATTAATGAAGAATATAAACAAAATGTACAAAAATGTGGGTTATACGTTATACAAATTATAACTTCGATAACTTGGTGACAGATCTTAATTTAATCCTGGCCAAAGTACCTAGTATGGAAGCGGCTCAGCTAATAAATTTATGGTAGGTACAAGTCCTTAGTGAGTTCATCATAAAATAACATTGGCAAAATGATGTAGATACAAGAACCGGTAAACGGTAAGCGATAGGCTATTTACCTAAGGCTTCTTATCGCTTTGAACGATACCTATTCAGACATCTTTTGAACATCATTATTTCCAATTATCCTCACCTATCCTCGATCGCTAAAGAGGTTGAGTAGGTAGGTTTATTATATTTTTTTCCACGTTTTTCATATCTTAACGTTAGCATTATTTTGGTGGAATGGCAGCATATCTTAGTAAACAGAATCGGTACTGGCATTTTCAAGTGGTCAACTAAAATCCGTATTATAAATTTTATTAACTCCAATTAATTATTTCAACTAAAAACATACATATATGTAAAGTTCCTCCAAGTTAACTAACTAGACCACTATAATACTACGATGATGAGAGCGTACATACTCATAAAAGTACAAGTTAAAACTACATCAGGCATTTAAAAAAAAATGGTTTTAAGTAGTTGCCTTGATAAAAAAAATTAACAGATGGAATATTGGACATTTTTGTAGACAGACTGTTGTACTTATAATCTATTACCTACCTATATAATACCTCTTAAGTATCCAATATTCATTAAAGGAAGTCTCAGAGAGACTATAAATACTTTCCTACATAGATATATTAATATCGCGATCGCGATAATGCAAGATGGCATCAAGATATGTTATCAATTAGGTACTGATAGCTTAAACCACTTAGGATAATTCAGATCACTATAAACACCAAAGAGTATAAGAATTGAAAAGTCTGAGAAAAAAAGTGTTTCGATTTAAACAGCTAATGTACATAGATGGCGCTTTATAACTCCGTACAAGTTATGCAGCATTATGTAGCATTAGCTTTGATTACACCTAACGAATAGAGTAGCGAGTCAGTCCTCTAGACCAAGCTCTGCCAATGTGCAGGAACTCGCGCTGTCTGGCGTTTCCACTGGAACGGAGATGAGAGAAGGCGTGCGGGAATCAACCAGTAGCATTAGTTCTCTTCTTTTGTAATCCTGTGGAGCGCCACAGGAGTATGCACGTCAAAATCAAAATATTATTTATTCAAATAGGTCTAGCATAGCAACAAACACTTTTAAATTGTCAAGTTGTACAAATATCATCTTATCTAAATATCAGAGAAATTTATTAATGCGGTTATTATTGTTCTTTAAAAGTATTGTATTATTATAGATATGTCAAACATAATAATACGAATTTTAGAAAAGGATAGTCAAACACCAAAATTGTATAAAACTTACTAGTCTAGAACCTTTCTAGAGTCTTCTTCTTCAACCTAGCGTTTTCCCGGCCTAACGCCAGGGTCCGCTTTCCTACTTAATCTTCTCCACTTTGCCCGATCTTCGGCATCCTCAGATGTGAGATTGTTCTCTTCCATGTCCGCTCTCACGACCTCCAGCCAGCGCTTCTTAGGCCTACCGCGGCCGCGTGATCTAGGGCCTTGGACAGTGAGGTTGAGGCATCTATTTCCGACGTAGTCTACTGGTCTGCGGCTTATATGGCCATCCATACCATCGGAGGCGACTTTCCTGCAGCTTATCCGCTACGTCACGAATTCCAAGGCTGCCACGGATGTGTTCGTTACGTATGCGATCTAATCGCGTAACGCCACACATCCATCGCAACATCTTCATTTCGGTGACGTGAAGCTGCTGGACATGTCTTCCGAGGACAGGCCAGGTCTTGCTACCATATAATAGGACTGGGCGGATGATGCTCTTGTACACAAGGCCCTTTAGCTTCACCGGTATCCTAGGGTCGCAGATGACACCGGTTACTTCTCGCCATTTTGCCCAAGCAGCACTTATTTGGACTTGGACGTCGTGATCGATTTCACCAGATTCGTGCAGCACGGAACGGAACCAAGGTATTTGAATTTATTCGTTTTCACGACAAATTCGTCTCCTACCTTTATGGGGTCGGGGTCCGTGCCGCCACATGCCATGTACTCGGTCTTCGCAACATTTAGTTTCAGACCGCCATTCTCTAGCGCACCCTTCCATTTGTTCACTTTATGCTCCAGTTTCTGTTTGTCCTCATCTGTCAGTGCAATGTCATCAGCGTACATCATAAGAACCTTTCTAGAGTAAAATAAATAAATCTAAATCTTTCTAGAATAGAATTCAGTTATAAATTTTATCATTATTACCATAATAAATAATTAATTATTTTCAATCACACTAAATCCCACGGTGTATCATCATTCATGTAGTCTTGTGTGCTATAACTATAATAGGCTTTAGAGATAAACTTACGTTTTACATAATTTGTCCTCTCATCTACGCTCTATTCATTTGTTAAAACATGGCGCAGTACAGTGCCGTCTAATTTAGCCATCAAATTCAAATCCACGATTTTCTTAGAATTTACAACTCTTCTGTAGTCAATAATTCTTTGCGGATAAATTACCTACAAGTAATTAAGACGGTTGCGAAGATTTTTCCAGATTGTACCGTTTCTAGTGAAAGATAAGGGATATACTTACGTAACATAGGCAACTATTTTCAAGAGTGGCAGAAGCATGTAGATGCTTTAGAGTCATGTCATGTCTCTACTTATAGTTCGACAATGTGCTCCTATTTTTTTTTTTTATATTTTAAATACCTTAGATTTTCATTCTGTTGCAGATTTTTTCTGTCATATTTCGATAAAATTTGGTTGATAGATAGTTACCTACCTTACCTATTCTATGCAATATCCATTTCAATGTAGGTTTGTCTTGAAAAATCTCCCTCTGTGTTTTGAAAACGTTTGGTATTTTCGTAACTCATCGCAAAAGAAAATTACGTGCCTATAATTTTTTTCTCGACAAGTTTAAATTTATTTATTTATTCCGACCAGAATGAAGCTCTTCACCAGCCAAATTTGACCCAAAACTAACAAAAAGAAATCGACAACAAAATAAAATCGGCCCGTGTATATGCACGGCCTAGTATAAATAGGTACTATACTTAGATCAAGCTAAGTTGGCAGCGATTTTGATAGTGCAAACTGTGGAAGTGTTATTTAAACGTCATAATGTCATAGGACTTTGACCTTTAAAGTTTAACTCTACCTAACTTCTGCCAACAAATCCGCAGTACCGAAAGGAAAAAGCCCCATTCTTAACTTAATATTATAGCTCATTTATTTTGTTATTGATATTTGATGTTTTTTTTCTATCTTGACATTGTATAATTATAATTAGTTGACGATCATAATATAACTTTATGTAGATTAGCTTAAAATAATTTATTTTGTAATCGAATATTATGAAATAATAAATCTAAATCTAAGTCAGTGGTGGGCAAAGTACGGGCCGCGGGCCAGCTCCGGCCCGCGCAAGGCTTTCATCCGGCCCACCGCCGCCGGTCCTTCGAAACAATTAGTATATAGCTCGAGAGATAACGGTTTCAAATCAAAATGTATTTATACTGCAGTTCCAGCCCTCCTCGGATTTTTTAAATTTTCTGACCCCCATGAAAAAAGTTGGCCACCACTGATCTAAATCATACATTTCTCGTAAATACCTAAATATTTTTTTACCAAATTGAACCAAGGAATGAGGCTAAAACAATTAATGTTGACTCTCAGTCTCGCTTCGGTCTAGTTTGCTGACGATTTTCCGCTAATATGATGATGATGAACCACAACTTACTGAGTTATATTGTTATATATAGTAGGTATGCGAAATTTCACAGCGAAAAAACCCCTTGTGTGTTGTCAATGTCATTAGACATCGCACACTAAACTTATGATACAACCGATTCTTTTAAACAAGGAAACACACAAGTTTAAATACCTACCTACTGTATCAACCCTAGGGTACCTATGTTGTAAACATTAAAGTTTAATATATTATTATTTGACATGTACTGGCATTTCTAAACTTTAAGGCCAATCTAGACGGAACAATCAAATTACCAATTAGATCATAAATTAAATTGGTATTTAATTGTAAATTTTATCTAGCCTTCCACGCGTAGGTTTACAATATAGGCACAATTTACAATAGTAGGATCGGCAAGCCTTGAATTTCATGTTTTCGTTCGCACTGTACAATCAAATTGTCCATTTTATCAGATTGTCCTAAAATTGTTATGTGACCTGTCGCACGCACGCTTAAGTATTTAAATGCAGTCAAACTGAAACCTTCAACAATGATCAATATTTTTATGCTGTTTCAGTCGCACTGATGCGCCTTAGCTTGATATTTGATATTTGCCTAAAATGCAAGAAGCTCAGTTTCTTTAAGAGCAATTCCTAGCTGAGCAACTTTTCAAATCTCGAATTTTTGAAGCTATGTTTCTGTCGCGCTGCGGTGAGCGGGAGCGGGAGCTATCTAAGTGTGAGTGCGCACACACAGACGCGAGACGTAAGCGCTCACTCATTGCGCGCCGTTGCGTCGACATGTCGACGTCGCCCGCGAGCCAGACGGAATTCATCCTGCGCTGCCCGAAGCAAGTTGTTTTTGGTCTCATATCACAGATCTCATATTTTGATCACATAATATTGTTTTTCATTTTTATATTATACTGTATCTATTAATTACCATATAGGTAAAAACTGCAAAAAAGAATGATGTCCCTGCTTCGGTCGTCGTCGTACAGTCAAGTGCAAAAATATGTATCGAAAGAATCTTCTCATAAATATGGTACTACGCTCTTATTACACTGGTATAAGATGCTATGAGACATATTTTTGAGTAAGATGTGTACACCCATATTTTTACACTTGACTGTACCTATCCGTGACAGTAAGTTGGGTGTGATCATGGTGTGTTGTGAAATTTTGTAAGTAGGTATAAATATATGGTTAAACTACAATCTATTTTACTTGTAGTACGATGGGGCTAAACTTGGGTCGCCTTATTGAAGAACGTATCGCAATGACAATCTGAGTAAAGTATGTTGGGGTAATGCCGGACAATTTTGGGACCAATTGAGAGAACTCGTGAAAAAACGTTTTTTCAAGATCTTAGCACATGATAGATTCTTGAAGTATGGAGCAAATCGTTAAATAATAACCGTAGATTCGGCCTGAATTTTGGTAATCTTCAATATAGAACGGTTTCAGTTTTGTACCTGTGTAAAGATGAGACATACTTTTTTTAGGGTAACGAGTGTTTTGCCATCAAGGGAGAACATAGGATGGTGAAATAAAAGTTGCTTCTAATGGAAAGAGAATAAGATATCACAAAAAAATAGGTCCGGTTTCTACCCTTCTCGAATGTATATAAATTGCAGCCACCAATAATTACAAACTTAAAAGTTGTCATCGAAAGTTTTTAATTCGTATTTTTGAATCCGATCTTAACCCTGATACAAAAATTGGTAAAATTGTGGCTCTCAAACTTTGATACTTATGTCAGAAGGAAATTGTGGCTCTCAAACTTTGATACCTAATATAAGGCAATTTGATATGTAAGCAATGTGCTAAGAAACCTCTTATTGTAAGGTTTACCCGAAGTAATAAAATAAGAAAAACGACTAAAATAATAGATAGGTTTCGAAGTTTTGACAATTTAAGATCTCGTGAACTGTACAGGTTTAGTGAAAGTGTAAATGTATTGTTTATTGAAAGGAATGTACTGGAAGATATTACGTGCTTAAGTAGGAGGGACAAAAATCTAAATAAAAAAATAATCGTGCTCAGTCATTTCATTTTTAATGAAGGTCGCCAAAAAAATAAGAATCAAACTTAGAAATCAAAAAGACTAAGTAGTTCTTTAAAAAGGTCAAAGTCACTGAGAGCCCATCTTGAAGTATGGAAAATAAGTAAAATTGCGATTTTATTGGTATAATTTTGAAATTATATATATAAGTAGTTGATATACAATCTTTTTTTTAATAAAATGTAAGGATCGTATGTAAAGAGTAAAGTAAATATACAGGAAAAGGGAGCCCTCTTGAAGCATTTTAAGGAAACTAATTTCGAAGCCCTATCTCTATTTTGTATCCGAAACTAGCTATGTATGTATGCGTGCACATCTACATATGCATCTGTATGTGTAGGTACTTTATTGCAAAAAATTGCTCATTTGCTATCTATTTTACTCGATTTTGTTATAAAATTCAACATGTATCATCATCTCTATACAATATAAATACTCTTTATTGCACACCTCAATAAAAGAAAACAATACAAAAGAAAACAGAAACATAAGCACAGGTAAACAACATGCGGTCTTATCGCTAAAAAGCGATCTCTTCCAGGCTACCTTTGAGTTGCGGAAATTAAAAAAATGACATTGTCCGTAAGTAGGTGTACATACACATACAATATACATACATACAAAATAGACTCCCAAAATCTCTTCGTTTTGATTTACCGTCGCGTTGGTAGTGGTACTGGATAAAAATAATGGTACGAAAGTGTGATCAAGAAAACAATAAATGTGATAATTAAGTAGGTCAGTAGGTAAATTGAAGAAAATTTAAAGTTTGACAATCACTGCTGTTTTTTAAATAGGTAAAGATCGGGTTGTTTCTCTCGGATCTTTACCTGGAAGGGTCAAGATCGGATATCGGTCTGCAGCAGTCCTAGGTCTGTTTTGATTGGATAGTTATATAAAAAATATCGAAAAAGAAATTATACATTAAAACAAAAACAGTTTCGTCACAATACGCAAAATAAATTACAGGGCGAAGATCGGATAGAAGAAAAAAATTGCGAAAATATCTTGCTCCCTGTGATTGCGCATAGCACAAGCCCGACGCCCTGAGCGACGCGGGGACACTGGCAGTCGAGGCGTAATGAAATGGCATCTTACACAATGTTGCCAACATTAAAAAAATAAAGCCAAATTAGGGAGACATGAATGTCCTACGTTCTTCACCCGCATCCGGTATTTACCCAACATACCTACCTTAATCGTTGAACCGCCGCATTTCAAAATGGCCCTTATTTTGATATCGGCTAGCCGTATTGTAATACGGTGGATTATACAATACGACTGCGATACTTATATTATATATAATTTCCCTCGTTAATGTAATTTCATTTTTGCTATCTAGTGGCAAACATCAAAGTAAGTAGTTATCTTTTACTTGTGACGCACAAGTGTGAGCAATGTAAAATACTATAAGTATTTCTAAAAAAAATTGCCTTGTTTATTGTGATCATACGTAGTAAAAGAAATTGTGATTAATTGATTATTAAATTCGCAAAATGCTGTCGTTTTATTTAAAATAATGAAATAATTAGACCAGTTCCGAAAGTACCGGGAAATCCCTGTTCCTATTTCCACCAGTACCGAAAATCCCGGTTCTTTAAAACAGTACCGGTTCTGCAATCCCTAATAAGGATGTTATGCCCATCACTAATCCTTCTGTGTACGTATATTTATAAACTGTCTCCGCCTCCAATTCGTGCGATAAGGACAACTGCAGCTCGGACTAAAATTCACTCGCAAAAAACTCAAAAATCGAGGTTTCGCTCTCGACTGTTTCCTCCTCCAAAACGCAACCAATCATTATGAAATTTTGGAAATTGCAAGAGGAAGAAATAATCTATGCCGCTATGTTTTGATTTTTTGGATATTTATTGTCATATTTGTATACTGTGCCTTTTTTTACAGCCAATTCAATTGAGCCGTTTTTGCGATTTTTGAGGCGCTGTAAGTTTCTTCAAAATAAAATAATCCAAAAAAGCAAAACATAGCGGCATAGATATTGATGATATTGATCTTATTTGAAAAAATCATTGCTCTAGGTTCAAAATCCAGGGAGGAAATAGTCGAGAGCGTTTGTATGGAAAAATCACCACTAGGAATTCCTCTTAATTTTCGAACCACAGAAGGGAGAAGTGTGCGCCGTCCATGCACGTGTTGTGAGAATTGTGAGACGAAAGAACTCTTCCGCAATTCTTTGAAGATCGTATGCAGAGTATCGGTAATCGATTGTCCGATTGATGACTCAACGTTAATTTAATGATCATTGGCTATTGACAGCCTTTTACGTGATTTTTGCGTACTCCTTGAGAAATTGATAGACGTCATGATGGCTACTCGTGTTCGATGCGGTCGGTGTAAATCATCTAACCGCGTCATGGCACCGCCGCAACAACCGCACTGTAAATAATACTGTCGTCATATTGTCTACCCGGAACACCCTGCGAGTCCTAGGTGCCTTCTCAAAGAAGAAACTGGTTCAACAACGCTTGCCTGGGCTTAATTTAATTTTAGTAACATTACACTCATTTCAGATGAAATTATACTTGCCTAATTTCGGTAACAGTACAATTAAGTTCAATTAATTGCTTATTTTGAAAAGTCTTGTATTAATGAATACTAGACATTTAATATCATATTAACGAACCAATTACAATGACTTATCGTTATTATACTTACTCAAACTCGTATCTGATATACGTATCTTATATATAGATACGAGGTGGAGTAAGTAGGTATAGCGATGCTGTCATAAAATTAAGTCCCTCGTGCAACAATGTAGTAAAAATAGTATTTATAAAGTGTCTTTATTATTCTTATTAGTTATTAGATGTAGGCTGGGGACAACTCGGTTATTTTATTACATAACTCATAATAGTCATAATAATACTTAATAGAGTCATTAGCGACATAATATACTGTCACTTACGTGAAGTACTTCCATTTTGGGTCATGTTCAATGTTATTATGCGTAAATCTCCTATTTCTCTTATTCCTGTTACCTAACATCTTACGTCACCTTTTGGGGTTTATCAGGTTCATAGCGTTCGAAAGGATAAAACGAAAACGAAGAATTGGCATGATAATTTCCTCACTGCACCGAAGAGTGACTAGATTACGATCAAGATATACTTAATATCTAACGTTACTGCAAAAACACCGTGTTTTTTTTTTCTGTTGATATCAAGGGTGCATCCCTGACCCAAGTAAACTTTCGCAAAGACACCGGTATTCTAATTAACTCCATTTCGGGGATAATCAATAATTTATTTTTATCTTATAAGGCCCCTATGAGCGTGTACACTTGCCTAAGGGGCTGTTTACATTACATTAATATAATATCCGTGTTACAGCAACGTTATATGCAACTTTTAATTACTTTTAATGAAAATGAAGTAAAAAAAAAAATATATATATAGGTATATTTTTTAAATTCACTATGCCATTTAGTTTCCTTAAACGTAGTTACCGATACCCCGCAGTTAACGGAATTTAATAAAACGCGGTGTATAAAAACTGTAGAGTAAAAAGTATTAAGCCTAAAAAGTTTGGCTTGCCACCTCTAGAACCTCCCGTAACGGATGTCGAGGGGCAAATCGAAAGTTTTAGAATAGAGAAAACTGTGTTAAGTAGGTAAATGGGTGTTTTAACTCTTTCAAGCGTAATACAAATTTTCATTATTATATGATTACCCTGAAACGCACACGGCTCATTCTTCCAAATTCCTTTTTGTATGGGAATTTAAGGTCCTTAGAGAAATGGTGAGATCGATCGAAATTAAAGTTTTTTTACGCTAAAATGTTCATGCATAATTTTTTTACTGAATGCTGAGGGATTTTAGATTCTGCTGATATGCAACTTTTTTGTCAGTCTTTTTTAGGGATTTTTTATTAGCCACAAAAGTGCAACGTAAACTTTTAGCGTCGCTATTGAATGGCATTCTTCTCTATGATCATCCCTTAAAGAACTACAAATACTAGCATGCAATTACATTTGAAATTTTAAGTGAAGTTAAACAGTCGTACGAGAACTAGGCATCAATATAAAAATATAACTGAAGCTTATTGTAACTCTATTGTTGGCTGAGCCTATGATGAAAATTGTATAAAAATAATAGGTTACACGAAAAAACCAAAACAAGTCCGCAACGATTTTGATAGCATTCGGAGTGCAAGTGTTGTTTATACGTCATAATTTCATAGAAGTTTAAAAAAAACACTTGCACTGCGTGTGCTATCTAAATCATTGCAAACTTATTTTGGTCCAACTCTATTAATTTTGATCAGATATGCCCGCAAATGTAAAAAAGAGAGAGGCAGATAAACGGAGAGACAGCGGGGGCTTAGTTAATATGAATCTCTTTTTCAGCCTTCGGGTACTAAGGAACCCTAAAAAGAACACAGCCTTGATGAACTAACTACGTAGTGCAATATGTCAACGTCAGTACGGAATCAAGGCGCGGTCGCAGTTTAATCAAGCTATGGGTTCATATTACTAATGAGTCTACTATTGCATTATTACTGAAACATCGCATGTACCCTAGAACAACCGTTATATTAGGCTGCATAATAGACTGTTAAATAAAGCATTGAGGTCTATTCTAAGTGTGTATCTAATTCTAAATCATAATTTATACAAAAAAAAAAAACAAAAGCCACGTACGTTTTTAACCAACATTTAATTTAAATGAATACAAGTTTTGATCGCTAACTGTATTTTTTTTTGCACATCATCCCACCATCACACCTCCAGAAAAAATGGCCAGTAAGGTTCAAATCCTGACGAATCGATTACTTTTGCAATCTTGTTGATGTTTGTTTGATTACTAACAAGTGATAGGTAGGTAGTGACAGGCAGAGGGAAACATCCACGTGTTTCGTAGAATTCAATGACTTATTTACCAGACGCCAAGGGCGGTGTCCCGCCCGCCCACATCACACATATTTTCTGTAATAAAGGCGGCTTTCATCACATGTGACGGGTCGATTTATCTTAAAAGGAGAGCTTAACATATTAATTAAAGATAGCTTAACATATTAATTTTCATACGGTCAAGTAAATTAATTTTAGTACCATTTCATACCTCCCTTCCTCCCTCCCTCCTCTGTGCCCTCCCGACGAATCCTGTGTTGCGGATATGAATGAATTTGTAATTATTTTACAAATACTAATATTGATACCCAAGCATGCTAAAGAATCTAAAATTGAACCACGAACGTAGCGAGTGGTTCGAGTAGTGGCATCTTCAGCTTTGCGAGTTACTCCGAGTGAAACACAAAATTTTCTACCACAACAACGCGAGGAAAATACTAACTATGAAATACCAAAAAAATCAAACCAAATCAAATCCAAATGAACGTAATAAAAAAAATATCATTCAAAATCATCATTTAAAAGTCAATTCTACCAGGTAACATGTTGTGCCTTCCCAGTTGGTGTAGTGAAAAAATGTATAAAGATACTTACCTAAAATGCTTTCGGTACAAGAATCTGCTTCCCTTTAAATACTTTTACAAGCTTTAGCCTACTGTTAATACAGTGGCTACTGCGTCCTGCGACCCCGTGCCTCGCCCTCCTCCTATCAACAGGTCAGCTTCGTCGTGGATACATTTTAGAACGTATACCTCGGAATTACGATTCGTATTTGTATACCTTTGCTTATTGTTGCCCACTGAACGTGCACCTGTTGAACCTTGTTATTCCGAATATGATGAACGGGTTTCTTAAGTGCTTACTGAAATATACGAAACGATGAATAGGCAATTAGGGGTTGAGGAAAAAACGTGAAACAAGGAAATACGTTATGATGAAAGAAAAAACCCGCGCGAAATCGCCCTTTCATACAAAAGTAATACCTAGTCCTCATTTTCTTTCCTGGATATTAATATAACTTTAAATTTTAATGCAATTTGATGAAGATAAACCACAGGTAGGTAGATATGCCCGCTTCGTTTGATTTTTTTTTAATGTTTAATTATTTTAAGAGTTGGGAGCATTTAAACATTTGTATGAAACGTATTTTTCGTTCATATGTCTAAAGCCCCATGGTACCTACATCAAAAACGAGAATTTACATCGAGATCTCCAAATCAAAACAATAAACCAAGAGGTGTCAGACACCTTAGACAAATATAGTAAAAGAATGGAGAACCACCCAAACTTACTCGCGAGAAACCTGATGAAGGAACTACCTAATACAACTTTTACAAGGCTGAAGAGAAGAGCACCTCAAGATCTTAATCTAAAAATTCAACGTCTGGTACTTAGACGACGGAACCCTAGGAGGCGACGTGAATACTGTGCTCTCTGATTTGTCTTTTGTTAGGAGCAGTTTCGAAAATATTGGTTTAGATTTGAATTTCAGCAAATGCGAACTCTTTATTCACAAATCTTCTTGTACTTTGACCGACTTAAAACCCAAATTTGACGATCTGGCTCCTAATATAAAATTGGTAGACAAGGATTCTCTTTGCCTCCTGGGTTCTCCTATATTTGAAGAATCTTTTCCTGATTATGTTTCTAACTCTATATCTAAATTCAAAAGTCACACGAATAGTTTACTCGAAATTAGCCCTCATTATGCTCTTGTGATTCTGAAATTCTGTCTTTTTGTCCCTAAATTTACATATGTGCTCCGCTGCTGTCCTTTTTGGAAACATCAAAATTTATTGTCGCCTATAGACGATTTGATCAAAATTAGTATAGAGACGATTCTAAACATTCAGCTGAGTGAGCCTTCCTGGTCTCAAGCGTCCCTCCCTATTCGGTTCGGAGGTTTAGGAATTCGCAAAATTTCCAGTGTGGCTTCCCCAGCCTTTTTGGCATCCATTAATAGCACGTCTGGTCTCATAGGAAATATCTTAAGGGCTTTGCCCACAAACTATGAGATTACGGGCTTTGAGGATGCTAAAAATGCTTTTAAAATTGCTTGCCCGGGCAAACAATTTCCAGACAACCCAAAATCACAAAGGAGCTGGGATAATATTTACTGTGATTTAACTTACAATACTCTTCTAAACAACTGTACGGGTCCAGATCACGCGAGACTTTTGGCGGTCGGAGCCCGGGAAGCCGGCTACTGGCTACATGCCCATCCTTCACCTAATACTGGTACTTTCTTGGATCCGACCTCCCTAAGACTGGCGACTGGTTTGCGACTCGGGGTTTCGGTATGTACGCCACATATATGCTCTTGTGGCACGGACGTGGACCGACTGGGACACCACGGATTATCTTGTCAAAAAAGTGCAGGTCGTTTTTCAAGACATGCGTCGCTTAATGACATAATCCGTCGATCTCTTGCCACCATCAATGTGCCTGCTCTTCTTGAGCCAACTGGCATTATCAGGGATGATGGCAAGAGGCCTGATGGGGTGTCCTTGGTTCCTTGGAGCTTGGGACGGATGTTAGTGTGGGATGCTACCTGCGTAGACACACTGGCACCGTCCCACCTCCAACGGACTAATGTAAAAGCGGGCGCAGCGGCGGAAAGCGCCGAAATTTTGAAACGTAATAAATATAAGAGCCTCGGTAGAGAGTACCATTTTGTACCTTTTGGCGTTGAAACTCTAGGTCCATGGGGTCCCAGCGCGCACAAGTTTTTTGGAGAAATCGCGAAACGTCTGGTTGACGTAACTGGTGACCGAAGAGCTGGCGGCTTCCTCGCACAACGTATCAGTATTGCGATACAACGAGGAAATGCCGCCAGCATCCTTGGTACAATGCCTCAAGGGCCTCTTTTAGATATAAGCTAGTTATAGTATTCATCTGTATATATCCATTATGTATATTGTTATTGTCAATAAATAGATTTATTATCTAAAATATATATAAGATCTTTTTTTAAATTGATGGGCGTATCAAAGGATATCGCACCACGCACGACCTCCAGCTAAATGTCAAAGATAGCTTGCAGGATTAAAAAAAATATCAAAAAAAAAAATGTCTTATAATAATAATAAACCGGTCAATTGCGAGTCGGCCTCGCGCTAAGGGTTCCGTACCATTATCTATAAAAACGGCAAAAAAAATCACGTTTGTGGTATATGCCCCCTTAAATATTTCACTTATAATCAAATGTTTGCCGACCATCACACACTCGTATCGACGTTGCGAAACTTGTTTCATAAAAATAAAGTTCAAAATGATGTAGATATTTTTAGAGTTAACCGCTACTGAACACGAAGATGAGATCATTAAGGTAATAGTCACCATTCACGTGCTCTTACAACAATAAATTACTTGTGCTGTCTGCTGTACTTAAATGTACCTACGCTATTAAACACTTGTCGTTTTCTTTTATACTGCCAAGGTATTATGAAGATTCGTTAGGACAGATTCGCAATTTCCATTACAATAACATTGAATAGTGTGAAATAATCACATTGAATATCATGAATATCCTTATTCCGCTCTAACATAACATCTCGCCAAAGAAGGAACGCTTATCTTCATATAGGTACTTATTTACGTGTTAGACCAAAAATAAACACTTGCTAAGTGCTATTCTTTTATCCAATAGATAAGACTATAACAATAGGGCCTCTGCGCTGTTGGCTTCGGCCCCACGCACGCCTCACAAAACAAATAACCTTACGAAAGTCGAGGACGTCGTAAAGTATGTGCGAGTAAGTCCGGATTCACCCTGAGGGTCGCGAAGTTGGATTTTCAATTCTTTTGTGGTGAGCGTTCCGACTGAACGTCTAGCGACCTTCACAAACGAGGAGTTTTGTCCGAAGGGTGTCTAGTTTCGGCGGTTCCGCGGCCGACTCCCTGACACAGTGGAATTGCAAAATGCATCGCAGCCATAGTGTGTCTTTTAGTTCTTAAGATATATTTTATAATACAGTGAAACCTGGATAACAGAGACTTCAAGGGATCTGCCAATTTGTCTCACTTAAAGAGGGAGACCACTTACCCAGGGTCTCAGTTAGCCAGGTATAAATAAATTCCTGTCTCATTTACAGAGGGTTCCATTAGTAGAGGTGGAAACAGAAGTTATTTCAGTTATAGAGGTGGTTAGAGATAGTAAGTTATTTTGTAAACATCATGTATGAGTTGTAATCTTTAACAATAAAAATAAGGTAAAATATCCTTCAGAACATTGAGTGAACTTGTAAGTCTATTTAAACATTTTTTTCAATTTATTTTTAATGATTCTACAAAGGATAGGTTTTGTCATATTAAATTTGATACAGGCTTTATTGCGTCTCACCATTTTAATAAATCGTAATTAATTTTTGGTTTTTCATGTTACTTATCACGATTTTATCTTTCGTTTCTATAGTGTTAACTATTTAAACTGAGTAAATAAAACTTGGAGACCTTTAGACACAATGCGGAATTTTTGGGTAAAGTAAAACTAGTAAAAAAACGAGAAATGATCTGGAATAGATAGTCCTAGTTAAAGAGGTCGTAGATGGACGTTATCTCAGATACAGAGGTCGATTCCTATAACATTCTAGAAAAACTATTGAGTAAAAGTATTATTACAAATATAGTCTTAGTAAAAGAGGTAAATACACTCTCTGTCTCAATTATAGATGTAAATGTGGTCTGTTTTGTCTCACTAATAGAGGTAATTCAGTGCTAAAGTATCGGGACCGCACCATGACTCCCAGCTATGGAGGTTTCCCACTTATCCAGGTCCCACTTAACCAAGTTTCACTGTATGTATGCTATTTTTATGGTTTTTATCTATGGGCCCATAGTTGCCTGAAAACAAAGATTTTTCATTTCATTTCAATAATTATTCAGCCTATATACGTTTCACTGCTGGGCACAGGCCTTTTCTCATGCGCGAGATGGCTTAGGCTATAGTCCCCATGCCAGTCCAAGACGAATTGAGGACTTCACAATCTTCACATACACCTTCAAATTTCTTCGCAAGTGTATGCAAACCTGCATTCCTCACTATGCTTTCTTTCACCCAAAAGCTAGTAGCTAGCTTAGCCCTTTCTAAGAGGGCAGTATATCAGTATACCACGTACCCGTCCTTACAATAAATTAATAGTTTAAAAATCACTAGAAAAACACGCTTTCATGTTCAAAGTCCATTACGTGACCTTTCTCACAAGTGCAAACACGACTATGATACGATATTCCATCATGGAATTCCTGTGCCTATCTTCTGGCTTCATCATCAGACCTTAAAACCTAATCGTGGTCAAACTTCATTAAAAGACTTTTCTAACAAATCCAAACACAGCTATGATACGATGTTCCATCATGAAGTTCCAGTTCATATCTTCCGGCTCCATCATCAGATCAGTTCGACAGTACCATATTATTGTATTGTCATCAGAACTACATACAGCTGCCAATTTTCATGACGCTACGATCCTTGGAAGATGGTTAAATTAGTTACCTTAGATTCCATTACATAGTTAGTTTTGTTAGTTGCATACAGGTGCGGGGCCTAATACAAGTTCGAAATATTTGGATTCTATTGTCTTTATCCCTTTCATGTCATTAGCAAAACGAAAGAGACAAAAAAAGTGCATACGTAATTCAACGGTATATTGACGGTTTATAATAGACCCCCGAAATAAGTCAGACCGCATCGTTCCAAAACACCCTACGAGTCTTCATTCGTAATAATTAATTAATGAAATAAAAGTTTAAAATTTAAAAAGAGAAAATGTTTTTTCACGTCAGCAGCTCGAACAAGGATAATTTGCTGCTTAAAAACAGTGAGCAAAATCGCATTTTGCTCACCGAGTGAGACAAAATAACATTCACGTGACCTTTAGATTCGAATGTCATTTCAACGTGCGGGGCCTAATACAAGTTCGAAATATTTGGATTCTATTGTCTTTATCCCTTTCATGCCATTAGCAAAAAGAAAGAGACAAAAAAAGTGCATACGTAATTCAACGGTATATTGACGGTTTATAATAGACCCCCGAAATAAATCAGACCGCATCGTTCCAAAACACCCTACGAGTCTTCATTCGTAATAATTAATTAACGAAATAAAAGTTTAAAATTCAATAAAAACACCATATTTTACTTATTTTATTATACAATCAACACAATGAACTTATACAAATTTACGCAATTGTTACGCAGTAAATAATTCTACTTAACTACTTTTAACGATCTCTACTATAGTTGACAAATAGTAGCATCCGCAATTCGGACCGGATCTTACAAAGTTTTTTTTTTACAAAAAAAAGTTGTCGATTGAACTGTCAATTGATGTTCGTTAATTCATTATTTTCGTATTATTTTATTGAAATTTCTTTCGTTTTGTTTTATTGCGATAATTAAAGTTAATTGTTAGAATAACTTGAGAAAACATGAGTGAAATAGTGATCCGTCCGTCTGGATTACATTTTTTCAGGTTGTATTTTTTGATGGCTGACTGACGTGAAAAATTTTGTGTACTACACGAGATCAAAGTTATTTACATCTCGTGCGCTTTTGAGTCTACGCTCAAGATTCTAAGTTAGATTCACTCGCTACGCTCGTGAATCTATTATAGAATCTTTCGCTTGCACGGGACTCAAAACAAGCACTCGAAGAAATATCAAACTTTGCTCTCTTGTTGTACAAATAACTATTCCACTACTAAATATTTTCCATCCTCCATGATTCTTTAAGTATGTTATTAACACAATGAAAACTAGGTTTATAGGTTTTTTGTTTTCAAAATTAGCAATAATATTTTTTTTAAGCAAACGGCCCTATTCGAAGAATGAAATACGGAAAAGATAAGATAACGATAAGCTCTGGTTTAGATAAGTTCTCAATTAGATATCGTTTGTATGTCCTATAATTGACAGAAGCAGCACGAGTCGGGCAACCAATGTCACTTTGACGTTAGAAATATCTTATTGAGATCACAGAAGAATCGAAATAAACGTCAATTTTGACATATCGTTTAGTTATCGATATTTTCAATCTCTTTCCAAGATCTTAAGCATCTCTTAATCATTCTTCGAATTGGGCCCAAAACCTATAAACCTAAGAATATATTATGCTGAAGCGATAGACATCAAAATCAAAGCGATTTGTTAAAATTTAGTTAGTGGAAACCGTTTTCTCCTGAAATGGAAATTTCATAGATAGAAAAAGTACCGTTATTTCGTTAGGATAGCAAAGCTATTCTTTCCTCTTAAACATTGATCTGGGGCCCGATTTTTTAATTTTGAGCGCTCGATTTCGACACTCGAAAATCTATGGAAAACTACGCAATGTTATTTTTGAAGTACGAGCGATAGAAATTAGTAATCTAGTGGTATTGACCACTCGTTTTCAATTCTATTAGTGGAATTTAAATGTCTAGTATTGGAAATAGCATTAAAGGGAGAACATGAAAGCGAGCGATCGAAATTCAAAAATCGGTTCCTTGTTTACGCTGTAATGTGGAATAGGAAGTGGCATAGCATTACGCGATTCTTATTTAGGCTCAGAACAAAGTGGTATTGCATACATAGATACATATTAAATAAAATAAATATTATAGGGTCATTCCTACACAAATTGACTAAGTGCCCCGGTAAGCTCAAGAAGGCTTGTGTTGTGGGCACTCAGACAACGAAATACATAATATATAATACCTAAATACGTATAAAACGCCCAAGACTCATCACACAAATTAATGCCCTTACCGGGATTCGAAGCCAGGACTATCGGCTTCATAGGCAGGTTCACTACCCATAAGGCCAGACCGGTCGTAAAATAAAAATGACATTCAATTGTATGGACGAAAATGAATTCTAATTATATTAAATTCCAGTTGGTCGGTAATTAATTAAAGTAACGATATCAAATAGATACGCGTCCGTAAACGTCAGTTTATTTCAAATATAAAGAAACAATAAGTAAAACTATGTCCAAAGAGCATATTATTATAATCACTACGTTCTATTATCACTATGTCATAATCGTGCATGTTTTAAAAAAACACGCGCTCCGCGCTTATTGGCATTATATTATTTATTTATTTATTTATTCCTACAAGAACGGTTGCAGTATATCAATTACACTTGCTAATAATCAATTACATATATTTATAGAATCTAAATGACATCATTAACAACAATAGAATATTATACAATTATATTAATACAATCTGTCATTAGAAAGAAGAAGAAAGCATTCATAATTTACTCGTATGAGTACATCAACATCACTCACTCCTCTCACAATAAGCGAGACACTGGACATTAGGCCAAACACGTGCAAAAGTTAGAGAATATGAATGACGTATGAAGTGACGCTTAAAATTTTAGTACATACCGAACCGCTCTATGTGTTCGATGCCTTATGCAAAAGTACGTAAACACATTAGACACCACGCTCGTGTTCGTTTTGTAAACTATGGAGTTATGCCAATCCCTAAACAAACTGGAGGGAAGGGAACTACAGATGGTGGTTTTGTAGGCGCACTTTATTGAACTTAGCGATAAAGCAATGGACAAGGCCTTACGTTTTTTTACACTTTACACGTCTAAGAATGCTTAGTTTCTGCGAGCTTTAGGTACCTACCTTTTACAAGCTTTTATTTAATTTGCCCTGTTAGTATGTATGTACGTTGGCGTGGGTCAAATCTTGGAAGCTTGCTTTGACCCACTTCCTGATGTCCGAATTAGCTTAAAATTTGTACCATCGAGCTGATCTGATGATGGAGACAGGAGGTGGCTATAGGAATTCTGTGATGAAAAAATCATCCTAATTGTGTTTGGAGTTTTTGGAATTGTCTCGATGAGTATTAGTTGTTTGTGGTAAGTTACAGTCAGCGATAAAAGCTTTTACCAAAAATGATTTAATGCCAAGAGCTTATTATAACCCTATTTACCTTAAACACTCTTGTCTGTGACCTTAAACTACATATATTATGTATAACTGCCAAAGGCCAGTCAAACATTGGCAGGGGCCAAAGCATTATTAGATCAAATTGTACGGACACATCTGAAAATATAGATATGGACGACTAAGTGCCAAAAATATGTATACATCTTAATATATGGGCAATAAGTTAGTGTATACATATACATGTTTTTGGGACTTTGTTCGTATCGATATTCTCAGACGTGACTGTATCAGGGATGAATAAACTCTGACATAAGAATACGAAATGTTTCTAATTAGCTACGCTAGAGCAAAGACGATTTAATGCAGAAAACCCTTGCGTTGGAATGTCGCGGGACGGGTTATAGCTGGGAATATGTGTGAAAATGTTTAATACAATGCAAACGGTAATTTTACTTCAACTAGTCACTGAAACGTTACAAAGTAGGGAGGAAACAACAATGTAGAAGCCCAAGCCATCGACCGACTTTTTAAATGTTCTGCCTTTTAACGGTCTGGTGATTGATAAGACAATACGTACCTACTTTAAACATATAGTAATAGTGATATCGTCAGATGACAACCAAAACTCACTACTTAATTGCAAAAAAAAAAAACTGATTTGGTACTAGTTCGGTTCAATATGGCTCTTATCTTATGTTAGTAATTATGAGCTTTGGTTGTCACCTGACGGTATTCGGAAATGAAAACATGCCTAATGACTGTAATGACTCATCGGCATCATAATGAATTTATGCCGTTAACCTCCGGAATTTTTTTAATTAACATTTTTTTAATTAGAAAGAAAGTAAACAATCTTAATATGTATTTTTATTGAAAAACGCTTTTTAAAAATCAGTAACTATTATTTATGAAAGCAAATAATGTAAATGATCGTATACTCGTATGAATTATAATTGTTACAAATTTGCCGTGTTTTTTTTTTCAAAAATGTTTTTCAATAAAAAGACACGTCAAAATCGCTTACCTTCTTTCTGATGCTAATAAAACGGACAATAAGTAGGTACCTACTTAAACTACTTTTCGTATTAAAAGGAAGATTTTGACTTGTCATAGACAATACTTGATTGTTATATCACATCAAAACATAATTGTATTTTTTGTAAGGGAAATCAAGGAAGTTAGATGAAACATTTATTTAGCTACTGAAATATTACACAATATTTTGGCGGGAAATTCAAAAAACGGAGAATTCTTGGACTTTGTGTAGTAGGAAGTATAGTTTTGATACTAGAAAATATTTTTGATTTTCTATGCACACGTAAGGTACCTAAGGAAATAAGTTAATATAAGTTGACGTGCACTCTAAGTCAGCTCACGTAATTTCTACCTCTATGTAAAGTACAAAGACATATATATATAAGTACAAAGACATGTTTCACCAAGATATTTTTATATATTTTATATCAATTTATTACCGCAATCCTGACCAGTCATTCCATAGATTTTTTCTAAACATTAGTTTTCAGTAACTCGTTACGTTCCAATGTTTTCAATTCAAACAATCAATTCAATCAAAAGTGAACATAGAAACTCTTAAAAATAAAGCCATATAGGGTGTGTATGTTTGTAGCTAAAATCCCAAAAAATGTGCACTAAGGTGAGCTATTGAATTACTTAAGTAATTCAATAGCTTTTCTAGCGATGTTCTACCTCGTTTAAGGTCAACATACGTAGCGTAGTACTGAATACAAATTAAATACCATAGATAATTTCCCATTCCGACAAACAGCTGGCAGAATTACAATATAATTTGCGTTTCCGAGGACGAAATTGCGTAAAGATTTAATCAACAGACACCTACTCTCGTTAATGGTAAGGCCTTCTCGTCCAATATTTAGGGGTGTGGCGGGGAAGGCCAAATTTACATATTTGGCTAAGGTAACCGTTTTGGAAGTTGATAAACTATTACAAATAAGGTTGTTTCCTAGCAGATATGTGCGAGATCGCTAAACGGTGAGATCAAACTAAATATGAAACTCGTTTTTAAAAGCAGGACTAAAGATGGCTACGGTGGGCACGGTGTTCACAAATGTCTGAACAAGACCTAAGCGATTATAAATACCTTAGCTTCGCTGATATATCTGATGGCGTCAGTACCTATAAGGTCATGAAGAGTTTTCAATTTAAGTTTATGTTGAGCGGCTTCTTAGCCAAGATCAATGCTTATTCAATTTCTCGGACGCAGTTCCAACGTATACATCTAGGTATGGCAATTGGCAAGGCAGTTGACTAACTCGATTGATTCAAGTTTAGTCGATATTTCACCTTTCACCCAAACCACTCGGCGGACAAAAATCAAGCTATTCCTTAAGTATCCATAGGTCGCTGGTTCAGATCCTTCTTGAAGGACTAATTGCGCATGGAGATTACAAAATGAATGA
Organism: Cydia pomonella; assembly: GCF_033807575.1. Taxonomy (NCBI): domain Eukaryota; kingdom Metazoa; phylum Arthropoda; class Insecta; order Lepidoptera; family Tortricidae; genus Cydia; species Cydia pomonella. The sequence continues at coordinate 12,206,883 of NC_084719.1, read as the reverse complement.
TTTTTAAATGAACTTGTATTGAGTTTTAAATAAAATAAAATCATAAAAGTTATCGCGGGACGTGTCGTTAGTTCGGATCGAGAAAGAAGAGAGAGAGAGAGAGAGCTGCCACATAAAAATTATCAGGCAACCACAAAATACGTTGCTATATAAAAAAATATTTAAACTAAACTTATACCAAGTACAAAACTTATACAAGTATTAAACAAGTAATGAAAGCATAGAACAGTAGAATGCTAAAGTTAGCAATATGGTCCGTCTCTTTTTTAGGAATTTCGCTATATTTTTAACGACGCCGCTTAGCTTGTGGTAAGTACAGCCCCAGTGATGACCAAATCAAACTATCTATATGTATCTAAGACATAGACACGTACACAACTATAGATGGTAATGATGATGACGTCTCTAGCACTCTCGTGATCTAATTGAACAAACTGAAGGGCCACTGTTTACGAGTAAGCTCACGTGTTGGAAGGTGTGAACGAAGCACACGGACATACTCAAGTTTGAGCTGTTGACATACTAATCAGTTGTCAGTAGTAAGTTATGTTATAGACACAAGTCTTAAGTAGGTACCACGTCTCTAAGAGGATAGGACGTCCACTTTTCAATTCAAATGTAGTGCCCATTTCCTTCCAGGATACCTATTGATTTTATGGAAAGTATTTTTAAAGATAGAATACTCTTTATTTGCAATTGTAAAGTTGTCTATGGCTGATACGTATGTTTTATCGTCTTCAATATATTTTTGTTAGGTAGGCACCTACGAGCTCATATTTTACGAATTTACGACCTAAAGTAGAAAGTTGCAGATCGAAATGCAGAGAGCAGAATCTACGGAGCTGCATATTTAAAGCTGTACTCGTATTATTGGTCCCACACGCAAACACAGCGGTCACGCGAAGTTCCCCACCGTTATAAACGTAGCGTAGGTAGCTTTACCGTGCATAAAAACTTGAACTTTTTTGCCAAGCTTTAGAAAAAAGCCGTACAAGTGTTAAATAATAAGACGTAAGTATATTTTGTATATGTATAGTTACTAAGCTGTTTTCTAGACTACAAACCTTGCTATATAGAGCAAAAAGTCTCATGCACATACGAATTAGTTTTTATATATGACCTTCTGCAGCTCTATCATATTAAAAATCGAATATGAAAACAGACACGCTACTCTACAAAAGTATTTGGAATAAGTATCGTTAATTGTAAATATATATTTTAATATAATTTCCATTCAAAAATTTCTGAAATCACCCCGGCGTAGCCAACATGTCAAACGAAACGCAACTGTCACTGTTGCACTAAAATTGAACTTATAGAAGAGTGATAGAGAAATACAAAGCGTTTCGTTGTCGTAGCGATTGCCACCTTGGCTAGCCACCCTGCCAAGGATCATGCGCAACGTTGTTATATATCTAGTCTCTCGTCTCGTCACATGGCGCGTCTATTAAGTGTGAATCTGTGACCAGCCGGCCTATGATGGTTTTGTCATTATATCATTAATCATTTAATGCTTGGATTGGCGATTATCTGATAAGTGACTTAATTCGGTATAAAGTCGCGAGGGTAACCTATAATTGACTAATGATAGCGCGACATATTTTGAGGTTTTGAAAAATGAATTTTAAACTCTATGCCTTAAGGCGTATTTTAAAGAATAGATGATTAAATCACATTCTACCACTTATCTTCATATGACATTAACAGTTAAAAATTATCCATGGTTTGTGCTTTTGAAAAATAAATTGTAAACAAGTATACTTAAAGCGTATTTTAATGAATAGTTGGTTAAATGACATATTACCACTTATCCACATTTGACATTGATAGTTAAAAGTTATCCATGATTTAAGAGTTTGCAAAATAGATTCTTATTGTGTTTAATTAAGACGTCTTTTAATAAATAGTTGGCTTAATGATAAGTTGTGTCTACAATTCATACATAGCAAATGGGGAATCATTGCTCGCTTAGATTTGAAGGCACGTTTTAAGGTTTGAAAGACAGGCAAATGTAGTGAAGCGTGTAAGGTGTTCAAAATTAAGCGTGTAGATCATTTCCAACACTTCACACGATGAGTTACTTGTGGTACGGACTGTGCCTATTGAGTGAAATTAACGTAAGGCGGTCTTCACACTGGCGTTGCACCGCATTCCATTGCGATGTGGATGATTTAGTATACGGCAGAGTTCGCTATAGTTTTCCTTCAATAGTTTTTCGCCCGGAACTGAGAACTCGCGGTTTGCCAAAAATTATGTATAGCGATTGCATTTGTTGCACCTACTTACTGATAGATAAGAAATGATATCTTGCCATCCCTGAAAAATGTATTGATAATGTTATATGTAAATAAATGAGTTTGATTGTATATATAATGAAAACACAGATACTTACTGATATTTAACTCCAAAAATTTGTATTTTGCACCATTTATATAGCACAAGAGCACTTATCGTGACCCAGTGAGCACTAGGATAAAATAATCAAAGTCTAGCCGTCAAAACTCGACTATATATTTAATTATTCAACAAACGTTGCCATTTACCGTCTATCGCTGTCAAAAGTAGACAAAACGGTATAAATGCTATAAAACGATATAAATCTAGACAAGTGTCATTTATATCATTTAACTTATCCACTTATCAACTAAGTTTAAGTCAGAAATTTAGACAAATGACAAATTATCCACCGACCATGTTATGCAGTAAATCATTTAACATCTATCGCTGTCAAAAGTGGAAAAGACGTCAAATCAATAAAAACTGGATAAAATGTTAGTTATATTATCATTTATACAGCCATATCATTTATAAAATCGACCATAATAGCCCTGCTGAGGCTTGACCGCCGATAACCGGCGATAACCGCCTCGAGAGCCTTCGAGCTTTCACACTCCAGCGGGAAAATACGCTTTGGCTATAGCGTTAGGGTAAATTGAGCCGAAATCATCAGCATGATTCAAATTTAAAACTCTACATAAAAACAAATGCAGTAACTTCATTTTAAAATAGCCATTGTTATTTAGAAAAATCTTTGATTTTTTGAAGCCCACGATTTCGCTGTTATTTGGTGGTATCCAGGCAAAAAGTCATTCAGAAACACTAAAATTCCTTTAGGCAAGTATGCTCTATAGAACATAATAAGTTGAGGATAAAAATTATTTTACACCTGTCCATTGGGAAGTATATTTTCTCCACCTGATATTATATGCAACTATACATATAATGTATGTCGCATTTTACTAGTATTAAACATATATTTACAGTTATTGCAGCCATCAACGCTTTGTAGTAGAAATTGCCCCAGGAAGTCGTAGATTTATTACACATGTTTCACTTTTATGCAGCGTTTCGTCCATTGTTGTGGCAATTAAGTATTATTTTAATGTACATGTTAGGAAAATTGTATGTACAATGGATGTCACCTTCAGTTATTCATTTAAAATGACGTAGTTTGAGGTATGAAGGTGGTATGCGATTATTTGCGCCAATCGCAGGGAATTAATATATGGCCACGTGTTCAATGTTGTATTCTCGGAATTACTGTTTTAATAGAAAATGAAGCGCAGTTTTAATCGCGGGGTGTATGTACAATAAGTTTTTGGATAAAAAATATTTTTTGGTACAAGCTTTTATCGCTAACTGTACTTTTCTCACCATAAGCAAATAATACTCATTGAGACAATTCTAAAAACCTCAAACAGAATTAGGTTGCGTTATTTCATCCCAGAGTTCATATGGCCACCTCCTATCTAAATCATCAGATCAGCTCGATGGTACAATAATATTGCATTGTCACCCGACTTACATATGTATGCAAATTTTCAGCTTAATCGGAAATCGGAAAGTGGGTCAAATTTAACTTCCAAGATTTGACTCACACAACCAATAAATTTACATAATTAATAACACGACAAGTTAAATAAAAGCTTGTAAAAATAAAAAGAATACTCAATTATAAAGGAAATCAAATGTATGGCTTTGAAATTAAGCTGGAGTTTAGAATGTTTTTTCTTTTAAACAGCTGGTTAAATATTTTTTATTATAACGTAAAGCCTTGTCATCAAGCATGGCGAATTCGAATAACAAACGATTAGAAATACTTATTATGTTTTCATTCGTTACTCACAGTTTACATTTAAATGTTTACAAGAACAGCCATTTCAATGAAAGTAGGTTCTTTACTAGGCTCTGTTCATTTTCTTCCTAGATAAACGCACCGTATTAAAAGGCACGTGATTCGCGTAAAGTACCCCGTAAAGGTACCCGAAAAATTACACCTATGAGCAGAAGCATATACCTAGACAATAAACCCGAATTCCTTACACGAGTTTCTCTAGTCACCACGATCAATGAACTACGTGTATGAAAACCATGACCATGACCGTGACATCGCAATATCAAACTACTTAAATGTTGTTTGACTACTTTGTTAAATGTTGACCTTGATAAGGAATTATCCCATAAAAACAACGAAAAGTACCAATCAATAAAAACTTTGGTGGCGCATCTAATTAAACGGAGTTTGCACGTATTTTTATTTACTTAACTAAACTCAACTGAAAAAAAAATATTTCGCACAGCGTATAAATATCGTGAATCGTTCGTGATCTGGGTTCTAGCAGAATTATCAGTGCTTCACCCGAAAGAGTGAGCGTATTACTGAGCCAGAACCCTTTTGTTTTGCTGCAACGCACACAGTACACATTACCTTTTATTGATGCTTTTTGATCTTTATTTAATTTTTATTTTGGTGTTACTATTGTTTGTATTATTTTTTTGTTTAGTTGTGTGTATTGTGGCAAGCGAATAAATGGTTTATCTATCTATTTATCTATATATCGTCATAAAGCGGGGAAATATGGCCAGCCTTCTAGGCACCTTGCCCACTGACGGCGATTTGGGCCAATTTTTTTATCTTTTGTTTAAGTACTTAGTAAGTTTTATTATGTTTGTTTATTTCTTTGTTTTTGGATATTAAAATAATACTGAAACTCAACTGTGAGTATTGTGACGGGAATTCCCCGAAGTTATCTTACCTAATTTGGTCTCTCGAATCTAATTCAATCGTGTAAAGAAAATGGTACACCCCGATAAGCTACTGAACTCTATTTGTACATTCGCATATTAAATTAAGTTCAATTATCATTAATTTCAGATCTTTACAATCCATAGATTTTGTTAGTTTACCTAAGCCACGTACCTAATAACTAGTGTTAGTACCACATAAATACCTAGAGCTTCTGACATAGCTTTGACCTGGGACAACGAAACACTTTCATACCTAACTTAACTAAAAAGGGGATATTGGTAAAATAGGACGTGTATCGTGTATTGATGGTTTTGAGTGTATGACCTTATGAGTGATACCTGATTCAGATCACAATGAAGAGACAATTAAAGTAATGAACTTTTAATTATATTTTTACGGGTGTGTTTATTTTCCTTAATTATTATTTGCAGGTTAAGGGATCAACGAACTATGTGGTTGCACAAGGCTGCTACTGAGATCTTCAAACTGTACGCCCTTAATACGTACATAACGCCTTGTCGATAGTCCACCGGCGAAAGAGACTATTCAAACAGTCAAAATGGAAGAAAACAGGTATCTAATCATCCTATTACCCTTTATTACTTTATTTCTAATTTGTCAGAAAGTTTTTTTTTTAATTCTGTACATTTGATTTTAATGTAATTTTGAGTTTTTGAATCTTAAATCTTATTAGACTTTTCCCTCATCCAGATAAAACAATCTCACCAACATTACAAATTAGACTTTTTCCAGTCCTAGATTTACAGTATCGACCGTGGAGCCGGAGTCAAAGAAGAATGGCATCCACATGGGAGCTAGCATCATCTCTCGACCCCTGCGATCCTCAGCGGAGACGGCTGAACGTGGAGTTGCTGTGGTCGCACCTAATAGCCAACCAGACACATGGCTACATGATGCCGGATGGCGTCGGAAGCGATCTTTGGCGCAGCTCACGAGGGAAGCGTTGCCAAGAATGGAGAACTACAGGAATTCAAAAAGGGCGCTTAAGAGGCCGAGCTTGGGTGAGCTACACGGGGATCATCTCATTACTGAAGAGGTAAGTCTCTGCCAATTTTTTTTCCTTACATTTTCACATGGATTTTCACCGCTGTAGTCACACAGTCAACCAGAGACATAGCTGCATTTTACTATATATATATGCCGATGCCGGATGGTATCGTAAAGCGATCTCTAGCGCAGCTCACGAGGGAAGCGCTGCCAAGAATTGAGAACTACAGCGTGCTTAGCCAATTGCCTTGTGGCAAATAATCATTATTAAGATACAAAATACAAATTTTAATATATTTTTATACTTATTTAATACTTCGGCAGATCTAGTAAGTGTCATGACTTGGACTTGACTAAGTATCTGCATTTCGACCTCATTTCGAGTACCTAAGTACAGTCAGCTGCAAAAATATGTATCGAGAGAATCGTCTCATAAATATGGTACGCGCTTATTACACTGGAATATGATGCTATGGGACATATTTTTGAGTAAGGTGTGTAGACCCATATTTTTACACTTGACTGTATGACATGATTACTTTATGAGCAACTTTACATTGGAGCTAAAATGTTAATTAGACATAACCACATTAATCACTGGTTTGTAATCTTCAATTTTTTGGATATTTTGCAAGTTTTTAAAAACATGATAGTGGTATAATTCTTGTTTACTCAACCTTGCTTCAGTGTCGATTACGGACAGTTGAAAATTGTGGCTTCCCGTCCCTAAAGAGTGTTATTAGCAATTCCGGGTATCATACGACACATTTTCTATGATTAAAAAGTCGTTAAGCAACATTTATGCATGGCAAAGGCCATAAATCTAAATGCTTAACTGATGCTAGTCATTGCAGCTATGTTCTGTTTATAAGTAACATATATTATGACCGCTATGGACATACAGTTGTGTGCCTGTGCAGTATACTTGTAATAGCAGTACATAAGAAAATAAAAAAGCGGCTAAGTGCGAGTCGGACTCGCCCATGAAGGGTTCCGTACCATTTATGACGTATTAAAAAAACTACTTACTAGATCTCGTTCAAACCAATTTTCGGTGGAAGTTTGCATGCTAATGTATATCATATATATTTTTTAGTTTTATCATTCTGTTATTTTAGAAGTAACAGGGGGGGGGGGCACACATTTTATCATTTTGGAAGTGTCTCTCGTGCAAACTATTCAGTTTAGAAAAAAAATGATATTAGAAACCTCAATATCATTTTTGAAGACCTATCCATAGATAACCCACACGTATGGGTTAGATGAATTTTTTTTTTTTAATTTTATGACGTATTAAAGAAAAACTACTTACTAGATCTCGTTCAAACCAATTTTCGGTGAAAGTTTGCATGGTAATGTACATCATATATTTTTTTAGTTTTATCATTCTCTTATTTTAGAAGTTACAGGGGGACACACATTTTACCACTTTGGAAGTGTCTCTCGCGCAAACTATTCAGTTTAGAAAAAAATGATATTAGAAACCTCAATATCATTTTTGAAGGCCTATCCATAGATACCCCACACGTATGGGTTTGATGAAAAAAACATTTTTGAGTTTCAGTTCTAAGCATGGGGAACCCCCAAAATTTATTGTTTTTTTTTTCTATTTTTGTGTGAAAATCTTAATGCGGTTCATATAATACATCTACTTACCAAGTTTGAACAGTATAGTTCTTATAGTTTCGGAAAAAAGTGGCTGTGACATAAACGGACAGACAGACGGACATGACGAATCTATAAGAGTTCCGTTTTTTACCATTTGGCTATGGAACCCTAATTAGGGGAAAACTATAACTTTGGATCATTTATATTGTATATTTTTTTTTTTTTTATAATAATTCTGCATTACTTGACATTGTTTCAAAATTAACTGTAACATTTACTTAAATAATTATGGAATTAAAAGAATATATATAGTCTGTATCTTTAGGTATTTAAAAAAAGGTAAAGGACCGAACGACCTGACTTTAAACCTACTTTATTTGATCATGTAATGTTTTCATCAACCTTCAACTGCCTTAAGGAGCCATTTGAGGGTAGATTTTGTTTACCTTTTTTTAAATACCTAAAGATACAGACTTATAGTGAAAACTAGCTTTTTTACTAACTCGCTGAAATTCATATAAAAACGTAAAACGTAATATTGTATCTTGCCTTTTATTTCCAATAAAGCCATGTCATCGAAACAAAAAAATGTTTTTTTTTCTATAAAACGATCTTCGTCTCAAAGTGTACTAGTAGGGCAGTGTCGCGGCCCCTCAGGCCCCGTCCCTGACCCCACTCACACCACAAGCTGTTACTGGCCCCAGGCGCGGCCAAACAGTATAGCCATGTTAAAAAAAAAAAAAAAAAAAAAAAAAAGTGTACTAGTAGTCCATCATTCGGACTTTGTTGTTGATTTTTGACCGTAGTCGGTCGGTACTTGGTTTGTCATGAGCGGCAGTATAGTAACATCATATAGTGACATGAAAAATACATAAAAACATTTATAAATACAACGGCCAATACCTGGGTAAACATTACATTATAATAATCTTAAAATAAATAATTACTACAATACAACACAGATGATTAGTCTTTATAGTTAAAAATACAATTAAATCTGGGGATGTAATCTGACAATGGGGATGGGGGTCCCCAATGTCAGAGTACTAATACTTATAAGATTTGGCGTTGAAACTCTAGGTCCATGGGGTCCCAGCACGCACAAGTTTTTTGGAGAAATCGCGAAACGTCTGGTTGACGTAGCTGGCGACCGAAGAGCTGGCGGCTTCCTCGCACAACGTATCAGTATTGCGATACAACGAGGAAATGTCGCCAGCATTCTTTGGTACAATGCCTCAAGGGCCTATTTTAGATATAAGCTAGTCATAGTAATCATCTGTATATATCCATTTTGTATATTGTTATTGTAAATAAATAATAATAAGATTTGGAGGTGTAAAGTCTCTCCAAGTGTCAAAATGAAATTTATACTAAATAAATCAATCGCGTCTAGACTATCATTTAGAGCCTCAAGCAAACTAACAAAACCAAGTACTTATTTGGTCCTAATCAACAACAAAGTCCGAATGATGAACCACTTGTACACTTTGCGACGAAGATCGTCTTAGGTATAGAAAAGTTTTTTTTTTCGGGATAATAGGATTAGGACTATTGGAGATCAAACTTTTACCTACTGGTCAAATTGTGCAGAATTAGTCGGTAGGTACGGTCTTCGTGTGTGTGTGGGGTTGTGACAATGGTTTACTCACAGGGGTCACAAGCTTTGTCACAACAATAGTAGTAAGTAAGTCATAAGTGTATAACGAATACACGCCTTTGTAATTAATATATGTAAACAAATCTTAACAGTTTTCAAAAAACATCGCCACAATTTCTATATAAATTATAAATGGTCACGACATACATAAATTCTACATATAACTGTCCCTACAGATGCTTGGCTCTTTATCATTTGTCACCATGCCTGTCACGTTCTAACAAGTATGTAAGCGCGAAAGTGATAGGCATAGTGACAAGTGATAAAAATGGAACCATGCTGCTACCGCTGATTGTAATATATTATGACTCTGTCAATAAAATTCGATGACAAATTTTGCTCCTGCCTGTCTGACAGGTGAGGCCGTCGAAAGTGGTCTACTTAGAGCACTATCGATAGATAATTATCAAAAGTACTTATTTAATAGGTAGCACAATTAAGATAGATTGGTTCCTTACCCGTCTAAAGCAATTTATAAATTACGTTGATATCTACTCTTCTATTTAATCTAATTATTTAATAATTGTAAAGGAACGCATTATAATCAAACTTTATTTACCTAAAATAATAAAGCATTTGCATTTATAAAGGAATGCCAGTAGGAGCACACACCACCTACCTCATTTAAAACTAGTGGAGTGTATGTGGGTATGAAGAATCTATAAATTGTATATACAGATGTCAGTCACAATGAGGAATGTGCGGAAAATAATAAATAATAAGTTTTTTGGCAAAAAAAAAACATTTTTAAATTTATTCTAAGCTCAATAGCATCGTTCGCAGACGTTTCTGCTTGTTAAAAATTAATTTAGTATGGGTAGCACGACATCGTTACTGGTGAATTTCCAATATGACTTGGAACTCTAGCCGTCGAAGTGTAACATTATTACGATAGATGTCGCTAGGGTCCCTTAGACCCATATGGTGGAAAAAATGTCCGCCTATGGATGAGGTCTTGGTGGCACATATAGCAGAGCGCTGGAGTATCGATCCAGAGGCCGTGAGTTTAAGTCTCACCCAAGACAGTAATTTTTCCACTTTTAAATTTATTCTAAGCTTAAATCATTTTTGGTACGAGCTTTTATCGCTGACTGTATTCTTCTTACCACAGATGACTAATCAAGACAATTCTAAAAACCCCAAACACAATTACACGTTGTTTCCTTACAAAGTTCCTATGGCCACCTCCTGTCTCCAACATAAGATCAGCTCGATGGTACCATAATATTCATAATATTGCATTGTCACCCGAGTTACATATGTATGCAAATTTTCTGCTCAATCGGAAATCAGGAAGTGGGTCAAATTTAGCTTCCAAGATTTGACACTTGATGATGGAGGGTGCATAGACAAGAAGCCAATCGTTAACGCTCCGTAGCGAACGAAACGCAACTGTCTTTGTCGCACGAATATGTAGATAACATACGCTACGCTACGGAGCGTGAACGATTGGCATCTTGTCTACGCACCCACGCCTTAAATAGCTGAGTATACCTTTAACAAGAAGCACAGGACATGAGCAACAAGCTTCCTCGATCTCTGTATATGTATACGTATAGGTAAGCAGCATGCGGATAAATGTATATACTGGACAGAGTCCATACCTCAATACTGGTCAGAGTTGTCAGCCATGAACGCGATGGCTCGTGTTGCGAACAGACCCTGCCCGAGTGAGCGGCGCGCGCCGCCCCGCAGCAGCCTACACCGGTTCGATCCGGTTGCCCCCAGCAAAACTACTCTGCCTCTGAATCATTAACCCGTTTACAAATGATATCATTTCCCATTGACTTTTTGATTCAAAGTTTGAAGTGTTATTTTTACGTCGTTTGCCCATTTGCGTTCATGAGTCAAAGTCAATAGAAAATTGTCACATTTGTTTTTTGATTCAAAATGTATTTGTTTCTGCGACCCTGCCATTTAATATACGTGCACGAGAGCAAACGCGTTAAATAAATACAGAATTAAATGAACTAGCATGAATATGAATATTGATAACATTAAGAGTTCGCAGCAAGCTCGGCCGAATTTCACCTTCCCAAACGGAGTTTCGTTCTCATTTTAAAACTACGTGTTGAATTATAATAAAATTATGCACATACAATAACATAAGGTATATTGTATATACAGATAGATAGCTATGCCTATAGGTAATTAGTTTATACAGCTCCAGCTTATAAAACAAACAATATAGAGCAAAAACTAATTTTATATGAAAAAAATATATTTGCTATATTTTTAGGGTTCCGTACCAAAAAGGTACAAAAGGAACCCTTAAGGTGCGACTCTGTCCATCCGTCCGTCTGTCTGTCACATCGCTAAATATCTCGAGAACTACTTAAGCCATCGATTTGTGGAATAGTAATGAACAACGCTAACCCAGACACATTGGAAGTATCTCTTGCCATATATCTTGATAACTTTTTTTAATTAACAAAAAACATCTCCGAATTCACTTTGCAATTTTACCAACTTTACGTGTGTTTATTAGGCTTGAAATTTGTATGAGATTACATTAAATACACCTTTTTTATACTTAGTACTTTATACTTAGTAGGTACTTCTGATCAAAAGTCTTTTGCCTTTATAGTTATACGACATAATTCGAAGTTTGTATGGAACCCTCGGTGCGCGAATAAAATGAACTCGCATTTGTCCGGTTTTTAACTATAGTATCTGAAGCTACATAAACTAATTACAGGCAAAGATATACCTTATCCTGTTGTTAATACAAAGTTTCAGAGCAATCTAGCTATTCGTTTTAAAATGAGGGCGTAACTACGTTTGTATGGAGAACAAAGCTTATAAGCTGCGAACTCTTAAAGTATACCATATTAAGCTTTCAGAGGAAATAACGGTATTTTTTTAAAGAAATTTAATTTCGGGAGAAAACGTTTTCCACTAACTAAATCTTTGAATTTTTATGTCGATCGCTTCAGCATATATATACATTATATATATAGTCATATAGGTTTAGCTTTAATAAAAACCTCGTTTTTCATCTTGTCTATAACACACTAAAAATAATGGAGAATGGAAAATATTTAGAAGTGAAATACGATTTCTCTTTTTGTATGGACGATCACGTATATATATATATTCGATCGGGTTACGGTCGGATATAGATAAATCGACAATTTTTTTTTTGTTGTGACACAATTCAACATGTTTCAAACATTATTTATTAGTTAATTACTAGCCAGGTCGTAATTTTTAGTAATTCATATAATCCTACGGTCATCAATATTCTGTAAATAAACAGGATGCCATTTTAAACTGCCCTTCAAACACGTTTGCAGTATTTGCTCTCACCAAGTAAACAGATGGATAGATACACCGTAAATAATCATGTGATGGCACCTCACATTACACCGAGTACCTCTGATTGTTGAGCTTCAAATTCTCCTTACCACTGATCCTGCTTCTTAACAATAAGAATAAGTATTGCTACACTTAAATCGACCGGGATATAAACCGTGATTACCTTTTATATTGTTTTTATTGAGCTCCCGATATTTCGACGCAGTTACATGCATCTTGTTCACGGGTAACGGGGATTGAAGTGTAGTGAAACTAACCGACAATCATTCAAAACTGTTAAGAATAAGTATTGTTTTATTGCCACATATTAAATACAGGTACATAAGAAAATTAAAAATTATATAAGTACTTCATAGAGAAAACAAAACTATTATTAATTTATAGAAATCAAACAAAGTAGAAATGTATTAGGCAAAGAGTTCCAGTCTCAGCTCGTATTACTGGTCCAAGATGCCCGGCGCTGGTTTTGAGACCGGACCCAGACCAGGACCGCCGGACGATAGCATAATTATATGAATTACAAAATAAATCCGTGCTCGTAATTAGATACACTTAGGTACTTCCTAATTGATTACTTAAGATTTTGTTTCCGCCTATTAAAATACCTACCTATGCAGTTTACATAGCTTCTCATATGTATATGTATAAATACCGCTATTACAATACATTTTCTTATTGTAGTACCAAAATATCTCAAACACAAAAAGTACTTAGATACTTTTAAAAAGCTGCAGACCAAAATAAGGATCTTGTCAATCTGATGAGTACCTATAAGAAATCCTTTCATTTCACGATTCACTGTTAAAAGCACCCATAATATGCTTGCACTAAGCAACCATGTAGACAGACCTTATCAAAACTAAATAGGGTGGTATGCACGCCAGGGAGTACGCTCTTCTCGTCTCGTCGATGCTATAATTATATCAACATGAGTGTTGCTATACTTTACAGGTGTCGGCTTTTGAGAGCTACAATACAACACCGTAGTCAAGTTCATGTCTGTCAGATATGTCAGCTAGTAGTTACCTATAAAACCCAATTACCTATAAAATAATTTGATAATGATGGCTTCAAGCACTGCTGGCACTGTCGCCTGTCAACTCTATGTAGAGACGACCTTAGTTATTTTAATAGGTAATAATTAAAATATGTCCACGGTAAGGGTAATTTTCCTTTTGTCTCGTTTGCCTAATTTTCAGCGCCAGATGAATATTTAAACCTTTGCGAAAACAAGTTAGAATTCTAGCAATCCTGAAAATACCTAATCCTAAAATTGACATATGGAAGTCATCACTTATACCTATAGAGTCTTTGCGGATTTAGGATTCAAGAATAAATGTGTCTTGATTTCCTACTTTGCGTATTGACACGAAATATTTACTCATTTAAAAAATCAATATTCCTACTTATTTCAACTTCACAATATTTAACGTAAAATTCTCTTGTAATGCTGAGCACGCCTAATACGACAATTGTGTAAATATGAGTCTATGACTAGACCGATTCGACACCGATGCAGTACAATGCAAAAACATGTGCCACGTAATAAATCTACAGTAACCGATTCTTTGCTGGAAAACGTATTATATGTGCGTCCAGTTCACAAAAGTGCCTACCTTATTACTTCCAGGGTTCCAGATAAAATTGAAAAGAGTATACGCACTATTTGTTCTATCCGGGCTTTATATTTTTACTTCTTTACAGTAGACGGGCATGCCGTTATGTATCACAGAATAGGAACTGCCACCTGTCAGTCATCAGAACTTATTATAGTGCCGGCACGTGCCGGAACATGTTTGCAATGATAACAGCGGTACAGTCCATTTGATAAAATCTATTGACCTGTTCTGATGATTTACGATGCATGGGAAAGCGCAATCCTGTGGTAAAGGTTCCGCTACTCTTTTTCATAATAGAAATTAAGCTGTTGGCCCGATCAACTTAATGTGCAATCCCCTCCATTGAAGCGCTGGTGGCCTAGCGGCAAGAGCGTGCGACTTGCAATACGGAGGTCGCGGGCTCAAACCCTGGCTCATACCAATGAGTTTTTCGGAACTTATGTACGAAATACCATTTGATAGTCACCAGTCGCTTTTCGGTGAAGGAAAACATCGCGAGGAAACCGGACTAATCCCAATAAGGCCTAGTTTACCCTCTGGGTTGAAAGGTCAGATGGCGTCGCTTTCGTAAAAACTAGTGCCTACGTCAATTCTCGAGATTAGTTGCGAAGCGGACCCCAGGCTCCCATGAGCCGTGGCCAAATTCCGGAACAACGCAAGGAAGAAGGAAGTGCAATCCCCTCCATTGACATGGACACAACAATAAGGTCAATAAGTGATCCAAAAGTTGTGTCTGTTTTAATGCTCGTTTATATTCTACTTATAGACAAATTTTGGAATAAACTCTTTTCTAATGGGTTGGTGCAGGGGTTCCCAAAGTGTGCGCCGCGGCGCCCTGGTGCGCCGTAGAAAGTAAAGAGGGGCGCCGTGAGTTCTATCATTATCCGAAACCACAAATATTCGCGGGTACCTATTTGAGCGCTCGCATCGGTAAATAATATAGCGTCGTGTCACTCTTTTTCGACCGTGATTTTAAATTTACAAGGGCGCCGTTGCAAAATACTAAACTTGTAACTGCGCCGCATGTTGAAAAAGATTGGGAACCCCTGGGTTGGTGTAATTGACGCTAAATTGACACTAAAGGAGCTAAACGATTTGCCTTGTTCACAGGACGAGAGGGACACGAAGCGCGACACCAAGTCACCGACGCCGGCTATCGGAATTAAATTAGGATGGATCCAAGTGAGTTTCGCCCTCAAATTCAATTATTACATGGTTTTACTGTTCCCTCATTGTGTATTGTTACGTAGGTATGACTGTGTACATTTTTAATACATATAAAATTCTAGGTTTATTTGCTTGTTAAATTATATTTTCACTATCAACCTCTCACCCGAGCAGTCCTAAAATAAAGATATTGCTGTGGGGAAAAAAATGCACGAATTTCTGCTGACAACAATAATGCGCCTTATCTATATATATTTTTGCAAATATTCATGGTGACGTCTTAAAAAACATTAATGGAAGAAAAAGATTGAGAATCTCTCATTAAGCGCCAACCACGCCTTTGCGTTGTCTTTTAAGATCCATTAATTGTATTGTAACTCTGCTTTTATCTCAGGGCGTACTCATACCATGTCTCCTCAACATCTGGGGCGTGATGCTGTTCCTGCGCATCTCGTGGGTGGTATCGCAAGCGGGCATCGGCCTGTCGCTGGTCATCATCGCCATCTCAGCCGTCGTGTGCGTCATCACAACACTATCCATGAGCGCTATATGTACCAACGGCGAGGTCAAAGGAGGTTCGTATCTTTAATCAGGAAATTCAGAAAAACCGAAAAAGAGCCAATGTTACATTACAAACATTACTTCGATTTTTGTAATTCACTTTAGGTGGCATCTACTACATCATCTCCCGCTCTCTCGGCCCCGAGTTCGGCGCGTCCGTCGGCATTATCTTCGCGTTTGCCAACGCAGTAGCGGCTAGCATGAACACCATAGGCTTCTGCGACTCACTGAACGACCTATTAGGCCCGGGCGGGGGCATCTTCTCGGACAAGATGAATGATACAAGACTGATCGGCAGCATAGCTCTGCTGGTCATGTGCATTATTTGCGCGGTTGGCATGGATTGGGAGAGTAAGGCTCAGGTAAGATCAGTCTATTTTTTGCTGTAAAGTAATGCGTATATATTATTATGCAACTTTGTCTTCTCTTCAATATATAGTAACTAAGACACAATAAAAAAAATCCATAATAATAAATCAGGATTTTTTGTCTCTACTCGTAGTATGGTGTGCTATGTTAATTGATAACATTTGACGTCATGGGACTGGTAATCCGATGCCACACAAACGAAGGCAGTAATGACCGGGGCGCGGCCACTGTTTTCACTCAACGTTATTGGCTATTTTTATTTAGGTCATTTATTATTCAAGCACACTAACACTATTTAAGCATATCGGAGAGCTATAAAGTTACACGAACCGCACGGGGGCCTAGCTATTTATTATAAAAAAATAGCTAGTCACGTGAATTTTCGCAGTATCTTTCATCCCTTTGTCACCTTGGGTAGGCTGCCAGATAAGTTATGCCTAAAATAAAGTTTCGTCAACGCAGATGTGTATTTCCAAAATTGCAATGAACTTAACATATCCGTAAATCAAAGGAAACCCATCCCGTTGAGTTTAGGCCCGTTTTGGTTTTAATAAAACAAATATTCCATTAAGCCCATTTTTCACGAAGCTTTTCCATAATTGTAGGTATATAAAGTAGGTACCTAATATCATTAATAAACACCTTTTGAGCAGTTCCAACATAGTATATTAGTAGGTACCAGATTGAATAACCTTGATAAGCAGTAGTTGTCCCTGTGCAGCTGTGCAAAGAAAACTTGAGTAGAGTTAACATAATAGCCACTGATTGATACTTTAATAACAATGTCAAAGGCTTAGTGACTAGGAGTAGGTTCTAACTGTTTGTATGACAAACTTTCTGGGGCGGACGAACCTCCCGGAAATGACGCTTCTGTTGACGTGTTCGGATGAGTTAGCTGTTTCATTAAATGACAGTAATTAAGGCGGACACGCGTTAATGGATGAACCGCGAGTATTGTTCTCTCATATCAAATTATATATAATGGTTGTTGAAATGAAACGAACATAAGGATGACTCAAGTTGCACCTTGAGTAGTTCCCAGTACTTTCATGAACTTGAGCTAATTTTACTATGTTCAATTTGAAGTTATGATAAAGGATGGAAGAAATCGAACGTACAGTCAGCATCAAAAGTAGCGGATCAGCTTACGCGTCAAAAGTAACTAACAATCTCTAATAGCTCAAAAAAAAGAGATACGTCTCTATGTATAATTTTTTTTTATTATAACAGATACTATTGAACGCGAATTGTCAATTTGGAAAGGTATTTCCAGAGTGGCAGACTTTAGGTGCGGTGTTTCATCAGTTGCTTTGCTATTAAAGCTTATAAACGGTGGTTAGTGTCAGTTTAAGCTAACTCTGCAGCGTTTCTGATAGTACACAGTGTGCTGCTTTTATTTTAAAAGTCACACTTCCATGAAATAATAATGTTTAAAAAATACTTTCACATTATGTGCTATCAAAACGCTGCAGTTAGATAAACCTGACTCTATTCAATTCATTACCCGTAAATTTTCTAGTGTCATACCAAAATTAAGCCGCAGTGTTTCTACGATAAATTAAGTTAGTATATGTCAGTATATGAATGATATGTTACGTGCCGTGCATTTTTTATTTCATTGCTAATAATATCAATTATTTTTTCTAAAGATCGTATACCAGGAATAAATAATACTTACCTATTTGTAACATTACGATCTCAAAGAAAATTTATTTTACATAGCACGTTAGAGATCTTTTGTTGTAACTGCTATCATTATGATCTCGAAAGATAACTTCCAAAGATTATTCTAAATAAAAACCAAGGATTTGTAAACATTCTCATGTGAGGTGATTCAACTACAGTTATGAAAAGCATTTGGGTCACGAGTTCGATCCGAAATGCTTTTATCGGCTTAGAAATAAAACTATAATTTATTATTTAGTAAATATGTTTCATAATCATAATAATCATAATCCATATTTACGATTGGTATCCAAAATGTTTACCTAATAAAATCAGGCCTTGAATAATTTCATACAATGCTAGTTCATATGTAAAGCTTAGAAAATATAGAAATAGAAAAGTGGAAAACTTCGCTACCTCGGGCGAGACTCGAACTTGCGGCTCTGGATCAGTAGCCCATCGCTATGCCAACTGAGCTACCGAGACTTCACTCGATGACAGCGAATATTTCAACCATATTAATGTAGTTCATAACGTGTAGGTTCCTTAGTTTTTCTTTCCAATGTTTCTGATTCATATTACTCGTAAAGAATTAACACGCGGTTTACAACCATAAATCACTATGCAAGTTAAGAACTGAAGTAGTTACCTCCAATTCAATCCATCGATCAAATACCGTATATAATGTTACTCGCATTCGAGTTCTCGCGCCGTCTAAATGTAACTCATGATATTATTTATGTGGACAGTTTAACCGTTGGATTTGTTTGACAGAACTTCCTGATCGCAATCATCATCGCTGCAATAGTGGACTTCGTGGTCGGGACACTCATGGGACCACAAGATAACGTGTCCATCGCGCGCGGCTTCGTGGGACTCAGCGGTAAGTTTTACAAACAATCGACAAACAATCATGGTCCGTCTTCTGCTGGAAGTCCATCACTCGTTAAGATGCCACTTTACTTTGATTCCCAAACTATTTTTATTTATTTATTAGGCTATTTTTGTGTCCCAATGCTGAGCAAAGGCCTCCCCTCTCCCTTTCCTATCCTCCCTGTGTTGAGCAAGATCCCGCCAATTCCGCTGAAACGCATCCAAGTCGTCCCGCAATCTCTTTCTCGGTCTGCCTCTGCCACGACTACTCTGGGGATGCCAGCTAGTGGCTATTCTGGCCCATCTGTCATCATTCAGCCGGCAGGCGTGTCCAGCCCAGTCCCACTTTAGCCTGCTTTTAAACAAAATATTTTGTAAATTTGTGTTTTTAAGTAGTCACACTACTATATATAAAACTATATTTATATAGCCTTTTAAATATTGCAGATACTGAATATGGAACGGGTACCGCCGTGGCCGCGTGGCCTAGAGAAATTCCGGCCTCGGCAACTAGAGAGCTTGGTCACTTTTTCTTTAGTATATATATATTAACATCTAAATCAGTTTATAACTGTCCAAGTTCTTTCAGCGCAAACGTTCAGCACCAACTTCTACCCGGATTGGCGGTTCAGCGAGGGCCTGAACCAGGACTTCTTCAGCGTGTTCGCTATCTTCTTCCCGTCGGTCACCGGCATCCAGGCCGGTGCCAACATCTCCGGCGACCTCAAGGTACGCTGTCGAATAGATACTTCTCAAACTCATTAGGTGGATAAGTACCAACTTTTATCTGAACTGCCGGCCTAGCCAAGGTGACTATCGCTATCGCTTCGACAACGAATCGCTTGGTGTCTTTCTATCATTCTTCTTCATAATTTTACAAACGTCTTTTACCTTTTTTACGCAAGCAGTTCGACTTTGGAGCTCCTTACCTTCGAACATTAGATGTCCTCAATCTCTTGCTATATTCAAAAAACTAAAGAACATTACCTATCACTCCCTTAGTGTTTGAAATATACAGTTTTTTTTACTCTGTGGTTGATATGTTGCTGTTATATGATGCTATATTTTGGTTTGTGTCTTATATATTTATTATGTATGTCTCTTTTTATTTTCTTATACGTTTTCTGTCTAAGTTTATTTACATAAGTTTTGTGTATGAAAGTAGGTTTCATAACATTTTTTTGCAACGCCTACTCTTTTTGGTGTCTCAAAGGTTAATCTGGAAGAGATCGCTTTTTAGCGATAAGACCGCCTGTTGTCTGCCTTTATCACTATTAATTTTGTTTTTCTTTAAGCTGTATCTTTTACTGAGATGTACCAATAAAGAGTATTTTATCTATCTATTGACGCATATAAAAACTGTGATCGAACTTCGAATGAAACAGGTTCGAAGTAGGTGAGAACCTAAATTACCTAAATACAAAAGAGAGCAATGGAATTATCTCTGTTACCACAGAGTACCTGCTGCTTCGGTAATCAATTTATATTCGTAGAACCTAGAAACTAAACTCCTAAAGTAACCTAATTCATCGTGCCTCTGTGCGGACTGTGCGTATATAGCTTCGCAATACGAGGAAATTAACCATTAACTGTAAAAGAAATGTAACAAAATATAACATTATGTTTACTTTGTATACACTGTGTACATTGTATAGTGGGCGACGCCAATCGCCAGTTGACGTCAAAACAAAATCAATTAACTGGCCGGTGGGCGAGTCCATTTCAAAGTCGTTGTTGGCTTTCCTCAAGTCGGGGAAATTACCTATTAAGTATATACTTAGCTTTAGGGTTATTGGTAGAAATAATATGTCTAAGTGTTGCACTCTTTGCCGTTGGAACTTTAGCATTACAACTTTCCTTTTCTAGTCTAGTAAGTAAATGACTCAGAGAAAGACTACGAAATCAGATAATAATGTTACCTACAGTACAGTAAGTCTTTCTTGACATCATGCGTTGGCTAAGAGTGTAAACCTGCCAAACGCATTTTTGAAAACATAGAAATTTGTGCCTTATTTTATACACATTAAATTACTTAAAAATAAAACAATTTCAAAAATGGATTTAGCACGTTTGCATTCTTACCCGACGACGTTGGCTAAGAGTGTAAACATGCCAAATCCATTTTTGAAAACAAAGAATTTTGTACCTATTTTTATAGACATTAAAGTTCAAAATAAATGTTTGTATTACTAGGGTCTGACTGAAAACCAGCGTTGCAGTAAATTTACGGAACATGAATCGAGACCCTTTTTAGGGTTCCGTAGCCAAATGGCATAAAACGGAACCCTTATAGTTTCGCCATGTCCGTCTGTCTGTCTGTCTGTCTGTCTGTCTGTCTGTCTGTCTGTCTGTCCGAGGCTTTGCTCCGTGGTCGTTAGTGCTAGAAAGCTGAAATTTGGCATGGATATATAAATCAATAAAGCCGACAAAGTCGTGCAATAAAATCTAAAAATTTAATTTTTTTTAGGGTACCTCCCCTACACGTAAAGTGGGGGTGAATTTTTTTTTTCGCTTCAACCCTAGAGTGTGGGGTATCGTTGGAAAGGTCTTTCAAAACTAATAGGGGTTTTCAAGAAACATTTTTTGATAAAGTGAATATATTCGGAGATAATCGCTCCGAAAGAAAAAAAAAATGTGTCCCCCCCCCCTCTAACTTTTGAACCATAGGTCCAAAAAATATGAAAAAAATCGTGAAAGTAGAGCTTAAGAAAGACATTAAATGAAAACTATAGCGGACATGATCAGTTTAGCTGTTTTTGAGTTATCGCAAAAAGTTTTCCCTTCATAGTAAAGACTTACTTTAATTAGGTACTGATTATGCAAATTTGCCTATTTGTTTAACTCGGGTGAAAGGTACCATTTACTACACTTTAAGCTCCAGTTTAGCTTATTGTGACGGAAGAGTAACTACGGAACCCTACACTGAGCGTGGCCCGACATGCTCTTGGCCGGTTATTAACATCACACCACACTGTTTAATTGTCAACATACCTACTTGTAAATAACACCTATGTTAATTGTTAGGTAGTTTTTAAGATTTATTTTTAAATTCGCTGTACCAATAATGCAATGTTTGTGGTGTTCAATAAAAATAAAAATAACTGCTAGCATTATCATGTTGTTAACTCCGTATAACTACGATTAATTTACGATTACGGAGTGGTTAGACTCCACCGCATAATTGATTAACCACGCCACCTTATATTTATAAAGGACTTTTTTTGTAATGTAAAATAGTATTTTATACTATCGTGATATAATAGAGCTTTTCAGACGAGTACCGTGATTACGCAACAAAGCTCGCTGAGTTGCCTAAGTGAGGTACGAGATTGAAAAGCTTGATTGTATCACTATTTACAACACTTTTTCTACGAGTCATCAAAAATAATATATGTTTTATTATAAAACCTACATAAGTAATGAAAATTGGTAAGTATTTAAGAAGTACAAAAGACATAAACGCGCGAGCCGCCGCCCGCACGTCCCCCGTTCTATGCGAGCGCGGCGGCACGTGATTGTTATTTCTTTTAATAGTTGAGTTGGGAGTCCATACATGAAAAGTTCGCCATTACAGTTTGGTATACGTAACCTTAATGCATCCATTACAGTCGACGAGTAGATAAAAGTCTTATTGCAAATCGAGCATTAGGTAACATAATTTAATTATATGTGAGTTTTATAGTGCCAATTTTTTTGACCCGAGATTCGTGGGTTAGAACAGAGACGTTGAAAGCGGACTGATTAAAACCAATTGGGCCCTTTGAGTCACGGCTATTCCTGAAAGCACTTTGCTCGCTTTTGTAAATAAGGCAAAGTGCTTCTTGGTAAGTGATCAGCTGTCTTCGTGAATCTTAATTGTTGAGTGCAATAACGTCTATATTTCTGTATGTCGGTTAGTAAAATTATTAAACAAGTGTTCATAGTTAATTTCAGTACCACTCATTTGACATTTGAAATCAAGTTCAAAATGGAGTTCACCAATCAAAATACAAGGTTCTAAAAAGTAAGTAGGCATGCTCAAAATATCCGTGTGTCAATAAATGTATGTAGATAAATAGGGAGGTAACTTAAGTAAATATTCTTTTCACGTCAGCAGCTTGATCAAGGGTAATTTGCTGCCTAAGAACAGTGAGCAAAATCGTATTTTGCTCACTGAGTGAGACAAAATAACATTCAAGTGACCTTTATATTCGAATGTCATTTCAGCGTGCGGGGTCTAATACAAGGAAATATTTGAATTCTATTGTGTTTGTCCCTTTTACGTCATCCAAAAAGGAAGAGACAAAAGAAAGTGACCCCCGAAATAAGTCAGACCGCATCGTTTCAACACACCCTACGAGTCTTCATTCGTAAATTAATGAATGAAATAAGTTTAAAATTTAATAAAAACACCATATTTTACGTAGTTTTATTATACAACCAAAGCAATGAACTTAAAAACAATTACGCAATTGAAAGTAAATAATTCTACTTTTAACGATCTCTACTATAGTTGGCAAATAGTTGTATAGAGTTTTGGCTTGCACGGGCCTCCAAATAAGCACTCGAAGAAATATCAAACTTTGCTCTCTTGTTGTACAAATAACTATTACTGCACCGCATACAAAAGAAATTCAAGCAATATAAATTAAGGTAGTAACAGGCGGTCTTATCGCTGTAAGCGATCTCTTCCAGATAACCTTAGGGTAGCAAGATATGAAGAACAAAAAACTTTTAAAACAGGTAGTGCACGAATAAATTAGAGGAGTAAGAAAGAAAGTTACACACACATTAAGCAATATATTAAATAAATAAATATAAATATACATATATGCATACAGATACTGGCTATAGCTTAGAACTTGTACAGTAATTAAGAATTTCTAGGATGCATGTTTAGGAGAGCTGGCGGCTTCTTCCTACAACGTATCAGTATTGCGATACAACGAGGAAATGCCGCCAGTATCCTTGGTACAGTTATAGTAATTCTCTGTATATATCCATTATGTATATTGTTATTGTAAAGTTTAGAAGATAAACTGAAAAGGTTGTAGCCATCATGTTCGGAGCAGCCGTAACTCATAGTAAAAACTTTTTTCCAATAGACACTAATAGAATACAGATGTAGTGAATACTCCTTTCCCACCGTATTTTCTCGGAATCGTTCGTATTTGTCATGTTACTTCAATCAACCTCAGTACTTTTTGTATCGAGACTGACTGAAATAGCAAGACACGTTCGTGCGTTTCCGTGAAAATACGATGGGAAAGGATTATTCACTACATCTGTACCTCTGGTTAACGCTGGCCACCATACTTGGTCGATAGATCAGTAAGAGTAGGCAACTATCGATTTCATTGCGGTCGTGACGTCATACTACTCAGGTGCTCAATTAATCTGCCCAAATTTGACAAACATGTGGTCATCACATCACTCATCATTGCTTGTCTATAACTTACCTACCGCCATCGCCATTAAGTTAATGAACTATGTAGCATGCCGGTATTCTCGTCACTTTGATTAGCGAGTCCGATTTGTAGGTGCGTATAAATAAAATATTCATTGCTTGTATAAAGATGCGATAAGACAAATTTGTGCTGCGAATTTGACAGCTGATGTATGGCGCTGTACGGCTCCGTATATGTATGGTCAGTCTGTATGCAATACTACCTTCAGGCTTAATTAAGTATGCGCGGTCGAATGCCGCGTACGCTACGTTTTACCTTTACCTGTGCAGTTGGCAAAACTGTGCAGGCATACGCCAGTGTGCCAGTTTTAACTTTAACCTGAACGCATCTCATAAAAATATTTTGTTTAAATTTGAACTATCATAGCTGTCAATAGAGTTGAATATTATTGTATGTATTTATGTATGTATGTACATACATGTACGTGCGTAGTATGGCCAGCTTTAAGAGAAACTTTCTTTGGCATTTAATCTCATTTTTTACAAGCACCATTATCCTGTATGTGAATGTAAGTGTGTTTGAACGTATGTATGTATGTTTGTGCGTATGTAGTGTGGCCAGCTTTAAGAAGAAGATTCTTTGGCATTAAATCACGTGGCGGGGCCGACAAACAAACAGATCGATGGCAACCACGTGTAGAGCGACGTTCCCCGCGGCTAATTTCATCGCATTGTTGCCATTTGGCCAGTCGGGGTGATCGCCTGGAGTGACCTAGAAAGGTCGTACACTAAACAAAATAACGCCCATTAGTGAAAGTTAGGAATTACGCACACAATTTACGTGCGTCATTATTTGTTTTTAAAACTGGACTAGGTACCTAGCCTACTTACTCGTTACCGATTAAATCGTCCATTTGTACACCTAAATTAAATACTTCAATGCAATAATTAATTTTCTTCGATTGTCTGAACATACGACCGTCTTTGACCTAATAAAATTGATCTAACTGTTTGATAGTGGCTTGATTCATTTTTAGGGTTCCGTAGCCAAATGGCAAAAAACGGAACCCTTATAGATTCGTCATGTCCGTCTGTCTGTCCGATTCTGTCACAGCCACTTTTTTCCGAAACTATAAGAGCTGTACTGTTCAAACTTAGTAAGTGGATGTATTCTACGAACCGCATTAAGATTTTCACACAAAAATAGAAAAAAAACAATAAATTTTGGGGGTTCCCCATACTTAGAACTGAAACTCAAAAAATCTTTTTTCATCAAACCCATACGTGTGGGGTATCTATGGATAGGTCTTCAAAAATGATATTGAGGTTTCTAATATCATTTTTTTCTAAAATGAATAGTTTGCGCGAGAGACACTTCCAAAGTGGTAAAATGTGTGTCCCCCCCCCCCGTAACTTCTAAAATAACAGAATGAAAAATCTAAAAAAAATATATGATATACATTGCCATGTAAACTTCCACCGAAAATTGGTTTGAACGAGATCTAGTAAGTAGTTTTTTTTTAATACGTCATGAAATTTAAAAAAAAAATTTTTTTTCATCATACCCATACGTGTGGGATATCTATGGATAGGTCTTCAAAAATGATATTAAGGTTTCTAATATCATTTTTTTCTAAACTAAATAGTTTGCGCGAGAGAACCTTCCAAAGTGAAAAAAAGTGTGTCCCCCCCCTGTAACTTCTAAAATAACAGAATGAAAAATCTAAAAAAAATATATGATATACATTGCCATGTAAACTTCCACCGAAAATTGGTTTGAACGAGATCTAGTAAGTAGTTTTTTTTTAATACGTCATGAAATTAAAAAAAAAAAAATATTTCATCATACCCATACGTGTGGGGTATCTATGGATAGGTCTTCAAAAATGATATTAAGGTTTCTAATATCATTTTTTTCTAAACTGAATAGTTTGCGCGAGAGAACCTTCCAAAGTGAAAAAAAGTGTGTCCCCCCCCCCTGTAACTTCTAAAATAACAGAATGAAAAATCTAAAAAAAATATATAATATACATTACCATGCAAACTTCCACCGAAAATTGGTTTGAACGAGATCTAGTAAGTAGTTTTTTTTTAAAACGTCATAAAATTTAAAAAAAAAATTTTTTCATTAAACATATACGTGTGGGGTATCTATGAATAGGTCTTCAAAAATGATATTTAGGTTCCTAATATCATTTTTTTCTAAACTGAATAGTTTGCGCGAGAGACACTTCCAAAGTGGTAAAATGTGTGTCCAAAGTGGGAAAATGTTGAACAAGATCTAATAAGAAGATTTTTTTTAATACGTCTTAAATTGTACGGAACCCTTCATGCGCGAGTCCGACTCGCACTTGGCCGCTTTTTTATCTTCGTCTCGGCTGATTAGATGCGATATGCGATCTGTATTTTTACCAAGATTATCATAATCAAAGTTCTGTAAGACATCAGTTCATCAGTTAATTGAGGGTCTAATTACTTAATTAGATTAGCTTTGATCGCCGACTGTCCTTTTCGTTCCAGACGCAACTAATACTCATCGAAACAATTATAAAAGCCCTAAACACAATTACATTGCGTCGTTTTATCACTGAGTTCCTGTGGCCACCTCCTGTCTCCATCATAAGATCAGCTCGATGGTACCATAATATTGCATTGTCACCCGACTTACATATGCATGCAAAACTTTAGCTCAATCGGAAACTGAGCAGTAGGTCAAAAGCTTCAAGGATTTGACCCCCACAAATGTACATACATACATACTAACACGGCAATAAAATCAAACCTTGTAAAAAAGATAGCTCTATTAGCCTTACTTTACCTATTTCAAAAAGTTATTACATTTGACAGCTGAAATAGATGACCACTGTATAGCCAGTGTAT
This sequence comes from Cydia pomonella, assembly GCF_033807575.1. Classification (NCBI taxonomy): domain Eukaryota; kingdom Metazoa; phylum Arthropoda; class Insecta; order Lepidoptera; family Tortricidae; genus Cydia; species Cydia pomonella. Next base: position 12,179,743 of record NC_084719.1, on the reverse strand, counting down.
AGCAGTGACAGCGATGTATATTTTGTGGTCACTGGATAGTATAGCCAAACTATGTATGAGCCAAACGTTAACTTTTGACAACCAGTGTACATTTATTCGATAGCGAAACGTGACGTACGCGTTTGCGTTAAGTCTAATTTTGTATGGGATTTAGAAACAGTGCGCCAAGCGGGACGTTGTGGAAACAAAATCCCATATAAAATGAGACTTAACGCAAACGCCGTACGTCACGTTTCGCTATCGAATAAATTTACACTAGTGGCACAGATTTGCAACTACACAGGATAAAATCTCAGGACTCATGTAGTTGTTTATTATAAAGAAGATGCTGAAATAAGTAGTTCTCCAGATATTTAGCAACGTGACAGACAAACGGACAGAGTAGCGCCATAAGGGTTCATTTTGTACTTTTTTGATACTGATAACCGATGATCAATCGGTATTGGATATGGGTCTCATCACTGTAGCGCGTTAAGGACAAACAAACACAAACAAAGGACAGATGAATATCACTGCAATGACGGCGTCATAGTGGAGTTTCCCAAGTTAGGTATACTTATGTCTGTTTTTATTGTATTAAATCCTCTATTTGATGATGATTGGTGTATTTAGTTTAAGAGTACGGAACCCTAAAAATAAGTTGAAAAGAAAAGCGTTGGTAGTCTAGCGGTATGAGCGTGCGACTTTCAATCCGGAGGTCACGGGTTCAAACCTTCAAACCCCTGGTCGTACCAATGAGTATTTCGGAACTTATGTAATATATCATTTGATATTTATCAGTCGATGCTCGGTAAAGGAAATCATCGTGAGGAAACCGGACTAATACCAATAAGACCTAGTTATCCCTCTGGGTTGGAAAGTCAGATGGCGTCGCGAGTCGCGTTCGTAAAAAATAGTGCTTACGCCAATTCTTGGAATTATTTACTTATAGAAACGGAGCTTAATTGCATATCCAGTTTTAAATTTAGGTAACTCTGACGTTTCGAGGACGGCGTTGTCCCCGTGGTCTCAGTGAAGTTAATAATGTATAAAAATCGTGAAGGTTTAAGGACAAGCGGACCCAAGGCTCCTATGAGCCGTGGCAATAAGTCGAGACAAAACGCTAGGAAGAAGAAGATTCATTTTTCATTGGTTTCTTGCGCACGATTACTCGTATGTATTAGACTTGTTGCGTCGTAGAATTTATTTAGTTTCTCGTAAAAGACGCATTTGCAGACGTCACCGAAAATGACGTAGGTCAATGATGTAGGTAGGTAGGTAAATGATGTGACTCTACACATGATTAGTAATCGTACATGAGCAATGCATCAATTTCGAGCGACCAATACTAAAATACCCGCTCACGCGGGACTTCCATGACTCTTATATGATTTACTCGATTCATTCATGCCATTCTTGATACACCTTAGTGATTGATTGATTACTAAATGGTATTATTTAGGTACTTTATTTGTGTGCGCGTCAATTTTTTTTATTTCGAGTAATTTACCTCCCAAATGACGCCTACAGGTATTTACTAAAAATACAGTAGATATATTCTACATTCAATTTTTAGGTCCCTATCGCGCTTTGCGGTTGAATTTTTATTGCTCCTTGCCTATTAAGGAAGGTCAATCAATATACCTAGGTATTTTATTCAATTGGCGTGCCTTAAATACCCCACATGAACATATTCAAATTGAAACAAATTGGGTGAAACATAAACATCTCCTCCAGAGAGTCAAATATTTAACCCCTAAATTTGCAAACGCCTTCGCCGAACGTAATTATACGACATCGTATCGATTGATTAAAGCCAATTGAGTCGAAGTGGCAACGAGTGACTCATCGCAATACAATCTATTTCAAGAGCGCACAGAAATAATTCCTGAAATCGACATCGGTTTCCGGATTATTGGGACGCTTCATCATCGGTATGATGTTATGTTCTCCATGACATACAAACTGTATTTGGGTCATGGCTGTAAGTGTGGATCAGCGTCAAATTCACAGGAGGGACCAGGATACTCAAATACACTGAAACACAGTCTGTGTTGTCAAGGGCGTTGGATAGATTGTAGTTCTTTAATGTTTTCTTATGTACCATATGCCATGCTAGAGTGCTTATTCTTATTTCAGTTTTAAATACATAGTATTACTATATTGACACACAAGCTTTCGGCCTATCTGATGGTCTTAGACATTGTAATCTATAGCCACTTCAGTTGTACACAGACTCTCTATGTAGTTTGAGCAGATTACTAAAAAATCCATGTATTGACTGCAAAGAGGTATATGTAGGTATTTTCAGAAGCTCTGGCGTTTGCCAGACTCCAGTTTTATACTCATACCTAGTGAGAATGACAATAAATCGCATCATACGTCGTCATCGTATTGATATTGGTCTTTGTTAGGTAAATGTAGACTCAACAAAAAATTGCAGCGTATGTAGAGTTTTCTATACATAAACTATAACAAAATCCTTTATTTTTGCCCATAGGATCCAGCGTCAGCTATTCCGAAAGGCACGCTGCTATCCCTGCTCATTTCCATGATAAGCTACGCCCTGATGGTCCTGTTCTCCGGCGGTGGCGCACTGCGAGATGCTAGTGGCAACTTAACCGATCTTATTCTAGAAAATGACACATTTATAGACCTGGGAACCGTCTCTGACTGTGCCAACACAGGTGGATGTCCGAATGGACTACACAATGATTATTCAGTAAGTTATGGTTATTTATTATCTTATTTTAAGAGCAGAGCTCTTGTCGGTGCAGCTTGATGAAGTTGTCTCCACCTTGGTCGATCCGATGCCAGCCCTTTAGTGTCCTGGTACGACACGGCTCCTACAAGCCCTTTACTTGGCTCATATAACTTTTTCTTGGTTTATATTTGTTATATGATATGATATCTTTTCAAGTTCACATTTATACTTCTTGTCTTAAATATGTTTTAAGTTCAAGTTAAATGAACTCTGAAAAGGAGTTGAAGGAAGGAAGGCTGATATTACTGTAGCTCCGACTTGAGGTTACCGCATAAAGGTACCTTAATAATACATAGAATAAATAAGTACCTACATAAGTACTTACGTGTATTATTAGTATTATTACCTACACGTAATATATCTATGAGTCCCGATTTTTCGTTAGCTAAATCGAAGTTCCATCAGCTATCAGACGACATGATTGTTTGTGTATAAATATAATTGACTACATCCGCCCGACACTGTCGGCAGCACGTAAAATATTATCTGATATAGTTGTCGCGAGTTTGGTTCCGATAGTATCTACTGGGTTTAATTAAACTGGTTATTAATTGCGTACTAATTTGCTTCTGCTGCCAGGTTATGCAACTGATGTCAGCATGGGGCCCCCTGATCTACGGCGGCTGCTGGGCGGCGACGCTGTCCACCGCGCTGACGAACCTGCTGTCAGTCCCGCGGCTGATCCAGGCGCTGGGCGTCGACCGCATCTACCCTGGCCTAATCTTCTTCTCCAAGGGCTACGGGAAGCATGGCGAGCCTTACCGAGGATACGTGCTCACTTTTTTGGTCTCACTTATCTTCTTACTTATCGGTGAGTTTCGTATGACAAGATACAATGAAAACCAAATACATAAATGTATAATAATTACGATTACCAGCGAACGGTTGTGGTATGTACATACATACTATCGACCCTAATATATTGGTAACGCCATTTCTCTAAGGGTTGCTTCACTCGTACCACAGCCACACGACAACCACACCACAACTACAACACGTGGTCGGGCGCATATTTTGTATTGAAAGTGAATAGTATAATTCACACGTACCACATTACGGCAAAATGTGGTTGTCGTGTGGTTCTGGTATGCGTGAAACAACCCTAACCTAACCATCATAAAACTTGAAAATATAAAGTCTGCAGTTTTTCTGGATTTTCATGTTATATTTGCTCTTCAGCTGACTTGAACACCATCGCGCCGCTGATCTCCAACTTCTACCTGGCCTCATACGCGCTCATCAACTTCTGCACCTTCCACGCGGCACTCGTGCGCCCGCTGGGCTGGCGCCCTACTTTCAGGGTAAAAATCTCTAAACAAACCTATAAGTGCATACTTAGGTTTTACACGCGATGTAGGCACTTAAGTACTAAAATTGGGTCGAACAATCGCATACACGAAGGTAGTTCTCAGAGACATTTGTGACACTGGATCTAAAATACTTAAAGAATTACATCAGCAATTTTCATTGATTCCTATTTGGATAGACATTCGATAGTACGTTACGAATTACGTTTATGAATGTGAGTCACTCGTGTCATGTGCTTGCGTGAATCAATTTTATGTTTACGTCTTATGCTATGTAATACCTACATATTCTAAGCGTATAATCTGGTACTTGCGAGCCTTTTCTCACAAGAGATGGAGAAAAATAATTACCAAATTCTCTCGGTTGCAGTTCTACAACATGTGGATATCGCTAGCCGGGTTCCTGATGTGCGTGGCCATCATGTTGCTCATCAGCTGGAAGATGTCTCTCATCACCTTCGCCATCTTCCTGACGCTCTATCTTATCGTACATTACCGGAAACCAGGTACGCCCTGCTCTGAACGTTTTAAAAATGAATTCGACGTTTATAATCGTCAAGTCAATTTAATATTGCCAGTTTTTGGAATTGTTATTAACTTATTACAAAGGCATATAATGAAAATTGGCCAAACTAATAGGGCGGCAATAGTTCTACCGATCAAGCTTCGACTTTTTCTTATACCTGCAAAACAATACAAATACTCTTTATTGCACACCTCAATACCTACGTGTAAACTACAGGAGGCAAATTTAAGTAAACTTTGTATCTTGGCGTTTCCCATATTCGAGTAGGTAAAGAACCCGTCAAACTTTTGACTGATTTACATTAGACATGTTTATCTGCGGAAAGCCCACGAATACGAGAATAACTTTACTGTTGACCAAGTCTATATCGGTTTTCGAGTAAACGAATGACTTCCTAAATCTTATAATACACTCACTTATGAAATTACAAATAAAACTCTAAATTCAGTATTGTAAAGTTCAATTTAGAAAAACCTCAACTTACAGAATTTGAGAATGCTATACCTTGTTGGTACGCGCAACGTGCAATTGAACGTCAATGCTCTGTACACCTAATTACCTATTGGCATTAGCCTATTCATTCTAGTGATAGTAGTGATACTTACAGCTAGGTATATTTCATTCAGTATTTCATTGTGGCCATAAATTTTTTTGAGCAGTGAACAAAGGTGCCATGCCAAGGTGTTTCAAAATGAATACCTACTTATTGCGCAGTGGGCCAGCTTCTAGAATGGTTTCAGTTGTAGACGCCATTACGCCATTTACAGTCCTGTCCCATCTTAGGTTAGATGGTGCAGAGTGCACCGCCATTTCGTACCACCTCGGGTTGCATAGCCCTATTGCCTTCACCTTAAACGCTTCTGAATGCTAAGATTTTTTAGGACGAACAATTGGCTGTTGGGGGTACAAGGGTATTATAAAACTTAGACAAACATTTTGATAGCCTTAACTACTTGTTGCAGACGTAAACTGGGGCAGCAGTACCCAAGCTCAGATGTACAAGACGGCGCTCTCGAGTGCGCACAACTTGGCCCGCACCGGGGAACACGTGAAGAACTATTGGCCGCAGCTATTGGTGCTGGCTGGTCGGCCGCAGGCTCGCCCGGCGCTTATAGATCTGGGCCATCTCATTACAAAGGCTGGCTCGCTGATGATTGTTGGAGACGTAACGCAGGTTAGTATTGTACGATCTAAAGAGGCTAGCGATACTTGCCGGATGGTCTCTGGCACCTAAAGCTGGCTCACGGGTTAGGGTAACGTTAAAAAACAACTGGCATGACTGCTGTTTGCTACAAGTCTGCGCATCATTAATAAATGCAGTAATACTGTCATCAGATATATGTTTCTGGAGCTAATCCACCCGGCAGTAATTACTGTAGTATTAGTAGCCTTTTTAGGCGAAACGGCAGGCCAAAAGTCGTAGTCCTGCAAAATTATTAAAATAAGTTTATTATATTTTTAGAATAAGTTATTATTAATATACCAAGCCTCTTATGTAATAGTGAAACATTTGATTACAAAAGCATTCAAACCATTCCAGGGTAAGCTATCCTATAAGGAGCGCAGCGCGCGCGCCCACTCCAACGACGAGTGGCTCCGAGGGCGCAAGATCAAGGCGTTCAGCGCCAGCGTACACGGCTTCAACTTCGAGCAGGGTGCGCGGGCACTCATACAGGCTGCTGGAGTTGGCCGGCTGTCTCCTAATGTCATGCTCATGGGGTACAAGGCGGACTGGGCCACGGCGCCCGCCAGCGATCTTGAGGCTTACTTCAATGTGCTACAGTAAGTTATTACTTAAATTCTTGGAAATCTTAAACATCTCTGAAAATATCAGAGGCTTGCAAGAGATACCGTGGGGACCTTATACACTCCAAACTTAATGTATTAACCGTGGAGACTATACGTCTCAGTCATATTGTATAATATACTTGACTTGGTACATACTAGTTATGTATTCTGTAGCATTAGTTTATGACTGCTTGCTTAACAGTCCAGACCAGACGCAATTTATTTATTCAGTATAAATTTTATTTTGACACTTGGAGAGACTTTACACTTCCAAATCTTATTAGTATTAGTGCTCTGACATTGGGGACCTTTTACATCTCCAGATTTAATGTGTTTTTAACCATAGAGACTATACATCTCTATTGTATTGTAGTAATTATTTATTTTAAGATTATTATAATGTAATGTTTACCCAGGTATTGGCTGTTGTATTTATAAATGTTGTATTGACTTGTAAAAGAGCCCTTGAGGCCTACTTGCAGAATAATTTTTTGAATTTTGAATTTGAATTTTACCTCCCCGTGATATGGAACTCGAGCTTTCGCTGAAAATAAAAATAAATATTGGACTTCTTGGACATAGAAATCAACAAAAAAGTCTTATGCACCCTTGGATAGAAGTGTCAATCGTAATGGGAAGGAGCTAATTTTCTTTGCATTTGTAAGAGGCAACCTATAGGTACAGTTAGAAAAAACTATGTGGAGTAAAAAACATTATTTCCAAGACAGTTACAGAACACAATACAGATTATTACAGATATCTTCAAGATTCAAGTTTTATATCTATAGCTATACCAGATTTACCGGAAGTTATAAATGATTATTTGTTTTTACAGCACGGCATTCGAGAACCGTCTAGCCGTTGCGATCCTTCGCGTGGCCGGCGGCCTGGACTACGGGCCGGTGACGGCGGAGGACGCGCCGGTCACAGGCCTCACGGCCACTTCTAGCGGCAGTGGCGACCTCCGGGTGCGCTCGCCTAATGTCATGATGCACGCCGACTCCGACCTCGACATACGGGGGGATTCACAGCCTTCCAGCAGGCATAATCTGCAGAGTACGGAATTTAACTACCTTAGAATAGCAAATGACAAATGTATCTTGGCCCCTAAAATCTACAACACACACGGTCATATTTTTCAAAGAGAACTAAAAAAATAACTGCGTGCTACTCTTGTTCCTTTTGATAAGGATTTTTAAACTGTCATTAAAGACTGGGATGTCAGGATAAAGTTTTTAACCAAGAACAACGAAATTAAGTCTTATGTTATGTACACGGTAACAAGGTAGTTTAAGGAGGTTAACATCACATTGCAGGTTTGTTGACTATGACAACTTCACGATCGTTCACTATTTCGGAGGGCAAAGAGAAGAAGAAGCCAATGGATATCCATCGGCAAATCGTCTACAAGGCATCCAACGGCGTGGAGCTCTCTAAGGATCAGCTTTCACAGATGACCATTTTCCAGAAGAAACAGGTTAGGATTTGTAAATTGGTTTTGACTAGGTATAACACACACACACACGTGTACACACACGCACACACACAATAACGCGTAAACACAATGAGTACCTACTTTAAGAAATGCTGTCTGTAACAAGTTGATTTTGCAGGAATCAGGTACTCTGGACGTGTGGTGGTTGTACGACGACGGTGGTCTGACTATCCTTCTGCCGTACATCCTGTCGCAGCGCACGGCGTGGTCGCACTGCAAGCTGCGAGTCTTCGCGCTCGCCAACCGCCGCCACGAGCTCGAGCTGGAGGAGAGGAAGTGAGTGTGTTGCAGGGGGCCTAGCCAAGATGACCAATGAGCGGAATTCTTCATAGCAAAAATCAAACTGTCAGAGGGATTGACCTAACTGTTTTATCGACTTATCGATAAATATTTGTCACTTAACGAAACACAGGTATCCCTAATTAGCTGACCGCCACTGTATTTTGGTATAATAGTAAAGAATAAAACAGAAAATACTTTTATGATGTAAATGAACGTAACATTTAGAGCAATATATTGTGGAAGAATCTTCTTTGAAACTGAAATAAGAATCTTTCTGTATCCATTTTTTTTTGTTTTCTTTTAGGATTAACCATTTTAGTAACACGGCACGGAAATCACTCATGAAAACTCAAGTGACATAAATGACATATGTGACACTGACATGATTTACTTTAATACGGAGATGCAAGTTGCTTATCAAAGAGGTCAAATGTTACAGAATAATCTTTAAAGTTGTATGGATACCTAATGCGATATTATTCCGTAACATCGATAAGTCGATAAAACAGTTAGGTCAATCCCTCTGACAGTTTGATTTTTGCTATGAAGAATTCCGCTCATTGAAGATGACAATCGTACATTAACCAACGCCAAACGAAAAGAAGAAATGTATCGGGATGACAGAAGCTAAGAAAAGTCACGTGACTATTTCCATACGTTATAGAAGTTTCGATTGGCGTTTTCTATCAACAATTGTCGTCTTAATAGGCTAGGCCCCCAGGAGTGTATGTATGGTGCCTGTACGATGGCGAGCTAACGATCCTGCTGCCGTACATCCTGTTTCAATGTTAATAATATTATACTATGTAGTGTAGGTTCGTTTGCTTGGGATTTTTTCTGGCAAGTCGGAAGAGACTAAACAGTCTAACAGAGTAGCTTGGGTCATGTATGGGGGATGGCCTAAAATAAAATCGATTTATTTATTTCATTTTAATATTTATTTATTTAGAGCGTTGCGAAGTGGAAAATTCCGTCCTCACCTAGTAGGAATACCACCTTATCAGTAAATCTAATAATTAAGCCCAATTTAATCAATGGAACGCTATTGAAAAACGATCCATTTTCAGCATGGCGAACCTGTTGTCGAAGTTCCGTATCGACTATTCATCACTGACGATGGTGCAAGACATCACCGAAGCTCCACAGCCGGAGACGAAAAAAATGTTTGACGACCTCGTCGCCAAATTCGCTGACAACACAAACGAAGGTACACAATTAAAATATTCCTTGTAGATGAAGAAGAGTTTCATAACGACATCTTCGACAGCTTCTCTAGATTGCTCTTACATGGGAGCATATATGGTTTAAAATCTTGGATTTTCAAATGGAAAAGGGTATGCGGCCACACAGCACAATAGGGAGCTATTTTATGGCGCGAAACATAATGTCAGGTTTTTATTTTTAGATTTAAGTTTAAGCTACTATATTGCAGACCTTACTAGTCTTACTACGCACAGTAGAGCGCGCAATAGAACTATAGGAGGCAGAATCTGCTTATAAGCGTTAATTGCAAAAGTTTTCGATTCAGGTCTCGAGGTGGCAGACCCTCCAATGTGCACGGTCTCTATAGCGCAATGTTAAGAGTTAACCGTACCGTCCAATTCCAATATTTTTTATTAAACAAAAAAGCCTATGTTAACTGCGGTATACCAGAAATTATAATGTTTCAGAATCTCAAATAAGCGAAGTGGAACTTCTAACTTTAGCCGAGAAGACGAACCGACAGCTGCGGCTACGGGAGCTGCTGCTGGAGAAGTCCAAGGACGCCAACCTCGTAGTCATGTCCCTGCCGATGCCTAGGAAGGTTAGTTACCTTTCAGGAATATTATGTCAATGAACATTCCATATTTCATATACTACCATTTTGTTATACCTGATGGTGGAGGAGGAAATAACCTGGTTCATGGCGGTAGCGGTTCCGCTGTGCGCCACCTTTCTCAAATATTTCCATAATATATAGTAATGGTTTGAGCGGGCGGAAGCTATCAACCAGTAAACTATTTTACGTTGTTTTATGTTGTTACCAGAAATGCTTGGCGCTCGGTCATGCCACAAATAACGTCGACTTCTTATTTTTCCAGGGTTCGGTGTCAGCTCCGCTGTACATGGCGTGGCTTGAGGTGTTGAGCCGCGACTTGCCCCCGATGCTGTTCGTGCGAGGCAACCACACGTCCGTCCTCACCTTCTACTCGTAGACGATCAACGCACAAATTTTGTGAAAAGACATAATAATAATAATCCTTAAACCTCTTTATTGCGCAAAAAAGTAAAGATAATGAATTTTTTAAAGAAACACTATCCCAGTGAATATTTAATGTGGGAGGGGTTTACACGAATGGGCAGAGCGTCTTTTATAGAATAATATGTCCTTAGCCTCGAAATCAACTCTAAAATTAAGTCAACGGCGCTAGACGTGGGCGACGTGGACGACCACCTAAGGCCTCGTGGTCCAAGAGCCTCGCACCTCAAATACGTATAACTCGAACGCAACGTACAAATTATTCGTTATTTCTTGTGTCACTGAAGGACCTCGCTAAATGTATATAATTTGATGTGGGCCACTGTGACCATGCTCACAGTGGCCCACGTCAAATTTTGGTCTTGCCTCGCCGCTGCCTGTAGGTAACCATCACTGGAACCGTTTTAGAAAAATTATTCGCTAGGTACACTGATGCTGCCAGTTTTGTCGGCTTTTGTACGTTAAATCTTATGGAGTAAAATTAGTTCCAACAGCTGTCGATAGCATTAATGTTTGACATTCCATAAGATTACGTGTGTTTGTGACAATCAGCGCCACTTGTCCCTCCAACGACTTCGCACCTTGCCATGATACTATCAGTAGCAAACTTTAAAATGACCTTTATAACTACGTAGGGGTATATTATACACAGGTACCCTACAAATTTCACATAATACGTGTGTTTCAAAGGACGTTCTCTTTTCCTTTATGTTACTTAAAAAGTACAATACGCGAATAAACTCTATATATTTTAAGTGTTTTAATTTTAAGATACACTTAAGTATTCGTTGTGATTGTAAGTGTAAATGTTAAATGTATTGGCCTATTACTTTTGTAGGTATGTACCTAAATTAAAAAAAGTTCATAACTTTCGTATTGATTATATTTTTATACGGATGCATATGTAAAGAATTTATAAATTTAAAACCTAAGTAGCAATGCAAAGCATCAAAGTTAGGTTCCTGCATGTTTTCTGTATACTTAGTAACAATCAACTATTATGTTGAGATTATTTTCAATCAAAACGGTATTTTTCGTCTGTAGTTAGGTAAATGATTTAGTTCCTAGTTACCTATTTTTATGTTGTACTGTAAAACAAACGTCAAAGAACAAATAAAACCCCAAACTAACTTTTTACAGATCCAGGAAAAAAAAGTTAGATTTTCTTTTCTTCCGAATACTGTTGGTAAAGGAGGCTAAAGTTTAAAATGTAAGAAAGTCCACCTTTTGAGTTTATTCCAATATGACACATATTTTAAGAAAATAGACTATGTACAAGTTTTTTATACAGGACTCGTTCTAAACAACAAAAAATCCTCAGTGAATTTTGGGTAATAATGGATTCTAAGTTCATGTTATTGTAGACCAAAGATTATACTATACTTAATAAGTATGTAATTTATTATCTTATAATTACATCAACTGACAAACTAGATGTGTGTGATGTGTTAATATGTGGAAACGGCCGTATTAGACTATGTTAACGGCACTAATCATGGAACATATAAGAGAAAATTTGGAGTCTTTTTGATATTTCACCGACACCTGTAAAATTTCTACCACTTTACGCTTTCAAAAGTGTCCAATTCATCCTTTATGTTTTCTATGTATTTAATGAAAGCTACTGCAATTGGTTTCAATATTATTAACCAATTAAAACTGTGGTTTTATGCTCCAGTTATGGAATGTATGGCGCCATTCATTGTCAAAATAACAAATATCAATGAAACATTTAACTTAATGTTGAGGTAAAATATTACCAGCGATTAAAAACTGATGGTAAATACTTGTTTTACAGCATTTGTCTATACCATTCCATTACTGGTGCCTGTTCCATTATGGGGGTGTTTACTATAGTTAATTAAATAGCTTATTTAATTCGAACTTTCATACCATAAGTCATCGCAAGTCAGACCCCATATGGAGTATTGCTGTCACCTTTGGGCAGGAGCTCCTGCATGCCAGCTTGGACCCTTTGACTCAGTCCAAAGGCGCGCTGTGCGAATCGTTGACGATCCCAAACTCACAAGCGGTATTGAACCTTTAAGTCTAAGGAGAGACTTTGCCTCCTTGTGTGTGTTCTACCGCTTGTACAATGGGCTGTGCTCTGAGGAATTGTTTGACATGATGTCAACGGCCACTTTCTATCACCGCACCGCTCGCCGTCGGCAGGGAGTTCACCCTCACACCTTAGAACCTAAATGGTCGCGTACTGTGCGGTTCAAGAAGAATTTCCTCCCGCGGACGCTCCGGCTGTGGAATGAGCTCCCTTCCGAGGTTTTCCCGAGGGTCTACAGTATGGGGTTCTTCAAAAAAGGAGTGTACCAAAATCTATTCAGATAACTGGACTTAATTACTTTAAAGTTTTGAACTGACCAAATATACCTACTCTTTAAGCTTTTTAAGAAAGGTACTAACAAACGTAGGTTTAAATAACGTGATAAAATAGTTGAAAACCAGACACACTTTTATTTGCATGTTTCTTATGAAACTGTGAAACACCCAAAGAATATTAATATAATAAGTAAGTAAGTACATATTTTACATGCCCATGAACAATTTACGGATACGCATTTTAAATATTTTATATATAGTACAATGTGATTTTAAAAGTTAGTTAATTAATGATCTTATAATTATAACTAGTTTTAACAAATTATGAAAGAGATAGCTATAATGTGACAATGTTTTTTAATAAAATAAATGATGAGTTTTATCAATATCTTGTTATTTTACCGACCACCTCAGTACTTTCTCAAAGAAACCGGTATTCTAATTATCTCCATTTTGGAGATAATGATTTTTTTTAATCTGATAAAGCCTCTACGAGCGTGTAAATTTGCCTGAGGGCCTATTTACCATATTGATTAATGATTCGGTAGTATGAGTTTACATCGTTTACATTATACACTTACATTTCTGTGGGTTACATTTGCTACAAAACGCAAATACTACGTACTCCTTCCTTGCCGTATCCGGCAATGGCGACTCCATCAACAATTCTTATCCGGATTATGAAATGCCCTTATGTGGCTCGCAAAACCAAACTTTGTTTTGAAGATGCGGTCACACGATGCGCAATGGAGTTGTCCAGTCGAGTTGCGGGTGTATGTGTAGGAGGGCTTAGGTCGCGTCTTGCGGATATGACGCTTAGCATCTAGGTCTTCCAGACGCTACAAACGCAAATAGTGTATCGGACGATCGATATTCGAAATGTTATTGATATGTCATATTATTTACCCAATTAATTAAATTTTACGAAAAAAATATTCATATGCCATTTAGTTTCCTTAAATATACGTACTTAGCCCTCACTTAGCCATACCCCGAAGTTAACGGAGTTAGAAAAATACCGTGTATAAGTAGTAATTTTGCGTACCTTACCTACCCCAGTGGAATGAATGAAAACAACTTATATTAAAACCGGCCAAGAGCATGTCGGGCCACGCTCAGTGTAGGGTTCCGTAGTTACTCTTCCGTCACAATAAGCTAAATTGGAGCTTAAAGTATAGTAAATTGTTAACCAAGAGATGAAACGGTACCTTTCACCCGAGCTAAACAAATAGGCAAATTTGCACCTAATTAAAGTAAGTCTTTTTACTATGAAGGGAAAACTTTTTACGATAACTCAAAAACAGCTAAACTGATCATGTCCGCTATAGTTTTCATTTAATGTCTTTCTTAAGCTCTACTTCCACGATTTTTTTCATATTTTTTGGACCTATGGTTCAAAAGTTAGAGGGGGGGACTCATTTTTTTTTCTTTCGGAGCGATTATCTCCGAATATATTCACTTTATCAAAAAATGTTTCTTGAAAACCCCTATTAGTTTTGAAATACCTTTCCAACGATAACCCACACTCTAGGGTTGAAGCGAAAAAAAAATTTCACCCCCTTTTTACGTGTAGGGGAGGTACCCTAAAACAAAAAAAAATTTAGATTTTATTGTACGACTTTGTCGGCTTTATTGATTTATATATCCATGCCAAATTTCAGCTTTCTAGCACTAACGACCACGAAGCAAAGCCTCGGACAGACAGACAGACAGACAGACAGACAGACAGACAGACAGACAGACGGACATGGCGAAACTATAAGGGTTCCTAGTTGACTACGGAACCCTAAAAATTAACGGGATCACATGAATAACAATGTTACTCAGCCCTTCCCAACTATAATAGTTAATGTCTATACGTTCCCAACTAAGTAGCTAACTAACTAAGTAACGTGAGTAAGTATTTTAGTTAATAACTTAAATAGTTCCAAAGATAATAGCTGTTAAAAATAAAGTATTTCAGCAAACTCAGTAGAGTTTTACAACCCGGCTTTTTTGTCTCTATTACATTACCCATCTTTCACCATAGTTTGACTGCTGTCAGAAAATGTTGTCTTTTGTGTCAAAACAAATATCGTTTCCAAGACTTACGAGTAGGTACCGAGAGCAACATAATAATAAGCATAACAATGTGAAAGAAAAACAAATAGTCTACTTATAGACTTATTTTATAAAGTTAAAAATATTTCAATATTTCGAAATGTCTGATAATCATAGCGCAGACGGCGAAACAAGTTGTAAGTACTCAGATCGAATAAATATCTTTACTTATTTCTTTATACCTTTTAAATAAAATGAACAAGGTTCTCACTTGAGAAAAGAAGAAAAGTTTAGGGGCATGAGTTCGGTTTTTAAGCAACTTGAAACTCGGGATGAAAATGAACTTGAGCATTCACAATGTGTAAGTACCTGACCTACGTGATGTTTGGTTCGAAAATTGCAAGCATTATTTAATAACTTTCTTAATTGTAATTTACATGTTGTTTAATATCACAGACCGCCAAGATAAATTATTGATAGTACTCGTTCCTCGTACAGTATTAAGGTACTTTCACTCGTGTTGCACATAAACAGAATTATTGAATAAATGAAAGCGGTAGATCGATATCTACTTATATTGTAGGTATGTTGAGGGAAAATTCAGTAAAAAATTAAAAATGAAATTTAATATTAATACCATCACGAACGTTTGTTAACTTTAAGTTACAATATGTTGCGTAAATAATCTGTAAAAGCATGAAATGTTAAATTTAATAAAAAACAATATCATCACGAAAATAAAACTAAAAGGTTTTGTATGCCTTTGTTATCTTTTATATTTTTCTGATTAAGTTAGGAGCAGAATTATTTTTTTACTCTACCGCGAGAATTGCACTTATCAAACAATTCTTTAAATGTTTATATGTAATCTGATTATCAGTTACCTATCGCTCAAAACTAACTTTCCGAGGATGTGTAGTGCATATGTACCTTTAGGACGGTCTGACAAATGATCGATTGTTCCGCACCCATCTTAAGAAGACCCCACGTATTCTGAAAACGAACATCAAGTCTGCACAACAAGGATACCCATCGGGTCTGGCTGGACCGGGCGGCAGCCGCCTGAAGCCGCCGGGCGTCGCCTCGAGCCAGTTGTATCGTGTTCTACGCAAGTGTAGTCGTTAATTACTACCAGCTAATTCGAATGAATTGAAACGGTTCACCGTTTCGCGCGGAACTTGTGGAAAGCCGTTTAGGGTAATGGAAGTAAAACTGCTGCATGATAAAAATACAATACGTGAAAACTCGACTCGCAATGGTAGGCAAGGTCAAGGAGTCCATGTTGTACACTAAGTTCCTATATACCTATTATGTACACATTTTACTAGTCCTCTTCCTCTACAAAAGTTTAGTAAAGTCGTTCTTCGCGCGAGTGACTAAAAACACGTGAGCGTAAACCGTAAAATTAGCTTAAAGTCCTTCTTCTCAGTATTTTCTTCAGTAATTATTTTATTAGCACAAAAATAATTTAAAGTCCTTGTTTCTATTACACTTCTCTATCTCGAAATTAAGAGACTGTAAAGTGTGGGTAGGTATATGTAACTGCCTAAGCAAAAACAATGCCATGTAAAAGATAATGATTTTTCCCATAAATAATCTTGTCCTCTAAAAAAACGCCTTAATATTTAAATTGCTTTGAAACCGTCTACTATAGTAAGCCTGTAATATTTTCAGTTTCAAGAAGTTCAGCGTGCTATCATGTGCAAAAGATAAGAAAGAAACAAGATATTCCGATAGAAGAAAGAATAAAAAAGGGGGTTAGAGTAAAATGGTCGCGATCACAACAGGTAAGATACCGGTCGAAAGAATTTATTGGGAAACTACTCGTACCTTAAAAGTATTAAAACGTTGAGGAAGTTCAATTAATTGAAAAAATCTTATTTTTAAATACTAACGTACGTACGTCTATATATATCTATCTACATTAACCGATTTTCTAAAATCACATATTGTAGGTATAGAAATCTTTTTTGTGGCTTTTGTTGTTATTTAAATGGTAAGAAGTTTTGTAAGCAGATCAATGAAAATGAACTGATAACATTATTTGTTGGGAATAATTCCTCTAGCCTCCAACGAATCGGCACGGTATATGTATGTTACAATTCACAATGTACCTTAACTTGTTATTCTTCTTCCTACCATTTGTCCCGGCTTATTGCCATGGCTCATGGCAGCCTGGGGTCCGCACTTGTCGTAGGCACTAGTTTTTACGAAAGCATTTTCCATCTGACCTTTCAACCTAGAGGGGAAACTAGGCCTTACTAATAGACGGAAAGCTTATTACTGCATGTTGGTTTGACCTAAAGTTCCAGGAGAATTTAAACCTTTTCGTCGCCATCGACTTGATATAAAATCAGTACATTTCGTGCCCGTTTCGTTGACCTGGCGGCAATAGGGTTAATTAACATTTTGTTTTCCTTACAAAATGTTTAAAGGGGTTTAGACTATTGTGCAGTAATTGAATGCCTGAAAAGAAGGAGGACCGAATTCAAAAAATGTCCACTACATTTTTAATAAAACAAAGTTTATGTCGTTATGCAACATTTAACAATGTCACTAGATTGAAAATTAAACTGAACATTTACTACACTACATATATTGGGACTATTGGGAGTACTCGTAAAGTTTGGAATTTCCTTAAAGTAGGTAAATAGAGTTTTGTGAAAAACTTTGGTAATGTTTCTTCATTATTTTGTAGCCAAACGAACCTCAGGGATCCACGGTGTCGCTGGAACCCACTCCCGAGCTGACTACCTATGGAGGAATCAAGTTAGGATGGATCCAGGTTTGTGCCACAGTTCTTATTTCCAAAAGTTTTACTGTGTGGACAAAATAGTATCTACAGGAATAAAAATAAAAATAGGAGTAAAGTAAGAAATACCAAGGCGTAGCCGACGTCGACAAACATGTTACTTATCTGAGGCTTTTCTTTTTTTGTTCGACAGTTGTGACGATCGGTTTGGCCTAGTGGGTAGTGACGAAGCTGATGGTCCCGGGTTCAAATCCTGGTAAGGGCATTTATTCGTGTGATGAGCATGGATCCTGAGTCATGTTTTCTATGTATTTAATTATTTCTATATTATATATATCGTTGTCTAAATAAGTAAACGTAAATTTTTTTTTGTATAATTATCGCTTACATATCCCGTATGAAAAATATACTAGTAGCCAAAAGGTCGTACTGGTTCATATCAATAAGCCATGATCTGACTTGAATGAATTGAATATTTCCTGTATTTACACATTTATTTGAACCATCTTCCACATTGTTAACTGACAATTCTTAAACCTACCGATAGTCAGATAAAAGTTGCTGTTAGTTACCGGTAAACTGCGGTTACTTTGATTCGCGGAGAAACATGGTCATCGATTTTTGTGGAATAGGCAGTGGACTTTCGAACGCTAGCTTAAGAATTTTATTATGCGGTTGGCAATCTTGACAGAAATATATCTGAGAGCTGCTATCAAAGTATATTTACGCTACAATCCGTTCTTCAGGGCGTACTGATCCCATGCTTGCTGAATATCTGGGGCGTCATGCTCTTCCTCCGCATCTCCTGGATCGTGGGCCAGGCTGGGACCATGGTCACCATGGCGATTATCCTGGTCTCTGGCGTCGTGTGCGTCATCACAACGCTCTCACTCAGTGCTATATGCACGAATGGACTATTGAAAGGAGGTAATTATCAGAAATTTTGCTTAAGACCTGGCATTGCGCTCACCGCGGCAATCGTCCTTGTCGTTTCGATAGCACCAAATAAATTACCAAAATTTTGATAGAAAAAAAATCATCGACTTTGAGCTGTACGTAGAAAAGAATTTCATTATATACCTAATATCCATAGAATATTAAATACTAAAGCATCCATCAATGTACACGTGAAATGACGTGGTGAGGCTAAGGAAAAGGCAATAAAAATGTCCTATTATAAGTTTAACAAGCAAATTGTTTTTTTTTTGAGCAAATGTATTAGGTTGAGCATGAGCATAACAGCAAATAATTTACAAAAGTATGTATATATATAGGTAGATAAGTATATTATTACATGTAGATAATGACCATTACGCAATTAGAATAAATAGTGAGCATCTGCACTTCTCCCGCGCGACTCCGTATATCGCAACTTCAAGTATTGAGTCGTGCGCGAGAACGCAAGTTCATGCTAGCCGGTCTGTTATTTATCGACTAATAGCGGCTATATGCTTGTCGATCAGGAAGTGAGTTTACAAATGGTGAGTGTGGAGAGTATAGGAAACAGAACACCTCAAATAGATACTGCTTTAAAAAGTCCGAAAGCTGATAAAGCCGGACATATTTTTCAGGAGGCGTGTATTACCTCGTGTCGCGTTCCCTCGGCGCGGAGCTCGGCGCGTCCGTCGGCGTGATATTCGCGTTCGCCAACGCCGTCGCCGCCAGTATGAACACCATCGGCTTCTGCGACTCGCTCAACGACCTGCTGAGAGCGCACGGCCTCAAGATCATCGACAACAGCGTCAACGACACGAGGATCGTCGGCGCCATCGCTCTGTTGGTTATGTGTCTCATATGCGCTATCGGAATGGACTGGGAGACAAAAACGCAGGTTCTTACGTTCATGAGAATCACAATAATTGCATGTTCGAGCGATAAAGAGGCCAGATATCGTAATTTTAATTTTCGCGTTTAGCGATAGGCCTCTGTAAACAAACCGCTTTGATGCAACAATGCAAACAAAAATTGTTTTAAGGCATAGTATGTATAAGTTACTTTATGGTTTATGTGATGTGATAGTGCTGCTCTCTGGCGGTAGAACATTTCAGTAATAATCCTTATTAAAAGGCGGCGGTGTTATTTTTTAGTGTATTATATATATATAGTTAGGTAGATATTTATTGCGCTCTGCATGCTGTTCAAATTCTAGCATCTATTTTAGCTTTATTAGATGTTCATAAGCGCATTGTAACATGCCTACTTGAAAAATAAACTATCTTTATATTTATTATCTACTTTCTTTCAGAACTTTTTAATCGCAGTTATCGTCTTAGCGATCTTCAACTACGTCATAGGGGTCGCCAAGGGACCTGCGAACGACACTGAAATCGCCCGGGGCTTCGTAGGAGTAAACGGTAAAGATATTTTACAGTACATATGGTACTTCTTTCCCGCACGCGTGCGGGAATGAGCACTTTCCGTGCATATGTCAAAACTTTAAAGAGATAGGTAATTCGCAACTCACCGTTTATTTATCACCACTCGTTGCGAATTTTCTATTTTCTGCACTTGTATCGTAAATAACTAACTTTCCCTATACTTGGTGGAGATGCATATTGGTGGGATCGCCAATATTATTTTTTTCTGTTACTTAAGTAAGTACCTAGTAAAGTTTACACATTTCGTATTTTGGGCGACGTCCACGGTACAAGACGGCCTGATTCTAGTACGAACTGACGTTTCTTCAAACAAAAATATATCTTTTGTGAGATCCGATCTATATCGTATCCAGATCCAATTTTTGACGTAGGGTCAGTTGTCCTAGGTTGAAACAAACGGACACAGTGAAACTTTGCAATATCTCGGAAACTAGGTGTTACCAGCTAGTGCCAGCTATCAAGCAAGGACGGGCTCAGGGACCCCCCGCACCTCCCCAATACGCGAACACGCCTCGGGGAAAGAGCACGTTGCTGCGCGCGTTAATATAAATTGGTGTGGCAAAAGTAAGTTGTTTTATTTATTTTTCTCGATTTTTAACCAAGAAATAGAAACGAGTTTGGTGTTATTCAATTTTTTGTTGTGTTCTATGTGTATTAAAGTTTATTTGGAGCTAAATATTTTTAAATATCGTTCACTCTTTGGTGCAGTTTTGTTAAATTGTTTGAATAAACATCCCGTTGTCTCACAATGAAACATGTGTATGTAGTGTACAATGAAACAGGTCTCATGTTCCATTGTATGCTATGTAGTTTTATTGTAGACCGAGTGAGAAATTGCAACAGGTTTCCATTTTTACAATAGTCATAAATTGCAATAGGTTACCATTTTTACAAAATTATCTTAGATTGGTTTTTAAGTTTTTGTGAATATGTTCAGTTCAAAAATTGTTTGTCAAATTCGTTTTATGCCAATAATCTGGAAACCACCTACATACATTGCCTTGAAAAAGGCGGAGTAGTCAATGTTTTATAGAGTGGTTATTAACCCTTTACCAGGCTAAGGGAGATATATTTCCCACATACGGCACTTCAAACTTGTGTTCTATTTTCGATGAGTAAGACTGACATTCGATTTTCATTTTTGAACTGTCAGCCTGATAAAGGGTTAAAAACCTATACCAGTAGAGGGCAGTAGAGCGTTGGCTGCCAACTAGGGATTAACCGAAAACCGGTTAACTGAGATTTTTGGGCTCGGTTAATAACCGGTTTTGCGGATCCATAAACCGATTAATAACCGAAATTTCATTTCTTTCATAATTTGTTTTTGACCATTCTACTTTTGTTTTTTTTCTACACTTTTATCTAAATGATCAACCTACTTGGCCGTATAGCATTGTTTCACTGTTGATTACCAATGCCATTTTTTGTTGACAATGAAACGGCATTGTAACAGTCCAGGTGTTTCACTGAACACCAAGTTCCAGTATACAATGAAACAAAACCATTATTTTTTTAAATAATTAAAGAATTTATGCGAAATTTGTGGAAGTAAAATACCATGAAAGTTTATGATAATTTGTCTATCCTATGGCAACATAATATAAGATACTTAACTTTAGCAACGACTGATATAGGATGGTTTATATGTTGAATGTTTCATTGATGGCAAGGTTTAAGGTCACATGTCTAACATTAAAACAGTCGTACACAATGAAACTTCACGATATTTATAAAACACTATGTTGCCAGAAAGTGTATGATATCAAGCATGGAGATGCTCAAAACCCTCCCGGGCCCACCTAGTTGGCAATAATGCTCCGTGGACATAAAAGGCGTACCTTTCTTGCATCATGCCGTGCACGCCGACCAGATTCTAGATTCACAATGAAACTTTAGTTGTGTACAATGATACAAATCTTTCGCTCTTATATATTTCGGCAATCTTATAAGCGTTCCATATGTCGGAAACCTCTTAAATAACCAATTTCAGGGTAGCACTATTTTCTCCTTTCCTTTCTCATTAATTGATTTAAATTATATGTATTAATGTCACGAATTTATAACACTGTTTCAATGTTTATTAACGATGTTTCAAGGTAGACTAAAATTATTACATTTGTTTCACTGTAAAAATTGGAGTGTTTCATTGAAAACATGCATAAGTTTACAATGAAACAAAACTCATTTTTTTTAAAAAGGTTTATAATACAGAAGCTGTTAAAGATAAGTAGAAATTAAGAATTTCATACGATAGCCAACTAAATTGTTTATGTTCATACGAAATATCATACTCATAACTTTAAAAACAACAGAGATAGGAAGGTTTGAACTTTTGGTGTTTCATTGATCAACAACTTACCCTATATTAAAACTAGAATCAGGCTGACAGTCGTCTGTATATTATGAATAGAACCTATTAAAAAAACTTACAAACAAAGGTATATTCTGTATATTGCCATAAAAGTAACTATCAAGTAACAATCAAGAGACTCACTTTTAAGCTCCATGACGTAGGTAGGTACTAGCCATGCTAAATCTAACTATGATCTAAACAATGTAACCATGTTTCAGCGGACACGATGAAGCAGAACGCAATGCCAGATTTCCGCTTCAGTGAAGGCGTCCACCACGACGTGTTCACCGTGTTCGCGATGTACTTCCCCGCCGTCACCGGCGTGCAGGCCGGCGCTAACATTTGTGGGGACTTGAGGGTATTTATACTCATCTTTAGTAACGGAACTGTTGTTGGCAGCGATATAATGATTCAGCGGATACGATGAAACAGAACGCGATGCCGTACTTTCGCTTCAGCGAGGGTGTTTACCGCGACGTGTTCACCGTGTTCGCGTGTCCCCACCGTCGCCAGCATGCAGGCTGGCGCTAACATTTGTGGCGACTTGAGGGTAGATTTCTATACTAAATTTGGTGCCGATTAAATTATCCCAAATAGGCACATCATATTTAACAACCATTGATTGATTTGTGTAATTTATGCTATTCTATTTTTACTAACCCATGACCCTATGACATGAGCCATGGAATACTGAAACATAAACAAAACAAAAGTAGTCTCAATAGTCATCGTAGTAATTGATATTGTAGTCGTCTTTTCCAAATTATTCATTTTTCCCAAAAATTCAAAGTTATGTTAGTAGCGGGAAACTGCTATATGAGGGCTTACGATGATGAGTGTAGAGAGCCTTGAGACCTTTCTCCAATAAACATAATTTAAGGTACTTTACCTGATTAATCACTATGATGTTTCTCAGGATCCTGCCTCCGCCATCCCAAAAGGCACATTACTGGCGCTTTTAATATCCATGTCGTCCTACGCGCTAATCGCATTGCTCTGCGGTGCTGGCGCCCTACGCGACGCCAGCGGCGACGTCAAGAACCTCACTCATGCTGTGTTGTCCGCCTGCACTCCTAAGTGCGATTATGGCCTGCACCATGATTATGAAGTAATTTACTCAACAATACCAGGTTTTCTCCGCGAAAGTTTAACTGTTCTCGTCCGAAAATTTTGTCCACTTCTGTTCAGCCAAGTTTGCTCGACTGAGCCACAAAAATCTAAGCCTACCCGATTTTTTCACATTTACGAGTGTAATATAGTGTAGGTGGCCTAGCGGTAAGAGCGTGCGACTTGCAATCCAGAGGTCGCGGGCTCAAACCCCGGCGCGTACCAATGAGTTTTTCGGAACTTATGTACGAAATATCATTTCATATTTACCAGTTGCTTTTCGGAAAACATCGTGAGGAAACCAGACTAATCCCAACAAGGCCTAGTTTACCCTCTGGGTTGGAAGAGCAGATGGCAGTCGCTTTCGTAAAAACTAGTGCCTACGCCAAATCTTGGGATTAGTTTTCAAACGGACCCCAGGTTCCCATGAGCCGAGGCAAAATTCGGGTACAACGCGAGGAAGAAGAATATAGTATATTGACTAACTAGCATTAATTATAAACATCCTTGATTAATTATAGACGCTTACAGGTAATGCAACTAATGTCCTGGTGGGCGCCCCTGATCTACGGCGGGTGCTGGGCGGCGACGCTGTCCACCGCTCTGACCAACCTGCTGTCAGTCCCGCGGCTGATCCAGGCGCTGGGCGTCGACCGCATCTACCCTGGCCTCATCTTCTTCTCGAAACCCTATGGCAAGCACGGCGAGCCCTATCGAGGATACGTGCTCACCTTCTTTGTGTCACTGCTGTTTTTGCTCATCGGTAATTTATCTGAAGTTTTAAAGTAATTAGGTGAAAATGTTCCACATCAATACCTACTTAATTAATTGGAACGAAGGACTGCCATGTCATGTCCCCAAAAACCATGAGGAATGTCGTTTCGAAAGGGCTTATTTTTTTAAACTATCAATGCAACTCTGCTTATAACAATAAATTACGCATTTTAATTTAGATTAAAGTTCTAAAAAGTCACTTCTTGTTCTAAAAAAAAAAAAGCTTCAAATGTCGAAGTTAGGAGCAAAACGGCTTATTTATTCCAAATTGTATGTACACAGTGTTCCTAGGCCTATAATCTTATTGCACTTTGATTATATTCTGACTCAGTACCACATGTTTACTTAATCATGTTTATTTATTATGAAGGTTCATTTGAACCATATATATCATCAAAATTGCACTTTTTATTTCATCATACATTTTGTATAATAATTGTATTATACCTGAAATTAAACACCAACATATCATTACTCTTAGTACCTACTTAGTTCTAATTTCTGAATAATAAGTTATCTATTTCATAAAAGTTTATTTCTGATTTTTTTTCGTATCTATCTATCACAAGATTACAACAAAACAACTTAAAAGCGAAGAATAGCTTTGCGATCCTATAGTGAAATAATCTAATTTTTCGGGAGAAAACGTTTTCCACTAACTAAATATTAACAAATCACTTTAATTTTGTTGTCGATCGCTTCAGCATAATGTATTCTATAGTTATAGGTTTCGCTTAAAAATTTTTTTTTTTGTTTTGCAAATTGTGAAAAATAGGAAATCCCATAAACCTAGTTTTTCATTGTGTCAATAACATACTAAACAATCATGGAGAATGGCAAATATTTAGAAGTGGAAAAACGATTTCTCTTTTTGTATGGACCTTCACGTGGTACTTCCCTCTTAATTCCTGAAGTTCGCATCAAATGTAAAATAGTAATTAAAATCATTATTTAGATAGATTAAGAAACGTACACAGTACTATAGCTTTTATGTCAACTTACGTCAGTACAATATCGAAAAGAAAATAATAATTACGAAATAGAAACGGTTTATTTATCATTTTAGTTTATAGAAGAAATAAGCCCTTTTGAATAGTATCGTAATAAATATCGTTTTTAGTCTGGTTCGGAAAAGTAAGTTTTAGTTAGTTACGTTTTACTCTTCTGATGTCTGACCTTTTCGGGGACAGGACTGAAACTGCGATCACTAGCAATTTCTTCTTCCATAACATCGTATCCTCATGTTTGAGTTATGCGATCACTCCCACAATCATTTGTCAACCGCTTCAATGTAAAGTGTAATTCACAGCCGACCTGAACACCATCGCCCCACTGATCTCCAACTTCTACCTGGCCTCGTACGCGCTCATCAACTTTTGCACCTTTCACGCGGCCTTCATTCACCACATCAGCTGGCGGCCCACTTTTCGGGTAGGTACGCAACCCATTTAAACTTGCCTGAAATGCTAAATGCTAATATTGCTAAAATCCTTTTTACTGACCAGTTTACAGTGTTATGCAATGTTCAGTCTCACAAGGGCTAACTACAACTTCAAGAAATAGATGTATTTTTGCCAGTTGGTGCATATCTCCTTCAGTTCAACGAATTTAGGGGTATTCCACGGGAAGGTCGTTTACGTAACGCTTTTGTCTTGTATATGTATGGCAGCAAAGAGAATTGATTATAATAGGGGGTAAAGTCTAAGAAAAAAACATGCCCCTTAGCTTGACATCTAAACCAGATGGCACTATACTGCGCCATATGCTTTGCGGTCACTGAATTGTCAAACGTCAAATTTTGGCAATCAAATTTACCGCAAAATGTATGGATATGTACAGCACCATCTTGTTTACCTGTCAAATTCGAAGCACGAAATTGTCTAAGATTTTACGCATCTTACTCAATCTATGTATCTTTGATGGCAGCTACCTCAATCAAAACCGTAAAGCTAAAATATTACCAGTATAGTCATGAAATATTACCAGACCCAATATCGCTTTCTTAGCATTTTTAGAAGTATTAGATGAATGGCGTTACGTAAGCGACAATTTTAGGAATATGCCATTATACACTTTACAGTTTTACAACATGTGGGTGTCGCTGCTGGGCACGGTGCTTTGCTGCGCCATTATGGTGCTGCTGAGCTGGTCTATGGCCATGACCACGGTGCTAGTTTTCCTCGTGCTATACCTGATCGTGCACTACAGGAAACCCGGTATGATGTGCCTTTATTTATCGTAACTATAAGTACAACCTTTGTCATAGACGATCTCGAACCTGGCCTTCCGTCATCCTATTTGGACTAGTGTCTTTCTACAAGAAATCATATACTTGATGGATACATACTAGTTATGTTTATGTAAACTGCTAGCTTAACAGTCTAGACGCAATGATTTATTTAGTATAAATTGCATTTTGACCCTTGGAGAGCCTTTACACCTCCAAATCTTAATACTATTAATACTCTGACATTGGGGACCTTTTACATCCCCAGGCCCCAGATTTAATGTTATTTTTATTTTCAACCATTGAGACTATACATCTCTGTTGTATTGCAGTAATTATTTTTTTTATGATTATTATAATGTAATGTTTATCCAGGTATTGGCTGTTGTATTTTTTTTTATGTATTTTTCATGTCACTATATGATATATGTTACTATAAATGTTGTATTGACTTGTAAAAGAACTTGCAGAATAATTTTTTGAATTTTGAAAAATATGTTCCCTGGCTTAATATATTTTCAACGTCATCTGGAGGGAGGCATCTGGAGGATTATAGGTAATCAACATCAATATTTGTGACATTATCTATGAAAAGGAACCTTATTGTCGGTGGCGCTTACGCCATTATCAACGATGCTCCCATATTATAAACGCGCTACGCAGTGCGGCGTAAGCGCCATCGACAATAAGGTCCCTTTTCATAGATAATGTCACATTTGATAACGAAAGTTTTTTTAATGGATTTTTAGGGTTCCTTAGTCCACTACGAACTATTTAATAGTTTTGCCATGTCCGTCCCTGTCCGTCCGCGGCTTTGCTCCGTGATAGTTAGTGCTAGAAAGCTGCAATTTGGCAGGGATACATACATTTTGCCCCGAAGGTACCAACAATAAATGTTTTTTTTTCTTTTTATCCCAATGGTGTTGGATAACGTTGTGCAACAACTATTTTTTGATAAAATATATATTTTTGGAAATAATTGCTCCGAAAGAAATAAATATTCCCCAACCCCCTCTAACTTTTAAACCATGAATCCAAAAATATGAAAAAAAATCTTAATACAAAACCTTAATAAATACTTTCAATGCGAACATGATCGATCAGCCGTTTTTTAGTTATTGCAAAAGTCTTATCTTCTTAGTAGAAAGACGTACAATCGCTGCGTACAAAGCGCTGCGAAGGTACTCCCTTATGCTTGTAATACCCCCGTTTAGCCTAATCTGACAGAATGGTAACTACGGAAGCCTGAGCATAGCGCGACATGCTCTTAGCCGATTTTTTTTATTACTCGCCACGAGTCACCTATTGTATCATGTCTGTCTGTATGCAATGCATATGCAGACGCAGACTGGGGCAGCAGCACGGAGGCCCAGCGCTATATTGACATGGTGCAGTCGCTGCTGGAAATCAACCAAAAACACAGGTAAGTCCAAGTAACCCATTTCTTTGACAATAAAAATTTACGTTTTCCGCGGCAGCTGTCAAATTAACTGTTTACTTACTTTTGAATAAGTACCTACACTCTAAGTACTAACCAACAGCCAATCAATAAGCCGTAATTCTAATATACGACGACGATAATTGACGACCGGTTTGGCCTAGTATTACCCTGCTTACGAAGCTGATGGTCCCGGGTTCAAATCGTGGCTAGGGCATTTATTCGTGTGATGAGCATGGATATTAAATTTGTTTCTAAGTCATGGGTGTTTTATATGTATTTAAGTATTTATAAATATGTATATATTATATATATCGTTGTCTAAGTACCCTCAATACAAGCCTTATTGAGCTTACTGTGGGACTTAGTCAATTTGTGTAATAATGTCCTATAATATTTATTTATTTAATATACATTTTGACCTAGTCGCGCGACTATGGAGGTACCAAGTGCAACGGAGTTTATTTCTTGGTAAAAACTGTCCTGTCCTGTGTTTCCCAGTGAGCACACGTCTTAATAGCTACGCTGCCTTTCGTTTATTCAAACAACCGTAAACTGTTATCGCTGCAGTGTAAAGTCGTACAACCCGCAAGTCCTGGTGCTATCCGGGCCAGCGGGGCGACGGCCAGCGCTGATACAAGTAGCCGGCCTCATCACTGGCGGCACTTTTAGTCTGCTGGCGGAGCTCCATGAGGTATTATCACTCACACTCTGTTGCTTACCTAGCTGCACTAGCTTGGTCTGTCTCTGAGTAGGCAACGCATTTTATTAACAAAATGAACAATACATTATATAACTAGAACTAGTCATATAACATATCCGTTTCTAAAACGTACCAAAATTACCACAGAATACTGTCAATATTTGGTTTTGTAATTTGACTATAAAATAAATATATCTATTACAAAATAACTCCAATATCAATCCTACCTTCCACAATTACTCTCCAACAGTACAGGTTATCCTCGGCGGATCGTGAAGCACGCATCGCGTCATCCTACCGATGGCTGCGCGCAATGAACATACGCGGGTTCGTCACGCTGATGGACGACAGCAAGTTCGAGACCGGAGTCCGAGCGCTGCTCCAGGCCTCTGGGCTTGGAGGCCTCGCACCCAACATCGTGCTGCTCGGGTATAAGTACGACTGGACGCAGGCGAGCAATACAGAGGTCTATGTCAGGGTTGTACGGTAAGTTACGGTATGTCATCTGCGCTTTGAGCCTCAAAGCTTGACTATAAAAAATGTTGAAATCTCAAAACCTTCAATATATGTACATCTGAAATTCATACTCGTAAGAACCACGAACCCTGCACATACAATTTGCAAACATATTATATTATGTAGTAATTTGAATAATAAACTGAATAATTGCAGGCTAGCCTTCGAGCATAAGCTTGGTGTGACGATCCTCCGCACGCCGGCCGAGCACCGCGCCAGCGAGAGCGTGCGCCTTGAACCCACCAGTTCATCGTCTCTTACGCGGCCCAGCATGAGGGAGATCCAAGAGCTCATGTACCAGGACTCTGACTTCTCCTTCGTCGATACATTGCATGAAACAAGTACCTATTTACTTTTCAAGTTTACGAATCTTTCTTTAGAGTATTCCAAACAAACAAAGGTATTATTTCAAATGGAATGGAAAAAAACATCGAGGTACAATAAGTATAGAGATGAAATGGTAGAGCCGGCAGATGACCGAACGAGATGCTCTTATGGAACTTTCAGTAGGAGTAGCAGAGAAAGTGCTATGATTGTTTGATCTTGTCACAGTTTCATTTTTTTCATTCCCCACCGTAAATTTTAGTATAGCTTATGGTGGGCCCGTAACCCGACTAATTTACGTAGGTTGTTTTTGAATGTTGTCAGGAATATTAAAATGTATTTGGCGCATTGCGTATGTTATGTCCCTTACGGGCGCATGCGTGTAGCACACCTATTTGATCCTCCCATCTACGTGAAAAATTGAGTTTTCTCCGTCATTTTATAACGATTGTAATTAGTAAATATAGTTAGGTACCTCTCTGACATGTTTTAGGACCATGATATCAGTTTATTTTTTTTATACTTATACAGTGCTGTGCTGTGTAGCATCAGTGGCGGATTAACCGAACAGCAGAAAAAGCATATGCTAAGGGCCCCGCGCCTAAGGGGGGCCCCGCGCTCCGACCCTGACCATGCGATTTCGGCACGCGGAACCGGCCAAGTTCAAGTAGAACTCGCACTCCGCGGATCCTGTATTATCACATTATATTTACAATGTATTTGTTTCGTAAGTCAGTAACAATATTGATCAATTATTATTATTTGTTATTATCCTGTAAATTTTTCTTTATGACGATACGAAATTTAAATAATTTTTAGGCTTACGCAAAGACCAAGAGCAGAGTTTAGCATAAAACCGAAGGTGCAGAGTGTCTCAAAACTTTTGTGCATGGCTAAGCTGCAGGAAACAGCAGAGCTCGGAAACGAACAAAAGAAGATACTGTGTTAAAAAACAAACATATTAGTGAAAAGCAAGGAAGGACGATTTATTTATTATTTCAAATAACAAATTGCACCTTACAGCTAATGCCTATAATGATGATCAGCTTTGAACCCGTAGTAGGCCAAAGGACGCGCTCCTCTACGGCTGGCCGGGCGCCCGAAATATGCAGAGTTGCTGCAAAGCCGTTATAAAAAGAAAACAGCGGGGCCCTTATGCAGGGCTTTGCATTCGCGTAGGCCGGATGTAAAGCCCTGCATAGGGCCCGATACCCAAAGTATCCCAGCAAGTCGTACTTTCGAGCAAGAACTAAGGCCGAGCAGCAGGCGAGCCGAAATCTAAAAATTCGCATACTAGGGAAAAAATCGGTGACAATACAGGTAAGGAGGAAACCTATGTAAAAGATAGGAAATGTGATAAGATAACACATCTTCATTAAGTTTAGGCTTTTTGAAAATGGCAAAAAAAGAAACAAATAAAAAATCGGAATTCCTTAAAATAAATAAATAAGAAAAATACTCCGGATTTTAAATGACGTCATATACCTATAGTTCGTGTCATCCACGAAGACGCGCCCCGCCCTTCTTCCTAATCGCTTCTAGTACAAATCTGCAACTTTTTGCCAATGTAGTATAGTTATGTCTACTAATTAATGTGTATAGACAGAACTACTATAGTAGTAAAAGGTTGCATACCACACTTGTAGGTACTATAGTTTTCTATAGTTTTCATTGAAAGTATATATTAAGCTTTAATTTTTTCTTTCGGAGCGATTATTTCCGAAATAATAAATTTATAAAAAAAAGGTTTTGAAGACCGTTACTCGTTTTGAAAGACCTTATCCAACCATACGCCACACTGTAGGGTCAAAGCAAAAAAAAATTAAGAAAAAACATTTTGTATGGGAGGTACCCAAATTTTTTTTATAAGTAGTTTTTATTTTACCGTACTGTCGCAATGCATAATTTATGTATCCATGCCAAATTACAGCTATCTAGCACTAACGATCATGGAACAAACCCTCGGACAGACGGACATGGCGAAACTATAAGCATACACTGCATAACATGTTACAAACTAATCGAGAACTAGTCAATAAAAATTAAGACATCGTAAAAATGTTGTGATGGTACTGAATTCTCGGGGTGCGAGTCCGACTCGCACTTAATCTTTTTTTTTTTCAAACTAGGGGGCCCCGCCAGCTATTGTGCTAGGGGCCCCGCGCCTTCTTAATCCGCCCCTGTGTAGCATATAGCTCTGTGTTTAATATTATTTACGTTAAATATTTTCAGTAAAAAGAGAATCGACCCATGGTAAGGATCTGAAGACCCCAAGCGACTCATTTAAAATCCTTGAAGCAGAGAGTTACATGACGCCGCTGTCTGCTTCCGGACCCTATAAACCCATGCAACTTCAACAAGTAGGTCTTACTGCAAAATAAATCGTTAAGAAAACTTTCAATTGAACATTTTGAAAGAAATTGGCTCTCAATGTACCTACCAATTTATTTACTGGATTGTTTAACGTCCGCGCTTATCATTTTTATCAACCTATTACCCTTAATAAAATTTACCATTACTGTTTAGAGTGGCGCTCCATATCCCTTCAAGTGGCGGCAGTGAATTCGTGAAAAGAAGTAGCCTGGCCCCGTTAGGTGGTCAGCGCGGTTTTGGAGAATATTACAAATTCAACTATTTAGACCTAGTTTATCTATCAATAAAAGTATATTGAAGCATATATCGATAGAATCATCATTAAATACGCTATTCGAATAGAACAATTAAGTGATTGTATTTTTTATGCATTTCGCCCCGTGAGTGGTGGGCCGCCACTTGAAGGGATATTTTGTCACTTCAAAATCTGTGTATAACAAGCAACGACTAGCTTGGACGGGCTATTACTACGATGTATGTGTGTTCACTTCCAGGGAATGTTGGACGCGTGGTGGCTATACGACGACGGCGGGCTGAATATCTTGCTGCCGTACATCATCGCGACCCGCGGGGCGCACGCGCCGGTCCAACTGCGTATTCTAGCGCTCACCCGGCACACCCGCGACAGAGCCGACGCCGAGAACCAGTAAGAACTCGTGAAAATTTGGTCTTTATACTCGTACATAGGTATCAGTGAGCGGATGCGAGTCCAGATATAATATTGGCAGGGACATCTTGCATGCACTCGCTCGATCATTCGTTTGCGCAAGAAACGCGTGCAACCTATCTATATTACGCGCGAGAGAAATCATTTAAGAAGAACAGAATAGAAAAATAGGTATCTGGTTGTTTATTTGTTATTCGTATACACGTAGGCTAAAAATCACCGATGTGCGATTTTGTACGCAACAGTGTTATAAATGTGTATGTGTTCATGTCTACAGGTTAAAGAGTCTCCTGGCGAAGTTCCGCATCAGCTACGCGTCGCTGACTCTCCTGAGCGGCGTGGGCGACACGCCCGCGCCCGCCACTTGGGACCTGTTCCACTCGCTCATACACCGACATGCGCCGAGTAGAGGTAGGTATCGCTGTTTACCTATTCTTCTAACAGGAACATACACAGACTGGGTCACTACCGTGAGCATCAAAACTCGATAAATGTATCAGCCATCTCCCTGACACTCGAATAATGTAAGTTGTCGCTTCGGCCCCTGCAATTCTTCAATCGTATTTGACTTTAAACATCCCGTGAGCAAGATGCAAGGGCAGAAGCGACAACTTACATTATTCGAGTGTCAGGGAGGTGGCCGATACCTTTTTAGGGTTCCGTAGCCAAATGGCAAAAAACGGAACCCTTATAGATTCGTCATGTCCGTCTGTCTGTCCGATGTCACAGCCACTTTTTTCCGAAACTATAAGAGCTATACTGTTCAAACTTGGTAAGTAGATGTATTCTATGAACCGCATTATGATGTTTACACAAAAATAGAAAAAAAAAAAACAATAAATTTTGGGGGTTCCCCATACTTAGAACTGAAACTCAAAAAATCTTTTTTCATCAAACCCATACGTGTGGGGTATCTATGGATAGGTCTTTAAAAATGATATTGAGGGTTCTAATATCATTTTTAGGGTTCCGTAGCCAAATGGGAAAAAACGGAACCCTTATAGATTCGTCATGTCCGTCTGTCTGTCCGATTCTGTCACAGCCACTTTTTTCCGAAACTATAAGAGCTGTACTGTTCAAACTTAGTAAGTGGATGTATTCTATGAACCGCATTAAGATTTTCATACAAAAATAGAAAAAAAAAACAATAAATTTTGGGGGTTCCGCATACTTAGAACTGAAACTCAAAAAAACTTTTTTCATCAAACCCATACGTGTGGGGTATCTATATACGTGTGGGATAGGTCTTCAAAAATGATATTGAGGTTTTTAATATCATTTTTTTCTAAAATGAATAGTTTGCGCGAGAGACACTTCCAAAGTGGTAAAATGTGTCCCCCCCCCCCCCCTTAACTTCTAAAATAACAGAATGAAAAATCTAAAACAAATATATGATATACATTGCCATGTAAACTTCCACCGAAAATTGGTTTGAACGAGATCTAGTAAGTAGTTTTTTTAATACGTCATAAAATTTAAAAAAAATATTTTTCATCAAACCCATACGTGTGGGGTATCTATATACGTGTGGGATAGGTCTTCAAAAATGATATTGAGATTTCTAATATAATTTTTTTCTAAACTGAATAGTTTGCGCGTGAGAACCTTCCAAAGTGAAAAAAAGTGTGTCCCCCCCCCCTGTAACTTCGACACATAATTAAAACTATTAGAACGCCAATTGACTTTGATCCTTATTCTTTCACTGATATGTGTTAAATTTGTTAAATATCAAAAAGTGGCGCCATCTTACCAGGCTTGCTCGAAACGATGCACTTTTCGATATTTAACAACTTACAAAACCGTACAGAAATAACACTTCCTACAAAACTGGAGTTGTACAACGATTCAGGGACAAATCATGCTGTCTCTTTCTAATGTATGGCACAATCCCTTTCGGTTATTTAGGGTTTTCAAAATTCAAGTTAAGTCAAGAGCTAGAGCGAACAGAGCCAAGAATGCCCGAATTGTCTAGTGTCCCCCCCCCCCCCCCACTTATAATTACTATACTAACACATAATATTCGCACGTTACAATGAGCATTGCATTGAATGGAATCAAGGGTTAAGTAGCTAATATATCGAAGTTTTTGTTCTAGAGTGTTTGGTAAACGAGGCTGATCTGACGCGATGGGAAGCGAAGACGAGCCGACAGCTGCGCCTGCGCGAACTACTGCTCGAGAACTCGAGCAAGTCTTCCTTCGTCGTTATGAACCTGCCCGTGCCTAGAGAAGTGAGTACTAGAATATTTTAGTGTGGTCGTTTGTGACAGACATTGTTTTTATACATTTGTTTTTATTTATTAGATTTTGTGCCTTATTGTGATAGGCACCTACCTATACCTATCATACACTACCTGATCAAAAAATTTAAATTACCTGCAGAATTGACATATAACGTTGTGCGTTCCTAAAAAGTCGATTTCTTTAATAAGCCTATTGGGTTTATTCCAGGGCCTCCCGGCGCCTCTCTACATGGCGTGGCTGGAGATGCTGAGCCGGGACATGCCGCCGATGCTGTTCGTGCGAGGCAACGACCAGCCAGTACTCGCACATGAGGCTTAGTCAATGAATCCAACCGTAAACTGTAATGTAAGCGTACTCTCTGTCTGAGTCGGAA
This sequence comes from Cydia pomonella, assembly GCF_033807575.1. Lineage (NCBI taxonomy): Eukaryota > Metazoa > Arthropoda > Insecta > Lepidoptera > Tortricidae > Cydia > Cydia pomonella. Next base: position 12,144,762 of record NC_084719.1, on the reverse strand, counting down.
ATCACAAAAAAAATGTAATTTTACTAGCCTGATAATAAAATTATAATTAAATGATAACTTGAAAGTCTAAACAGACAGCTTATTTGAGAGGCATAAATATTGCGAATTAAAAAACATCCTTGTGATACCACTCGCTGGTCAATCTAGCATAGGTAGTCAGGACTACGACTGACCAGGAACAACTTATTTTTTTTTTTAATATGTTATTGATTGATATGATATTAGATACATAAGCGTGTGCGAGTATTTATCAATATTATTGAAAAATATAAATAGAAGATAAAAAATATAATAAGACAATGAATCCAAATCTAAACTGAAGCTAACGTATTGAGTGGAATAGTATTGATGTGTACTTTACTGATCAAAAAATGCGCGGTCATGCCAAGTTCTTTCTAGATTCCTAACTGCTGCCTTGTAGATTCAAGTTTTCAATTCGGAAAACATGAATCTAGAAGACTTGGCAAAGAGTAACGTAAGAGGCATGGTTTGAGTATTTTTTATTATTTTCCGTCCGATAAAAAAATTGTTCTATGGAAATAGTAGTCAGTCGAGACAAGTGCGTCCATAGAGGCAATTGCGCCGACTGACTTTACCTGCCTAGTAATCTGTGATATAAAATAAATGAACTGTTAAATGCTTTGCAAATTGTGATAAATAAAACTACATAAGTTCAATATATTACATTTTTTTTATTTCACACGTATTTCACAAGGGTTTTTAATTTAGAATAAAAACAGAAAATAAAATATTTACAAATACAAGAATCAACAGTGGCTCCGAGTAACAACTATAATAAGGGTATATTAATTACTATAAGACATGGAAGTTCATAATGCTCCATACATTTCATAAGGAAGTTTACATTGAATGACACATCAATTAAAAAATAATGGCGAGTTGTCTATGTTAGACATGATACAGGACTGAGACGATTTCGAATCCAACTAACTTGTGTGCTATTTTATTTACATCGTGTCTATTTTATTTGATCATCGACTCAATGGAGTGGTAAGCTTGTCGACTACCAACCGATTGTCATTTAAATCTCAAATTTGATTAATTGAAATAAAATCAAAATTCCAACTCGAAAACGACATATGCTGACATTATCTGACGTTGCAATTGCATTGTCTTTGCATGGTTCACAAATTAACAGTTAGCTTTGTGGACAATGGCACATGGTATATACAATTATTATCATTTGTTTGAGGTAGCAATGCTTTATTCTCTTCTCTCTTCTTCTTTAGCCCTTTCTCAATTTTAGAGATCTCTAAATTTTTGCCATTCTGGTCTATTTTGCGCTCGTATGTACCCATTTCGATGCAGCAAAGCATTGCAGTATAAGTAGTATAACTAATTTAAACGCTTTACATGATAAATATTAAATGGGCGTCCGTTAGCTAGCGCGGTTGCACAGAGCGGATGGGAGAGTTAACGAAAAATAGCATTAGCAACGCTGACGCGGACGCGTGCAAGTGCGACTCATTTTACCTACAATGTCACCTGCGTGCGTGTGCCCGCTCCGTGCGTCCGCGCTAGCTAGCGGACGCCCTATAATGTTGAAACTGTTGTGCTATTAATTCTGATTATGAATAAATTTATAGCATATAAGTTAGTTGGACTGAAACATTTTGCTTGCCACCTAGTATAAATGAAGACGTCTACTGCGATATGTAAGTTACGTGAAAGGACGGCGATTTAAAATATAAGTACGATACCCTTGCAACGCGCGTAATCGAAAAGCATGTTAGTATTGTTAAAGAACATTGTAACTTAATTCGTAGTCATTAAAGTGTATTCTTGTTCCAACAATATGACAAACTTTATATTTATTTTAACATAACTTGCCTTTTGGTTTTACGCGTTTTAAAGGAACCGTACGACTCTTTAAAGATATGTTGTAGCATTCCGTTGGAAAAATAAATACTATTTACTCCGATTCACTAAATGCAATTCAATATACTGTTTGCGAACAAAACCAATATTCGATTTACATGGGGATGCAGTGCGTCCCTAGTCCGGGTCGTCTATAATTTTGGAACATATCAGATACATGGTACTCAGTCTATCTATATAATTATTAAGGTACATTACTCGATGATGCTTAGTACGGTGCGTAGCTACGATGGAGGCATGAGCTGCCAGTTTTCGTGCGTAGTGCATGGAGACAATCCGGATTGTCGAGTCATGAATGATTTAATTCTACCAGCACCTCGACGTATAAAAATCGTATCAAACGTTTGATAACTCGCTGGTGTCTGTTGATCACACGGCAGGCGGCGCGGCCTCCGGGGCGCTTCCGTGCTCGGCCTCGGTCTCCAGGACACACTGCTCGCTGCGTACAGTATGGATACGATACTACTATCCGTTAGGCCATGACACTGAAGACCAAGAGAACTTCCCAATAATAAGCAATAAAGTGCAAACCAATTTCACGAAACAAAATAACTCATTTAATGAGAACTGATATTGACTCATTGTGCATATTTAAATTGGCACATTTCATTTTTTCTGTAATCTAACAGTGAAGAAAAGATATCTATCTATGTAGATGGAATGGAAACTACGAATTACTGCACGGTCTCTCACTGCAAACTTCTGTAGGTAGTAATCTTATAAGTCTTACACTGAATCTCTTATAGGTTTATAGTCCGTTTGCACCGACTTGGTAATGACAATATATGAGGACTTGACAATATATGACTACCTGCATTCGGTTAACGGCCTTCCTGGATTTGTGCTCGGCCGTTCAATCACATGACTATTTTAATTAGCCTGATTGCCGGAAGCGCCCCGCGCTACGACAGGCGAGTCATCCATGCCACGACCGCGCCGCTAAATATTTATCCAAACAAATAAACATACACATACATAACTAATACATAAATTACAGACGAAAAACTTCACACAGCCATACATCATTTATAAATAAATAATCGTAATAAAAACCCTAAATAATTATGGAAATATTTTTGGTTACAAAGATTTTTTAAATATGCAAAATAAATACTCGATTCACGAGGTTTCCTTTCCAAATACAATATTGATCTAGTTCAGTTCTTATTCGTGCTAAAGGAACGTTCTCAATCGTATGTATATTTTTGTAATCACTAGAACTTATGCTAGAAGGCAGCGCTCGAGTTGATCACCGTCGACTGGAGCTGGAAACTTGAGTCGTTTTGTTATTAGGGCTTGTCCCGCGCTTTCGTCAGGCAAGCAACTCGCGTACATCCTGTATAACTTTATTTGGCCAAACTGGGGCGTACATACAGTCAACAAACTCTGAGCCCTCGGAACTACGTCACACTGACATTAAAAAACAAATCGTAAGGCATCTCTTACTACCTGTCAAATTTGACATGGTTCCGTGATTCACAGAGTTCCATTTTACATCAAAAGACGTGGTTCACATCTATGGCGATATCACAACGGTTTTAAGTCCGGTTTCAGTTCCTTGAGAGCACATAATAGTTCACTTCCACGTAATTCTAATGAACACAGTTCACTTTTGTGCTAAGATTCCACTACATATCCGGATGGAGTCTGTTGCAACGTTGCAAAAATACGAAGGACGAAGTAGCACCACACTTTTAAACGCACGGTTTGCAGTACACAACGTAGACAATATCTGAGTAACCGACAATTTCCAGTCATGTGCCTCTCAAAATTCACACAAACAGGAAATACGATAGTGTAGGCCACTTTTTGAGCTCTGACACGGTAGGGTCGTCCGAAGCGAAGGCAGACATTTTTGCAATCGAGCATTCACACGGCATTGACAATTATGCGATTCGAAACGGCGGTTCACAATCGCGATTGAACGGCTCGAAACAGGATTGCGCGACTCGATCCTGCGACGACGCGACTCGAGTCGGCGTGGAGTGCGCGCGGCGCTCACAGAACGGCGCAGGAATGGTGCGACAGTCTTCATTCGGACTCGTCTTCGTTGTCGTCGTCGAAGCCGGACAGGTCAGCAGATTCTAAGTAGCCATTTTGCACCTGAAATATAAAATATGCATGGTTGCAATGACTCGATTTAAAAGTAGTGGAATAGGCAGACTCTTGGGGTAGGAATTGGGACACCAAAACTCCGTGTCAGCGTTTCATAACTGCATTGTATTAACTTATGTATATACGTGTTACACGCTACTCACAATCTCCCCCATGAATACAATTCTTAACTATATATATACTTAACATACGTGTCAAAAGAGTGAGTCTCTTAACGGGTGGAGGCGCACTATCTCATTCTAATATGCTGGCCACTTAAGATCTACAAACGTGTTGATATGAGTGCCTATCGCAGTAGAAACCGGATGGCACCTACATGTAACTACCCTCTCAATTTTGATATGTCAAAATAAAGATTCAAAAGCATGGAAGGCCATTTTAGGCCTCTACAGTGCGGCTAATGGTTAGAAAAAATAAGACAACCTGTGGTACGAGTACTTAAAAAAAGAATAAGTTAAGCTAAGGCTAAGTATACATAAGAATAAGTTAAGCTAAGGCTAAGTATATACTAACCGCGTACTCCAGCACGGCCAGGTGGCAGAACACGTACTGGTCGGGCATCTGTATGGAGTGCGCCCGCTGCGCGCGCACGCGCTCCACCGTGCCGCGCACGTCCACCGTGCGCTCCGTCGCCGGTCGCATGGCTCACATGTCTAGCGTCGAGCATGTTCCTGTAGTATATACTAACCGCGTACTCCAGCACGGCGAGGTGGCAGAACACGTACTGGTCGGGCATCTGTATGGAGTGCGCCCGCTGCGCGCGCACGCGCTCCACCGTGCCGCGCACGTCCACCGTGCGCTCCGTCGCCGGTCGCATGGCTCACATGTCTAGCGTCGAGCATGTTCCTGTAGTATATACTAACCGCGTACTCCAGCACGGCGAGGTGGCAGAACACGTACTGGTCGGGCATCTGTATGGAGTGCGCCCGCTGCGCGCGCACGCGCTCCACCGTGCCGCGCACGTCCACCGTGCGCTCCGTCGCCGGTCGCATGGCTCACATGTCTAGCGTCGAGCATGTTCCTGTAGTATATACTAACCGCGTACTCCAGCACGGCGAGGTGGCAGAACACGTACTGGTCGGGCATCTGTATGGAGTGCGCCCGCTGCGCGCGCACGCGCTCCACCGTGCCGCGCACGTCCACCGTGCGCTCCGTCGCCGGTCGCATGGCTCACATGTCTAGCGTCGAGCATGTTCCTGTAGTATATACTAACCGCGTACTCCAGCACGGCGAGGTGGCAGAACACGTACTGGTCGGGCATCTGTATGGAGTGCGCCCGCTGCGCGCGCACGCGCTCCACCGTGCCGCGCACGTCCACCGTGCGCTCCGTCGCCGGTCGCATGGCTCACATGTCTAGCGTCGAGCATGTTCCTGTAGTATATACTAACCGCGTACTCCAGCACGGCGAGGTGGCAGAACACGTACTGGTCGGGCATCTGTATGGAGTGCGCCCGCTGCGCGCGCACGCGCTCCACCGTGCCGCGCACGTCCACCGTGCGCTCCGTCGCCGGTCGCATAGCTCACATGTCTAGCGTCGAGCATGTTCCTGTAGTATATACTAACCGCGTACTCCAGCACGGCGAGGTGGCAGAACACGTACTGGTCGGGCATCTGTATGGAGTGCGCCCGCTGCGCGCGCACGCGCTCCACCGTGCCGCGCACGTCCACCGTGCGCTCCGTCGCCGGTCGCATGGCTCACATGTCTAGCGTCGAGCATGTTCCTGTAGTATATACTAACCGCGTACTCCAGCACGGCGAGGTGGCAGAACACGTACTGGTCGGGCATCTGTATGGAGTGCGCCCGCTGCGCGCGCACGCGCTCCACCGTGCCGCGCACGTCCACCGTGCGCTCCGTCGCCGGTCGCATGGCTCACATGTCTAGCGTCGAGCATGTTCCTGTAGTATATACTAACCGCGTACTCCAGCACGGCGAGGTGGCAGAACACGTACTGGTCGGGCATCTGTATGGAGTGCGCCCGCTGCGCGCGCACGCGCTCCACCGTGCCGCGCACGTCCACCGTGCGCTCCGTCGCCGGTCGCATGGCTCACATGTCTAGCGTCGAGCATGTTCCTGTAGTATATACTAACCGCGTACTCCAGCACGGCGAGGTGGCAGAACACGTACTGGTCGGGCATCTGTATGGAGTGCGCCCGCTGCGCGCGCACGCGCTCCACCGTGCCGCGCACGTCCACCGTGCGCTCCGTCGCCGGTCGCATAGCTCACATGTCTAGCGTCGAGCATGTTCCTGTAGTATATACTAACCGCGTACTCCAGCACGGCGAGGTGGCAGAACACGTACTGGTCGGGCATCTGTATGGAGTGCGCCCGCTGCGCGCGCACGCGCTCCACCGTGCCGCGCACGTCCACCGTGCGCTCCGTCGCCGGTCGCATAGCTCACATGTCTAGCGTCGAGCATGTTCCTGTAGTATATACTAACCGCGTACTCCAGCACGGCGAGGTGGCAGAACACGTACTGGTCGGGCATCTGTATGGAGTGCGCCCGCTGCGCGCGCACGCGCTCCACCGTGCCGCGCACGTCCACCGTGCGCTCCGTCGCCGGTCGCATGGCTCACATGTCTAGCGTCGAGCATGTTCCTGTAGTATATACTAACCGCGTACTCCAGCACGGCGAGGTGGCAGAACACGTACTGGTCGGGCATCTGTATGGAGTGCGCCCGCTGCGCGCGCACGCGCTCCACCGTGCCGCGCACGTCCACCGTGCGCTCCGTCGCCGGTCGCATGGCTCACATGTCTAGCGTCGAGCATGTTCCTGTAGTATATACTAACCGCGTACTCCAGCACGGCGAGGTGGCAGAACACGTACTGGTCGGGCATCTGTATGGAGTGCGCCCGCTGCGCGCGCACGCGCTCCACCGTGCCGCGCACGTCCACCGTGCGCTCCGTCGCCGGTCGCATAGCTCACATGTCTAGCGTCGAGCATGTTCCTGTAGTATATACTAACCGCGTACTCCAGCACGGCGAGGTGGCAGAACACGTACTGGTCGGGCATCTGTATGGAGTGCGCCCGCTGCGCGCGCACGCGCTCCACCGTGCCGCGCACGTCCACCGTGCGCTCCGTCGCCGGTCGCATAGCTCACATGTCTAGCGTCGAGCATGTTCCTGTAGTATATACTAACCGCGTACTCCAGCACGGCGAGGTGGCAGAACACGTACTGGTCGGGCATCTGTATGGAGTGCGCCCGCTGCGCGCGCACGCGCTCCACCGTGCCGCGCACGTCCACCGTGCGCTCCGTCGCCGGTCGCATAGCTCACATGTCTAGCGTCGAGCATGTTCCTGTAGTATATACTAACCGCGTACTCCAGCACGGCGAGGTGGCAGAACACGTACTGGTCGGGCATCTGTATGGAGTGCGCCCGCTGCGCGCGCACGCGCTCCACCGTGCCGCGCACGTCCACCGTGCGCTCCGTCGCCGGTCGCATAGCTCACATGTCTAGCGTCGAGCATGTTCCTGTAGTATATACTAACCGCGTACTCCAGCACGGCGAGGTGGCAGAACACGTACTGGTCGGGCATCTGTATGGAGTGCGCCCGCTGCGCGCGCACGCGCTCCACCGTGCCGCGCACGTCCACCGTGCGCTCCGTCGCCAGCCGCATCGCGCAGATGTCCAGTGTTAGGAACGTGCCTGTAACATAACATCCATAATCCGTGCGGGAAAGTAGTACCATATGTACTGTAAAGTATAATGTTCAGTTAGTTTCGATTCCGTTTATAAAAATTCATTAATAGTGACTCGCGACATGATATACTTATCACACCTAAAAAAAAACACATACCCGTGCGACCAATGCCAGCAGAACAATGCACCACTATGGGCGGCCCTCTACTGTGTCCCGCCCATGCATCTCCAAGTCTGAAATATAAATAAATAAATTTAATAAAGACCCTTATCATCCCTCTCTTTTCAAATAGCTCATTCGATAGCTTCTATGCTTTTTTACTATAAAGGTACCCCTAGTTGCAAACCAAAAGAAGTGAATCGCAGCTTAGCTTCGATCCTACGTACTGAATTTTAACCGGTCAAATAACGTAAGACAGCGCATGGTCACGAATCATGCCGCCCCTCAAACAACAAACTAAGAGCAGGTACACGACAATATACTCACTCGGCAAGCGCTCGAGCTTGGGCCCGGCGCACCAGCTGCAGGAAGCGCAGCACGGGCGCGGCGCGGCCGCCGCCGGCGCCGCCCGCGCCGCCCGGCACGCCGTAGTCCGGCCACCGCGTGTACTGCCCGTGCCACACGCGCCGCGATTGCTCCGTCTGCAGATACATTAGCCATACCATATACCATAGACATTAGCTTCTAGCGAACTATTCTATCATACATATACACAGTTGGTGAGAACGTCACGAAGACACCAAGCACACAACATACAGTCGAATTCTCAAACGTCTTTACAAGCCAACGTCACAAAAATATATTTACACGCCTCTAAGACACTAACAATAAGGTCGACTGTACATCATAGCCAACTCACCCTCAGATCGGTGAGCACTAGATGCGTCACAGTATAATCATCCTCCTGCTCAATGGCCTCAGCAGTAACTGCGAAGCCGCCATGTACCGCTCGAGTGTCGACGGCGACAGGGAAGTACTGGCCGCACTTGACGCGGCCGCGCTCCACGGCGCGCGTCGTCATCACGATCACGAGCGTGCCTTGCTCCCACACCATGCGCCAGAAGTCGCCAAACGTTTTGGGGAGGGGTCCTGAAAACAAAATAATATTAAGTCAAAACACGGGTTAAATCAAAGACATACATAATTTTTAGAATGTCTATGTCCGTACAATATGGTGAATATTACTCGCCAGTGCTAAGTGTGGACTGCAGAAGAGACAACAACTTCAACTTCAATATGCAAATAAATAGGGATCATCCATAAATCACGTCACACAAATTTAAAGATATTTTTTCACCCCTCCTTGTCACAGCTAGTCACATTTGGCAAACGCATCCCCCTTTTGTGACTTCACATTTTTAGCAACTTTGGTTTCTACGAAATTACAATTTGGATTAGGTATTATTATTTAAATACAAAATATTTTCAATAAAAGCAATGTAAAAAAAAAATATAACACGAAACAGACCAGGAATAAAAATCATATATGTACATAACAAACGATTGTCATTACAAAAAGTAATTATTTAACTGCAGAGCGAATAAAGAAAATCGAAACAATTTTCGGTTAGAGATAAAGTTAAAGTGACGTCACAAAGTTTGTGCTTACCCCCTCCCTGTTGTCACATGTCACATTTCGACCCCCTCCTTCACGCTAAACATGGGTCGTAATTAATGGATGATCCCAAGGAAAAGTTATAATGTATATAATATGTAAAGAAGAATTTAATTTGACACATAAGCGCGATATTTCGCAAATTGAACTTACTCGTATTTACACATATTCAATTAAGTAAAACACACAAGTTCACCCGTATAATCAAAACGAGTGTGTATTTAGGCAACTTGTAACATAATGGGTATGTTTACCGCGGATCATTTGCGTACGTCACTCTTGTTAGTAGGCGCCGTTACGGCTATTGGAAAACTATTAACGGTAGACATTACAGGCACTGGAGGCATTTATTACGTCTTTATGACTAAGTACGACTGCGAATTATAGGTACTCTAAGTTGTACAATGTTAGGTACGTACCTACTTAACTCTTCATTAAATACCATCAGAATATCAGTCGCTTTCATTTAATAAACGTTCAGAGCATTCAAGACGAGTAATGCTAAAATTATTATTTTATATTAAAGGAATGATAAATGGGTCTCTTATACAGTACCTATTACAAATGATTTTTACTCTCCCGCATCTCATAATACCAAAGAAGAGCGTTAAGTAGCATATCTACCGTCGAGACCGAAAATAACCGCGTGGAAAATTCATATGAACCAAATAATTGTTTCATTACCGATGAAATTTCCTGCTCCGTTCATCCGTTGACGTAGCTTACCGGTGGAAGTACCAGTATTCACCTATTCTAAGACTCAGAAATTCGTGGAAATTTAATTTCCCGAACAGTTGAAGCGCGAAATTTGCTCAGTGGCGATAAACCGGGCATCAATCACCGCTGACCGAACGCAGCCGATGGCAGCGCGCCAACAGCACCGTCTCCTGCCAAAACGCTACTGTTCCAGGGTTCCAAGAACATATCGTTGATGGAATGACAAAGTAAGTGCTGATTCGTCTTGTAAAGTCAAACTTAGCAAATACGGTTACTATACAACTATATTTCGATTGCGAAGGTTGCCAAAAATTTACATTGTCCGAGTCTCGGAGATAAAGAAAAAGACAGAGATGTTCCGGATCCTTATAAATCAAATGCCTTCCGACGTCACTTTCTTCAACAAACGTTACAATTAGATACTGTTTCTTAGCGGGCCTGGTCAATCATTCAATCAATAATTAAGTATATGTAATATCAACTTACCCTGTGTACATATGAAGGCATTCTTCTGCTTGTACCCGTCGACGTAATTGGCATTGATATAATCTGTGGTAGGGTCGTCGGGGTCGGTCTGGGAGAGCAGCACGCGCGAGTGGTCGAAGCACAGCACGTCTGTGTAGCGGTTCTTGGCTAGGTTACTCGGCAATCTGGATATCAGGTATAACGGTTTTAAATGTTGGCTATTTTGAGAGAATAATGCGGGTTTTATTTTTAATAAATTGCACTAGTTAACAATCCTGAGACTCAGGACTAAGACTATGTTATCTGAAAACTGTACTTAATTACCTACCAGAACTGCGAATCTATAAATAGAGAACTCCAAAACTGGGTTATCTACTTGAAAGGTTTTCTTGGCCCGCAAAAGTTGTAATTTTCTCATTCGGGCAGTAGTAGTAAGATAGTATGACGAAATAACACTAAATATGAAACCTTCATCGCTGGCGTGATTGAACATATATTTTTAATATGTAAAATAATCATAATAAATTTTATGTTTTCAATATCTTTCCAGACAAGGTCAAGTTTAAGTACCTACATTTATTGATTAGGCAAGTTTCTATTCTGTTTTAGAAGTAAGTACTCTATTACATACTCATAAATATACTGCACTTTTGTTTATACTAATCCGCCCTTGATGTTGCTATGAATCCGGTAATTCCATGAAACGGATACCTTCTGCGTTGTTTATTAGTGATGAATAAACATTATCTTACGCGGCAAGGCTCGATTAATACTATTAGTTCCATTATCGTCCGATCACTAAAGCATATTGCGGTAATAATTGAATTGGCGTGAGCATAGAATACATAATACTCGTAGTATAAAAGGATCACAATAGAAATAATTTTCTCTGTCACTTGACAAGGGTAGGTACTTTTGTGCAGTCTAAGATCACTGTTACGTTAGTTATCTGCATTAACCAGATTAAAAAACAAAAAAAAAATATTTTCGCCTCCTTAGTGGCATAAACAACAGGGTGTTACGAAGTGACGTCAAAATGATTTGTGCACGACTGGGGTTGTTAGTTTAGAAAAAAAATGCACAATTATTTTTGTAATTTGGTAGGTAGGTTCTATTTCAATGTAGTGCAAGTAGCAATATTTTTATTAAATTAACAGATCAGAATGGTCGCTGTAGCAAAGTTAAAAAGGATGGTAAACTCACTTGGCGTGGTGGAAGGTGCCGGGAGGAGCCCTGGCGCGGATCTCCTCGTACTCGGCGTGCAGGCCGCGGCGGCCGAGCGCGCGCACCCGCGCCAGCAGCGCCGCCGCCGACTCGCCCACGCCGCCGCCGCCGCACTCCTCGTCCGACAACCCCGGCGATGCCTCACCCGATGACCACGTACCGCGCGCTTACAACAAACAACGAATACTTTGTACAGCTGTATGTTTCCTCTAAATTTTATTTTGTATTGCTGATTCTAGAAGAAGTTGTTGATCTGTGTTATTCGAACAAAGCTCTTGATTGTAAACACAAACATGACAAACTTAGATAGAGCCGGTAAGACCGCCCGCGGTTACTATATTAACATTGAAAATACCCACTTATAACCTATGATAACTCGACTGTTCAGTATCAATTGCATTCACGTTTACAGCGGTAACACTTTGTGTAAACAAAAGAAAACATAACGTAATAGCAACATAATAAAATAATATCAACTAAACCATATTAAATTACCACAAAATGATGCGAAAAAATATCAGAAATAAGTGAGGTAGTAGTTACTAAGAATAATTACTCATTCCGATGACATACCCCCTCATCATCCTACCGTGATTAAGCTTCCGCAGAAAATAGAACAATTAGAGGTTCCACTGAAAAAAAAACACCTGTCACTTAAACCTACTCAGAAAACTATAGCGTTATTAAAACTTTAAGAGCTAATAATATCCCTCGCCTGGAGTAACAAAACAGAAAATAAACAAGTGTTCAACAAAAGAACCTATGCTTCAATGCTTTATAGAATTTTCCAGCGCCCTTACGAGTAATAAAGGTTAAAGGTATATAATCTATTTATAAATGTAAAGGCGGGATTCATGTGCGACACATGCTTTCTTGTACTGAATATGCTTCTGTCGTACAGTGCCGCACACTGGTGGAATACCGCCTTTAAAAAAACAACTCAAGTCATCAAGTTTTGTGTTTAACTCAGCTTGGTTAATTTCTTTGTAATATATACAAGAATGTCATCTAAAATTGTGGCGGCAGTTTCGATTATAAATCCTAAACGTCAGAAACAAACAAAATAACATAGGTATATCAGCTCAACTGGACGCAAGCCAGTTTAATTTTTTTATGGAAATACATACTAGTGCAAGTTAAAAAAGAGCTTGCAAAAACAAACGAATATAAATAGAAACACGTGCCACACGTGTTATGTTAGTTATTCCGATCACTACTGGCCGCAGTCGACCCAGCCTATTCAAACTAATACCCTGGCTAACTGCTAGCTCAGCCGTACATCAGGTAATATTGCGGACTATTACCTGCCGCATAAGATATATTTTATTTAACCTAATCCTTTTGCCCAGCTCCAGTACTCATATCGAGGATTACTAAGCTTTAAACGGACTTTCCGGACACATATATGTCATTGTATAATAACAATAGTGTCCTGCGGTATTGAGTCGTAATTGAATATCGATTTCTATACAACTAACACAACAAATTCGATATAGGTCACCATAGTAATATCGGGTCGAGGGAAGGTCACAGTGTAATAACAAGGTACATTAAATTTAGGTTGCAATTATGCTGACTGTAATGATGTAGCTATTTCTGGAAGGCTAACAAGCAACTAGCCTTTTGAGACCTGATCGATTAGTTAGAAATTAGAAACCTTTGAGCTCCCGGCGCCGAACACATCAAATATTTCCTCTAGACTCCAGAGGAAATATACACCTAATATTCCTGTAGCGTTTAAATCCAGCCTTTTTCTTCAAGTTGATATTAATAAATATTACAAAATAATCATATTATTTAATATCAATAAATATATATTACAAGTAGCTATAAAGGTAAAACGAATACTTGTAGAAGTTGATAGATATTTCAGTAGTCACTGGAAGTTTTTTGCGCTCAAAAGCGTAAAGGTGAGAACAAAACAACAATAATTTTCACCTAAAAGGTAAAGCGGTTTAGCAATTCTATTCTACGAACGGATATTAAATCAAAGCGAGCTCTTTAATAAAATGATTGAGAATTCGAAATCAAGACAGTGAAAGTTCAAAGACGAAACGAAATGGATCGAAAGTACCTTTGATTCAGGAGACAATGGATGTTTATGAATTGACAAAGTAAAAGGGTACTTGTGACTGAAACACGCTTCCGAGGCGCCTCCTTTTAAATAATGGCGACTTACACGCGCGGCTGATCAGCGCCGGGAAGCTGTCGTAGGAACGATGCCGGCGAGTCTGAACAGGCCGTTGCGTAATCAAAAAGACATCGGACCTTGTACCGACGGATTGCGTAGACGATATGCCTTTAGCATGGCCAAAAACCGCCATGCCTCAGCTCCACGAGATATGTAATTATGGAAACATTATCAGTAACTATTAAAAATATCATCTAACGATCAAACGGGGTTAATCTCGTTTCTAACAAACGGAAATGTCAACGGCAGAATCAAATAGTTATTCAACAATTTAATAATTATTGAAAATCTATAAAGTTAGTTTAAGGGTATATCACTTCTCGTTGATTAGGGTGCAGCAAAAGTGAACCGTTGGACTAGTTAGGACGACTGCTCTGAAATACATAGTTTGCCTTCTTTCTCGCACTATTGTATCTAACTCAAGACCAAAAGGGAGAACCGAACTGAACTTCCCAAAAAGTTTCGCTTGTGAGCATCTTGCCTTATAGTTGTGAATTTGTTGCATGTAACTACATGTGCAGGTGTGCACTCGGGGGCATATCGTGTATACTACACGCAAAGATTTGCAGCTTTCAAACACAACTTCTACCATTTGGTTTACGACTTTATTCAATAGTACGCCCAAAGTAGTTTTTCATTGAATTTATGGGTAATAGGATATTATTGCAAAGTTTGCAATATAAGCTTTTTCCACTCTTATATTGCTAGGACTGAAATATTATAGATACTTATTGCATCTTACGGTGACTTGCAAGACCTTGTGCAAGACAATAAGGAAGATCCTGTTTGGTAAAACCTTAAAAGTAGATCAGCCACCCACACGCCGATTAAAATCTAGTTTAATAAAGAAACAATGTGTTTAAATCCTCCAAGAACAATTACAATTATGATCATACGACTTACTTATGAGAAAACATATTATTGCACATTGTTTTTGTGTCATCGTTTTTTGCGCAACGGTCGTAACCTTCCTGCAATGGTACTTGAAATTCACAATAATCATAAAAAGATTTATTGTTTTGATAACCGAAACTTATTTCAAGAGTTTTATGGTGTACTTTCAAATAAAATTTAGGGTTACCTTTTGGCGCGATCTTGCGAAAACATTGACCCATTGCATTTTGTTATGAAAATTATATGCACAAATATTAGATCATTTACGTAATTAACATAGCTAATTCAACATTTGTATTAACGTACCAGCAGATTTCGGTTCTGTACATTTTTTCATTTGGAAACAAATTAGCAAGTGAATAATGAGTAGAGGAAAGGATGTTTATTTACTTATGTTAATAAATGTCATCACCAAGTAAAACGTCAATGTAAAATTCTAAAATACTTGTGTTTTTTTTTTTTCAACTTCGTGGAGGTTGTTACTATTGTTAAAATGGAAAACTCGTTAGCTAAAGAGCTAGTCTGTGGGAAAAGAGATGAGGCGTGGAATAGAAGGGAACCAATACATTATGAATACATTCTATAACTATTCTGTTTCCGCACACAAGACTTTAACCTAACTTTTCAATGTGTTTATGTTTTTTTATTATTTATAATTATACAAATGAATAGTTACTCACTGCTTATATCTAAATCGTCCTCATCGCCGGAGTTTATATGCCTGCTCTTCATGTCGCCATTGTAGCCGTGAGTGTGCCTGCAAACCAAAACATACAATTTTTTTTTTTTTTTCATTTTAGCGCCAAACCAGCCGAAATCGGGGCAAACGAATTGTGTGTATAAAAGCTTTGCGGCTAGTAGCATGATGTTTGTTTTGTGCAATCATTCGATTCCGTGATACGTTCGATATGTCGAAACATATTTTTGCATCACAGCGTTTGCGTTTCAATTGCAAATTAAAATTCCTGTCACATTCGTTGAGCGTTCCTCGCGCACCGAGGGTTCCGTAAAAACGTTTAATTTCCTCGTGCAACTATAATTACGAAAAACTTTTGACCAAGGTATACTAAGCATAATTGTGTACAGCGCCATCTATGGGCAAAGTGGCTAAATAATTTGCGCAATCTGTATGAATGTTAGTTTTTCATGGATTTATTTATCATGTGAACCGACTTAAACAATTTTTGTTTTATTTGAGAGAGAAACACCTTTGTCTTTAGTGTAATCTCATAGGAATTTCAAGTATAATAAACACCCGCAAACCGGATTAAACTATAAAATGTTTTTTGTTAATTAAAGAAAAAGTTATCAAGATAGAGGACTGTTTTCATTTCTCCTGTAATCTTTATGATAATGTTATATATTATGTAAAATATATATATATGTAATTTTCCTTGGTAAAGATCGGAGATAGGGGGGAAAATACCAAATAAGGGGGCGTCCATAAATTACGTGAGGCTTTTTTGAGAATTTTTTTATATGAAATTTATAAAAAAACTTACACATCTATTGAAAGTGCTTGAGTTTATCTGCACCGCGATCTTGAAATGTTTTGCACATAGAATCAAATTTATAATATAAATTTATGAAGATATTAAACCTACTATAAAGAGGAACGCCAGAGTATTTCGGGCCTTTCTTTCCTCTGCTTCTCTAAGAAGCTGATTAACCTCATGTTGAACAAGTTTAACCAAATCCTCTTCATCGGGAACTTTTGTTTTGCTGTATTCCATAATTTTACCATTTCTTCTTGACAGCATATTTTTGTCTTGTAGACGTGTCTTTTAACGTAAGCATTATAATATTCTCGGAAGTTCATTCTGAATCATTAAAAACGTCTCTAGAATGGTTATTAAGTGAAATATTTACTCGGGTAAACGAAGCAGGTCAAAACTTGTACGAGCATCGCTATTACTCGGCTCTTTACGCTGCGTCATTTGTCACACGTGTCGATACGGCTGGTCGATAACTGTTAAACAATCGAAGGGCTACTGTGCTGCTCTGCGGGGTCCCGGCAGATACGGCAAACACTATTTTGTGAAATTTGCTATTTTTTTCTAAAAAATTTTTTATTCCGATTCAACTTTACTTCCACGCAAATTTACACTTTTGTCCACTAAGAAAAAAATTACGTGATATTTGCTAAAAACGCCCCTCCCCCCCGAGTGAGATTTGGTAAGATTAAGCTTAACCCCCTCCCCCCCCTTGAACGCCTCACGTAATTTATGGACGCCCCCTAACCCATTTGGTATTTTTTTTCACATTTTACTTCATAAGTCAATTTTTTCACTATAAAAAACATAACAATTGTTATGTAATGTTCAATTTAAGCTGTTTCAAATAATAACCCATTTGAGCTAGTAACTGGACTTTGAAAATTTGCCCCCTCTTTCGGATATTTTCCATAATTAATAAAAAATAAATAAATAAAAATTACACTTCCAATATGTCTGGGTTAGCGTTGTTCATTACTATTCCAAATTTCAAATCGATAGCTTAAGTACTTCTCGAGATATTAACAATATGACAGACAGGCGGACGGACAGAGTCGCAATATAAGGGTTCCTTGAGTACCTTTTTGTTGCGGAACCCTAAAAATGTTGTATAAGGAACGTCAAATATCGTCAAATGATATAAAACTAGATACCATACCTTAGTCATTTTCATGTAACGTTATCTTCACGACCAGCATTAAAATATAATTTTATCGAAAAATTATTTAAATACTATTTAATCGGTACTTATTTCATAAATAGGAGGTCCGAGGTACCATACTGGTTAGCGACATTACTTAACACTCTAGCCCACATATATTATTATACTCTTTGCTCTAGCCTTAAAGTCACAGCCTTAGTATTTCAATGTAATTTTTGCCCTCAATTGCCGAGCCGCAAACAATGCCCCGCCGGGCAGCTAGGTCAGGTACCAGCCCGGTGAATAATCAAAGCGGGCATCCCCGGAGATGCACTCGATTCACTTCCCTAGCGCTAATGTATTGCTCGACCCAGGTCACTGGGATTATATACGTTACATGAGACGTCTATCCATAAATTGCATATTAGCACCAAGTGGCACTATTTCATGGATAACACATGGATATATAAAATAAAATGTACACAAAAGCACTATCGAATGCAACACGCGTGACGTCGTCATGTAACTCTTCTACCTAATATACTTGTAGTATATCGCGCCGTATGCGGCTTCTTTTGCTGCTCTTTAAGTCACCCAAACCACTTTAGTAGCTATTTAAAATACCTAAAAATAATTCACCGCACTATATAAAATAATTCCTGAAGCAGAGAGATCGTACCTATGACTATGACTTTAGTATGACATACCTGAGGGGGTTGGGGTCGCAGGTGTAGGGCGGGGTATCGCGGTCGCTAATATGCATGGCGGAGTCGTCGTCGATCCTTGTCGCGTGGTCGCTGGTCATGTCACGCTGCTCGTGCTCGATTATACCTACAACAATTAAATGACGTTCAATTTACGTTGTTATTAAATCAAAACCCTAACAAGCAAAATGGAATATAAGAACACCCTAACGGTATAGGTTAAGTGTCATGACCTTTCAATAAAAGGCACCAAAGTTACAAAATCTGTGGAGGATGAAATACTCCTTTTGTCGTCTCACCCAGTCAAATTCGATATAAAAATGTCATCTATGTAGTTATTGTTCAGAATAAGTTTTACTTTCAACAATTTCAGATACTAAGACGTTGTTTAATAAGCCTCCGTATATGAAGACAGAAAAAACCGGACTCCTGTAATCCAGTTCAACTGATCACTGCGTCTTTACTGTCAGACATTTACCCAAACATGGCTTATTGATGAGACGTGTCTGTGTATTATAGTTAGTTATCAAAATATGTGACAACTTGCCTCAACTATTAGCAAGTTAAGGCTGAATGTCCCATCAAACCGGATGGCTTGGAAACTTCGGGCCACAATCTCTATTTAATATTACCAATAGTTTAGCGCCTAATCTCATAGTTTAGGCCTTTGTAAACTTATCGGGCCGAGAACTAAGTTTGCGTACATGTGGGGACGTTTCTAGTTCGAGTGGAATATTAGTTACAGTTATAATAGATAGCCCAGTCGGATGGAAACTTGAGCGCTAAGTTGTAGAAATTCTAAGGCCTGAATTTTTAGGAATTAAATTAATTTTATCCAGAAACACAATTGCATATAAAATTTAAACTAATTACAAAATAAATTAATTAAACAAAAAAAACATGTCAAATAGGGCCTGCGTCTCGGGTCACCTGGACCCCGTTACGACATGCTTGTGGTATGTAGGCCGTCCAGCGCTCGTGAAGCGGGCTGGCGTCCCACTCTCTGACAGCCGACAGTAGCGTGTTAGAGCAAGCATAGATGGCCTTTCTGGCGGTGGCGATCCTCGCACGCAGCAGCGCGTCCCAGCACGTCTCTGACCGCCGCGCTGGTATAATCTTACCAGAACTCCACGCTAGGGGGTCTGTCCACGGGGGGAGTGGGGGGGTATGAAACATCGAGTACGAAAGCGGGGTGTTTATTTTAGTCACCTGCAATAATTTTCACTCGCACTTTCATTTTCAGCAACTTTTACTATGGGACCAAAATCACGAAAAATATTGGCTGTTTCATACATTTTGGTTGTCTGAAATTGTCATTTTCTATGAGAGAGTAATTTTTTTTCGCGATTTCGGGGTAATATTTGCTCAGTATGACCTGTATATTCACCCCGAAAATGATTGCAGGTGACTAAATAAACATCCTGTAGAGAAAATAACAAGCTTTCCGAAAGCGGAATCTCAACATTTCATTAATCTTTATATTACGCAGACAAACCAAAGTTGAATGACTAATTTCTGCATCTACAGCTTATTTACATGATAAACCATGATAGGTAGGTACATAACCAATCTTTGAGGTTTGTTGAATTAATTATTCATAAAATTCCCTAGTCTACTTAACTTTGAATAATAAGTTTTAACGCCCCAAACTCCAAACTTATCTAAACGATTAAGCATCGCCATTTACTTTTATGCTCTAGAGGTTATCCGGCAAATCAGAATAAAAGGAAGAAGGCCTTCAGATATAAAATAGATCTTCTCGAACTTCTACACACACACTCTCTCGACACACCACACTTAGATCTCTCGAGTCGACCGTCCGACAGACCGGGAATTGTGTTTTCTAATAAACCAATTAATTTCTGCATAAATCAGTATATTAATATTGTTGTCCATGGTTGTCCTACTTATTCCCCAATTTTTGATTTATGTGACATAGTTTTATATTATGTATTTAGTTTACAGATGTTGTGAATAATCCTTTCCCGTCGTATTTTCACGGAAACGCACAAACGGGTCTTGATATTTCAGTCAGTCTCGATACAAAAAGTACCATAGAAATAGGATAGTATAGAACGACTGTCAAACTTCGAAAGTGTGACCAAAAATGAAATGTAAGTGTGTGCGTAAATTGTCTATGTGCGAACAAAAATAGTGATGTCATGTTACAACATATTAATAATCTATCGATGTTTAACTGCTTTATCGACTACTTTTTTAAATATGTTTGAAAAGTTGAAAATGATAAAGTTGAAGTTGTTTGAAAATGTGTTCGCAAAGAGTTGACTTACCAAAGAAAATTTGAATTTCGCGCCTTTTCCTGCCGACAAGCTGGGTTGGGTGTGTATACGCTGTGTACAAGTATACGCTGTCTTGTGTTTCCTTGTGTTGGCGGCAAAGCCGTGAAAAAGTGGTTAAAATGTAAGTACTGTGTTGGAAAGTGAAGTTTAAATGTATCGCTAAACATGTGCACCTTCAAAAAAGGTATTATAACAATCGTTATTATTTTAAGTCGGTTATAAAGGTAATATCTTAATGATATCTTGTGAACAACTAATTCCATACCTACTAATATACCGACAAGTTATCGATACAGTCATATGAACATTTTGTCAAGCCCTACCGTAAAGTAACAGTTTAGGTTTTTACACAAAATATTCTAAATTATTGACTAATATGATGAAATATTAACACACAATTGAAGAAAAACTTATAATGAACTGTATAAATTGGCTTTTTACACTTTTTATGCTGTTAATTTGATAAAATATCGTTACGAAAATTTCGCTAGGAATATCAAAATTACCTGTGAAATGAGTATTTTCCTGAGTTTTTTGGCCCTGAAACACTACAACCCGGTACACAACAGGACACCATCGTCACTAAATTACTTAATATATATTTTTCTTTATGATTCTCTTATATTTTTCACGTTAAAAAATACGGCAATATGATTTTGGCCGCCTCGGCCGCCTTCGAACTCAAAATTGGTTACGTTTTCTCATATGTAGTCTGCCTCTTTCGCACTTATGGCTTGTTCATATACGTCATGGCTTCCCTTTCGCACACTTCATCTGTCTGTCAAGCGAAGCGACTGACATGTCTCTGAAAAGTACTGAGGTTGATTGAAGTAACATGACAAATACGAACGATTCCGAGAAAATACGATGGGAAAGGATTATTCAATACATCTGTACATTTGACTTGTGACAAATACCAAAAGTTAGGAAATCAGTAGGACAACCAGGACAACACAATATAATTAATTGGTTTGTTAGAAAACAATTCCCCTAACAGTTAAAAAATTATTCGCCAGATACATTTTATCTGGTTTACGTTGGAATATGTTACGTTTTAAACGTTACGTTAACAATAATAATGAAGGGAAATTTAAATTTTATAAGCCAATCAAAAACATCGGTCAGCCCAAGGATGTTATTGTTACCCTTACAGGCTCACACTGCAAAACGGGCCACTGCCCTTAACGAGATAGACAAAAGAATGGCCACTTCTCACGGCTCAGCAGCCGCGTCGCTTCATTACCCGGCGTCATTCCGCTTTGCCGACACCAGAAATAGCGTAACGTGCAACCGACTCGCCCAAATTACACCCCTTTTACACGAGCACTTTCACATTACCTCGCGAACTCTGACATATTCGAGGATGTCGAGAGGATTTAATCACCAGATAAACGGCTTCCCGGCTACACAAACGTACAACGCAGCGGGGCTTAACATTTTCATATACACTTCAGACTTTTCTCGCTCGCGCAGCTCTTCACGCTCTTAGCCCTTGCACACCCGCTTGACATAAAATTATTTTTATCACCAACATTATCCATGTTTTTCTAAATATAAGTAAACCTTTCATGGGCATCGCCACGTTCCATCGTTGAAAGGGGAGTCGGTTAGGTAATTGATTGGTTTGGATTAATCAATCACTCGAGAGACTAATGCTGGCCTGTAAAGGTCGCGTCGATATAGATGCATATTTATTAATAAATGCGACTCACCATTTTGCGGCTTGACGGGCGGTATGTGGTTGCTGATTACATATTCGTCTATAACGCCATCTAGTTTTGCGTTCTGCAGATTGTTTAGGTAGCAGTTTTTACAGTGTTCCAACCTGCAACATAAACAAGCATAAGTATACAACCTAAGCTACACAAGATAAATATGGAAATATTGTAGTGATCTTGATCTCAAGTTTAAGTGTCAAGTACTTTATGAAAGCAGCTATCTGGTCGTAAACCTACTCTCGGAGTCTCGGCACATTTATCTGGCCTAGCTTTACTATCGCATCCTGAGAGGCTGTTAGTAAAGGCTCGAGTGCTCGTCCCAAAGGCAATTTCGTTTCGTACAACAAGCCGATTTAGTCCAAAATGACATATAGCTCTCGGGTCGAGTAGTTTTCACCAAATAGTCGTTTTGTGCCACGGCCTTTCACAGTACCGGAACTTAGAACTCGCGTGTTCGAAAGGGGATACAGGACCGAAAATTCAATAGGTACCAAAATAAAACCTACCAACTATTATGGTGTTATCCTAAAGGCTATGCTTTTAAAGCAAAGTAAATAGGTAGATTTTTGATATATTATGTAATGGTTTCAATTCTAGAAAGGCCTCGTAGCATCGTAACTAGGAATCGTAGCTAAATGACGTTACGTCGTCGCGAGGACGGTGCAACTACGAAAGGGTGTAATATGTATAGGTATGTTAGAATGATGTAATTACTCCTAATAATTATTGCATTCATTTCAAACTTTCGTAGTTTAAAGTCTCTCGACTAAGAAAAGTACCCCTAGTGTAAATAAATTCGATTTCAAAACGTGACGTACGCGTTTGCGTTTAGTCTCATTTTGTATTGGATTTCGAAAGAGCGCGCCAAGCGGGACGTTTTGGAACCTCAAAATCCTATACAAAATGAGACTTAACGCAAACGCGTTCGTCACGTTATGATGTCGATCAAAGTTACACTAGGGGTACAGATTAAGTCGTACCGTGCTCTAGTACAATAGTAAGCTATAACAAAAGGTAAGAGCTGTAAGGATACCAGTCATTAATCAGCTCAAGAAAGGACGCGGACGTTAGAGAAATGCTACAGGTGTCACTTTCGTTATTGCCTTAGTCCATTTATTCCAAGTTTTTGCTCAAAAAACATAGTAGAAAATTTGAGCTTCTGTAAAGAAAAGTCGCGTGGGGTTATGTGTAACAACTATGCGATACATAATTATAACGGTCTATAAAAATTGTTCAAACTTTGGCAACGGTACGAAATATTCATCTCGAAGTTTTCGTTTAAATAGATCCTAATAGAAACTCCATGCGACAGTTTAATTCCTACACTCTACTACTCTCCTCGTTGTAGATAAATTTAAGTAAGAATCATCAATGGTAGTCTAACAAGAACGGCATTTTGTTTTTCCATTTGTACATAATTCAGAATTCATTTATTTTCTGTAGAACACGGGTAGATACAATGATGGAACATAATAATATAGAATCACCATAATCTTGTCAAATTACTTTCTAATTATCATTATTATGACTTATGGCATTTCTTATTACGAAAAAACAATAAACTGTAAGAAATATGCACATGTCTTAGGTACACCAGATGCCGACACCCACGACCACGACTGTTGCCGGGCCATACTACCCACGTATGTAGGGTAGGCAATGTTATTGACGGTGTCAATAAAGAGAATCCCATTCAGTGCAGTGCTTTCGATCGAGTTTCATTAATGAAAATCGGTACAAAGGGAGTACCTATTCGATGAGGTTCTGATTCTGACACATTCCTATATATTCACGCAAATAAATGGGTTGGTAGGTAAACGTAGAATCGCCTATAGATTTTTTTTATTATTAATAGGTAGTAACTTTATCCTGCGACTTAGACTCGTTAATCGCACTCTTGTACAAGCTTTCCTTAATTTCACCTTATAGAATGAATTCATGAATCCGAAATTCAGATTTAATTTGTTTGCCAAAAGAGAGTGTTCATTTTTGCATGTAAAGTATCCTATGGTCATGTACGGCGGATGTATCTTAGCCTTTTTAATCGTATTTGCCTAAATGAATGTCTGATTGGGTTTTACTTTGCGTCCTGTGTAGGCATTATTGTATAAGATTGAAATTAGAAAATGAAGAAATGTCAGGAATCACTATGTTAGAGCAAGATATATGTCACATTTCCGTAGGTAGCAGACCATCGGCTCGTTGGTGAAACTATATTTGGCATTTGGTAGGAAAATCGAGGAAGGAAGTTGCGTGCCTGGCCGTGACAGGGCTTAACGGACGTCAGACGAGGGCGTAAAAATAAAAAGCTTTTTACTCAGAGGTGCAGCGAATGTAGGTCAAAATTGAGTATAGGAATTGGGGTGCCTTTTAGAAAGCGAGGTATGTTTCGTTGTGAGACCATGATATACGTTTTTGTTTGCAGCTACTTTCTTAGTAAATAGAATAATGGCGATATTTTGTGGTGGCTGCTTTTCATTTCTTAAGAATTTAAGGAATTAGTACAGAATGATAAGGAGTTCCTCTTTTATTGACCGTAGGCAGATATGACGCCTGCCAAAGTGGACCCCTTTTGCCAAATCACTACAATTTTGGTATGGTCTTGATCCCCGTTGACGTCGTACGTTGCGAACAGCATGTGCACGAGCTCACGAACCGGTGCAGGATGAGGGAGGGTCACGTGACTCACCAGGCGGCGTGGTCGGGCTCCAGCAGGCCGCCCAGCTGGCGCGGCAAGCTGGCGCGCGGCACGTGCGCGCCGAGCTGCGGCGCACTGACTGTGTGCACGCGCTCGCGCAGCTTCTCGCGCACGAACAGCCGCAGGATGCGGAAGGGCGCCTTGAACCACAGCGGCGCCGTCACTATCAACACCTTCTTTAACTTCGCTGGGTAGCCACCCTGCAACAAAAAATTGATTTATTACATAATCGGCTCGTACCTTGCTCGTACACAGTTACACATCCATAAATAAATCTTAAGGGAGAGGTGGGACAATCTTACACGGATCAACCCAATCCCAGAGTAAGCTCATTTGCATGAAACGGAAAGTGATACCTTCAGTAATTGAAATTGTGCTCTATTTTTGGCAGAGCATCTGGCATAATTTATCACATTCATATGCAATATTTCTAAATTAAATTACGTTACAGATCAGCGCCCGCGTAAGCTCATAAAGGTTTGTGTTGAGGGTTTACCTAGATTAACTAGATAGTAGTAGATAGATATAGATAAATAATTTAATACATATAAAACATCCGTTACTCTAGAACAAATATTCATAGTAAATACATAGTAATCACGCAAAAAAAAAACACCCTTACTGGGATTCAAACCTATGACATCCAGCTTCGTAAGCAGGGTCACTAATACCAATATTTACCGAATAGGCTAGAAGGCCTTTAAAAAACGGTCATTCCAATTTTTACCGGTTCAATACCAAAATGTATAAAAACAGACTAACATCGGCTTCTGTCTGCCTGTATGACACAGAGCTTTTTTGCATTTCAAATATGCATGTCCACAAACTCAACACTGGCAGTTCTATTATCAGTTGGCTGCAGTTCTGCAGAGGTTACAACTACAAAGCACGTTTCTCTTCTCCATTTGATTAGTTGTGTTAAGTAATTACGACCTATGAATAAATAAAAAGAGAAAAAACCAGGCTGTCTTGGCTGCCACAGGCTTGACGGATGGGAAAATAACCGTGTATAGCCGATTGACTGATTTTGATGGATGAGAGGGATTCCGATATCCAAGTCAAGACAATAAATAAACCGACGGTGGGTTTCGCATTTTTTTAGCCCTATCTAGTGGCAGCTAAGTTAAGATGAAACTGGAGGATCCGCGCGCAATCGCCTTTTCATACAAACGTAGTTCTCATTTTCCTCTCTGGATATTAATTTTATTGAAAACATTTTGACACAATTTGTTGTACTTATATCAACCAATAGCTATGGCCCTACGTTAGATTTTTTTCGATTTTTTTAATTATTATAGGAGTTAGAAGCATTTAAAATTTTGTATGAAATCTCATCAAAAAAGTCAAATGTAGGGGCATAGGTATGGTTAATATACATCAAATTATGTAAAAAATATTTTCCAAAATACATCATCCAGAGAGAAAAATGGGGACTACGTTTGTATGGAGAATCGGCCGACCTCTTTCCTCTTAAAATAAATAAATAATTAAAGTTGAATACGTAACTAATCATAACAATTTTTACGTGAACATAAACACAAAGAAAACATTACAATATCAAAATATCTAGATTTAATAAATGGGACATTATAAGCTGAAGGCAGATTTACTAAAATAACTTATCCGAGATTTAGCGCAATAATTAATAAACCCACATAAATTTAGGAACACGACGATGTTCCCAAAAAGCTATTTTAATTAATGCCCTAGTCTTCAATAAATTGTTAGGTAAGATACAGGCTGGATTCCTGGAAGCGTCTATCCGTCATGTTAATTTTGTACTATATGTACTATACTCAGTTGAGCCTGCCCTGAATAAGGATGAAATTTTAACCACCGTTCATACTCTACGTAATGACTTTATAGGTTTTGTATGACCAAATTTTACAATGGGACCAATGCCGAAATTGCGAAAAAAATTTAGAATTTAGAAAAAAAAGTTTCATACATTCCGGTTGATGTGATGCCGCTGATTTCTATGGGACAGCCAAATTTTTTTCGCGATTTCGGCATTGGCCCCATGATAAAGTTGTTCAGTATGACCTATACAGTCACTAAGCAGATTATGAACGGTGGTTAAAATTTCACCAATGTGCCAATTTCATGCGAACAATGCGAATTTTTATTCATTTTGAACTTTTAGTATACTGATAGTTGCGGAAAATAGGTATACCTATATGATATGTCAATCGCCACATTTGAAACACTCGCAGAGCGTACAAATTAATTACACCCACATAAATGTCGAAATTGAATGGGAATGTCAATGTCAGGAGAGCCCGCGGTTGGTATTCTTGTTGATGAGATTGAGAGAAATTAGCGGCAGAATGATTCTCTTGAAGGCGGGCACCCTAACTTGATTAGCCTGTCATTACGCGCGAGTGGCGTTCGGGTGACTGCCGTTGACCGCCATGTGTCACGAACGAACAAGAACGACTCGTTTCAAAAACAAATACCAAACCCTACACGGCAAAACCTACATGGTGTGGCCTGTTACAGACTAATATATAAATTGTATCGAATTTTATTACCAATTGTATCCAATTATTGCAAATAATGAATGAGTTTGTTGCAGTTAACCTTTTGGCCGCCGGACCCTGTCCGCCAAGACGCTCACTTACACGCCAGAGCAAACTTTAAGTAAACAACTAATAAAAAGTTTAGGTATTGCAAATAGTGATATCGATATTTATAATGAATGGTGGAATTCTTCTCAATTTGGCTTATTTATTTCCAAACTTTGATTTCTCTCAAAAATTCTAAACTAAACAGATTTACTACACAAGTAAATGTTGAAAATAAAGGACTTTATCATGAAAAACAACCGCTAAACATTATCGATTCATGAAGTAATATCTCCGCACTAGTCTGTACGAGTAGTCTTTTATACATGCCAACGGCGCGTATGGCTCGTCTTTAGTTCAGACTGACAAATACTGTTTACGCGCGAGCTAAGTAATAATAGCGTCTGGGTCAACGGCATAAGCGCTTGTCGGTACGTAAACTTTATAAACGTAAGATTAGAGACGCGCATCGTGTGTCGATAAATTTACATACTTACCGGAGCGTTTTCGGAGAAAAATAACAGGTGGATTGAATTATTTCAAAGAATAAAAAACAGTAATATTTAATCAGTCATTTAAATCAGAAATTAAAAAAGAAACGTGAGTCAATGATGCGAACTTTTGTTTAAAGCAGCAACAGCTTATCATTATCAACCAACAATCACGAGTTCGTTTACCATCCATTGTAACTTCTTATCAAAAATAACCAGCTGTCCTGTTCGGTTCCAGTAAACAATTATATTTTAAGGGTTATAAACCGTCGCATAGTAAACGCTCGGCGCGCGGCGCGTCCTTTGTTCCTAAGTGTGAATTGAAATACCACGCTGTTGTAACAGCGAAGCGTGGTATTTATGTACACGTGTGCATGAGTAAAAAATATGCAAGTAAACATTTTTCTGTTCAATATAAAATATACGTATGTACATTGAGCTGCAAAAGTGCATGGAGAATTTATCAAAGAATTCATTTATAATTTCTCCGTGCAATTTATGTAGGTACCTCATTTTTAAAACAGTATTATTATTAATTACATTTTTAGAACAACACAAAATCTTACTACAATTACTACATACCTATAAATAACGGTTCTAACTCTCTCTTCTATCGAATATGTATATATATTTTCATATTGGAATTAAGAAACTATTAACCGACGTCGCACGGGTATTTCACATATAAAATTATTCGGCAAAAAAACCGAAATGGTCGATTTACCTGTCTGACTCATTTACTGAAGAAGCTGCCTAAACTTTATCTATAACTATGCCTAACTTTCTCGACATACTTATACCTAGTTACTACGAGTAGTTACCAACAATGACAATAATTGGCGATTAAATGTTTGAACGATTAAATAAAACTAGATTCGTGAAATCATATTTATTTACAAAAATTGCACATCGATTGAACTTTCCCATCCCTAGCTGTCTTTTATACATGCCTACGGCGACAGTGACACCGAAAAACGTAGAAATTATAAGCATATTTTTAAATCCTTTATTATGAAACAATTGAGTCATATAGCTGCTTAAAAAGTAAATGTATGAAAAACAAAGGGTCAACAAGTTGACATGAGTACAAAAGAGTTTCCAATTTCTATTATTTTACCATTTAGTAAGCGGTTGAAACTTTGTCTTGTATACAAGACGACGGCGCGAGTGAATCGTACTGTCGTTGTCTTGTATACCGGACAACGGCAGCCAAAGGGTTAAGAATGTTAAGGTGCAATACCTACGAATGTTTGGGCATATACAAGGTGATACAGAATGATTCAGGAGACGTAAGCAGGATCAAGCCTGTGCATTCAGTAAATTATAAGCAACTGTTTCGTACGAGTATTTGTGAGATTAACGTCAATTTAAATTTTAATGTTAACAAGAAAAAATACGACATTCATGGTCCCCTACAATTAGAATAAATCCGTCAAATACCGATGCTCTTTGTTTTATCGATGACAAGTGTCAAACTGAATGTCATCGGAGTCTGGTTACTTTTAAAAAATCTTATCTTACTCAAGTGTGACATTTTATTTTTTCATAATCAAATAGCTGTCATAAGGTTTTATCTTTATTAATTAAGTGTTGTAGGGTGTCCATGATTGTAGACAATTAAATTTGTTCTTACCAAAAAGTTTAAAAACAGGAGAAAACGGTGATTGTTTAACTTAAATATGATGGTGAACGATCCATTAACATTTATTGAGTGCGTAAGCTTAGTCCTGCTTACGTCTCATGAATCACCTGTATGATCATGGCTGTTTTGACATTAGGTATGTGTCAATGATTTTCCACATAGGTATTTGGAGATGGTGGATTACCTACTTATTTTTTTATTTTAGATGTTTCGTTCCAAATCCTATAAATTAATTTTATATATCACTCGTTCCGTAGATACCCTCCGATAAATTATTTTAAAATAGTGACCATTTAGCAACGGCCTGGCAAGTGCTTATAGGAAACAATAGAGCAGTTTGCCCTTGCTAAAATATGGTAAATGCTCTATTGTCAGCGTCCTCTAATTATAAACAGAATAACTTAAGAGGTTTATAGGAAATACCTAGTGTCAGTAAATAGGTACGTTTTATGTAACTTATTATTAATTTATGAATAAGTGTTAAATAGTTGTTTATAATAATATCGGATGCACGGCTGTATGCCAAATGGGTCTATTATGCCTCGTTGCTTTACTATACATAAGTATATGCTCGCAAATGTTATGAAAAACCTTGTGTACCTTCGGAGGGCCTTTCTGGCTTTTTAAAAGTCGCAGTTTATTTTCTTTAACGCGTAGTCGGCAGAAACTGGCCATGGAATTTGAATTATATAGTACTTTCATAACTTGCCAGGCTTTAATCTGAAAATATCTGGAAAACCATGTTACCCAATTTAAAAAGTTGTCAACGGCGTACCTTGTTAGTCTATATTTAGTAGGGCTCCTGATATCCGTGATACACGCCGATCCGTAGCTACGGGTTCTAGACCAGCGGTTGAACAAAAATGGGTTTCGATAATATTAAAGTTTTTTCTTTTTTGATATGTCATTGGGAGTATGTTAAATAATACTTTGGTAAAAAGTTAGAAATTCTAAGGTTGAGCTTTCGGTTATATTTAAATATTTTAATTTTTGCTAATAACTAAGTAAATATAGAATTAAAGTTACAGAAAACTTTAGCATATCGAATAACACTTCAATTTATGTACAATTTTCAGTTTTTAGAAATCTGGAACAGCTGCTTTCTGGTAAACGTAAAAAACACGAGTTATTTTGTAAATATAGAATTAGAGTTGCTGATATTGCAAAATTACGATATTATCGATCAACTTAGTATTCTAGTAAAAAGTTAGACATGTAGACAATGTGCTTGTCTAGATATTGATTTCAGGTTAAGCAGTATAGCTAATATTGAATTAAAGTTTGTAGAGTTAATAATAATCGATCATCAACAATGATCTCAGTTACTAAACAAAAATTTAGAAATATAAAATCACGGCGACACTCATTACTGATATGTATGCATTCCTTGCTTATATAAATACGTTACGTTTCAAACGCGCGGCAAGTTTGCGCGCGCCGCGCGTTGTGGCAGGAGGCAGCGAACAACGGTAGTGGGGAGCGGGGTGCCCTTGACTGCGTCTACGGTCCATCAAAAAAATTCCTAAAGCGTGTTTTAAATTAATTGCAATAGAAAATTGTTATTTTGTTGTTACTACAATAGGTATTGCCCGCGGTTTCGTTCACGTAGAATTCGTTATCGCGTTACATGAATATTATTTATTTCACAAACAAAAAAACACAAATGGCGGACTTAATGCCAAAAGGCATTCTCTACCAGTCAACCATTGGGTCAAATAGAGACAAAAAAAAACACATTCTCATACAGATGACCACCCTTCCTTGTACCATTTTAAAAGCCAGTTGCAGCTTTTCTTTCCCGATTTTTTTCAGATGTTTGGGCTTGGTATTTTCCTCGCGATAGTTATTTGTTTTAAGGGGAATGTTGTTGTTAACCGCTAATGCTAATATTGATAACCGATAGTTATATAGAGATACGTTATAAGGTATATGCACCCTCATGTTATTTATTTCTGATAAGAAATAAATGTAAGACAAAATTCACAGTGATACATTTCAAGTTCATGGTTGCCTTGTAAGATTGCGTACGGATAGTTTTTTTGTTTGTTATTTCATCGTATGATATATTGAATGAAAGCTTATTTGAAAGTTGCCGTATTAAAAAAGTTGGTCCAGTTAATGGTCGCCTAGATTAACCGATTTTTATATAAAATGTAGGCAACCATGGACTGGACCAACTTGTTAAAAAGGCAACCTAGTACAGTTAGTAATATAGTACCTGGGCGACCGAGCTTTGCTCGGTTATAACTATTTATTGTAATACGGTGGTGATAATCTACATAAACTTAAAAAGTAAAATGTGAACTGACAATTATTATTATTTACAATCGATTTTCACCTTACAGCACTTGTCACAGAGTAACGCCATCTATTGTCGATTTCTCTTATTACATAGGTCATTTTTTTTTACTAAATTAAACTTGTGTAAAACAATAAAAATTAAAAAATTATATATAAACTTGAACATATAAAAAAAAAACAAAAGTTAGTCACCGGGCGAGATTCGAACCCGTAACACTCGTTTAGCAGTCCGCGTCTTAACCCGCTGGACCAGACGGACAGTGGCCGGCAACACGAAATTAGTGACCATATTCTGCGTCGAAAGAAAAACGCATGAAAACTCGAAAACACGCGTTTTCCCAAACATAAGACTAATCTAGATAGATTGTATACCCCCAAAAACCCCTATATACCAAATTTCAGCGAAATCGTTAGAGCCGTTTCCGAGATCACAGAAATATATATATTTATATATATATACAAGAATTGCTCGTTTAAAGGTATAAGATAAAATAACTTTCTTTTGATATATCATGTGACGTTTTCGTTTACACACTAAAAGAACAGTGTAACAGTGGGCCGACGCCTTTGATGTTTGCGTAAATGCCGACACCGCTCAAGGTCTCCGTACCTACCTAGGGTTATCACAGACTTACACAACTGCCCAAAAGAGGATGGAAATGTTTTTAGTTTTCATGTTGTATGATGTATGTGTACTAATTTTACAAATGACGTCCATTTTGGAAATTAAGATGGCGGACGTCACTTTTTTGAAAAAGTCGTCATGGGTGTTGTTTTCTGGGTTTTTAGGGGTGTGGATTTCAAAAATGGCATCTATTTTGAAAATAAATATGGCGGACGCTACTTTTTGAAATGGGTGTTGATGTGTATAGCCGTGATATCAACCACCTTTAACTCTAAAATGGTCTCTATTTTTGAAATCTGCACCAACAAGAACCGCCAAAATTGACGTCATTTTTGTAATTGGAACCCCGAGGAACCTCGGAGATGACACCCATATCGATTTTTAAGAAAAATTAATGTCCGCCATCTTGGATTTCAAAACAGACGTCATTTTCGTAATCGGAATCCCGAGGAACCTCGGATATGACACCCATATCGATTTTTAAGAAAAATTAATGTCCGCCATCTTGGATTTCAAAATGAACGTCATTTTCGTAATCGGAACCCCGAGGAACCTCGGAGATGACACTCATATCGATTTTTAAGAAAAATTAATGTCCGCCATCTTGGATTTCAAAATAGACGTCATTTTCGTAATCGGAATCCCGAGGAACCTCGGAGATGACACTCATATCGATTTTTAAGAAAAATTAATGTCCGCCATCTTGGATTTCAAAATAGACGTCATTTTCGTAATCGGAATCCCGAGGAACCTCGGATATGACACCCATATCGACTTAAGAAAAAATAATTTCCGCCATCTTGAATTTCAAAATGAACGTCATTTTCGTAATCGGAACCTCGAAGAACCTCGGAGATTACACCCATACCGATTTTTAAGAAAAATGAATGTCCGCCATCTTGGATTTCAAAATGAACGTCATTTTCGTAATCGGAACCCCGAGGAACCTCGGAGATGACACCCATATCGATTTTTAAGAAAAATTAATGTCCGCCATCTTGGATTTCAAAATAGACGTCATTTTCGTAATCGGAATCCCGAGGAACCTCGGATATGACACCCATATCGACTTTTAAGAAAAAATAATTTCCGCCATCTTGGATTTCAAAATGAACGTCATTTTCGTAATCGGATCCCCGAGGAACCTCGGAGATGACACCCATATCGATTTTTAAGAAAAATTAATGTCCGCCATCTTGGATTTCAAAATGAATGTCATTTTCGTAATCGGAACCCCGAGGAACCTCGGAGATGACACCCATATCGATTTTTAAGAAAAATTAATGTCCGCCATCTTGGATTTCAAAATAGACGTCATTTTCGTAATCGGACTCCCGAGGAACCTCGGATATGACACCCATATCGACTTAAGAAAAAATAATTTCCGCCATCTTGGATTTCAAAATGAACGTCATTTTCGTAATCGGAACCTCGAAGAACCTCGGAGATGACACCCATACCGATTTTTAAGAAAAATGAATGTCCGCCATCTTGGATTTCAAAACGAACGTCATTTTCGTAATCGGAACCCCGAGGAACCTCGGAGATGACACCCATATCGATTTTTAAGAAAAATTAATGTCCGCCATCTTGGATTTCAAAATGAACGTCATTTTCGTAATCGGAACCTCGAAGAACCTCGGAGATGACACTCATATCGATTTTTAAGAAAAATTAATGTCCGCCATCTTGGATTTCAAAATAGACGTCATTTTCGTAATCGGAATCCCGAGGAACCTCGGAGATGACACTCATATCGATTTTTAAGAAAAATTAATGTCCGCCATCTTGGATTTCAAAATAGACGTCATTTTCGTAATCGGAATCCCGAGGAACCTCGGATATGACACCCATATCGACTTAAGAAAAAATAATTTCCGCCATCTTGAATTTCAAAATGAACGTCATTTTCGTAATCGGAACCTCGAAGAACCTCGGAGATTACACCCATACCGATTTTTAAGAAAAATGAATGTCCGCCATCTTGGATTTCAAAATGAACGTCATTTTCGTAATCGGAACCCCGAGGAACCTCGGAGATGACACCCATATCGATTTTTAAGAAAAATTAATGTCCGCCATCTTGGATTTCAAAATAGACGTCATTTTCGTAATCGGAATCCCGAGGAACCTCGGATATGACACCCATATCGACTTTTAAGAAAAAATAATTTCCGCCATCTTGGATTTCAAAATGAACGTCATTTTCGTAATCGGATCCCCGAGGAACCTCGGAGATGACACCCATATCGATTTTTAAGAAAAATTAATGTCCGCCATCTTGGATTTCAAAATGAACGTCATTTTCGTAATCGGAACCCCGAGGAACCTCGGAGATGACACCCATATCGATTTTTAAGAAAAATTAATGTCCGCCATCTTGGATTTCAAAATAGACGTCATTTTCGTAATCGGAATCCCGAGGAACCTTGGATATGACACCCATATCGACTTAAGAAAAAATAATTTCCGCCATCTTGGATTTCAAAATGAACGTCATTTTCGTAATCGGAACCTCGAAGAACCTCGGAGACGACACCCATACCGATTTTTAAGAAAAATGAATGTCCGCCATCTTGGATTTCAAAATGAACGTCATTTTCGTAATCGGAACCCCGAGGAACCTCGGAGATGACACCCATATCGATTTTTAAGAAAAATTAATGTCCGCCATCTTGGATTTCAAAATGAACGTCATTTTCGTAATCGGAACCTCGAAGAACCTCGGAGATGACACCCATACCGATTTTTAAGAAAAATGAATGTCCGCCATCTTGGGTTCCATAATGGATGTCATTTTCGTAATCGGCACCCTGAGGACTTTCAAAAATAATGAAAACATCAAATACTACATGATACATATACAAACAGAAGCAAGAAACAATTTCTTGCTTTTTAAAGTCTTAAACTACTCATAATTTCTTAAAATAAGTTATAAAACATGTCCGCCATTTTGAATTTGAAAATTGATATCATAATTATGATATATTTTTGTTTACACTGAGACAAATAATTAGCACATGTCGTATGAAATATTTTAATTGTGTGTGTTTTTTTTTTTTTTTTTTTATACTACGTCGGTGGCAAACAAGCATACGGCCTGCCTGATGGTAAGCAGTATCCGTAGCCTATGTACGCCTGCAACTCCAGAGGAGTAACATGCGCGTTGCCGACCCTAACACCCTCCCACCCTTCGTTGAGCTCTGGCAACCTTACTCACCGGCAGGAACACAACACTATGAGTAGGGTCTAGTGTTATTTGGCTGCGATTTTCTGTAAGGTGGAGGTACTGCCCCAGTTGGGTTCTGCTCTAGATCTGGAATGACATCCGCTGTGCTGTGCCCTACCACACAGAGCCAGATGACATTTACAATGCCCATACCTCTCTTATAATGCCTGTGCTAAAAATGTGATTGCGAACTACCTGCAATAACTATACAGTACCTGGGCGACCGAGCTTAGCTCGGTTATGTTATAACTAACTATTTATTGTAATATGGTGGTGTATAGGTGATAAATCCAGGCCTCGGAGTATTTTTAGCACGGTAAGACTATTTTAATGCCTTTTATTATGTAGCAGTAACATAAACTACTAATATATGTTGAAAGTAAGTACAGGCGGCTAACACAATGGTAACAAAAGACAAAAGTTTTGAAAATGTAATTTTCATCATCGTCACTTGGCTGTACATTTGAGGGCCTATCGCGAACCACGTTCGACGTGTTACCTCTCTGTCGCACTTGTAAATTCGTACGTAAGTATGACAGGGAGGCAACACGTCGAACGTGGTTCGCGGTAAGCCCTCTGATGCCACCTCCATTAGTCTTTTGTACGCCGGTATAGCCTTCGACTCAATGTATAATCTACACTTTTTATGGAAACGTAGTTCCTCCTTCCCGTAGAAATATTTAACTTTCCCATCACCAAGAAAGATTATTTGCTCGCAGTTTTATTAGCTGCTCAATTCCTCGTTTTATCTCTGTTTCTAAGACAGTACAGTACACATATCAAACATTTTTCACTCATGTTGAAGTCATAATAACTTTTATTCTATAATTAAATTCATGTAATGTCCGCATCTAATTTACGTGCACGATAAACATACAAATGAATGATTTGAAAGAAAAGACAAACAGCGCTTGCGAAGCTGAGCGGGGGGCGCGGGCGGGGCGAGGTATCTATCGCTCACTAGGTCGGCTACGATAGGCTCCCGCGCGCCGAGCCGACATGTTGACGGACCAGCGCGGCGTGGTTATAAATTTCGCGCCTTTTTAAGTTGATTTTACTATTACAATGCAAGCTACACACAGATATTTCTTACTTTCCATAAAATGGCTGCATATATTATTTTATGGTAATAGACTTATCTCTACGGACTTTAATTCAATATTAGATCTTACAGGACAAAAAACGCATCTTAATTGTAAAGCACATATCCTATTCTTCTAATTTTTTGCCTTGCCTATTAACTTAAGAATTTAGATATGATATTGTGGATTTTTCAAACTTTAATTCAATATTGACAAAATAATAAGCTAATTTGAGTTTGACAAAGTAGCACATTGATTTTTTTTCTAAAAATTTGATAGCATAAAGCCTCATACATATTATAAAAGACGATGCTTAAATTTTGTACTTTAATTCAATATTCAAAATTCATCAATAAAAATACATAAATACCTTATTTATATCTAACGCTCGTTCTAAATTTTCTTCATATATTACAAATATGCTTAAAAATATGTCCCATACCAGATAAACATCACTTTTCACTCTTTAGAATTATCGAAACTTATAGGGCAAAAATCCGGTCCCACTATTGGTCTATTCTTAAGCCCGGCGGTACTAAGATCACGAATTTCACGAACACGGCAAGGTACGTACCTCGTACCTGCGTTCGCGACCGGATTCACGTGACACGCCATGATACGTAGCCCGTACCTGCGTTCGTGTGCGGAGCTTCGGGCTCGGTTCAGTTGGATAGGTACTTATCGCACGTCTCGCAGGTTCGACACGCCCGGGAGAAAAATAAATAAGGACTAGGTATTATTGAATTGAGTTACCACTTAGTATATTGAATACGGGACGTTCGTCGGACAAACATTTACGTGTGAATTAAACTTAAATTGTATTTTTTGCATCAATTTGAATATAATGGTTATATCTAAAAAAAAATTTGGGGTTATCCTGTTTTTTGTATAACCAGCTAATGATTAATAGTCAAAACTAGCGACCTGCTCGTTGCATAGCACTAATATAAATATAAGGTGTAAAACTCCCTAGTAAGTATCATTATAATTATGAACTTAAGCAACGCTGTGCTGTCATTATTAAATCAAGCGAAGACATTTTTTTCTGTTAAGTATTAATGAAATGAATGAAACATACTTGTAAAAGCTTGCTACTATCAAATATATAACGTAGCCTAAATATAAACAAGGCAATCCTAATTCCTTTTATTGTATGACTAACAAGCTAAGCCAACATACCGGGTTTTTTTTTTGTAGATAAGAAGTGCAGTTGCACGTGCAGACAAAGATAATAAGATTTGCGAGCAACTTATTAAAATGAAACAAACAATATACATAAGTAGCTGTGGGCTTTACCTTTTATTCGTGAAGTTGAAAGAAGTGACCGCGATGTTTTGTTTTACAAATTCGTGGTATTTTTTATTTAATCTGGAGGGGGTAGTTTAGAATTTTGAACTCACATTAATTGTCATTAGTTACTCCTGACATCACAGTTGGTTTCCTGACACACAGTGTTGTTGTATTATTTTAGCAACTCGTTTATTAAAGTAGCTATTCATTGTAATTAATGTTTGGTTCTTTTCATTTATTACTCATTAATATTTAAAAGGCCTTACTATTGGAAATAAATTTTAATTGAAAAGTAATGAAACGGAATTAGAGCTATGAATAAAAAAATCATGATAAATATTTATTCGTAGCTCTTATAGACCGCATCGTATCTTCACTCAACGTCGCGGGCGGACCGAACCGGCGTGTTCTTAAGATACGTGAAGCCGTGATCACGCCTACACGAATCTACACGGATTCACGTACCCTAATTTCACGTAGCCGAATGTCACGTGCGGAACGGACCCGAAAACCGTTGCCGTGAATCACGAAACCGGGCGCACGGCTACGGGTTCACGAATCACGGACACGACCGCGAGCCCTAATATTTAGTCCGTGCGGCACGTTTACGAAGGTGTCTGTTTCAGTCGCGCGCTACTTGTTCTATAATGGAAACAGGAAGAAACAATAATGGACGGAACAGCTGTTAAAGGTCACATTAGAAAGCAGGATTTAGTGGCAGTCTAAACATGGAACTACGAAAATAGAAAGTTCATGGGCTCTTTGTTTTAAATGTTGTTAATATTCTATTCCTGAGTTGTATGATAAAATAAAGGACTAAAACGGTCAACTAAACTATTGGCTATGTGACTGATAGTAGCACCCGTCTGACGGCTATGGGACAAATTGTTAAGATACCTATTTGAGAATTTACATACCTAGGTGCCCTTAATTACAAAGTAAATATGAGCCCGCAAAGTTATATATTTTTATTACTGACATTCCATAAATGGTCTAAAATACGCACTCACGAACTTCCGTACACAGTCCATAGAAAAGTTTTATACAAAATTAACATGTATAATATCTAAGAGCACTTAAATTACTCCTTCACTACGGGACTAACTGGCGAATATTGGGAATAAAGCGAATGAATTTAAAAACTAATTACAGAACAAACTCCCAGAAAACGAGGCCCGATAATAAATCCGCATTAGAGGCCCGAGTGCGGCTGCCGGCTCGGCTTCATAAATATTCACGGTCAAATCTCAAGTGATGTGCTGAATGAAGTGGCCCAAGTGGCCTGAGCGCCGAGTCTCCATCTTGTCTGGCATCTGAAGCGACATGTTGGTATGCCGATAGCGAAAATATCAAAGCTACAGTCATCTGAACTTGTTCTAAGTATTTAGCTGCGCAGGCGTTTGTGAAAATGTGTGTCGCAACGTACGAATTGCTTACAGCAATTATTTAGATACACGGAATAAATGGAGCACATATTTCCAATATCTGATGGATAAGAAACTTACAGGATTCCGGTTTGCTAGACCACTTAATTTATTTAAAGTCAGAGTCGTAGCGCCGCTACTATAAGCATAAATATTATTCTAATTTCGCTCTAATCTTTATGAAAAACTGTATAACGAATAAAACGCCAAACTGAATACACTTGACATTTTTTATAATCAGGCAGCCTTGGTGAGGTCTTTGTAAATATGGACATCAACAGCAATTCATTTGTAATGTTATATTGAATTGATAATGATCTGTAATTATTTTTAAATAACCCAAGCGTTTTGAGACGAAATGATCGCGGAAAATAGGTCAAGACCACGGTCCAATCACTCCAAGCCTATCCGAGCATCTCAATCTTAATCTAAGCGGAAAATTTTCAGTATTCAAATGTTTTATTTTTATTCCTTCGCAGAATGTCATTTATTCACGATGTTCATATTTCAGAATCACTTTCATGGAAAGGAAAATAACGAGTTTCATCTGCAAACAAAGTACCACTCGATTTAATTGAAGCCAGTAATTTTGTAACGGCGTCAATAATAATAAAAATGTCTGAATAGGTAGTAAAATTGTAACGGCGTCGGCTGCCGGTGCCATTTTGTAGGTCATAAATCGTTATAAGGGTATTTGCATGGTCCGGTCGGTTCTGTAGCTACGTGTTTAGTTACTGGCAAGTTGGTAACGATGAACAAATTTCAGAGGTACGAACAACGACCCAGATTATACGCACTAGATATTCAGTAACCTGTTTCAGTACTTGCTAGTAGGTGACGTGACTTAGTGGGTTGGTATGGTATATTACCAGTCTGTTATGAAAACCCATACACAGTACAACAATTAACTGTGTATCTCTCTCTCTCTCTCTCTCTCTCTCTCTCTCTCTCTCATCAAAATCCCTTGCACTCTTGACTGAGTAATCCTGGTTATATGTTTGAGTATCCGTTAACAACACGAACGCTAGTGAGTTTAATAAATTCGAATGGATCCCTGAGAATAGTAAGGACGTGACAAACTTATAGGTAAAGGATAAGGAAGCGATTCCCTAATGATATGAAATAAAGTAAGCCTAATGATGTAACATTGTATATCTATCTCTTGCGCTAGTCCAGGAGTGCCTCCGGAAGTTCTCGCGACGTTTCCGGTGCGGGGTCGCGCCTTGCACCTATTCTAATAACTGTTATGGTAAATACACCAAAAACGGAAATAACGTATCCCTTACTTTAATTGCAAAACTTTCACATACGTCACATTAGTCCATTATTTGCATACGGATATAAGTACAAAAGATAATGACAATGTTGTTTGAGTGTACCTGGGTCAACATTCTTTTCGTTGTCTTGTTTTAGTCCCCAAAAAATGTGACGGAGTATAGCTTATTGTATGGGATGATTTCCAGTTTTTTTTTTTTTTTTTCAAGTTAAATATAATTCAGCTATAAAGACATGCAATAGCACTCGACTTTTTTATTTACTTGATAGAAGACACCAATACAAGCATGACGTGGTCAGAAACAAGACAATGACAAGAATTTTAGACCCATCTATGTATGTACTTATATGTTTGTATGTATAATTCTTTGGCACACTTTATATTAGGCATAACAAACAAATTAGTACGTGTGACCTAGGCCTTAGCCTAGCGTTCTTAATATTTATTTATCCGTTGGTTTCCTTGTTCAGTTTTAGTTGTACCCCTCTGTACTAAGATTATTAGTATTAGTACTGCGTTACACTGTGACTAATGCCAATTAAACATTCCCTAAGGTAACATACTGATGTTACCTGTCGCCGGAGAAACACAATTAATCGCAAGCGACGACAGCTGTTTGCTGCATCTTTAAACAGCTGTAGCTCGTCAGAATTACAGGATGTCTCATGTCTGTCACCGGGATTACATTGTTCAGTAGATACCGTAGTAACTTACGGTTTGAGCCGAAATTATGACAAAAATGTTCACCTGGACCCGGGTATGTCCTTAAACTACGTCCACAAGAGAGGTATGGGCATTGTGAATGTCATCTCTTTCTGTGTGGTAGGGCACAGCACATCGGATGTCATTCCAGATCTAGAGCTGAGCCCAACTGGGGAAGTACCTCCACCTTACAGAATATCGCAGCCAAATAACACTAGACCCTACTCATAGTGTTGTGTTCCTGCCGGTGAGTAAGGATGCCAGAGCTCAACGAGGGTGGGAGGGGGTTAGGGTCGGCAACGCGCATGTAACCCTCTGGAGTTGCAGGCGAACATAGGCTACGGATACTGCTTACCATCAGGCAGGCCGTATGCTTGTTTGCCACCGACGTAGTATAAAAAAAAAAACTTAAAGGGTCGGTAACCTTGACACTCCTGACGGTGAAAGTTCATAACAGGCTGCGGTGACCTTTTATAGACAGCATCAAATAGATAGTGACAGTCAAAGTGGTCAAATATATTGTAACACACCTTTGTTACCATAGAAATAAGGATGTGTCACGATATATTTTGCCACTTTGGCCGTTACTAGTCACTATCTATTTGATGCTGACTGCACCATCAAGCGGACTGCACGTTTACTTTCCATGTACAAAAAAACTCTCGAATAGCCTGTAAAACATGACCTCCGTAATTGGGCAATAATGTCAATAATTAAACATCCAGTTCAATACTTCAATAACCCTCAGTCCAATTAAGTATATTAACCCTTAACTTTGAAGTTTATTAAAACTACTTGTTACACTGAAGAAGACATGTGGCCGTATTGGAGAATTTCATGATCTTCATGA
Source organism: Cydia pomonella (assembly GCF_033807575.1). NCBI lineage: Eukaryota > Metazoa > Arthropoda > Insecta > Lepidoptera > Tortricidae > Cydia > Cydia pomonella. The sequence continues at coordinate 12,102,471 of NC_084719.1, read as the reverse complement.
TGACATAAAGGCGATCATTGGGTAGGTACATACATACCGGTATGTAAGACATCAATAATTACTCAACTAAGTGCAGTTGTTAATAACTTACACCTGAAATAAATTAATGATCAAGGTAGAAATGGAAAGTAACGAATCGTCGGAGCCTCGGGAGGCGTAGCGAAATTAATATTGCATGTGAAAAGGCTCAGCACAAATCTATACGCGGCGCGCATATAAATGCCGTCCTTACACCAATCGAAGGGAGATTTGTGAACTCAATTCGTTGGAACGCTTTGAAACGCTTACGGCTACCGAAGGCAACGCTAAATTAAGGCTCGTTGCAAGCCCCCTTCGTATTTTAATCAAAAATCCGAACAATGTTTTTTGAGATCACTTAGTAGAAATATCGCGATGAGGCAGAATTGCCATTTTCACATGTCAAAATATCTTCAAAATTCCTACATACTGCAAAAGTAAGTAGGTATATTTGTAAACAGAGATTTATGACCAAACATGTGAATCGCTCGCTAGCAATTTGACGTCGTAACGAAATTGCTAAATAAATAATTAATTACATAGATAAAACTCCTAAAATAAAGTCAGAAAAATAAATGTAAAATTACGTGTTTAATTAATTAAGTTGTTTTGCGGATCCGCTAATCGACAATGACACGGGTTCTCATCATTTAAGCTTTGAATGTGTTTTACGTATTAGCGTCATTGAAAGTGCTCATCAACGTGTGACGATGTACCTGTATAATCCGCAGTCCGTCATGACTGTTAACCAAATGTGTACAGGGCGGGACGTCAAGACGACCATCGTAAATCGAAAAGCAAAATATGTATGAGAATGATAAGGTGCAATCTAAAAGTCACAAACTTTAACATTTATTCAGCAAATAGGCCACAAAGGCACTCCTACACACTGCAGGTTTTTATATCGTTTCATCCTCGAGATTTCGCTACCGCTGTTGTGAAGTTAAATGATGATCTGAAACGACTCTCAGAGTGGTCCTCTGCAAATTGCCTGGTCCTTAATCCTATTAAGTCTAAATGTATGGTACTTGGAACTTTAAATCAAACTAATGCCATCATTTCAAAACAACCAAACATTAAGATTAAGGATGTGAAAGTAGATCGCGTCGACGAAGCAAAAAATCTTGGACTCTTGCTAGATACAAATCTGCGTTTCGAGAGGCATGTAATAGACATTGTTAGAAATTGTTTATACCGTTTAAAAGTTCTATATAATATTCAAAATTTTCTTAGTGTCACCCTACGAATGCGACTTTGTGAAGCTCTTGTTTTATCAAAACTTAATTATTGCCTTGCAGCTTATGGTTCCTGCCTTCTAGCACGATCGTGGCGCCTTATCCAAAGAGTGCAGAATTCATGTGCCAGATTTTGTTTTAAAATCCCTCCTCGTACTCATGTCACGCCTTTTTTTAAACAATGCGGGTATGTTAAAAATGGCCGCTCGCCAAGAACTCATGTTCGCTTGCCTGCTCTTTGATACTATTCAATCCAAGCAGCAGTCTTATCTCTATAAGAAACTCCTATGGTTTGGAAAAAGTAGCATTCATCACCAAATGAGAGCCTCGCGAGCGATAGTGTTACAGGTCCCCCAGCACCGGTCTGCCGCTTTTAGACGGAGTTTTCGGTACCGCGTGTAAAATACACAATAACTGTAACATCACAGAACCACTCTCGACACAACCGCCCGGCGCCACGGTTAACAGTCAACTACCCCCACTCCTGCAGGTGCAGTATACTACATCCCTTCCTTATTAACGAAAATAAAAGAGTACTGATTCGATCTGATTTGTAATCATTCAGTTATTTGAAAATCGATACATTTTTTATATTTCAGCTAATTATAGATTCAACACAACAATCATATTAATCTTCATTTTGATCTTGGTCCGCGTGAGGTGCATTGCTGCTGTTTTGATTTATAACAGCCCATTCACCAGTTTCAGTTTTCTTGAGGTGAACAACATTTCTGCGATATTCTTTTCCAGTCACGTCATTCCTTACTCTAACATCACCACCACTTACATCTGTAACAGTGTGCGATTCAGGATTGAAGTTGGGAGTAAGTTTGTTATCTTTTATCAAGTTTTTCACGTAGACCTTTTCACCGATTTCTAGATTACTATCTTTTGCTTTCCTCTTCGTATCAGTGTATTCCCGTCCCTTTTCTTTCTTTTCTTTATCCCTATCTCTTACATCTGAATCGAGTATTTTGCACTCCATATCAGCCACTGTGGGTATTTTGTCTCGGAACTGCCTTCGGAAGAAGAGTTCTGAAGGTGTTTTACCTGTAGTGGTGTGTGGAGTGCTGTTGTACATAATTAAGTATTCTAGGAGATCATCCTTCCAGTTCTTTTTTTCTACTTGGCTGATTTTCAGCCGTTTAAGGATATCTCTGTTTTGGCGTTCGACTTCGCCGTTCATTTGTGGCCAATAAGGGATTGTATTGTATATAACAATATTGCATTCCTTACAGAAAGTCTTGAAGGTCTCACTGGTAAACTGGTTATCATTATCGCATGTCAGAGTCACAGGATATCCCAACCGGGAGAATATTTCTTTTAGGACTCTAACCGTGTCTACAGCTGTGATACTTCGCATAATCTTGATTTCTTTGTAGCGACTATAGTAGTCGATGAGAACCAGTAAGTAATCATTTGATGGCAGAGGTCCTAAAAAGTCAACCGCAACATCGATCCAGGGTTCGACTGGAAGCTCTCGTCTCTTAATAGGGTGTGGGGGGTTAGGTGCTGAAACGAGTGTGCATCCTTTACAGGCCTTAACTCTGTTTTCTGCATCTCGATCTATCTTTGGCCACCACACTTTAGTTCTGAGACGAGTCTTCATGGCTACTATGCCAGGATGACCTTGATGTGCAGCTTCCAGTACTCTGTCTCGAAGTTCTTTGGGGATAATCAATTTGTTCCCTCTTAAAGCAATATTTCCTTGAAAACAGATCTCAGTTTGGAAAGCTTTATAAGCGCTAATAGATTCATGCCATTTGTTTTCATAGATTCCGCTTTTAAGCGCCATTATTTCTTCATCTGTGGCACAGACGGCTTCAATTTCTTTTAATGGTACTGCTGTCGGCCTGCTGTATTGTACGATCGCATTAATATAATTTTCATTGTCAAACGGTTTGGGACTAATTGATTGGCAAAGCCGAGAAATGGGATCGGCGATATTGTCCTTGCCTGGCCGGTAAATTACTTTGTACTTGTAAGCCTGCAAGCGGAGAACCCAGCGCTCAATACGTGCGCATGGTTTAGATCTGGGACCAAATATGGTTTCCAAAGGCTTGTGGTCGCTTATAATCTCAAACTCTTTGCCGAACAAATACGTTTTAAAATGTTCGACTGCCCAGACGAGGGCCAAAGCCTCTTTCTCGGTCTGGCAATACCTTTTCTCACAATCAGTTAGGCTCTTATTACCGAACGCTATGATACGAGGACCATTTCGATCTATTTGTATCAGCAGGGCTCCAAGACCCACGGGAGATGCATCAGCCACTATTTGCGTTCTGTCAGCTGGATTATAATAGCCCAATGTTTGTATATTTGACAGACTCGCTTTTAATGTATCAAACGCTTGTTCTTGAGAGCTAGTCCAATATTTACGAAGGTCCGTCGTTTTGCTCAATTTAAGTCGTACAAGCTGACGAAGGGGCTCCGTTAATGATGCCAAATTAGGGATCCACTTCCCCACATAATTCACCAATCCGAGGAAACTTTGAATCTCTTCAACATTGGTTGGTCTCTTCGCCGATTGAATGGCTAGGATATATTTATCAAGTGGTTTTACCCCGTTTGCAGTGAGTTCATGGCCAAGGAACTCAATTTTATTTGTCTTGTAAATACATTTAGCTTCATTGAGTAGGACATCGTTGTCCTTCAAGACCTGTAGGACTTTCTTGAGCCGTGTATCATGTTCTTTTTCATCAGATCCGTATATAATGATGTCGTCGATGAAATTTGCAGTACCTTCACATCCTAACAACATCTTCTCTAGCACCTTTTGGAACATTTCCGGCGCGCATGACACCCCAAACATTAATCTTTTGTACCGAAATAATCCTTTACTGGTGCTGAAGGTTGTAATGTGTCTGCTGTCTTCGTCAATCTCCAGTTGATGAAAAGCATTTTTTATGTCAAGCCGAGAAAAGAATTTCGCTTGTCTGAAATGGGGTAGCAACTCATCCATCGTAGGAAGAGGATGATTCTCCCTTATAATAGCTTCATTAGCCCTCCTCATGTCGATACAAATCCGAAGGTCGCCATTTTCCTTGAGCACAGGTACCATGGGCGATACCCATTGCGAAGGCCCGTTGACCTCTTCGATGATGTCGGCTTCTAGTAGTTCTGTTAGTTTTGAATTTACCTTTGCTTCCAAAGGTATCGGTATTCTTCTATACGGTTGGATAACCGGTTTTACCTTATCATCGATTGGGATTTGAATTTTAACACCTTTGAATTTGGGAAATGTACTGATGTTGTTAACCGGTATGCCAGTCTGAAGGACGCCGAGTTGTTTTGCAGTAATCCTTCCCAAAAGGTTACGCGACCCGTTTCGAATGACATATAGGGTAGCCATTGTTTCAAGTCCATCACGAATATATATCTGCGCCTCGAATTTCCCCGTCACATCTAGTGGCGTTTGACTGCCGTAAGCCACTAATGTCTTGTCAGGATGTGCGATTTGATTTGCGGTTTTCACGTTATGGCTCTTTAAATACTCCCACGTTTCATCAGTAATGATATTGCATCTACATCCAGAGTCTATCAACATCTCAATAGTGACACCACCGACCTGACAGTTGATAACTTCGTCGTTATCTAGATGGAATACATAATCCACTTCTTCGGTATCCTTTTGTGGGTGGTCAAACCTTTGCCTTTTTGCATTATTAAATTTATCATCTTTTTTGTGTTCAAATTTCCGCTTCAGCTTTTTAGTTTTACAGTAATCTTTAAAATGTCCGATAATCCCACATTTCAAACATTTTTTGTCCCTAGCAGGGCATTCGGGTGCAAATGACAAGTGTTTATTGCTACCGCATCGATAACAAGTCTTTGAGGTGCCTCTTGCTGGTAATTTCCTAGTATCAATTTTATTTATGTCCGATTTATCCATGTCACCCGCCTTCATTGACCCAGTTTTTCCAAACGTGTCTAGTTGCCTATTGACAGTCTCCAGTGTGGTCGCTATAGTTATCACTTGCTGTAAAGTGACACTATCGCCGGCCGACAAAATCTTTTTCCGCAATTCGGAGCTATTTCCTTTTTCGATGATTTGGTCAATTAAATTTTCGTCCCTTGCCGTAAATTTACATTTGTCAGCCTGTTGCCGAAGTCTCACAAGAAAAGCTTCAAACCTTTCCCCTTCATCTTGTTTCATAAGCCTAAATATGTAGCGTTCATAATATCTACTCTGCTTAGGGGAAAAATAAGCATCTAATTTTTCCATAGCCACATTATAGACGTCGACGTCAGTAGCTTTTTCGGCGTGAGCACCCGGCAAATTGTAATAGACTTCTTGCAGAGCAAGCCCACCGAGATGTAGTAAAGTGGCCCGCTTTACCACATCTTCCTCGATATTAGCGGCCAGGAAGTATATCTCCAGCGCCCGTTTCCATTTTTCCCATCTTACACCGACGGAAACCGGATCGCCTCCACAATCGAAATTGTCTAGACTTGGTATAGTTGATGTTACTTGGGTCATTTTGGTGCGATCTGCAACAACACGCGATTCTGTATAGTCTAATTTGCAACTACACAGGATCTATTGACCACCAATTAATAGTCACTACATGACTAAATCACACATGCCTACCATAGTAAGCATCCACTTCCAGGGTCTATCATATTGACCTTTCATATAAAAGTCTTTCAAATCACTTCTATATACGACCTGTCAAATTAGCCTCTAATATAAAGCTCAATGTTAACATTAACCACAGCAACCATGGTCTATCATATTGACCTTCCATATAAAAGTCTTCAGAATCACTTTTATTATTATGTGGTCTATCAAATTGACCTCTCATATATCAAGTTTAATCCAGGCAAACCCATGGCCTATCATATTGACCTTTCATATAAAAGTCTTCTATAACACTTTTAATATCCACATGGTCTGTCAAATTGACCTTTCATACCCGTACAACAATACAATAATAACAGTGAAATTATGGTCTGTCATATTGACCTCGCATGTACTAATATACTCACAATACGTTGGTACCGACATGGCCCGTCGTATGGACCTCTTAAACCAAACATTTAATAGTACCATACCTATTATGAGATCTTATTTACTTAAATACATACATTTATGTATACGCCAAAATACCGTTAATGACTTACCACTTAATACGAGTAACACTCGTCAATATTTCTTACTAATGAAAGCGAATATCATTCTATTATTTAGCCGTTTAGTAGCACGCGTAATCATAACAAAGCCATATACTTAGCTGTAATAATTATGTACCGTAATTCATTACAACGCTGTCAATTTAATCCGTACTTTAATTTAGTAAATGTTGCAATGCAATACATTATTAAGGTGTCTTAATAGCCGTTTTTTAGCCTAGGCACTAAACAGACTTAGTTAAGGAACTCAATAATATTTATCAAATCATTCATTAACGGTACTTCCGTAAATAAAGAAACTAAGCTGATTTCCATCTAGGTACTTATGGATGCGAGTAAAACACAAAGATGCAAGTGATCAATGTTATCATCGCGCCGCGCTGCTGGCCGGCCGAAGCACGTAAACAAGGCATATATTTACCACATTTAAGTCAAAGGAACTATTCGTAATGGATAAAGGTCGTTGTTTACTGTTCATGTATAAATTTTATAGCCATTAAATTACACCATGATTTAAAGTTCGCTATCACGCTTCCATTCGTACCTACAACTTTTTTTTTTGCAAAGTACTTAACATTCCTCCCCTTTCTTTTAAAAAATTGATATTCCTCAATGTACTTACATTTTCCTCGTTCGCCACTTGTAAAATACACAATAACTGTAACATCACAGAACCACTCTCGACACAACCGCCCGGCGCCACGGTTAACAGTCAACTACCCCCACTCCTGCAGGTGCAGTATACTACACCGCGCAACAAAATGTTGGAATAATATACCACCTCCAATTCGTCAATCAAATAGCAAAGCGATTTTTAAAGTAAAATATCGACTTCAACTTCTTAATCAACAGAAACAACAATGTCAAGTCTTAAACTCCTTTTCGCTTCACCCTCCTATAACTAAATACTTTGCCAACCGCGTTTTTATCTTTTTATCTTCATTACAATTTACCAAAAGTCCATAAGATAGAAAAAACACGCACACACGCATATATATGTATACACTCACTCACATAATACTTATAAAGTACACGGCACATACACAAATTGCACAGTAGTTTTTCTTTATTTCTTGTACCAACTTAGGTGTTTAAAAAGCGTTGCCCATTTTTGTGTAAGGTACTGGCAAAATACCAGCGATGTGGCTTGCTGCATCATTATGCTGAGTCAGCGCCTTTTCTGTGCCACGACACATGGCGTATTAATTAACTAAAAAATGTTTTTATTAAATTAAGTTTGCATGTTTTTATTTTACACTTTTCTTTTTTGTTTGTTTTGATGCTAATGCCATGTATGTTGTGGGTATGAATAAAGAATGTATCTATCTATCTATCTACACGTCAACATGGAATTTACATACAAGTAAAAAATAAAAAAAAACCGGCCAAGAGCATTGCGGGCCATGCTCAGTGTATATAGGGTTCCGTAGTTACCCTTCCGCCACAATAAACTAAACTAGAGCTATTAAATGGCCTCATCTCAGCATGTTGCTTGCGACTTCCAGCGCTGATCTTCCGATGAGACCATCGAGTGAGAAATCATATATTAGTATAGTAGATTGATAACCAAGGGACGAAATGGTACCTTTCACCCGAGTTAAACAATTAGGCCAATTTGCCAATTTGAAACTTAATTCTCAATCTTGACATAAGTTATTATGTGTGTCTGTCGGTTTGTTACCTTGGCAATGACACGCTTAAACCAATTACCTAAGCATCGATTTATCTAGCTCTACAATGAAGATGTCACGGGCAAGAGCTAGTCATAATCTTCCCTGCGTTGTCCCGGCATTCTGCCTCGGCTCATGGGAGCCTGGGGTCCATTGGCGTCTAATCCCATGAATTGGCGTAGTAGTACATTTTTGTACGAAAGCTACTAATAAATAAATATTATAGGACATTATTACACAAATTGACAAAGTAAGTTAAGTAAGCTCAATAAGGCTTGTGTTGAGGGTACTTAGACAACGATATATATAATATATAAATATTTATAAATACTTAAATACATGGTAAACACCCATGACTCAGAAACAAATATCCATGCTCATCATACGAATAAATGCCCTTACTAGGTGTCGCGAACGTATTGCGAACCGGCTAATATTTGCCAACGTCATGGAGTAGATGGCGCTAGTAGTCACGTTTAAGTTATATAACCGCTTCTAGGTTATTGGTATTTTTTTGGCTGAAGTTCAGAGGGTAGATGAGAACGACAGTAGGAAAAAGGAGGTTGTGTGCGAACAAATCTACGGGTAGTGATATTTGCTTTTAGATCAAGTCAAGGACGTTTATATGGTGTTATTAGAATAATGATGTGTCTCTTGTAGATTGAGACCAACGTTATCAGTACTCAGAGTGGACAGTAATCCAGTGAGGCTAATATGAAATTAAGGTAAACTTTGCGTGAGGAATGGGGTCGCTATAAGGGGAGGTTTGGAGGCGACTATTAAGCTCAAGAAACCAGGCGGATAATCATGTGAAACTCATGTTATATGTAGGTAATAAAGTCGGACACCAGCACAACTCATATCGTCATCTCACTAACGTCCAGGCCTCGTATAGGTATGTAGTACATTTACATATCGCTTTCCAGTATCCGTAAAAGTATTAGCTCATTCGATAGGTTAATAAGTATGGTGAGCTTGACGACACTAGGATTTGACCCGAGGCCATTCTTCGGCTTCATAGGCAGGGTCACTACCCACTAGGCCAGATCGGTCGTCAAAACTACTTCCATCTAACCTCCGAACCCAGAGGAGAAACTATGCCTAATTGGACAAGAGGTAGTATTGAATATAAACGAAACGGGTAAAATTCCCATCCAAAAGCTTGCAAAGGGTTTTGTGGTATAATCAAAATGCCAACTAGAAAGGGTGTTTAAATACTTAAGTAACAGAACAAAGCTCACCAGAGCAGAGCCGGCTCCATTAATACTCAAAATTACACACTATAACCATTTATTTTGTTAACATTTCTGGATTTTAGTTTAATTAATAAAGTGTTTGTCTTTAAGTAATTGCTTACTTTAATTACCGTTTGTGCTTGAGTTGAGACCGGACTTCTAAGGACCACAATAAAATTATATTCAGATTCCTAAGAAAGTGTTCTCAATTCCCATGAATTGTTGTGTGATATCTCGGTCTTTACCTAATCAATTTGCAACATTATTTTTATTCAATAACTCATATAAAATTAACTAATTGGTTTAGAACAGTTTTTTACCAGCTATTTTACAACTTTTTTTAAAGACTGTCAGTGAAATTAATTGTGAATTTCAAGGATATTTTTTTATGGATTGGCAAGAGATTTGATTGTTCTACACTGTAAATTAATCATACCGCCATTCCGTGTTCATTTATTAAGTACAGTAAACAATAATTATATTCGCAAACACAAATATTATTACCCAAGCGCGCAACTGTACTCGTACCTAACACTGTTGTACATTTTCTTCTAGCGTATCATAACGCTTTTCCAAGTTCACATTAAATGGGTAAACAATATTTGAAAGGTTACTTAGGGCGAGCGGGTCCCGGCGATGCTCAGGGGTGACAGGTCAATGCCCCCGCTATTTCAAGCCCCTGTAAGAACGACGGCCCTCAGCTCAGAAGCACCGTACGAATCTTTCGCCTACGCTAGTTGCATGCTGAGCGATGGTCGTGTGAGGCGACTGCTCGTTAAATTCGGTCGTAAAATGGCGACATACGGGAAATTATGATTTTAAAAAGTTGGATGTTTTCCTGTTCGTTTCATTAAAGCACCGACCACCGATACTATGCATAAAAGGCATTAAAGCATCGTTTACCCTTTATGCGTTTCGTTTTTGCAAATTTGAAACGCATATGACACTTAAATGTTTTATATTATAAGTAAGTACCCATTCCTAAATGTTTTTCCTAGAGTATACTTAAACCCTACCAAAAATATTACCCTCGATACCTTAAATACTTAAATGTTTTACGGTTTCCTACCCAACATCAAAAGGGTCTCGCTGTAGATTTGGTCGAGCGCGTTAGGTTTAGCCACTCTGCATTTATCCACCACGTAGTGATCGAAATGATCGCGTAAACCCGCTCAATCGCATGGAGGAACATTATCACTGCGTGCTACTAAGTCCCAAAACATGGCCGTTCAAATCGTAGGGCTCAGAGCGGATTGAACAAGCTCCAACGGACTTAACCCCGATGATCGGCGGTGCGGCGAAAAATAAACACTAGTGTAGTTCAATTCGTCCGTCCAACTTCTACAAACTCCAAGCTAAAGATCGACGTAACCTACTAACTTTTGACAAAATACGATGAAACCCGGCGAAATTGGATAGAGCAAACAAGTGCCAAGCAGAAATTTACGAACATGTTGCAGAAATTACTGTAACTTTGTAAGTTGTAGCGTGTTTGGCGCAGGATCGCTTACTCCATAAGGCTACTTCGTCACCTACTTGTCATTATTGTCAAATTTTCCACGGTTTTGATTCGTCAACATTCCTATCTTGTATACATTCCTATATGGTTCACAGTGTTGGCATTGGTGGAGGTCAAAATAACAGGCCTACAAAAAATATCAGTTGGAAAACAGCAATGCAAAGCAAAAGTAAACGAAGTATTTTATTTGTCTTTTTTATGGAAGGCAGCCAGAATAATGGATGATTACAATAATGTTCACGATCTGGCACTGGGGTCGAAATAGGAATGTCGACGGTCTGGGACTGTAGTCAAAATAGTAATGTGGACGAGTTAGGAAGGTGACGATTTAGGAATTGTATGCTGACGACACGCCACGTGTTTTCGTATTCTTCATTATATCTGTTGTAAATTTGTGTGCACAGATATTCAATTCGGCAATAAATATACTCTTTGTTATTTTTTCTGTTTTACCGGACTAGTACACAAGTGGGGAGAAATTCCAGTAAATTCGTTCGGGTTTGGGGGTCTAAATCCATTGGAATGAAGCTTTATAGCTCAAGGTTAAATTGTAAATGTAAGGTAATGTTTCGTTCACTAAACTATTAAGTTCACTCTCCTCATTTATCCATAAACTGTGGGAGCTGGTAAACACAGAGCAACGTCCTACAGCTTACACTGTCTAGACGGCCCATGACGTCAGGAGTCTATGCAGGATAATGCTCAATGCATTACTCTACCTACTCAAATCAACTTGGAACAGTGTATCTAATGGAAAGGTCTGCTTAATGTATCAGCGGACAATAGGCAGACTTATGATATTTTATTTAACTTACAATATTTGAAACGTTTACTTTTTCATCTCGTAAGTGAGAGACTTGACTGTTATCAGTATTTACACCAAATAGCTTATATTAGACAAGATATTTGTAGGATACTGATGTGTGAACAACGCGGCTCCGTATTTGTTTGAGCGTTTTATATTGAAGCGCTTAATTTTGTGGGCATAATTGAAGGGGCAATAGATTGAAGTAAGTTATCAGATAGGTTGTTTTTATCAGCTTTACAAATAAGAAAAAAATGGTTTTACGAAAATGAGCGGTTGAATGAAACGCTCGAATACTGGAATAGATACTGATCCTATTGCAGGAACTGCAGTTTGGTAAAAGCACGCCAAACGAAACCCTAAAAGTAGTGTACAATTTCTTCTCTTTACCATCGAATCGAAACGTTTGGATGTAGAAGGCTAGACTGTCTAGTCGGCCCATGACGTCAAGCGTCAGTCTATACATTAGAATAATACACTCAATGCATTAGTCTGCTCACACAAATTCAAAAAATCTAATGGATATATTAACTCCAAGTATTAGGCATTCCATACAGGTCGTTATTTGACGTGCCATACACTTCGACAAGGTATGTGGAATCAGATGTCGCTACAACAAATTAATAAAACCTTGTCTTGTAATAGTCTTGTCAAGGAGACTGAAAATCCAGTGCTAAAACCCGTTTAAAAGCTTGCAATTTCAGTCAAAATTAAGGTTAAAGCAACAAAGCTGGTGCTAAAGCAAAGGCGTTAGTAAACGGAGCAGCAACCGCCGAATTCATCAGAGCGGGGAAAGTTCAACAATGACTCGTCGCTAAACAAATGCCATTCGGCGAAGTAGGGCGGGTCGAGTCCGCTAGACAAACCCGGCTCTTGACTTTACTGGCTCCCGGGTTATTTCCGACGCTTTGGCGACCGTAGGCGAGCGTTTGAGGCAAACGCGGGCCCAATTTAATTCCAGAAAGTGACAGGAGTTGACATGGCTTACATATCATATAAATCACATTATTGTTTCTTGTGACCGAACAGATTTTTTTTTTAAAGACGAAGACCATTAAAGACTTTGAGGCGATATCGCAAATTACAATATTCAACCGTCGTCACATCGTCATTCATCACAAAAGTGATAAGGTGGGCATAATTATGAACTTGTCCTTTATCACTTTGTTGAGTGTAATAAAATAGGCGGGGTACGTCCGAAATGAGGACCAATTTTATTGTAACTTCAGTAAGGGTATGCGCATTGCGCCGTAGCAGCAGTAACATATCTTATGCGTTGCGTATTCTTTTCCTGCGTAAACTGTTAAATCTCGTTGACGTTCATCATAATTATACTGGTTCGTCGGAGTCAAATACTCGCTTGCACTAGGTTAACAGTAGAGCTAGATCCACCACTTCAACACGCGATGTAATTTACTTTGGAAAAATTAAATTACTGAGGATCCGGTTTCTTTGAGCTAACAATACTTATAGAGAGCTAAATAGATACCTATTAATTTTGTAATAAGAAAAGTAACCGTTCTTTTTATTAGGTACTCACAAGTAGGTATGCTTTTATCAAATTCCCTGCATTCCTAAACCCCTACAAAATTGTAACTTTGTCCAGTCTTATCTAAGAACCGTAGCTAGTCTATCGCCTGTACCAAAATCCCCAACTATATCTGCCAAGCCGTTTGCAAGATGAATAGGAACATTTACTTGTGTGCACAAGCATACACACATACAAACAAACAAACAACCTCTCACCCTGAATGCATATACCACCCTGCATTTAATTTGGACATACCCACATGTTTATTTTATATGCAGTACATATACAGCTTTACTTTATTGAGCATGTTCGTGTGCCTATTTTTAGATGTAATGCTCGTAAATGACATGTTCTAGTTTTAGTTATTAGTTATTTTAATTTGTTAATTACCTGCATGCTCACTCATATTTTGTATTATCTTGTATTTTCTCTATTTAAGTGAAATGTTAAATTTCTTTTGAGAAAATAAATTTCTTTAACCACATATACCATATACCGTCTCCGTTCTGTAGGTAATACCATCATTGAGGATGGTACCCATCCGTCATAATTAGCTTGCACCGGCCTTCTTCACTAAAAGATTTTTAACTCATTAAAGCTTCATGTCATCTAATAGAGACCTAGACATCATCCGATAAGTGATCGCATTTCTACATCTTAAGGCCCCGTGGGTTCAGGTTCCTCTCACACTCGCCGAGTGTAAGTGCGTGCGAGATGGATGTGCGTGCCCGGGATCGCGGATATCATGTTTATTTTTTTACCTTTATTAGTGCAAAATTGTTACAAATATTTATAGTGCATTAATGTTCGTGATTTATTATTCTGTCAAGCGAAAATCAAGAAATCAGGTTTCGAATCGATCATGTTACTAGATAGAGTAAGGCATCTGTTCTATTCTATCTGCTATTAATGTAATATTTCAGTTGATTATATCTCCTAACACAGCACCTAACAGAACCAATCTTAAAGCTACTTTAGCTAACTCGAAAGATACCATAATTATACAAACACACTGAAGTTTTTATGTTATTTAACCCAGCTTCACAATATTCAAAGACAATATTCATACACAAAGGGAAAATGGTTCAGTAAAGCGGAAAATTCTACTTATATTCCGCTAATAATATCTCGAAGCAATAAACCTATACGGAACGTTTGAAAGGACAAAAAACATGGGGTACCTATTTACTTTCGCCCTCGCTATCTTTACATCAAAAGTATCTTCACCGAGAAAGAATACAAATCGCTTTAATTATACCTTAATCGAAAAGAAATATGGACGAATTAGCATTAAATTAGCTGACGCTGACGCCGACACTGTTGAGTCAGGATAATAGCCAGATACCTACGCGATGTTAATGAAATAATTGGTTTCCCTGCGGCGTTGTCATAATCGATCCGATCGCGTACGTTAATTCCTAATTGAACGCAAACTGGAGGTCAATTCTCGTTAAAATTTTAGGTATTCGCCGTTTGTAATGGTATCGGTCGCTACGAGTTCACATTCGCTTCCAATAACGCAAAAACAGAAACGAAAGTCTAAGCGTAATTGCATTTGGATTCGATTAAGGAATAGAATTCAGGTCAGTATAACACTAAAAGTGACGCATCGTAAAATACGGCGTAAATATGTGAATACGGAAAAATTGCAGGTGTTCGGAGCCGTGAGCGCTAAAAGGACAGATTTATTCGCAATCTCGCAAAGGGTTGCATTTAACTGCCTACATTCAGCCCGCCTCCGCATAGAAATACTTTCCGGACCGTATTCTCTAATACAGCTACGGAGAAAGTACTACGTGTAGGTACTGAAAAGAGTAGTCATAGTAGAATGCTATATTATTAATCGTTTACTTTGTCGTACTTAATCAATGATAATTTTATTAAAGCAATTTTGATGTCTGTCGTTCGTTTAAATCTATGTTTACGTGACGTCACGGATATTTTATGAACCCATATCATTTTATAGGTTCCACGTTCCAAATCGAACATGAAATGTAAATGTTTGCTGTCGAACTCAACGTTGTCAGAATAAATAACGTATTTGGGGAGGTTTCATTAATTGAGTCAATAAATTACTATTGTTTTATGCGCTAAAGGCATTATAAAAGTTATTCCCGGGCGTATTCATGCCGGGTCATTTGTAGAAACTATTTCAATTCGACAAATATACATATGTAAAATGTTATTTCTTCATCGAACCATTTAGTTTAGTTAGGCGTAGAAGTTTTCAGAATCCGGGTGAATAAGGTTTGATTGGATGTGTACTTAATCAAAAGGGCCGTCGTAATTCGATTTGGTGATTCAACAAGGGACTGAATATTTATAGAAACGTTATTTATAGTGAAAAGCAGCTAAGCACGAGTCGGGGTTGAGGTACGTATTTAGATATGTTTACAGTACCTTACCTGGGCAGGTACATCATGATTCATAAAAGAAAAAAAAACTATTGCCTTCTAAACATATAATTTGTTATCATTAATCTGTTATTCGTGCTAATGCTAACTAACCACTATTTTGAATATGCTCTACAATAGAATCAAGGTTCTACAGCTGGCCAGACGTACCTTAGCGTTGTTCTATCCTGATCTTTTTTGACAGAATAATGAAAATCTTTAAGGAATGCAAATATTTTACCTAATGCCCAAAGCAAATGGTTATTCCCGGTTGTATAAGCGTTTGCCATAACACATTTGTGGTGCGTACGACATCAGTACGCTAGGAAAACTTGCTAGGTAGCCACTTTTATAGTTATAGGAGGAAAAAGCACTAGAAGCGTCGGATCTGAAAGGGTCAAAAGAGTATTGCCGTCATTCCGGGCAAAATGGCGCGTATTCACGCGGGAAATGAGAAGCTTCAGAGTTCGCTGATGATGTACAGTGTACACAGCCGCAGACCACTAGGGTTGTCGGGGAGCTGGTGGCTTTTTGTGGATTAATAACTCATTTTAATGCTACTGATGTCTAGGTAGAGTTAAGTACCTAATTGTAACTCGATAACTTTGTATCTACATATTTGGGATGACTTATATGTACTAGGTACAATAAATCGGGGTTATTTTGATCCAACAGTATGGAACTTACATATACAACATTTCTTTACTCTCTGAATATTGACCGAGATCCCGAGTAGAGTTCCTTCTCAGGAATTTTCTAATATGGTTAATTATTTGATTAGATAAAAATACAAAAAATACTTTAAAAGTTACATTAATTCAAATAATTCATCAATAAATAGGAGCATACTGTATTTAGTCGTTCACAATGACGATAACATTAAAGTGACACTAGTGACATGACATACTCTTTAATTACTGTGTATCTACATACAGGCTGTTCCGAAGTATTAAATCGTAAATCATTAATTTCTCCGTTAATATTGTGGCGTTTGGAATGAGTCTTTGTACATAGGTTAGAAATACCCTAATCAACACGTCCTATTCATTTATGTCCAGAGCACGTCCAGAGGGTAGAGACACATGGTATAAGAGCCTAATGAAAAATATAAATTCCTAGTCGGTAACCAGACGACAATGTTGAATGAATCCCGATAGCCAAAGTTACCCTCCAAGGCCGATGAAACTCCACTTTATAGTATACAAAGCATAATTTCTTGGAAAGCATGGAAACAACATTACGCATGAATTACCTACATAAAATGAAATCAAATGTAGGTAAAATATATTTCAAAATAAAATAAACATTTAACAGATCATATGTTATTATTACATTTGACAAAGACTAGACTTAGTAATAAGTATATCTCACTACTGCTGTGGCACAAATAAAGCCAAGCCAAGGGGATAGATGAGTATTAACTAAATGAACGTGACAACAATTTTGATAGGACCCCACTTAGAATTAGGTTTCAAATTTAAACATAATATGCCACTAAGTATACATATGTACTACACTAGTCGACTTGAGAAACGGATAACAGGTTACGTGCCTACCGTATGACTTCTGGGACATTGCTGAAACATCATGCATTCGACATGAGGACATGACACATGCCAGGAGAGTTAAGGTGAATGAATACACACACACAGCTACACAGAGTACTAATCGCTAAAACAGTATTGAATGAAGGAATGAGGGAATGTGCTACGAAAAAAGGACACTATACGTGCCGCTAAACTAACTGGCGACAGGCGATATCATAATGCTATCTCCTTTACCCTTGTTAAGACCAACCAAGAGTGAAAGAGACGGCATTACGATCTGACTTGCCTCTTAGTTTTGCGTCAAGTATAATTTCAAATCTCACTGTCATTACATGACTTGTTGTTGTGTGCGTGACTTCAACTCTAGTGCCGATAGCTATACGTCCTTAACAATTTGACGGTTGGGCCATGAAATCGCCGCGTACAACCTGTATAAAAATTACGATATTTGGTAGCTGTCACTTTTCCGAGACAAACAAGGTCCCAGATCGGCGTCACTGAGGTCATTTTAAATGTAACAGTCTCTAATTAAGCAAAAAAAAATGGCACAGTGAGAGAATGATATTCCCTCGTGTAACTCTCCTTGCTGCTTACAAAATTAAATGATTCCAAAAGGTTTTACTGGGACGTTAACTGAAAATTACTTATCATTTACGCAGTAATTTCCCTACGGGACAAGAACATTTAAAAAATGCTGCAAACCCAAATAGAATTGGAAACGATAAACTTCTTTGAAGTTCCAGGCATTGCGATTGTAATTACTTTGGCATTAATATTTAATTAAATACAAGAAAGTTTTCGTCGATTTCCAACAAATAATGTGAGAATATCAAAAGTACATATATATACTCGTATTTTGATATTTCAAATATAAAAGAGAAAGAATATTATATTAGGATTAGCTCCTATTATAAAAATGGCGTGTACCCACTCGCATCTAGGTAGTTGATTCTATGTCACTGTTAGAGACAAATACGATTGACTCGAGTTAAAACCAGGATCACATTTATGTTGATACAATGCTTATAATGGATGAACGTCATCAACCCCCTCCCTTGAACTGTGTTCCATTTAATAAAATAGAAAAGTCAAAATTAATAGAAAACTAAAACCTATCTATAGGTTGAAGTACCTTCAAAAACATCAAAGACTACTATTAATGTAAAACAAAAACAGGTTGAAATATTAGAAGCAAAAGCGTCTGTTACTATGGAAAGGAGGGGAATGAAATATTCATCCGTCAAAGTTCAAGGCTGCCAGAATAAACAAACATCAGTCTTGAGTCGGCGACGCTGAACGATTTGCAACTTTAAATTTCGGAGACAAGCTTCTGTTACAGTTATTACTTACCTATTTACAGGCTAACTTGAACCGCTTTCAAAATTTTAAGATCTCGACTTATTTTATATTGATTTAACATTCTCACAATACATTTCGCGCTTTGAAAGTAGGACCTTGAAACATGTATTCTAAACGTAGAAAACACTATAAAAGGATTTTTTGCAATACAAGCGCTAGGAGGATAAACGTTGGATTAAGAGTTTTTAACAACTTCTACCCAGACTAAATCACGGGTAGGTGTACACCTACATACAAGTATTAACAAGATGCAGATAATCTAATTAATATGAGATCAAGTTAATATTTGTGAAGATTGAAAGCTGTTCCTGGCTCTGCGCCAGCGCCCGGCGCCCGCCGTCTGCATGAAAGTTGCGGTAACGAGACGAGTATTCATAACACTTGACTTATTTTGATATTGACACGCGATTGATATTTGTCATATAATAAACACCGTCAAGCACGGTAACTTTTATCGGCAATATAAAATTGCTCTTCGCTATTTTAAAGACTTGTTCTACAAGTTTTGCGGTGTATTCTGTATATTAGAGCAACTGTTTTAGATAGCGGTTGTATTTCTCGCAGTAGCTTAAATAATTGTGATTTCTTAAGTTACTCGTAAACAAAACGTAGAAGACCTGATGTAACCAGTTCTACACCGCAGCCGATATTTTCTCAGTCCACGTTTTGTTAACAATATATAAAAAAAAATGATAAAACGAAGTAGTGGTTAGCCACTAATCACGCAGAGCAAATTACACTACAATACATTATTGCATTAGATACAATGCAATAATGGACCGAATTATTTTGAAATGCCCGCGTGGGTAATAATAAAAGAATTTCATATAAACGAGTAACAATACAGACATTGAATTTACCAGTTTAATATGGATTACGAATGCTACAGTCGTCAGCAAATGTAGCCAAGGGCGAAGAGTTAAAAATTATCTGGGTACCACATATTTGTCATGAAACGAAAGTGCGCATGCAGACATTGCAGACGCAATGGTAACAATTCGCCAGGTTTCGTTACTTCTGTTACTGACATAGCTGACTGTACCTACTGAGTCGATGATTGTACCTACAGTATTATAAAAGCGCGGGTTAGCCTCGCGTTAATAAATGCAGCTAAGCGTATCGCAGCCATAACGCAGCATGTCCCCGATGCATAAATTTATCCTTATCACGGGCCGCGACAAGTCCCGAGGTCGCTAACAACGGATATGTCACTCAGCTGAGAAGAACCTTCGTACAATTGACTTTTTCGTTTTTTTTTTCTATTATATAAGGATTGGAGCATGTACTATTTTAAAGGAACTGATAGTATGTTTGTTATTGTTATCTTTACACATAATAACGGCTTAATTAATTTAAAACTAACATAATTTAGAACCCGGATTATCATGAAATATTATTGAAAAT
Organism: Cydia pomonella; assembly: GCF_033807575.1. NCBI lineage: Eukaryota > Metazoa > Arthropoda > Insecta > Lepidoptera > Tortricidae > Cydia > Cydia pomonella. The sequence goes on along the minus strand of NC_084719.1, from coordinate 12,082,622 downwards.
CCCAGAATTCATCCTCTTAAGGGTGTAATTTTGTAACAACTCTAATTTTGTCAAGGATGAACTTGCGAAATGCTAGTCGTTGAATATGGCGTGACTGCCTGATATTCACTAAAGCCATAGAAAATTTGAAATATAGGTGGATTTGAATAAAAGTTTTCTTTGACAACCTCTATTTCAAATAAAAATTGAGTGACAACTTGACAAGATACACCACTTCAGCATAAGAAACCAGCTCGCGATATACACGCCCTCCCAAATAGGAATGATAACCATAAAGTTATATTTCAACAATCTATGTTATTCTAAATACTACCTTTACACTATACAAACAAGGTTCTAAATTGTGTACAACGTGTGACCTAGGTACTCTAGCCCTGGATATGTTAATCAACGCGACCAACAACTACTAATAGGGTTGTGTCTTGTTAATTAGACATCTTGATAACCCCTTAGTGTATTGTCATCGCTTGGCGAGCACAGTGCGCGAGTTGAGGCGAGCCAGTCAGTTTAAGGTACCTATCTAGGATTATATTTGTATTGGAACTGAACAGCAGACGAGCATGGGGTTTCATACAACATACAAAAGATGCCTGTTCCCGAAGAATGAAATTTTGTATATTCCTATGTCCTTAACTTTCGCAAATTTGAGCCTAAACTCTGAAAAGGTAACATTAATCAATGCTATTTCCATCTGACTTTCCAGTTGTATCTAAATTTCAAATAATTATGGTTTATATAATATATAAGAACACATTGGTATGACAATGACACAGAATTTCAATAAGTTGAATTGTTCCGAGAAAATAACGATAATCCTCAGCTATAACGTGAGGGAACTAAGACAAGGAAGAAACTGCCAATAGTTATTTGAAGTTTATGCCAGATGACCTACTTACGAACTGTGTTTTTTGTTTACCTGCAACAAAAAAAAACATGAGTAGTTTTACGACGGCTGTCATATTTGCTCATTGCAAATGGGCATTTACAAATCGTTTAAGCAGACGGGCGCGCGGTAATCGACAATCGATGATAGTGTCATTACTGTCAATAGCTGGACTGCGTATATATGTATAAAATTAACATGCTAGCTGATACAATCCAGTTGACCTACAGTACTGGTAAAGTTAGCTAGATGCTGTGATGAGGAGATGATACAGTCGGTACACTCAGGTACAGACGGTATATAGTGCACAAGACCTAACAATAACCTAAGAAACCTGAGAAAGAGAGGGTGCCTAAGAAGTGTAAATTTACTGCCTATTCAAGTTATGTGTATGATATAGTCAAAATAACATTAGAGAACGTAAGTACGACGATATTTGAAAGTAATACATACACACGCCTATTTCTCGGAGGGGTAGGCAGAGCCCACGGATTTCCACTTGCTACGATCCTGACATATTATACCTCTTTCACTTCCTTCACTTTCATAACATTCCGCATACACGCTCGTCGGTTTAGGGTGCTCTTGACCTGGCCTTTCTTCAGAATTCCCCGATTAGATCAGAGAAAGTCCGCCGAGGTCTACCCCTTCCAGCTCCCTCTTCTACTTCTCCCTTATACACTCTTTTTGTTAACCTTCTTTCACTCATTGATGCTTTTTTAGGGTTCCGTAGTCAACTAGGAACCCTTATAGTTTCGCCATGGCCGTCTGTCTGTCTGTCTGTCTGTCCGAGGCTTTTCTCAGTGGTCGTTAGTGCTAGAAAGCTGAAATTTGGCATGGATATATACATCAATAAAGCCGACAAAGTCGTACAATAAAATAAAAAATAAAAATTTTTTAGGGTACCTCCCCTTTACGTAAAGTGGGGGTGATTTTTTTTTTTGCTTCAGCATTACAGTGTGGGGTATCGTTGGAAAGGTCTTTCAAAACTAATAGGGGTCTTCAACAAATATTTTTTTATAAAATAATTATGTTCGGAGATAATCGCTCCGAAAGAAAAAAAATAATGTGTCCCCCCCCCCCCCTAACTATTGAACCATAGGTCCAAAAAATATGAAAATAATTGTGGAAGTAGAGCTTAAGAAAGACATTAAATGAAAACTATAGCGGACATGATCAGTTTAGCTGTTTTTGAGTTATCGCAAAAAGTTTCCCCTTCATAGTAAAAAGCGTGAAATAGTGATTATGCAAATTTGCCTATTTGTTTAACTCGCGTGAAAGGTACCGTTTCATCCTTTGACTATACTTTAAGCTCCAGTTTAGCTTATTGTGACGGAAGAGTAACTACGGAACCCTACACTGAGCGTGGCTCGACATGCTCTTGGCCGATTTTTTTAAAAAGTAATATCGATCTTATAGCCATATTAAGTAAGTAATAAGGCGAAATATAAACGGTAAAATATGATACATAAAAGTGAGATTAGCACAACTGGCCCGCTCTCCAAAATCAACTGCACAACTGGCGGATACAACTTTAAATGGATTTTAAAGCAAAATAACTGCTCGTTCCGTGAAAGTGAATCAATTTTATTGACAACCGCCGATGCAACAATTTGTAATTCAAATGTCGTGCGACGCGCCCCGTTGTGGACAAACTCATTCCCATTTAATTGTCCGGGGTATTATTTGCATAAATTACGGAAGTCGATAAAATTAGGTTCCTGGATTTCTCCAAAATAATTCCTGTAGAACAGCGTCACATGCTTTACAAATGCCGATGTGCTCCCCTAATAAAATGTGACGCGTGCGCCGTCAACATTGAAACTAAAGCCTAATGATATTTAGAAACTGACAAAATAAATGCTTGTTACTGATTTCCAAAATACCAGGTGAAAATCCAGTATTCGAGTTGTTAGCGTCCGAAATGTCCGGATGCATCTAAACATCTTGTTAATAGAAATGTTGCGAATAGTTTAGAAAATAAAATAAGTATAGCAGATGCACTCCGGAAACAGGATCCTTTAGAATGAACAAAACCGCAAAAGTGAACTCGCATAAAATCGGAACACGCTGACGTCCCTAAAAAATAAAATGATGTCCTTATTAATATGAACACCGTGTCCGCAGGTATTTTAATGTAGTTGTCGACCGCACGACAAACCACAAACAGTTTGAAATATAATACGCTCGAAAAGTTTCGTACTGAATGGTTATGCGACTTTCGAGATGAGTTTTTAACAATCGCAATCGGAACCAACGTAGAATGAATTTTAATTTCAACGCCTTGGAGATAAAGCATCGCAAACGCCTGTAGGGTGCACGGTTCAGTTTTGATATATCCCACTTTTCCGCATTATCAACTATGGATCCTCCATTGGCTTTCTTGACGTATTTGTTTGATATTATTTTAATGCAAGTGAGAAAATTAATCGATATAATTTTTTAAGATTTATGAAACAGGTTTAGCTTGCTTTGCTAGCAACGCTGCCACGGATAGATGAGACGTTATGATTCTCAAAGTGCGCTAGCGAGAGTTGGCGATGTCCCAGACCTCGTCGCGATATAGGTCAGGAATGGCGCCGTGTCCCCGTTCGACGGGGACCGCACCACGCCACTCCTTGTCACGTCGAATTAGATTGCTTTCGGTCGGGTCGTGGGTGATGGTAACTAAACTACATCGTCGGCGAGCACTCTAGTAGGTGCACATGTGAAATCGAAGTAGAGGTGTTGTCATCAGGAACTCAAAAAACCACTAACTGAAGAATTTGACGATTACACCCTTAATGGGTAACCTAACCTAACCCCGTTGATGGGCAGTCTATGTTAAAACGGAACTTGCGGATGCAACAGCGGACTTAAACAAAAAGTCAGTAATTATTTTGTACCTAAGGGGTCATCCACATATTACGTCACAGCAACAGGGACGGCAATACACACAGTACCCAAGCGATCTGATGATTTAAGCGGGATAAGAACACATGTACAATTGAAGGCGTTCAATCGTGTTACACGCGGTACACGTATAGGTAAGTGGTGCGAGTACTTAAGTATTACGATCACGGAACCGGGAGTATCACCAACAACCAGTATAAGTTCGCCTCCGTTCCCTGTAGCTACTATGCGTAATCGAAGATTACACATATGCTGGTTTAATTAGACTCTAGCCAGCCTGCTAGACGCTATTAAACCATGAGCAATAACAGGACGACTGACAATCGACGACACCCGTGTCAGAATTAGCAATCCACCATAAAAGGACCGAACTCACAAATAAATTCTGCCAAGATCCTCATCTCGTCTTTATAGTTCCACGTCCCTAGAGGTATAATCCGATAACGCCCGTCTCTCAACTTTGTCGCGCTAACATGTTAAAAGCGATTAAACGTGGCATGATTGCATAACTTTTACAACTCAAGCTTTTGCGATATGGAATTCGGCCAAGTTTTAGACTTGTAAACATGTTTTACAAACGTTTTGGCACGAATACTTGTAGCAATAGCTTTGCTAGTCATATTCATTATAATCTATAGATCTGAGGTTGGTTAAATGACTTGCCTGCCAAAATTAGAGGAAAACAAATGAGATGCATAATTAATCGCATTAGTGTAAATACGGTGAAGTGAGTTGTCAGCCTAAAAGGTATTAAGAAAAAAGTGTAGTGTGTTTGAAAAACTTACAACTCTTGGGTTATTTCGACTCAAAATCATGAGGACTATTGATTAAAACAAAGAAAAATAATGTCCCCCTGTTTTTCATACATCTTGGGTGTCATTTATGTGACGGTTCATATAAATAAAATGTAAAGTCAAGTGTAAAAATATGGGTGTACACATCTTACTCAAAAATATGTCTATTCGTTTTTAAATCGATAGTCCTCGTATTTCTAAGTAGAAATAACTCAAAAGTTGATGGTTTATCGAAAAAAAGGTAAATGGTACACGTTTAAGTGAAAATGCATGCCCATACCTATACAATTACACATAGTAGGTACGCATTATACATAGTCTATAGTCGCAGTTAAATTGAAGAAATGTAAACTATGACATTTTCAAACGGATTTGCGCTAAAGGAGACGTTTACGTCTTCGCTATATACGAGTAAGTGTGTGTGTGTATACAATACGTATAAATCGTAAACAGTACATTATGTACACGACATGTCGTATTTATCGTTTTGAATAATATGAAATAGGGGAATGCACGCATTGTGGTCGAAAAAAACAGCTGCCGTCGCTCCGTCTGCCAGGGCCAGGTGCGATCCGCGGCCGAATAAGATCCTTACAAAAACGCATGCACCGGGGGAAGTAGGTAATCTTTATCCTTACATTTGGGTGTGTTAGTATAGACGGCACACATGCTCTTTAAAGAAACATCTTAAGGGTATAAAGCATGTATAAAGTCAGGCTTTTGTGTCTACTCGCTAAAGGGAAAAGGAAAGCTAATATTTAATGTAGAGTTTGTATACATAATACAATTGATTGACGTGAACATCACTGTTTTACTAAACAATGAAATAACATAGGTACGGCTCAAATCGTAACGAAAATAATTGGCTTGTTGTAGGAGTTAAAACCTAACGTAATTTAATATTACCTTTGGAATGGATTAACTTTTCTATTGTGTGAATGTGGAAGAAATTATTGAAATAAAGGATTGTACTTTTTAAAGTTAGTATATTGTTGTATCATACTCGTAACTTTCAGCTGAAAAGCCGCAGTCTTTCAACCCTTTTCAATACAGCCCACGTGCGCGTGTACAAGTGCCGCCAATAAGACACGTTTTCCCAAGTCGCTTGTCCTGGCTCGCCCACGGGTTTCCTTTATATCGCCAAACCTCTCAGCCGGGATAAAAGTAGCAAAGCCACGACCAAAACTGACAACAAAACGAAATCCAACTTTAGGTAACTGGGATTAAATGAAAGATAAAACTCCTGAATTAAAATCGATACTTTGTATAAATGGGGACAACAACGTTTAGTCTCTGTACGACTTCTCGATGTATAACGAATTATTTTTATCTTTATGTTTGTGTATACAAACATTTCGCCTAAAACTACATACTTATTAGCTATTTCGAAACTAGCGGTAGCTTACGAGTATGTATAGTTACCTCATTATATATGTCGCAGTGACATAAAGCGGTTTCGCTTAGATTTTGCAGTGTAGCGATGCGGCCGTTCGAAGTCCGCAGCTTGTGTTGCATAATAAATTGCCCGAGGTGAACCAGCACAAGTAGATGTCCGATTACATACAGTTATTATAGTCTCGAGATCATAGTTATACTGGATGGCTTGAGTCAACAACATGGGACAACATGGGGCTGCACGGCACGCAGCCTCGCCGCATCGGTGAATGCACTCATTATGCCCAGCGTTGAAAAGCGCGGCACTCGATATCTGGGTCAATCTAATTGTTCCACTGCCCTACGTATCTGCACTGCACTGATAAATTCAAAACTTCACAAATGGGGCGCCCGGAGACATTTGCATGACTGACTATCAACTTCAGCAAACTTGCTTTATGGCTCACGATAAAGATCTCTGCAAGATATCGCTTTCAAATGGGGACTATCATTATCATTCTATGTGGTTTTACTATGTACAGTCAGCGTCAAATACTTTTTAGCAGTCAAAGTGGCCAAATAGTTCGGTACACCATACTAAATATATGGTGTACCGAACTATTTGGCTACTTTGGTTGCTACAAAGTATTTGACGCTGACTGTACATGCTGTACATAAAGTGTGCGGACACCTACAATCGCATTCGTAGCTTTATTTTTGACGCCTCTCATGCAATTTTGACGATCTTTATTTCCCGGTCAGTGCTCGGGCGTGGTCAATGGCTCGTACACTTACGAACAAACGTATGAAAGTAAAGAACCGTTACCGAGTGCTAGAAGACGACTCAAAGAGCGTACTCCCATCTTAAAGGCCGGCAACGCACTTACAACCCCTCTGGTATTGCAGGTGTCCATGGGCGGTGGTAATCGCTTACCATCAGGTGATCCGTCTGCTCGTTCGCCTCCTCTATCATAAAAAAACTCCCGTTTCGGGTGTACATATTAAAAAGAACGATAAAAAGTTATAAATAAACTAACCTGATTCCGACCCAAGCCAATTTACAAAACTTTCTTCTAGTCCCGGAAACATTAATGTACTCTGAATCCAAAGTGAGAAAATAACCGACTGTCAGCTAAGTACCTACGACATACATCCGTGTGTGTACTTATACGATAGGTACATACGTACATCACTCAACAAAACATGCGCAATAGCAGAAAGTAATCAATTTAGCTGCCGTCTCTGAATAATTCACAGGCGAGTTGTGTATTACGACTACAAACAAGGGGTCAAGGGTTGTATCGAAAAAAGGGTAAAGTGAAAATGTTTTGTCTCGAGTAGGGATGGAATGGAATTCTTGAAAACGGAGCCTTTGGCGTATGTCGATGTAGGTGTAGCTACTTATATACACATGTACGTATGTGAAGTACCTGTTCGTCCCGATATTGATTGTGTTATGGTTGTATTGGAATATGCAAATCGTGAGGTTCCGCGAGGAGACTTCGACGACTAGTTTCAAGCTCGCCGCAAGATATATTCAACATGCTGTTACTTTTTAACAAATTGAATATGCGCAGAGACTATATTATAATAGTTCTGGTCACAGAAATATGAAAGTATCTATTCAGCATATTATTATTTATTGCATTATTGTAATAAAAAGTAAATGAACCCCACAAGTCGTCGAATAAGCTATAATAAAATATGATATGAAAGAGGATTGAGAAACTATTAATATTATTACGATACGATACAAAAATAGATATGTCGATAGATAATAGGTTTTAAAATTCAATTTGAACTGTTTTTCTTTGTGACCAGTGTTTCTAAGGATAGGATATGGTGGCCAATATCCCTACGGCTACGGCATACGAATGGCAGCATGCCTCTGTCGTGCCGAACAGGCCTCACCTTGCGTAGTACCAATTGCCATCGCACACAGAGTTAAGCGCTCTGTGACACCAGTATAAAGCGCTCTGCGATTACTCATAGTTTACACTCACCTCGGAAGTCACAGTCACTCTAGTTCGTTGAGCATTCGGCTCGTACTCTGAGGAAATGACGGGAATACACGGCCTTGGCCATCGTAAAGTCCGTCACGTACGAAGGAAGCAGAGCGCGTGACGTCACTTCCCGGCCCGCCGGATATTATTCATCCCGGCGAGCATTTCGGCTAATTGGAACCCGAACGATGAGCTTGAGGAAATCAATTTCATGGACGTTAAGGTGTGATGACAAGTTATGTTCATATCACTTCACTTAATGGGGATTCGAGTTAATTCAGAAGAATTTTGTCTATGGCAGCTAACACACTTTTGTGGCAACACCATTTTGGACACACCGTTCTGGGACATAATTTAGTTATCAGATGTTGACTAATACAAATAGGTACTATACCTATTTAATCCTTAAATGCATGATTTTTCTTTTTGCCCGAAATGAATATTTGTCACGTAATTGTTTGCCGATTCTGGGAAAAATAGTAAAAAAATATAACAACGGTTTTTACTACGAAATCAGTGTTAAAAGTTTCATAGGCTAAAACATATTTATGTAAATGTATCATTTACAGTATGAGATATATGAAAAACATATACTATTTGACACATTCTTATGATAACGTTTTTAAATATAAAATAATTATAAACCCCGAAAACAACGCCCTAAATCACATACTAATAATCATCAACTTCTGGGTTTTCCACGTTTTCCGACAGTTCGTCTTAAAACAAACGTGATTATAAATTAAAATTGTGCGTAAATTTAAGTAAGACATCGGTTAATTTATTAGTTTCACTATTGGAAGAATATACAGAAACAAATAGATTTTGTCTAATTATGTATAAAATTAGATGTTTTTGTTGTGTAGCCTGCATCCTACACTATGCATTTATTAAGGGTTAAGTTAACTATTGTGCATATTTTTGCCTTTAACTTAGCAATTTGCATAATTCTCGTGATAATGATAAGTAAATATGTAATTAGGATGCGAAACGATGACTGCATACCGGAGATGACAGTCATTATGAAACTCATTAAATTAAACAAAACAGGACGGATAATTAATTCGTATGATGTCAATGTTCTAATTTGTTGCCTGTAATACAAATAAGAGGAACACAAAACACAAAAATGATTATTTGTAATACGTGTAAACTTTTTGTCAATGCGGAAAAGATGAGGCCGCAGCATACGTAATGTGATGTTTTGATGTTACCGAGCGAAAACCGGATTATTTAAGGGGAATCTCTAAAGTCCCTCTATGTATTGACAGCAAGTTTTCTGTTATACTATGTTACATACTTATGTAACTAGAGTAAGTGCCGCTGAATGGGACACTAAGAGACCGCTGGGAAAATAAAGCTTTAAAATTTTCATTGTTGCTCTACATCTAGAGTTCCGAACCAATACATTATGCCGGCAAACTCAGCTAACGATGAAATAGCTGACCACGGACACGGGACTTGAGTCTTGACCTTGGCCGCATCGATCGCCCATATGCACCTACATGTGCACAGACACGACCAACATGACATCGATATTGCCAAGGTTTCTACAGTTGATCGCACATTGTGCTGGGTCTACTCAGAAAGGGCCTTAGAAAACGCACGTAGTGGCAACTAGCCCTTATCTCTCGGCAATAAGGTTTGGATGATCACTTAGATGTCGCTTTACATAAGCCATTGTCAATATAAACTTGTTTAACACGCCCGTATAAGAGTATGGAGGTCAAATGTTAGATCACCTTAGATTTTTGCTCGACATACGTCTTTATCAAACCAGTTGATACAAATATGGAGGCGCGCGCGCAGTGAATCAGCTCCCACGTGACTCCAAGGTGAGGCGACCGGTCATTCCCAAAGATTATGGATCACTCGTCTCAATCCATCCATTTTACTGTGACCTAGACATCCATAACAAGTCTGCGTAATCGCAGATCACACTACCGGTTGAATATACTGTTTTGAAGCGAGTCCGGTAAGCGATATAAATGCGATGCCAGAGCAAAAACAACCGCGGCCATGCTGGTAAACAAGTACCCCGCATCAATAATCTTGTACGGAAAAGGTAGTAACAGTATACGTGATCCGTATAATCTTCATTCATAAAAAAATTGAGGAGGTAAAATACTTATAGATAAATAAAATTCATCAATGATCATTGACGCGGTTCCGAGTAAGATAAGGTAGATCGCGATTCTTAAAACTAGCACGCAAAATGGGCCAACAGGATAATTTGGCGTAAACACGTGGCCGGATGTAAACAATAACGGAATGTTGTTGTTGACTTTTGACATTAATTGCCAATGGAATTTCTCGGAACTTTATAGCTCCAAAAAGTATTTCAAAGTTATTAAAAAAGAAATACTTATGAACATCAAATATTTCATGATTAAATAAACGCTGTGTGTAAGCGTCTAAGCGGAAACCGGACGCTCCGATCAATACGAATCCAAATCCAAATATATCAGTCGATCATCAAGCCACTTTGTTCCAGAATAGTTCTAGAATATCAGGGAACTAATACAAGGTTGCGTGATGTTTTTTGTGTTATAATAGTACTGAGACTATTGAGTTATTATAATTGTTCAGACACAGTAAAACACCAAGAAAGTAAACCCAAGAAAGCCAAGAAAGGAGATTGTGCCTTTTTAATTTAATTATCTAAGTTTGTAGATAGATAACTTTTAACATTTAATATATTTATGGATAAAAAAATAAAATTATCTATAATTTTCTAACTTTATAACAAATGTTAACTCCACCTTTTATTATTTGTATGAATAAATTTGACCTAAATGGCCTAAATGGATGGATTTGGTTTAACTGAGTGCCTTTGCCTTCTAAAAGCATAAACCTTTTACCTTCATTCGCAGTCATAATTTGCTATTAAAAACCACGCCAATTAATGAGTGAAACCTTAATTGATTGCGCGAAACAATGAATGAATCTCAATTAAACGTCTATATAATATAAATGTAAATTAACTACCAAGAAGGTTAAGTAATTAATAAAGAATGGTCGTTACTCGTTAGGTCTGACTGATTTACGTTAATCTTCCGTTTGGAACTACGCAAAAGATGCAAGTTGAAAACAAACGAATGGCGCAATCTTAAGTTCGTAATGGAATTTTCTAAGCAACGCAATAAAAATCATGAATGAAATGACGCACAGAGACATAAAGAAAAGTATTCTTCGTTTTAACCTTTTGAACGCTTAATGTCATAAACACAAACATCACTCAAACGCCAAGGTCCGGGGCGCAAGGCAGCTAATGTATACCTTACTTTAAAGTGTGAAGGTTACTTTGCCAGCGTCCGCCATAACACAGATGCATATACTTGGAAAAATTCGACCAATGCTACCGTGACCCCGGTGGCAGAGTGGCTCAGGCACCTGCCGCGATAGCAGAGGACGCTGGTTCGATTCCAGCCTGGGGCACTGGAGGCCTTGGTCACTTTTTCTTAGTAAGTATATGACATTTATTTCAGTCTATTTCACCTATTCACTGTTATGAAGTTTTTTAGAACCTTTCGATGCTGTAACGTCAAATATTTTTATTACGATAACTACGTGATTAGCTTAAACAATACCTATCACGTGTTTTTGAAAGCTTAGAAAAAATTTGCTCTTACAGAGGGTCACAGACAAATTGCCTCTCACTGATAATTACCTTTTTTCAAAAATTAATCGTCCTTATTAGCAATCGTTTTTACCCACCGAAATGAGTAGGTAAATACGGGTATTTATCGGGTGCTTTGAGTAAATTGAGTAAATACTCAATATTTACCCACCCCTACCCATTTCTATACACGACAGACATAAAACTGTGTCTGTTGATCTGTTTTCAAATAAGACTGTGTCAGATATTTATGTCCGTTTCATCGCTCAAAATATTACATGTAATTGTACTAGATACTCGTAAAATAAAACACGCTCAGTGAAACAGGACAAGTTGGAACTTTACAAGATTCATTACTGCCATCAAAAATACCTCTACTTGAGCATCTAAGTGTTTTTCTACGAGTACGCAATCTTCTTTATTCGAACCAATGCCGTTGTTGGTATGCGCGCCTATCAGTCAAGTGTCTTATTTTCCGTAAGGAATGGCCTGCTTTCCTCGGAATGGAATCTAGATGCGACAGATGGTAGCCCTAGATAGCCCTAAATATGTCTGTCTGTCATTCATATTGAAGAGGAAGTAGTAATGCGTGCGATACGAATACACTTATTGCCTTATTCATTTGAGGCGGAAAGGTAGATTCCACAGAAGGCGCCACTCCGGCGATGCAACCTTGCTCTTGAGAATTAAGGCAGTAGATAGCCTTATTTTAGTGAAAATGACAAGTAGAGCCAACTCCTAATGAAATGAGATAAAGCTAGGCAAATAGCGAAACTTGGGTTTCTGGAAGCTTGAGTTCGAATCATTCTAAGATTTAAGTCTCAATGTGTTCAAAATTAAAAAGAAGTAGTAATTGTAGTAAGCGAGACCACAAAACAAAAACTAGCTTATGTGGTATATGACCATATATGTAGCTAATTGTGCAAGGAACTCACGGTCTAGGGCTAGTTACACCCACACACACATCTCACACCGCTTCGACGATTTCTACGAGATCGCGAACTCGACCGACATTATAATGCATTAACATAACGTCGTCGCTCCACATATCGCCCACTTCTGTTTATAACTCAAAGCGGCATAAGTGCTTTAGAGAGAGAACTACCATAAACCTTCTGACTTAATCAAGACAAGTTCTATAGTTCTTGGACATACTTATCCAACTTGTGGTGGAAGGCTCTATCGTCTAATAAGGTTATGCGTCTACAACATTGTGCTGATACTGCTGATTCAATACATGACGTCACCAGTATTAGCAAATCATTACATGAATAGATCGTAAAGACATTATTAGATTTATAGTCTTTTCGTAAGAAGACGCCTAGTTTTGTAGTAGGTAGGTACGGCGAATAATCGGTCAATTGTTTTTGTAGCAGAATAATAAAGCTAAAGGATTTAGTTCTTCTTATAATGAACAAAATTTCCACTATTAATATCGTAATGCGTAGGCAAAATTGGCTAGCAATGACTAACATAATTAGCTATTCCTTCCATGAGCTCCGTGAGACCATAAATTCTGGCCACTCTCTAAGCGACGCGTCAGGCATATTGTTAAGAATTTCGTCAACGCTTTGATATTCATAAAGGCACAAATTAATGGCCGCGTGATTTGCAAAATCAGTGACAACCTGCTGCTAAGCAGGGAGCCTAAACTTTCTTCTTCCCAATGGATATACGGCTTTTTGGCTTTGGTGAAGGGGTGTGATTAATAGCACGTTAAACAATAAGTCTTTCCGGAACCACCGTTTGGCAAATAGCTGCGCGATGCGATGCCCATTAGTGTAGTTACACTGGGTATAGACAGGCGTCTATTAATGATAGGGACTCCATCGAATTCCTTGATTAATGTTGTCATGTCTCAGTAAAAAATACTTACAAAACCGGCATCGACAATCATTATCATGTTACGGTTAGAAAAATACTAAATTTCTTTATAAAGACGATTTGTTTCTATAAATAATAAACCGCTGGGGATAAAGGAAAATTTATGTAAGACGGCAAGTTTACCAATTTGCCGCTCCATGGATTACTAAAGCAAAAATTGAATATTTTCCTCAATTTAACCCTTCTCCAGTAGACATTGAACGATTACTGATTAAAGAACCTGACCTTTAACTCGGAGTTCATAAATGAAGAAGGGAACATACCTAATACTGGTTTTACTGAGTGTACAATTATAAATGTAGGTAACTAAGCGGTATCATACGATTCGTAATATCATGTTCATGTTCAACATTTTAACAATGTGGATTTAAGTAATGCCTCGCAGCCATTTATAAATATATATATATATGTTTTTTATTATATTTTATTGAAGATATGTATTTCATTTTATTTTTTTCATTTTATTTAATATTGTGTCATGAACCTGAATATAATAAAACATAAATAACCTTTGTTAAAGCGTGGTAATATTACCTGTAATTTTCACTCTCGTACCCTGAAATCGGAAAATAGTTGATTCTGGATTTCATAATTCTGCGTATTCTGGGAGCGTCACGCTCGCCCGACAGACTCGATCGATAGTGATAACGTGACGCAACCGTTCAAACAGTAGATACATGCACGTTGCACAATCGTAATCCACTCAGCGGGCTTCACGCAACTAGCATGACTGTTTACGTGAACACACTGAGCACGCGATTTCGGATTAGTGATGTGCCGGAAAATCCTGCCAAATTAATCAGGTGTAAATAAAGAAAACGCAATAATATCTTCTCCTATTTTCATTACGACATATTGCAAGGCAAAACATTTGTTTTCCTAAGCTTAATTTCAACTTTTTTTTTATTAAGTTGTAATAAATGCTACCTATACTGTTTACAAGCAACTGCGACTGCCAGACGCAAAATCAGTTTAATCACAGACTCGTGTTAGCTCAGGAATTCCATGAAACTGATACTTTTTGGCAGTTAACCCTCTCAATGCCCCAGCCACGAGACATCACTAGGTGAGATTCAAACTCGATGTAGTTGGAATTCGAGTCGCCCACCTATTGTCATCATCAAATGTTCGTGACATTTCGCCAGAAAGTTTACGACGTGCACTTTACTGCTCAAAGTTAACGTTCATATGCTGGATATGCATGCTTAAAATTCACGAGTTGCAGTCACTGCAACTGCGTTTAAATCAAAAATTCTGTTTACGACGGACAACTTTTATTGAAATCTAAAATAATTTAGAATCAACCAGGAGCGAGCATTTAATTATTGTTGCTTGTTTCAGGTTTTAAAGGTCAGAAATGCAGTATTTTGGTTAAAGTAAATCATGCAACATTGTTTCTGGAACCGCAATGCGCGGTTTGTTCCATCAAAGCCTTTATCTTTGATCTTCCTCACCAAACGAAACTCGGCAACTTCCTCACAAGCTTATACATTATTCAAACATTCTGCTTTATTTACTTAATACACTCATATTTCAGTACGCCTTGAATTATGACAAAAATCAAATATATTTTATGAATCGTGTCGTCAAAATGGAACATAAATAATAATTGCGCTGTTGCCAAACTGTCACCGTGGGTATAGCGACAGTCGAGGTGTCCGTAAATATCCAACTCACTCTTGTGTCGATGGTATGTCAATTTTCACGTGACAAACTACGTGACACCTTGATCCTATAAGTATCATACAAGACGAGTGAGAACCTGAGAACACAACACCTTGTGATAGTTGTGATGGAATTCATACGCTGTTAGTCCGTTTATCGGGATTGTGATTACCAGTCTGTATTCTTTAAGGAATATTACAGGCAGTGTTAGAGTTGTGATATTGCTAAACTAATTCGCGACATGTTTATTCCACTTGTCAATGATAAATTTGTAATAAACTTCCTTGACTTTTCCATACAATTACTGTCTTTACAATAGTACATATAAGGAATTTTAGTAATTTATCTATTTTGTGAAATTGCCATGTACAAGTACATACCTAATTATAATTATTGTATTGTCCCTAAGTATCGGACACACCGTACAATGCAATGTTATAGGAAGATTTCTCACATTTTTGCCATTGTTTGGCTACTTCAATCGACGTCCTTACATGCTGTATGTATTATTATGCATGAGTCAGCTAGGGACGCCCACGACTCAAGGCAATAAGCGTGTTTACTCATACATTGTGTTTTTTACTGGCTAATCGTGTCTGCACCCATTACGTAAAAGCTGTAACAAACTGAGGTCTACTTATGTGTACGCAACGTGGGGTCTGTTTCAATTAAATAATTTACATTGTTATATGTAATTGTATGTTAAGATAATGTTCTACATATCAATAATATCATGCTAATCTAAAAACGTTTAAGTCAATTAATTTTAAAATCTTACTCCAACAAGATTTAGTTTTCATGTATTTTAATGTTATATTTACAATACAAATATTCTTTATCGCTCATCAATATGAAAAAGAACATGATATATAAATTAAGCAATATAGTTATTATAAGTAAAGGAAGACATTAAAAAAGCTAGGTGCTCTACATTTTGTAAACCTATTAACTTTGTACTTTCCTTTAACTTTTCTCTTAATTTATTTGTCAATAAAGCTGAATTCCGATTAGTTATTTATAGCAGGCGCGGCTTATTAATAACCGACAATATTTACAACAACCTTTGCTTAAGAATAATACAATATTTGTTATTTCAAATCGTTAGTGTTTAAGCCACTGTTTGTTTTTTTTTTTATATTACTCAGACAAATATGCGACGTACCTTATACCAGTTTTTTTAAGTTACCCTGTATGGCTACTGGTTTTGCCTTCTAATTGTCCAATCCAGACGATGTGTTTGAAGATGTGATTAATGGTCCAAAGAACACAAAAAACCCACCTCCGGCTTGAAAAAAACGACAAAGCAGCAAAAACTCAACAAGGTGTCATTACTCGCATTGCAAAATATCTTAACGACAACTACACCTACGTCTTTTGAACAACTTATAAACACTTGAGTTCGTATATTTGACGATAAGAATGTACTTTATCTTTACTTGTACAGTCAGTAGCAGAAGTGGCTAAGCGAGTCATGTGCCATACATGATCAGCACACTCTCATATTCTCTTAAAAACGAAATTATGTTGAGATCATTTTAAACATATCTCCGCTTAACTGCTTTTGCTACCGACTGTATGTATGGCTCATGTATTTCACGGGTAAAATATTTACGAACAACTGTTGAAAACGAGGCGTAAATTCCATTTAAAGTTGTAATGAACTCCGTAGGTGTACATACAAATGTGACAAATCAAATTGAAACAAGGATTAAATTCCTAAGAGAATAATTTTAACATCTTACGCAATGAGTAATATTATAAGAGATAGAACTGATATTGCTCCACGAGGATGATATATTACAGAAAGGATGATATGCTGTGATGCGTCAAGTTTGTCCCCTGTCAATATGGACATCAACATATTACTGGATACTTTTTCCAGTAGTGGTTTATTGAAAGCTGACACAGACTTGTTGCCCGATAACAACTCAAATATTTTCATATCGAATACTCCAAATATGTACTTATTTGATACCTCCCATACTAGGGCACCTTCCGAGGTTTTGTTTATATGAATTACTTTGAATTTTATGTAAATTTGAATACCAAAAGGAATGTATTACAACCTCTAAACTACTAACTCTACCAACTTACCAAGTCAGTCGATAAATAAAATATTGTACCGCTTGTTGTTTCGCTAGAGCAGGGGACCGATATTCGCAATGACAAGCTTGGAGGACGATCTGATAGCGTGACACACATACACAGCAGTGCGTGACGCGAGAAATAACCCGGGCAGCCAGTTACGATCACATTTGTGATGGTTTAAAGCAAAATATACCACTTAGCCGGTTGTCAACGACGATTGGTCAGTTACGATTGGTTAGTTGGTAATAATATAATCATTCTTACGCGGACATGAGCGGTTTTTTAGAGGAACAATTTGCTTTTAAATGCATTGTAGTTGCAATTTTATGCCAGTATCCGCTTAATTTTTGACTGCTGTAATAGTGTTCATGATGAAAATGACACAATTGCATTTCACTGTGATAAGCCATGTAATACTATGCCGGAAAATCTACATTCATCATATAGTTAACCGGCCTCAGAATTTATTTTAGTATGTTAACTTTGTTGTTAGTACAAATAAACAAGCCGCTGCTTAGTTATGTCAATGTTATTGATAACTGGCGTTTGCGCATCGATGTCGCGGAAAAGTGATAATGCGTATTGCACCAAAACAATATCCGCTGTCAGTTTACCTTAGATAAGCCTCAGCTGTTGCCTATCGATCGGAAATGTTCACAATACACAAGCCCGGTTAGCACCGCCAATATAGACACTGCACTGCACTGGCCAGCAACAACACCTAATAATAACACGATCCAATCCACCTGTTAGCTGCGCGCGGCGAACTTATACTGGTAGATTCAACGCAATAGTCGCAGTGTGACGTTGTCGGTCAATTTCAACGTATTAACGTCGCGTATTACGGAACGTAGGGGTACACGTGCAGTCGCGGGGCGCGCTATGGCTCGACTGACGTAGGTACTAGGGCGCGGGCCGGGCGGCGCTACGGGCCGTAGCCCGCCCGAGCTACGAGTTCACACTTCAGAACCTCTACGACCACTTTCTTGTTTTGTTTCATGCACTATGAAAACACTTCGACTTTCTTTTGTCTAACTTTATGCAATAGGGCGGAGACTGCTTTATTACGTCCATAATAATGCTGATTAAACATAATGAAACCAATGTTTGCGATGGCCGTATGGCTACGAAAATGTAAAGTACGTACGCTGTAGTATTCTGTAACTTTGTAACGATCTATAAAAACGATTTTTAACCGACATGGTTCGAAATAAGTTTAACAATTTTAATGTATACATTTTATTGAACTTTTAAATATTTCTTAATATTTGGTGGGAGATTCCACGTCATTATGGATGATTTAACAACTATATATTATATATTAAATTGAAACTGAGGTGGTGCCGAGCTACAAACCCTGATTTCACTTCACTATTCCCTACCAGCAAATACGTAAGAGAGGGACAAAAGCTTTGTTTGCCGCAAAAGCGATCATGCTGCAACGGCGCGCTGCGAATTTCGAATTTGAAATTCGTCTATCTCCATCTTTCTTAATTGATTTATGCAAGAGCGATAGAGATAGATGATTTTCAGATTCCGTGGTTATAGCCCGGAACTACTTAGTAAGCAAACATTAATTGCGCTACAATTTAAATGCACCTGACTGAAAAGCACTTCCCGGATAATACCCGTTTAAAACTTGTGCCGTGCCGGATTAAACATTTAATTTCCTATGAACGTGTAGTGGTGTTGATGTTTTTCTGGGAAAGCCGTTTTCGTAAAATATAATTACTTACGGATTTATAGAAAACACTGGACAAGCGAATTTCATTGGAAATTGTAGGTTGCGTAGGTACAGTCCGGCGCGGGCTAAGTCTTTTATGATTTTACTAGTAATAAAAAATTACTAGTAAAAATAAACAAAGCAGAAAAGATATTTATTCATTGCAAGGTCAGGGCTATATGACGGATAACCAAGCTCTCAATTTTTGCTGAATGGCTAAAGAAGCGTGTGATATAAATCCATACAAGATTCATCAGGTTTCTTTCAGTGAGGCCGTGGGGCACCCAAATATCGAGGTATTTGTATTTTTAGGGTTCCGTAGCCAAATGGCAAAAAACGGAACCGTCTGTCCGATTATGTCACAGCCACTTTTTTCCGAAACTATAAGAACTATACTGTTCAAACTTGGTAAGTAGATGTATTCAAACAAAAATAGAAAAAAAAAACAATACATTTTGGGGGTTCCCCATACTTAGTATTATTATTAATCGTACTAGTACTATGTATTAATGGTTGAGACTATACGTCTCTGTCATACTGTATAATAAATTTGACTTGGTACATACTAGTTATGTATTCTGTAGCATTAGTTTATGAGACTACTAGTTTAACAGTCCAGACGCGGTTTATTTATTTAGTATAAATTTTATTTTGACACTTGGAGAGACTACACCTCCAAATTTTATTAGTATTAGTACTCTGACATTGGGGACCTTTTACATCTCCAGACTTAATGTGTTTTTAACCATAGAGACTATACATCTCTATTGTATTGTAGTAATTATTTATTTTAAGATTATTATAATGTAATGTTTACCCAGGTATTGGCTGTTGTATTTATAAATGTTGGTATGTATTTTTCATGTCACTATATGGTGCTACTATAAATGTTGTATTGACTTGTAAAAGAATAAATTTTTGAATTTTGAATTAGAACTGAAACTCAACCATTTTTTTTTCATCAAACCCATACCTGTGGGTTATCTATGGATAGGACTTCAAAAATGATATTGAGGTTTCTAATACCATATTTTTCTAAACTGAATAGTTTGCGCGAGAGACACTTCCAAAGTGGTAAAATGTGTCCGTCCCCGTCCCCCCCTGTAACTTCTAAAATAACAGAATGACAAAACTAAAAAAATATATATATGCAAACTTCCACCGAAATTTGGTTTGAACGAGATCTAGTAAGTAGTTTTTTTTTAATACGTCATAAATGGTACGGAACCCTTCATGGGCGAGTCCGACTCTCACTTGGCCAATTTTTTTTAATGATATGGGAGGCAAACAAGCAGATGGATCACCTAATGGTAAGCGATTACCGCCGCCCATGGATACCCGCAACACCAGAGGGGTTATAAGTGCGTTGCCGGCATTTAAGATGGGAGTACGTTCTTTTCTTGAAGGTTTGAAGGTCGTATCGGTCCGGAAATACCGCGGCGACAGTTCATTCCACAGTTTAGCTGTGCGAGGCGGAAAGTTTCTGGAGAAACGCACAGTTGAGGACTGCCAACTATTGTATATCCAGGCTTTCAAATATGTCAAAATTGTTTTGTTAGCAACACCTCGTTCTGCAGCTATGTTGTAAATACTAATATGCCGATCTTGTTCCACTTTTTCAAAAATAGTATTGAATTTGTCTGTAACAGGGCGGCCAGAACGAGCGATCTTTAACATCAAAATTCCCAGACTCTTGAATCATTTATTTTCTCCTCTTACTGACACGCATGTCCATAATCCATAAACGTCAAAAATAAAACTAGACGCATTTTTCCTCTATTCATGATCTTCCTGGCGTTGTCCCGGATTTTTGTAACGGCTCGTGGGAGCCTGGGGTCCGCTATGCAAGTTATCCCAAGAATTGACGTAGGCACTAGTTTTTAAGAAGCCAGTCCAGAGAAGAAGATTATGCAGAGCGCAAACTAGACCTTATTGAGAATAGTTCGGTTTCCTCACGTTTAACTTCACCGAAAAACAAAATGGTAAATAATATTAATATCATAAAAACATAAGTTAAGTTACCGAAAAACTCGTTGATACGAGCCAGGGTATGACTCTCTCACCGCTAGGCTACCAACACTAGCAGCTAGCTAGCTAGCAGAAACTATTTTTATTATTATAAGTTATTGAAGTAAGACAACAACACCACAAACTGCAAGTTAAATGAATGCCTATAATATGTAACTTATAAAGTAGGATGTTTATTGTAGATGTAATTAATTCTGACTCGCGTTCGTAGCGATCCGAAGTTATTCAGTTAACCAAGTCGGAACTCCCGAGTTTGCAACTCGCAAGACGGTAGAGTGCAGCATAGGCAACTGAGGGCCAGTCAATTAAAGTTACAGTGCTTATTGCAGACGTTTTGAGATTTATATTATAACTATAGTTTGGGCAGGGACTATCTCATTTTAAGCATAGACACAGAGAATCATACTGTCTTTGTCTGACGCTAGTACTAGCTCCCAAAGAAAGGGATGAGTATAGTTTTTTTTGTTTACTGACAAATTGGGTTTGCCAGATTATACTAATATAAAGAGAGAGAGATGTATATATACATTCTACAGCATTACACGTATATTGTCAACCAATATACCAATAAGTAACGGAAATAGTACATTATGAATATTATGATACAAGTACGAAAAATAGGAAATTCGCAACGAGTGGTGAACAATTAAAATACGACCGAAGGGATTCGTATATAGAATAACAAAGTGTGGATAACTAGTACTGATGCTGAAAACTTTTAATTTGTTAAAAGATTTTGTACTTCTTAGGAGTTAGTGAATTCTTCTTGCCAAGCTCGCAAACAAACATCGTAAACTTCACAAATCGGGTCCTTCAGAAAAAGGCATAAACCAGCAATGCGACGAGGGCACTCATAAAAGTGCAATACACGGGGGATTATCCCCCAAACTAAAGCTACAGGCATTTTCAATGCAGAAACACGACTATAAAAAGTTAAGACTGATGTTAGTCTACAGAGATCTAGCAGTCAAAGCGCTGCTTATTTCACGTTCGGTAATCGTCATGGCTGAAAGCACGTGCAGACGTCTCGCATGACTTCCAACTTCTGTACCAGAAGTTTTCCGTGCAAAGGCGGGATCTGATTTATTTTAGTACCCACCCTCGGACATCTACAATAAAGCGGACATTACAAATTGCGTTTTGAAGCAAAATCAATAAGGATACAACATAAGATAAACAGATCTTTGGGGCGAAACTGGAGCCGTCGACCGACACAAGTCATGGCTGAAAGCACGTGCAAACGTCTCGCATGACTTCCAACTTCTGTACCAGAAGTTTTCCGTGCAAAGGCGGGATCTGATTTATTTTAGTACCCACCCTCGGACATCTACAATAAAGCGGACATTACAAATTGCGTTTTGAAGCAAAATCAATAAGGATACAACATAAGATAAACAGAGCTTTGGGGCGAAACTGGAGCCGTCGACCGACACAAGTCATGGCTGAAAGCACGTGCAAACGTCTCGCATGACTTCCAACTTCTGTACTAGAAGTTTTCCGTGCAAAGGCGGGATCTGATTTATTTTAGTACCCACCCTCGGACATCTACAATAAAGCGGACATTACAAATTGCGTTTTGAAGCAAAATCAATAAGGATACAACATACGATAAACAGAGCTTTGGGGCGAAACTGGAGCCGTCGACCGACACAATGAAGTTAAATTGGCTCGACTATAAAAGCGATTTAAGATGAAAAGGTTTACAAAATTCCTTTCTTCAGTTTCAGTTTCCACGAAGCCTTATCGCCTGTTTTAGTACAATTAGGTGTGTTAACATTTATGTATCGTGCCCTCCCTTTAGAAATAAAAATAGGTTAGGCCAGGTTATCTTTTATAGGTTGCATTCTTCATAGCAATATATAGCCAGTAGGAGCGAAAGCAAACTTTGAAAACTACTCAGCGGCTGTAGCAAGGTCGCATTTATATCACTTGTCACTATGCCGATCACGTTCGTCCAATTATGTAAGTGCAAAAGTGACAGACATAGTGCCAAGTGACGAAAATGCGACCGTGCTAGAGCCAGAGAACTTTACACTGCTTTCTGCAGTAACCATGAAAAACAATCGTGTTGTTTAAATATGCACTCGTTATAGTATTTAAAACCCGACTTGTGAATTTAAAGGGTCAGGATGAAAATTAAATGTATTTATTATATTAATATATTTAATATTGGCGATAATGCTGTGGACATAACTTATTTCCAACCTCACCTCATTACCTTATAAACATGTTTAAACTTCACGATGATTGTCAGTTACGTTCTTACAGAATGGCAGGAAATAATAAGCAGGAAAATGAGAAAACCTGATAAACATAAGACTATTCGCTTTTCCCATTACAGTATTTGACTACATTACTTATAGTAAACTTCTAACAAAAAGAATGTCCGCAGCGCTCCGTTTAGTTCCCGTCTTGATAGCGTTACCTGCACGAGGTAATGTTGATTGCACAAAGTCGGATTCGTAAAATTCAGATTGCCGGGGCATTTGAACAGGGCCGGATGATGCGGATGTAGCAAAATAAGTGCTTGGATCGCAATAGTTTTTTCGTGCGTAGCTTGCGCCGCCGTGAGTTACCGCCTTTAAAAACTCAAAAAAGTACGTACTAAATTTTGCTATTTCGTATATCTCGACTTAAAATTTGATCGAGCAGTTGTATATGTATCAATTGTATATATTTGGGAACAATCTAAATAATCAACCACCTGCCTATACAAAATCTAACGAGAGCAGAACATGAACTTGCACTTATTACCGATTGACAATGAAAACCCCAGAATATTTAATTTATTTATGTGTCCCACTGTTTGGAATTATCCTTCCGCCTATCACTTTCTTGGGATGTTACCGACCAAGCATAGCATAATGGGCAATAAAAACATTAACAACTAAAAAAAAAGCACGGCAAACTCGCTACAGACCATCCTTCAGTGATTCCCATTGTTCTATTAAAAATAAACTGGGAAAATGTTCAAAGTTTAACCTCGCACAAAAAAGTTCTTTAACTACCTTGGCTCGCACGAGTAAGTAACATTTGGGCGCCCACCGCCCGCGCCCTAGATCCGGCCCTGGCGGATGTAAACCACGGAAAAGTGTGAGCCGGCACGTCCGCGCTCCACTTCGCGGTGTTTTGTGCGAGCTACGATTGTTTCTATTCATGTTTCGGTTTCAAACAGTTGTAAGGACTTTTGGTATTACAGGGGATTTATTTGAAGTCGGTTAACAAGTAATGATGGAACGGTAACAAGCTTGCAGTCGCCATTTAAAATGTATGAGTGACAGCAATTTTGAACGGTGTCACTGTAAATTGTTTCATTGCAATATAGGATAAGATATATTTGACGTTGACTGTACTGTACCCACAGCCAAACCCTGTTTGATACATGTTTTATTTGGGATTGAAAAATAATTAACCTATTTGTATTATGTAACAAGGCCTTGTGCAAATCATACTTTGAGAACAAGGCACGTGAGTGAATTACTAGCGGCAAGGAGCAGAAAAGGATTACTGGCGGGAAGTGTTAATGTCAAGTTTAAGTTTCCGATTTAGACCACAAGGTGGCCGATCGTCCAACGCGTACATTCCTATATAATTCATGTTTTTTCTGGCTGCAACAAAAGGGAGTCTGTTTTTCAACAAACAGGGTATGCATTTTATGCGCATTATGTACCTACGTGACTAGCTAGTCCAGTGGTCGGCAAACTTTTGAGAAGAAGAACCAAACTTTGCAGTAAAAATTACCAGTTTAAGGAAGCCGCAAATGTTTCCGTTCTGAAATACTCAAGGGTTCATTTTAAAGGTGACGTAAAGAGCCGCAATTGTACCTCCAAAGAGCCGCATGCTCATTTTGGTATTCAACGTGTTTTACACATTTAAAGAGCCGCATGCTAATTTTGGTATTCAACGTGTTTTACACATTTCAATGTTCGTAACTTTGAGCAAGCTGATAATTTGAGAACGTCCTTATTACCTAATCTTAATCGACTTATTTCTCTTATTAGATAAATGCGCAATATCCCAAGGTGTGATTTATATTTTCTACAAATTATTTTCTACTCCTAACATATTGTTTTCAACAAAAATCTGTTCCCTATCAAGACTTGAATTTTATCAATAGAGATCAATATTGAAATGCCTCGACTTTAAAGGACTAAATGCTAACCATTTGCGTCGTACACTACAAGAAACATTTCTAGAACGTTCAGCGGAATACGAATGAAATTTTATTAGACTTCAATAAGATTTCCCATCGAGGCCAGGCCCTGACCGGGTTAGGAATTTGCGCCAACTTTAAAACGTTTTCTCTTAGCGTCAACTGCACTGCGAAAACTAACTTCCCCCAGTTCATCCCCGGAGATTCTTCCGACCCAATTTTTGTATTATTCGGTTGACCTTGTTTTAACTATAAAAGTGCCATAAAGACCGTATACAATTAGGGATGTTATAAGTGCCTTAATTTTTCAAGTCTCCATGCACTGGAGTTAGGAACTCCAAGGTATCATTATAATTTCGATGTAAAACGACGTACAGTATGGGTTTACCATAATACCATTAACTAGTATTGTTAGTAGGTATTTCGTATAGCATTACTGGATAAAATTTCGATATGCTGCACCTACACCGTTTTTGTCACTTTATCTCTAAGCGAGATTTACATCGAGCTCCACATGATATCTCCGCCGAGGTTTATCCATTTCAGGACAGGTTGGTGCCGGTAGCCTGTGTTAGTCTTTTTAGGGTTCCGTACTTTTGATTAATTTATATAATAGATTTATAATAATTTGGATAGCTTCTTTTTATGCAATCTGCATTTTATTGATTCCCCATACAAACTTCTTTATTTGAGAGAATTGAGATTCAACTATAGCGCCTAGATGTGTAAATTCATTCAATTTGAGCACATAACATGCTTACATCAATTATCAGGCGACGCATCAATTATCTCACTTCCACCCCGCTTTTCATCCTCTTACTCTTACGGGATTCAGGGATGAAAACTATCCTATGTACTTCCCTGAGACTCAAAGTATCTATGTATACAAAATTTCAACTAAATCGGTTCAGCGGTTTAAGCGTGAAGCGGTAACAGACAGACACACTTTCGCATTTATAATATTAGTATGGATTTATTCGCAAAACGTGATCCAATATTTGTAAAAGTGATCACAAATGAGTGAAAGTGATGAACAATGACATTGCAGACAATGAACATGCCTAATTTCTAGTGTCCGACTGAAGTTTCGATTTGGTTTCCGCATTTTTCGGCATAAAAAACTGCCGAATGCACTTTCGAATCGCGTTTGCCTATTTTTCTATAATGATAAGTGAATTCTAATTGTTTTTTTAGGGTTCCGTAGCCAAATGGCAAAAAACGAAACCCTTATAGATTCGTCATGTCCGTCTGTCTGTCCGATTATGTCACAGCCACTTTTTTCTGAAACTATAAGAGCTATACTGTTCAAACTTGGTAAGTAGATGTAGTCTATGAACCGCATTAAGATGTTTACACAAAAATAAAAATAAAACAATAAATTTTGGGGGTTCCCCATACTTAGAACTGAAACTCAAAAAATCTTTTTTCATCAAACCCATACGTGTGGGGTATCTATGGATAGGTCTTTAAAAATGATATTCAGGTTTCTAATATTTTTTTTTTCTAAACTGAATAGTTTGCGCAAGAGACACTTCCAAAGTGGTAAAATGTGTGTGTGTGTGTGTGTGTGTGTGTGTGTGTCCGTAACTTCTAAAATAACAGAATGAAAAATCTAAAAAAAATATATGATATACATTACCATGCAAACTTCAACCGAAAATTGGTTTGAACGAGATCTAGTAAGTAGTTTTTTTTAATACGTCATAAATGGTACGGAACCCTTCATGGGCGAGTCCGACTCGCACTTGGCCTTTTTTTTTTATTTGAATAGGCGGAGGCCAACACGCACATGGCCGATTTTTATACCACTTGCACGAATTATAGAAATTTCATTGTTGATATGTCCAAAAAGAAAGGTCGCTGACATTTTCGGTATCGACCGAAACCGAGTCAAACCGAACCTTCGGTTTCGGCAAAAACTCCGGTTTCGGTCGGACACTACTACTAATGGCCTATTATTCATTTCCAAACGTGAAAAAAACATTTTTACCAAAATTTCGATAATGCAATTAGGGTGGTTAACAAAATGACTATGTTTATTAGGGTGCAAGCAATTAGGGTGGTTAACAAAACACGAGACAACGACCGTGCTGCCACCTCCTTACGGGAACCTAGTTCTGGTTTAAACGGAGCCACCTCCCGCGGAGATTTGACTCATTCGCGGCAGATGGCGCTATTACAAATAAACATAAGAACGTGTCCCGTTATCGAACACTGAGAACACTGGGTCTTAGTTTTTTTATGTCGGTACCCTACGTGATTTTGGTCTGTATTACTAATTCTGGTACCCTAACCTAATACTGACTTGTCGCCAACGGAAAAGACAAATGGACACCTAAATATCTGTGTAGGCTCTCTGCGCTATTTACGAGCCACTTGTTACACAAACACGCTTTATTGGCACTTTAGTTAACTAATGTTCGGGGACATGCGGAAAGAACGAAATGGGAACATTCCGCAGGTTACTGCAGGAACTTTCGCCTGGTAATTGGTTATTATGTACTCGGGGAGTCATTTAGTAAGGCACGTGTAAACGTGCAGCGATATTATGGCAGTATGTGGCTGATGATACGGGCAATTTTGTAAATGTTTACGTCAACAAATTGACTACATCATTATGAATATTATGCATTCCGCAAGCGTCACTTTTTAACATTGCACGATTGAAATAGTCAAACCCTGTCATTATTACGTTGTCACGACCATCCTAATCATACCGTTTAGTTCCTACGATCTTCAGTTGGTATAGTAGTGCCACTGATTTATTATGAAGGCACATACACGCAGTATGTAAGGGTAAACTACCCTATCAACATAAGACAAGCCCTGAGCAAATTATCTTTGAAGTGGTTGCTACATAAGCATCTGCTAAAACAAGGGTTCGTGTAGGATCCATGGTTTATATATACATTAGTAGTGTATCGTATATGTAGTTTTTCAGTTGTCTGCAATAGTTCCAAATTAAATTCCTTTACTTCTTCTTCGTCTCTGTTTAGCCGAGTGTACATATTTTTGTGTTTTGTGTAATAAAGTTTAAATAAATATATATAAAGTAAACAAATTCTATAAAACTACTGTTTTAAATTAAATTAACCTTTTTATATTGACAATCCAACTTGCGTTTCAAGGGACAGTAAAGGAATGAAGAGGTTGGCAGTGAAAGGGTTCCATAAGGTCTTGCGGAAATATACACATTTTGAGGTCAGGGTGTAAACAAGGAACAGGCGGTCTTCAGGGAACAGGCGGAGGTCCAAACTGAAATTATACAATTTATTTTATTTAATACGTACTAATGTATAGGTCAAAAATAATCATTTTCATAGCTCAAGGTTTACTTATCAAGGCAATACTCGGGCAAGCTTATATCGGTACTTTTCTTTAGACATTCAACTTATCAAGCCCATTATGAATTGCCCAATCTCAATTTACGTTGTTTCATCACATATGGTCTCTTATATAACATGAGCTTCATGGTACCACATAACATTGCATTTTCACTGAACATGTATGCTTAATTTCAGACACCCAATAGGAGATAATCAAAGCTAAAAGCTCATAATATAGTAATGTTACCTCTGGAGTTGCAGGTGTCCATAGGCTAGGGTAACTGCTTACCATCAGGCGGGCCGTATGCTTGTTTGCCAACGAAGTAGTGTAAAAAAAATGTACTTTCAACTCCGATAACCAAGTGGGCCAGTTAAGAATGCAGCATAATGTTATTTTCACCACACCAACTGGTAAAGGCCCTCTTGATTGTTCAAAAAGTAATGAGAATGTTGCATTTTAACCACATGTGGGGCAAAGTAATCAGATACAAATTTTGAGTTGTTTTTTATGTTAGCTGGTAGTATTGACTTTTAAATGATGATTTTGAATGATAATTTTTTATTACGTTAATTTGGATTTGATTTGGTTTGATTTTTTTGGTGTTTCATAGTTAGTAGGTCTTCCTCGCGTTGGTGTGGTGTAAAATTTTGTGTTTCACTCGGAGGCAAAGTTTGTTTAACCCTCGTGCCTTGAAACCCTCGCAACGCTCAAGATTCCACTTCACGAACCACTCGCTACGCTCGTGGTTCAATTTTGAAATCTTTCGCTTACTCGGGTATCAATATCAGCACGAGCGGTTAAACAACAACTTTGCCTCCGAGTGAAACACAAAATTTTTCACCACACCAACACGAGGAAACTACCACCTATAAAATACCAAAAAATTCTAATGAAATCAAATCCAAATGAACGTAATAAAAAAATAATCACTCAAAAATCATCATTTAAAAGTCAATTGTACTAGCTAACATAAGCAACTCAAAATTTGCATCTGATTACTTTGCCCCACATGTGGATAAAATGCAACTTCCTCATTCGTTTTTCAACAATCAAGAGGGCCTTTACCAGTTGGTGTGGTGAAAATGACTATTTCAGCGTTAGGAGCGGGACGGGAATGGGGTAAATTTGTCGGTTGATAACAGGTTGTCGATAGGGTTGGAGGTAGGTTGGCGATCGTACTTGCAATTCGAAAAACAGGAAGATTGAAGATTACGGCTAGATACGAAGCCTATTGGAAAGTTTCCACTAAAAGCGCATTTCTCAGGTAATAGTCAGCATGAGAAGGCGTACACAAGCTTGTTATACTACACACAGCTGCAAAAGAACATAGTCACTTTTTTTATGGAAACGATTCACAAAGCGGGCATGCACTTATGCAGCTCTCTTTACGTAGTACGTCATAACATAACACTTATGTGGCGTAAACTTATGATGCGATGTGACGTATTTGATTAATGAAACGTCATAACCTCTAGCGGCCCATCGAACGAGAATAATTACTATAATTAGCAGTAATTATTATAGTTTATACTTAACTTGTACTAGTATTAGAACCGTGAGACGCGAGAATACATAACTTTATCTTAACTAACCCCTGAACAGGCATAAGGAAGAAATGATACAAAATTGAACTTTATCACATTGTAAACAAAGTTCAGAATCATCGTGTTAGGAATATTTTCCCACCGCCTTATCAATAAATAGGACTGACCTTGAGCATGGTGAGGATCTTCTGCGACAGATCGTAGTCGAAGTTGGTGTACTTGGAGTCGGTCATGTCGTAGATGAACACCAGCCCCGCGCGCTGCGTGTCCGCGCTCTGCAGCGCCACGTCCAGCTGGTACACCACGCCCTGCCGACAAACGGAACGGAACGTCTACTTATATGGCACTCACAATCGCATGCCATTTAGTACAATGTCTGTAGATTAGAAGCATTATTTTTAAGGATTTATTTAAAAGATTATTTGTCCCTCCTATTCGGAAAGTTCACCATTCATAGGCTGATAGCTGGGTGGAAAGTTGCATTTCCCACCCTAGGTAGATTTTTTTTTGCTTCAAGCTGTTGCTCGACTATGGTTGTATGGTTGTTAGCTGTTGCTAACAACCATATATGCCATATTATTCAGTTATAAGCTCTCATATTAGCTTCCGCATTTTCAGACCAAGTATTATCGATATTTAATGTCAATTGCATTCCATTATTATTAAAAAAATAACCATAAATATTTCTTAATAAATCAAATTTAAATGATGATGAATGTTTAAAATATTATCATACCATTACATTCATTCATTCAGTTTCAATTTTTTAAGGCGCGTATACATTAAGGTCGTTTCAGACACATTCCAATTTATAATCCGATTGTCTATGGTTTTAGAATTTTTTTTTCGATTACACTGTAAATGACGGCAATTCCAGTCATCATAACCTACATTTATTATGTTTGACTTTCCTCATAGCCGAAATGAAAAATAGAGTGTTTAACTCGGGTAAAAGTAACCATCTCACCCTCGAACTATTGGCGCTCGAACGAAGTGAAATATCTTGGGTAATATGGTTCACTTTCCACCCTTGGTTAACAATCTACTATTGTCTAGTACCAACAAAACAAGCCTTACCGAGTCCACGGTTGGAGTAGGTCAATGTGTGTTAAGTATTTGTTTAATAATTTACGAGGGAACTCAATCTATCAGTTGCCATACACGCATGGACGGTTGCACATCATGAACTTAAATATGTGTTGTATTGTATGCACTCGTGCATGTGGCTAATGGGATAATAAAGCACGAAGCTTATCAAGTGCGGGAAGCGATGACCCGTCTCGTGATATACTCGTATTGCAGCCCGCTTTTTAACTACCTTGATTAATTAACAGTACAAGTACAAATGTAAACATTCTATTTTGTTGAGATAGAAAAATCAGTCAGTGAATAGAAATGTGATTCATTCTTTATTTTGTGTTTATGCGACGTTAGTATAAATTCTACAAAGCTTTTAGAGCAATTTGCGCGACTGTAATGCAATAAGCCCTCGCTATGGTAAATACTATAAACAAATTCCCGTTTCGTGTACGTTTCACAGTCAGAGCAGCTCAGAAATATCATGAAACTTATGTCAAGCCACATAATAACTAATAGTACTAACAAACTTTGAAATTATCCTTGTTTTTATTTCGGAGAAACACTCGCTGGAGGCTTTATTTTTTCCGTTAAGGCCCCTTTGGTTCGGGTTCTTCACTCGCTCTCACTGCGCGTAAGCGTGAGCGAGATTTTATTTTATTATTTGTTTTAATTTTAATTATTATTTTGATCGCATGACATGATAGACTATAATATTTGCATGCTCAATATACAAATTATTTATTCAGAAATCAGAAATTTTATTTGCTTAAAACATGGTCAGTACAAAGGTATTATAACAGAGGTATCAAGTTTCACATGCTTTGTCAGTAAAGACATGCAAATATATAAACTTATTCTAAACTATTATTACCAAACCATAATCAATTTATTAATTAACATAGCCACGGGCAGTTTCAGATATTTGTCAGAATACAGGGATTGTACATGGTGACATAACGTTTGATGTACAGTGTTCTTGAAAACTATGTCACCATCTACAATCCCTATATTCTGGCAAATAAATAATTTGTATTTGATGGATATGCATGTCCGGGATCGCGGATATCATGTTTTTCAATTATGTATTACTTTTTAAATTTGAATAAAAAAAAGTAGTCGATGAGTTCGATCAAACATAATATTGCTCTTTATAGAAGCAATTTTCATATTTTTGGCTTTTTAGTTATGATTTTTTCCGCTCTCTCTGAACCTACGGCACCTTTGACTGTATCCTAGTATTATACGGCTTTGTAATGTGATATGTGTTGGAGTACCTGTAAAGTAATCTGGTGCGTGGTCTGCGCGGGGAAGTGCTTGTTGGCCGTGAACACCGCGATGGCCGCGCCCGTCGCGTCGCGGGTTGGCTGCGGATCAAACAAAATACAAGCTCATTAGAATGTACGAGTACATAGAAGAATTTGTTGTAAGTGAAAATGCGCGAATACATTGCACAAGTGGCGTCGCTAAATAGACAGGTAGTATTAGGTATAAACGTCATAGTACTATTAAACATCACTATAATCTCTCACCACACATTTTACTGCTTTAGAGTGGAGTTAGACCTTTTTTTAGAACGTCGCGCAGTTTGCGGCGTCGCGTCTGTCTCCTCATTAACCAGTTATAGTACAAATCTTACAGTATTGTAAAGATGGTAACGACTCTCACCACTGCAGTCAGATGCAAGAGCTTGTATTGTAAGCCCCTTCATCATTTCACTATGACGCCTGATAGTTCCATGTTGCCTTAACAGCTAATGAGCTAATGCAACCTCAAACTTGATGATTTGTTACGCAAGCAAGAAATTGACGACTGTAGAGTTAAGCTGTGGATTTCTAAAAGTCTCACCAGTATAATAAATTTTCCCATCTCCAATGCGCTTGAGAGCGGGTCTTCAAACGGTTCCAACTTGTTAAGACTCTCTCACCGCTTCATAGCATCGAAGTTGACTTCACAGTTCATAAGCACGCATGACATGGAACTTGCACGTGAGCTACCTTGATGACTGTGGGGTTTAGCAGTATATTAAAATACTCACCAGTATAGTAAACTTCCCCGTCTCCAATTCACTCTTGAGCGGATCTTCAAACGGCTCAAACTTGTTAAGCCCCTCGCGCCGCCTAGTGGCGCCATGCTGCCTCCACAGCTCGTGTGCGCGCGCAACATCGAATTTCCGCGCAAGTAGAAACTTGATGGCAGTCGCGCGGGACACGCACGCCGCGCCGGATTCGCTCAGGGCATCAAGGAATGCTTTCGTCGCCTGGAAATTAATGAAACAAGGTTGATAAAGTGTACAGACAAATGAAGAGGTAACAACAGCCAAGTGCCTTCCCAGACGTGATGTAGTAGAGAGTTCTTTTAAAGGCTGTTTAAGTTGAGATTTTTTACTGAATCAATGTGTTTGGGAATTAGGATACGTAATAACTTTAGGTTCAAGCAGTCTATCATATATGTAATAGCAAAATAAATAAAAAAAAACATAAACCAAAATAAGAAATCAAAAAGAAATACCCTCGATAGTCGTAGTCTGAATAATATAAACGTCGTCTCCATTTTGATCAGCGCCGGCCGCATGATGACTAAACAGATCCTCACTTTGTCTAATCGTCAACCATAGTTTATTACTAAATACGAACTGATTTCACTATTTCGCCACACTTTCATTGGCAGTCGAGCCTTAACGGGCGTTCGCGCGACTGAATCCTAAATGGGTATTAATGTCGGTGAAAGATAACTTGGTTTCGTATAGATAAGAACGGCAGGACACACTGGCAGTTCAAATAAAATTGAATGCAAACAAGTTGCAGTAGGCGGGGCGCTAATTCTTCCGGGATGTGTTTCCTGCGCTCGCGCCGGTCGCATTAGTATGAGCGCACACGCACCTCACCGCCGCTCCAAGATGTCATATGCCATACATCGTAAGTTTTGAACCATTTTCGTTGCAGCGTTGCTGCTAGTTACGTTATATAAATCGGTGTAGACAATTTCAGTTGAAAGCATTGCGTGATTAGAATTAATCGCGATTATATCGTCCTTAATTGAACATATCCGATGGTTTGTACCAGAGACCAGTGAAAAGAGTCTATATGGCTTGTACCGATTTTTTTTACTCAGTTACGCAATAAAAATGCTACATACTAATTGTCAATGCCCGACGACTAAATAACTGCTAATATCGCGCGCATTGGGGAAAATTTGAGTGAATTTCAATAAATCAACTAGGTATTTGTCAGGTAATGAAACTAATTATGTTACACATCAAATTTCCGGATGTTTTGACCCGCGAAGTTTGCCACGAATTTCGCGATAGTTACTGATTTCTGCACATGATTACCTACTGAAGCTCTCACACTAAAACGATACCTATACAGTAGGCGCTCGGTAATCCGGCACCCGAATTTTTCCCCCTATGCCGGATTGTTGGAATTCGCGGATTAGTGAAGATGTAATAAAAGCACGAAAACAAACACGTGGCACTACTAAACAATTCAACCACTCTGTGATCCGACGTTCGGCTGATGTGTAAACTGCCGGATTACAGAGCGGGTCATTTAAGAAGCTGACTGCCGGTTTACTTGATGTGCCGGATCGACGAGCGTCGGATTACCGAGCTCTTACACCCATAGCCATTTCACAAGATAAAGTTCTGTATTTTGATAACACTTTATTGCAGTGCTGCACTAAAGAAATTGAACACAACGAACCACTTATTTAAACGGGTGTTTAACTATTCTGAATAGAAAGTTATAATATAGGTACTTTTTAAGAATAAACACACACAATAAACTTGCAGTATAGCATGACTGATGTGAAGCATCTGTCAATAGGTTTTATTTAAGGAAACGAGACCCCTCAACTTAAACAACTGAACCACATGACGTTGAACACTCGTTTGACGCATGAAACAACGCAAAACATGATATTGCATGGATAACCCCCTTTGAATCATTTAGCAAAGGAATTATTTTAGATGTAAATTAATTTACGAGTACAAACGCCGAAACACTTTAAGACTGATTGATACGCACGTCGCAAAACGTCTCCGAAGTGCAACTGTGGGCTGCGCGAAACAATCGGACTTACGCTACGTCAATGCTTCCAAACATAGCCTCGCAAGAATTATAATAATGTCATTTCAATATAGCAATGCAATGCTCCCCTTATAAGGTCCGAGCAATTGAATAATCTTCTTATAACCTTCGCAAGGGGAAATTGATTTGTAAAATCCGTTAAACAAAAGCGCTTGACGGTAATATGCACAGTGGCAGCATTTCGAACGTAGTATATATTTTTTGTAATCATTTCAGCTTTTCCACATTTATTGATAGCCTATTAGAACTTCGTAATATGTACGCAAATGACAAATATGACGGTTTTGAAACTGACCAAAATGTGTTTTTTTTTATTAGGGTTCCGTAGCCAAATGGCAAAAAACGAAACCCTTATAGATTCGTCATGTCGTCCGTCTGTCTGTCCGTTTATGTCACAGCCACTTTTTTCCGAAACTATAAGAGCTACACTGTTCAAACTTGGTAAGTATTCTATGAACCGCATTAAGATTTTCACACAAAAATAGAAAAAAAAACAATAAATTTTGGGGGTTCCCCATACTTACCAACTGAAACTCAAAAAATATTTTTTCATAAAACCCATACGCGTGGGATATCTATGGATAGGTGTTCAAAAATGATATTGAGGCTTCTAATATTATTTTTTTCTAAACTGAATAGTTTGCGCGAGAGACTTCCAAAGTGGTAAAATGTGTCCGTCCCCCCCCGTAACTTCCAAAATAAGAGAATGATATACCTAAAAAAAATATATGATGTACATTACCATGCAAACTTCCACCGAAAATTGGTTTGAACGAGATCTAGTAAGTAGTTTTTTTTTAAGACGTCATAAATGGTACGGCGAGTCCGACTCGCACTTGGCCGCTTTTTAGGGTTCCGTAGCCAAATGGCAAAAAACGGAACCCTTATAGATTCGTCATGTCCGTCTGTCTGTCCGATTATGTCACAGCCACTTTTTTAATAGAGATAATTTCTCGCTAGAATTCGATGGCGGCAAGCCAGTCTAAGTTAGATTAGGTATGATAGTAGGTACAATACAATATCACACGTGTCTATGCCATCAAGTCACATATTACCGTCTTCTTTCAAGTAAGAACTAATGATGAACAGGCGTGGGCGAAACATTTACCGTAATGCGAAGTTGCCGAATAATATCTATGATTAAAAACGTTATACGCCTAGCAATAAATTTCTATCTATACCTGTGTATTATAAGCATTGCATGAGCATGACGTCAATGTAATCATTTAAATATGAAAAGTTATACCACTATAACAAGCAACATGGTAACAGGCGTATAGGTCGATTCTTAAGAGCTTCCACTATATAGTAGACTATAGTATAGGTCTCCTTATAGTCTACCACCTATCTCGGGCGGTTCGTAAAGAAGTTGCGCAGTGATTTTCTAGTAGAAGGTAGCTGTATTTTAGTTTAAATTAGTTTATATACGTAATACAAACCAGCTTCATACAGCCAATGTCTGTAGCTGACCATACCAGTTATTGTCGACACGGTGCGCAAAATTTTATTAACATCAATAACCTACCTATATTAATAGTAGAATTTATAATTTCCTCTTCCCTAGCAGTACCTATTTAATACAGGACAGGAGGAGGCAGACACCCCCTGCCACAATGAATTCAATACGCTTGGCGGAGCAGGCACGTGGAATACTTGGTTTACCTCAATGATGGGGTTAATGAAATGCGGGCGTTTTAAGTACAGTAACTGGACGGGTTATCACAAACTGTACCTAACTTTTTGAAATTTTGAGCCATTCAATGTCGCCAGACAGCAAACATAACAAGCATTGCCAAATTCACTCTTCGTTGAAGAAAGCCTAGTTTTCGGAACTGGCGTCCAATCCTCACTAGTTAGAGAGGATCCTATCCGATAAATTAATTATTATTAGTAAAAGATTCGGTGTATTTTTTTGTCTAAGATTCAAGATCCTTGTGATCCTACTTACGTCCCGTCCCAGTCAAGTCATCCAACTGATAAGCACAGCCTCCTGTCATTGTTAGGGTTTAGTTTAGGCTATATTACCCAGTGTTTGCCTGCTATTATTAATTTACCTTCAGCGAGGCTTAATTCGGGAATTCCGTATTTACTAACACCGCGAGTCCGCGACCAGGATGTTGACGCTCGAGACTGTAATTCCCTTCGCTGTCGCTGTCAGATTAACCAATATATCTAGGGCTTCAAGATCCTTAATAAATGTAATTACTTGGAGGTCACACTTAAAATGTTTCGCACAGGATGCATTCAATCGAAATGAGAATAACTGGTCTGGAAAGCCAGCCAATCCAGCCATACGTCTCGAGAAAAGTATACTTTGCCGGTTCTCAGACAGGGTACCGATTTCCTGTTACTTGTGAGTCAGACCAGTCAGACCCTTGTTTATACCTTTTAGAATTCCTTTAAGATCAATAACAGCAACATTAGCTTGCTTATCTTGTTTGTTGCAAGTGTTGCAACCAAGCAATCGATGTACAAGGTTTTTATGTATAATCTTATACTTTAAACGAGCAATTCTTGTGTATATGTATATATTTTCGGGGATCTTGGAAACGGCTCTCCAGATTTCGATATAATTTGCTATATGCGGGTTTTCGGGAGCGAAAAATCGATCTTGCTATGTCTCATCTCTGGGAAAACGCGAATTTTGACTTTTTATATATGCGGAAAAGCTGAGATGATCTTGTGAGATGTGAGACATTACCGCAGAATAACTAATAGTACTATGACATTGCATGGGACGAATGTCTTGTCACTAGTGACTCTTTCATGCTTTCAAGTCATTTTTCACAGTTAACTAAAACCGTTGCTGCCAGATGACGTAACATTCCTACTAACCAAGCGAAATCGCACGTTGCAACATCCAAAGGAATATAAAGATTCTATACTTACTATTTTGGAGCTCTTCGCGACCACTAGTGGCGTCATTTAAATATACATAGTTCCATGTAACCACGATAGAAGCTTCAGATTTGAGTTAGACTCTCGCAACATACACTCGGACTCGGCTGGATTAGTGAGAATCGGACACAAAGCAAAGGGATATATAATAACATATACCTAGGTAGAGACAGCGTTATATAAGCTTTTAAGTTTTATTTATTTGTATGTATGTCAGTTTGTAAGGTATGTATCTATGGGCTTCATTTGCCTGATAATATTTTTTATTTATTAAAGAAAACGTTATTCTAAACTTCTTTCTATTCTACTACACAGTCATGTTCAAATAAATGCAAAACTGGCAGGTCTCCGAGTATTTATTATGTAATTTATGTAGTCAAAGTAGTCATATTTGCCTACAAAATTAATTGAATGATAGAGACGAATAGGTTACCTAACTCGTGGAGGAAAATACCGCTTGGTTTTGTTTATTCAACGGAAATGAGAATTTATTCAGAAATGTCAAATATTATCTACATAAGTAATAAGTATCTACATCATTATTTCCGCGAAGATCTATCAGGCCCACTGTCACTTTTTTTTGTATTTTTTTAGGGTTCCGTACCCAAAGGGTAAAACGGGACCCTATTACTAAGACTCCGCTGTCCGTCCCTCCGTCCGTCCGTCTGTCACCAGGCTGTATCTCATGAACCGTGATAGTTAGACAGTTGAAATTTTCACAGATGATATGTTTCTGTTAGTATTTGTGTATAACAACCAGAGAGCGAAACTGGTGCTGGTGACGTCATAATGACGTTAAGTCGCATACAGGATGTTTTTTTAAAACAACATTGTAACACTTCAATGATTCTTAATAATGATAATATATATATAATTGTTTATTTATAAAAATGCTTGATAATTTACACAAAAAAATAACGTAAACATTAAAAAACGATACGAGTAACATTTTTATTGAGTAATGACTAATTCTAATCTAATGTAATTCAAACAAAAAATATTATTCCGCGTGTAAATAAAACAACACAACAAAATGTTCCTCGAATGACGAAGTTTTTTCTTAATATTTAGATATATACTTACATTTCACACATACATTCAGGGCAAAATAATTCTTGAACCTCTCGCCGGTTAACAAAATTGGCGTCGCACTGATCATAACTCCTATAAGCACACCTGGAGCTAATGTTTTTGACAGTCAACCATTTTTCATTTAAATCAATTTCTTTTGATGGGAATAACGCATATACGGGTGCATAGACTCCATTATGACTTCAAACAATAATATTTCGGTTACATTTTACTAATAAAAATATAAGTAAACAGAAGTTGATTGTCATTTCCAACAATATTGTTATTAACATGATAAAGACAGTTAGTTATGTTTTTATACGTGGCCAGTGCGTATAAAAACTATCAACTTAAGTTTCAATATCAGTAAACTAAAGAGGCTAATAAGTTGTTATTTGATTAAGTATCTATAATCTAGATAACAACACTCTGTATTTAGCTTGACGTCATACGTCTGTCATCGGCACCAAAGTTTCGCTCTCTGATAAAAACAAATTCATTTGATATTTACCAGTCGCTTTTCGGTGAAGGAAAACATCGTGAGGAAACCGGACTAATCCTAACAAGGCCTTGTTTACCCTCTGGGTTGGAAGGTCAGATGGCAGTCGCTTTCGTAAAAACTAGTGCGTACGCCAAATCTTGGGATTAGTTGTCAAGCGGTCCCCAGGCTCCCATGAGCCGTGGCAAAATGCCGGGACAACGCGAGGAAGAAGATAAAAACAAATATAAAAATACTTATATATTTATGGGGGCTCCCATGCAACAAACGTGATTTTTTGCCGTTTTTTTGCGTAATGGTACGGAACCCTTCGTGCGCGAGTCCGACTCGCACTTGGCCGGTTTTTTTTATACTAAGTGAGGTGTGCAATAAAGAGTACTGTATTGTATAATTACATAGAATTTAGAGAGAGATGTTAATAACTTGACAATTAATTAGGTATATACCAAATAGGTATCTTATACCTTTAAACGAGCAATTCTTGTATATATATATGTATATATATTTCTGTGATCTCGGAAACGGCTCTAACGATTTCGCTGAAATTTAGTATATGGGGGTTTTTGGGGGTATACAATCTATCTAGATTAGTCTTATGTTTGGGAAAACGCGTGTTTTCGAGTTTTCATGCGTTTTTCTTTCGACGCAGAATATGGTCGCTAATTTCGTGTTGCCGGCCACTGTCCGTCTGGTCCAGCGGGTTAAGACGCGGACTGCTAAACGAGTGTTACGGGTTCGGATCTCGCCTGGTGACTAACTTTTGTTTTTTTTTATATGTTCAAGTTTATATATAATTTTTTAATTTTTATTGTTTTAAACAAGTTTAATTTAGTAAAAAAATGTAGTTAAGATTATCACCGATAGACCACCATATTACAATAAATAGTTAAGCTCGGTCGCCCAGGTACTTAGGTATTAATTAAGTACGATATCGCAAACATAAAAAAAAAATTAAGGGTATGATTTTATGACATAGATTAATATAAAAGGAGTGCCCCTTTATTCGGGTAGGTATAATCATCGGGTATTTCTTTAAAAAATAACGAACATATTCTGAAGTAAGTAAAG
This sequence comes from Cydia pomonella, assembly GCF_033807575.1. NCBI lineage: Eukaryota > Metazoa > Arthropoda > Insecta > Lepidoptera > Tortricidae > Cydia > Cydia pomonella. The sequence goes on along the minus strand of NC_084719.1, from coordinate 12,041,941 downwards.
TACATAAGTCAGGCAATTTTTTTCTAGGTCAATCACGAAACGAAAAGAGGAAAACTAACATTACTTCAAATAATTTTGAAAATATTTCCATTCCTGGTATGTATCTATTGTTTAGTTTTGTGTTTATTCTGTGCTAGACTTCTTTTATTGCATCTGGAACACCTACTGACATAACATATATATATTTTTTAATTCCGCTACCTAAAGGTTGTCTGGAAGAGATCGCTTTTTAGCGACAAGACCGCCTGTTGTTTACCTCTTCTTTATGTGTGGTATTATTTGTACTGTTTCTGTATTGAGGTGTGCAATAAAGTATATTAGTATTTTGGTAAAAAAAAACTCATTATTTGGTGAAGAATACCTACAATTTAGACCTTTTTGGTTACAAATATCGACATTTATAGACCGGACTATTTAACTATTCCAGTGCACAGTCTCTGATATGCCTGAATTTAGATGAGAGTGCATAGCCTCCAGGTAACAATTGTGCAGTGAAGTTCCGAAATAGAATGCTATCGATTGTGGGTCGTCGACCGCGCATCCGCCGGCCGGCTTTGTCACGGGCTTATTACACTTTTAAATGTCACACTAGTTAAGCTATTCAGCTTCCGAGCTCACACCTTAACTTAACGGTGAAAGATAATTAATCATGTCTAATTACCATTTTCAGAATTTCACTGACCGGTCTACATCTATTTAACAGCTGAAGACACACATAAGGACAGGATCCGAAACTCTTTACACGAGTGTATTATAAGAAACAATCAAAGAAGGCAGGCGGCATATCAGAAGTGTAGTCTTATCTCAAGTTATTCTAATCGTAACGACCAAACATGTAGAGAAGGAAACTGACAAATACAGAAACGCAGGACGCAATGACCAAAAACCCAGCATAGGATAAAGCCAGCGTAAAAACAACACAGCATACGTAATAGTAGTGGGAGGATTCATTGACAAAACCGTCAGTAGACAGGTAAGATGACATTACGTTCAGTATGATTGTTTACACTTGGTTTACACGCGTCGGGCGCCTAAAATAGCGGCGGGGGACTGACGTCCGCACGTTTCATGGTAGCCATGTTTACGACACTTCCGCTGAAATGTCTATAAATACCAACAGGTATTTGGTATTAAATTTGCGGTAGTGTGGGAACACCGGATCGGAAATCGGCGTAATAAATCAGCCGTTAAGTTTGAGTGACGGAGAGCGGCCGGACGCCGCGCTCGCTGATAGAGTGCCCTCAATTGCCCGACCGATCTGATGGGATTTGAAGTAATCGGCGATTCACTCCACTCACTCGCTCATTCTAAATAAGTTGTTTATAATCTAACTTTGTTCAAAAATTAGATTTAGCAGATTTACTCAAGTTTCTAATGAAGCAAATATGCCTAGGGAGAGGGATTAGCGGTCATGAGCAAGACGATTTCAATTTAAATTATATCTTATTTAAATTCTAATATCGGTCCAATAAGCTAAGTAGTAAATTAAGTAGTAGTATTGTATTTTAGTAAATTGGAATAACGTAATTTGCGTAATATAACTAATACATCAAGAATTACACGAATAAAATCATCCCTTTCATTTCATAGGTAGTTGCCGACGAACTACGAAAGCAAACTCATTATTAGCGAACAATAACTTGCTAAATGCTGCTAACTAGCATATTAACTTACATGATAAAAAGCGCAGTTACACGCCAGCTGAACAGCATTCTATTAGGTGTTGCGAGGGAATACCTGGCAGGTTTTTGCGGATTGTTGTTTACGCTACACCGCCTACAGTGTCGTATGTAGGGTAAAGTCACACAATTTCGTAATTATTTTTTCTTCATTAAATACCTTAATACTGAGTTAAGTGGAAGAGAGGCCTTTACCCATCAGTGCCATCAGTGGGACTCTCATAGCTCTGAAATAATACTAAATTCCATAAGAGATAACCAGATGACGAGGTAAAGCTAAAGTCGAAGCCTCAAAGGAGTCACAGGAACCAAAACGGAGGCGCATTTTTCGCAGATCTCGTAGCCTAAGTATACAGCGGGATAATTCGGAATGATTTGTTGTTGCCGGATGTAACTAAGAGAAGGGGGAGGGGGACAGTGCTTTATTTAGCATTTGTTTGGGACACAATCAGTAAATATTATAATAAATAGCCCTCCACATGGTATCTCGAATTTAGCGAGTTACCAAACGCCCAACTTTACCCTACTAAAAAAGTAGGTGGAAGGTTTTCATCGTAAGCGAGATGTGACGGACATTAGTGAACTTGGCGAAATGTGACACATGTGTCCAAGGAAGCGTGCCGGTAATGGTGGCGTGCCTTCTCACACACTAACATTCAACTTTACTGTGAATTTACTTGGAACTATATCATTTTTACAAAATGATGTAGTCAACTGGAGAGGTGACCCCGCCCATGTAAATAATTTATATACAGGGGGGGGGGGGGGGGGGGCAGTTGTCTCTGTAGCTGACGATAGTCTGGTGCGAAAATAGGTATCTTCTTAACAGAAAACTTGTAGAAATTTCTTGCACAGAAAACTATAACTTTAGATCAATAATATTGTATCTTTTTATATAATTATTCTGCGTTACTTGATATTGTTTCAAAATTAACTGTAACCTTTACTTAAATGATATTGGAAGTAAAAAAAAAATATCATGAATATCGGCTGTTTTTACTAAGTTGCGGAAATTCCTATAAAAACGTAAAACCCAACGAAAAAAATAGAATTGTGTGCTATAATTGTAATTTAGAATCTTTCCTATTATTTCCAATCAAAGCTTTACTTCTAAACCCAAGTCATCCAGAAAAATCAGAGTGTACTGCTATTATATTGCACACAACTGTACAGACGGACATAACACATCTGATTGCCAGACCTTGCTGCAGTGTCCTTTATGACAGTCAATAATTTTTTTGTCATTAATGGTACAACCAGCATCAAAAGAACATGGTGTAACATGGAGAACTGTGACCGAAAATGAATTTCTGAGTAAAACAAGGGTCATGTTGTCAAGGGGATGTAGGTAGCTCTTGAGTGACATCTCTTATGACAGGATGCAAAGTCTTAACATGGATACATAAGGAAGTCAGTTATCAGAGTGAGAAACTACTATCAACTGAAATTAATAAATAAGTATTATGGGCAAACAAAAATACATAAATATGTAAATATTCTGAGGTTATATCTTATAATTAATGATTTACGATTTAATACTTCGGAACAGCCTGTATGTAGATACACGGTAATGAAAGAGTATGTCATGTCACTAGTGTCACTATAATGTTATCGTCATTGTGAACGACTAAATACAGTATGCTCCTATTTATTGATGAATTATTTGAATTAATGTAACTTTTAAAGTATTGTATTTTTATCTAATCAAATAATTAACCATATTAGAACATTCCTGAGAAGGAACTCTACTCGGGATCTCGGTCAATATTCAGAGAGTAAAGACATGTTGTAAATGTAAGTTCCATACTGTTGGATCAAAATAACCCCGATTTATTGTACCTAGTACATATAAGTCATCCCAAATATGTAGATACAAAGTTATCGAGTTACAATTAGGTACTTAACTCTACCTAGATATCAGTAGCATTAAAATGAGTTATTAATCCACAAAAAGCCACCAGCTCCCCGACAACCCTAGTGGTCTGCGGCTGTGTACACTGTACATCATCAGCGAACTCTGAAGCTTCTCATTTCCCGCGTGAATACGCGCCATTTTGCCCGGAATGACGGCAATACTCTTTTGACCCTTTCAGATCCGACGCTTCTAGTGCTTTTTCCTCCTATAACTATAAAAGTGGCTACCTAGCAAGTTTTCCTAGCGTACTGATAGACGACCGGTCTGGCTTAGTGGGTAGTGACCCTGCCTACGAAGCTGATGGTGGAAGCCGGGTTCAAATCCTGGTAAGGGCATTTATTCGTGTGATGAGCATGGATATTTGTTCCTGAGTCATGGGTGTTTTCTATGTATTTAAGTATTTATAAATATTTATATATTATATATATTGTTGTCTAAGTACCCTCAACACAAGCCTTATTGAGCTTACCGTACCGGGACTTAGTCAATTTGTGTCATAATGTCCTATAATATTTATTTATTTATTTATTTATATCTGTGCTGAATTGCTTACTGATATTCGAATTTTAACCTCCACAATACCACTGCCACATATCTGCATTCTAAACACATGAAATTTGGAGAAGCAGATCAGATTAAAGTACCTACACTCCACTTGTAATAACAACTTTCCTTTACTCTATAATCATTGCAAAGAAATCCAACACATAACTAGAGAATTTCACTAACACATACAGAATTTAAACAATTCCAACAGTGGAATAGGTTTCTGGAACATTAAATTTATACTGAATAAATGATATATGAAAGCTAAAAATAATACAGTACCGGCTTTTTAAAAAGAAAACAAAGGAGTTGGTAGTAAGTATCCTAGGTAGCTAGTAAGCTCCACAAAACCCACATCCACTTTATTAAGGTCCTACTTAAAAAAGTTGATAGTTTCTTATTATAAAGAAGAATATCTGTACGTGTTATTCCAAAAACTGTATATTCAATTGGGATAGCATATGTTTACGACACGAGTCAAAGTAATTTTTTATCATACGGGGAAGAAATAAACGCGAAAATAAGCGGACACGACTGAATCAAAACAAACATTGATGACATGGTAATGGTATGACGAGAGTAAGAATTCATTTCCCGTCTAAAGTATGTGCCGTTTGTATTAAATAAGTAGAGGATCTCAACACTCAGACATCTACACCTAAGCTAATAAACAGTCATTTCGTAAAATCATTTATTATATTAATTTACTTACCACCTCCTGATCGGGTGACAGAGCCACCGCCATTTTTCTTTATGACAAACAAGCTCAATGGCTGGTTGGTGTCCTCTCCGACACACATTCAAAAGACAGTAGTAGCAAGCGAAAACGATCAGAAGAGCACCTCGAGCACTGCAACTCGCAGCTTCACTTCAGACTACACACTACACACAAAGAGCATATAATCACTACGTTCTACACCATAGAACGTCGGCAAACGTCGTTTAAGCACACGTTCGTTGAACAAAACAAACATTCACGACTGGACAATTCTAAATTCTGCGAAATATCATTCTACTCTATATATCTATTGCATTCTAATATAGCCGCTCTGCTTAATGAATAAAAGAGTCAAGAGACCTAAATAACATTTTGGTCAGATCGCAAACGATACGTGCAAAGCAAGCCAATTCATCTAGCGTCTATGAGCGTTGAGCGCCAAAAACAAGATTTTGGGCTGTCAGTCAATGTGTTTTGACAGCTTTTGTCAAAATTTTGTAGGTTATAATTGATTGAATCTACCTTCTCAGTCTCATCTTTAATAATAATAATTATCGAAAACCCAGTTTATTTCTAAACTTGTTCTTTTATAAGTGTTTTTTTCTGCCCGTTCGATTTTTCAATCTAGTCATTATTAACAGTAACTGATTAAGTCCAGAAAAATGTCGACCCGATGGTAATATTTATTTTCGTATTTTATCTAATAAAATATCTTGTGCATTACATGTACCCTTATTTCACATTCATAAATTCTTTACCTTTTTCCAGGTATCCACTATACCAAAGAGGGAATCCCCAATTGAGAGTATTTTTACCAAATTTTTGGATGAAACTTGTTAAACCTCATTTAAAACAGCTACCAAACATAGTTCATTTCCAATGTTCTATGGAAATGACAAAGCATGACATTAAAAATTATCTGGAGAAGATTTACAATGTCCCAGTTGCAGATGTCAGAACGAAGATTACCATGGGGAAGTTCAGAAGGGATGTGGGAAAGGGTTACATTATAAAGGATGATGATATCAAATATGCCTATGTTACCCTGGTAAGTTCGAGATTGAGTGCTGCTTTCGTGAATGGTACAGTAGTATGTTGACACATCTTACTTTTTTTATGCTATGAAGGTGTATTTTGAGGATTTCAATAATTCCGAAAATCCTTATATTCATTTAAATAAATTTGACAAGTTGCCAAGAATGAAGAAAGTCTAAAAAGAAGGAAATATATAATGCCAAAGCAGAAAAAGTAATGTATCAACCTAATGCATCAAGAGTATCTACCATTCTTCAATAGGCGGGTCCACACAGAGTGAGCATATGTGCATGGCAATTTCCTCACACTTATGCTCACTCTATGTGGACCCACCTAATAACTTAACAAAAGGAGATATGTCTCTATATGTAGAACAATTAAACTGTTACATATACCTTTGATCGTAAACTGTAGAGATATATCTCTATTTGGAAAAGTATTAACCTTTTCAACACCAAAGACCACTAAAACAGTCATCGTCTGTTGTGCCCGCGACGCCAATGACCATTAAAACGGCTATGGCGGACGTTGTCAAAGCGACTTTCCTACTGTCAGTTAAGCTTCATATTCGCTCTTCACCAGTTAACTTTTTGGTGTCCATAGCATTTCTTGACACGTGTGGAAAAGCGTTGAAAAGGTTAAAAAAGGATGACAGTTACTTTTGGTGCATTGTTTCATATATTGATGCTGTACGGTCACATCTGAAAATATACGAAAAAAGTGCCTAAAATATGTATACACGACTTTAATGCCCATATATTAAGGTAGTGAATACATATTTTTGGCACATTTTTCATATCAATATTTTCAGATGTTACCACATATAAACCATTTTGCACATGTCTGGTCTATGCCATACTCCCACTGCTGCCAGTAAGGAATATCTGCCTGTCTGCCGGTGTCCTCGAGACAATGTTTAGGTACTCCCTCTTGCTGGGAAACCAAAAATTGGTTCTGGTTTGCTATAGCATATAACAACTAACTGCGAGATCATTAGAAAAGCTACTTGGCCAGTACTGTCAACAAACTTAGGTTTATAACTTCATTATTTTGTGTTTTATTGCCTGCCCAACCCCCAGATGTGGCAAAATGGGGGCTGGCAGATATGGCCATTTTATTTGCTCACGTCTGGGAATTTGGCACACAAAGGGGTAAGGATAAACCATACTCATTCCTCATGTTATATTTTCCAGCCAAAAGATATGAAGTTTGAGTACCCCAAGTTATTTGTGGACCAGAAGGAAGCTGAGGATGAGGATGCCAAATCCTTGGATGAAGCCAAGAAAACCTTCAAAGGGTATTTGGAACGGAACAAGGACAGATCTGATGTTCCAAGTTGGTTCTCTATATAAAATATACAACATAGATAAATATTAGTTTTTTACTGGAATAAGATATGTAAATAAATGTAGAAATGTAGTAAGCTTAGTTTTTCATTCAACAGGAAAAGTAAACTTTATGAAATGGGTCATGGTCATAGTCAAGCATTTCAGTAAAATATTTGCTTCAATTTAGTTTTTCTTATTCTGAATATCATTAGTTGTTTGTAGTAATAACTTAAATTTTTATAATTTATCTATGGAATGTAGCTTTCAATTCATACCGTAAAACGCCGTGTCTTTCATAAAAGTTGAAATTCCCGCCTAGTTTTTAAGGCATGCGAAAAACATGTTGTACTGACCCCACATAATGTGAGATAAAGGAAGGAAGAAGGCAACTTTATGTTTTGTCTATAATTGACGCTCCGGCAGTATGTAGGCGAAGACAAGGCATTTTTCCTATACTTCAACTATTACCTTTGGAGTCCAATTGTAGCCATTCTACAGCGAAATTCAGACCTTATTAAGTTATCTTACACGATAATTAGTTTATCTGTGAGGAATGTTAAAAAAAGGGCCAAAACCCAGGCGAAGTCATGGGTTTTTTTTTACGGTATTTAAATTTATTTATCATCCACATGCCTATTTTCAAACTTGTTTTTAGGTATTTCAGAAGGTATAGCAGTCAAGGTTAAATAAAAAAAAAAACCATTTACCTAACTTTTCATATTTAAAAAATAATGGTTTGTTTAGTTGTACTACAAAGATTACAAATATATGAATGTATTTTGAAACTCAAAACTGTTTTTACTATAAAAACTATTGGTTTCATACATTATCAACTCAAAATGTAATCTGTGTAATAATAGTCAGATTACATATTATAACTTAAAAGCAGCCTTTCCTCTGGTGTGAATTAAAAACAAAACAAAAACTTAAACATACAAATTTTAACAGAAGTATACTTGTTTTTAACCACTTAGAAATCAAATTAAGTGTTTAAAAATCACCTCTAACTATTTCAACATTTAGTCAAAGAAAGTGGTAAAACCTATTTCTAGATTATAAATCTCACCAGTTTCTTATTCAACAGCAACCTTATATACCTATTTTATAAGAGAATAATAAAATCTTACAAATGTTAACATAGTAGTAAGTGTCAGTAGCTTTAATACTTCAAAATCTGGCCTCTAAGCTTTAATATATTCATCCAGGAACGCTGAGCAGTGGCATCGTGGGCACTCGGAAATGTCTAACAAGAAGGTTACCTGAAAAAAAAAATCTAATCAATGAACTTTAAAACTGGTAAGACTGAAAAAAATCCTCAGTTCTAGCTTCCTTGCCAGTCTATTGACTTAATTGTAATTCTGTACAAAAAAAGAAAAAAAGATGATGTTATAGATTGCTCTTAGAGACTGTTGACCTTTAAAGGGTTAATTAAACCAATCCATACATATAGAACCTCATTGTCGAGACAATAAGATTCAAATTGATTTACTATGTTCATTAATATATAGTCACCTGAAGTAACTTCACTTAAAATCACTCACTATGACTTAAAATAAATTGTCATGGTGACTCGAAAACTAGTCTACAGCAATAAATTCTCATATAAAAGTACTTACTCTTGGATGCTGTTCGCACTTCAGCCGAATGCGACCGTTGCAGTAATAGCCACATGCTCTGCAAAACACGATGGTCTTATCTCTCTCGCAGGAACACCTCTTCATATACGCGTCAGCGATGTCGGGCACGCCACGCCCGACGCGGCTTCCAACCTTGTAAACTTTACCAGCAGCCGCCGCTGCTACTGGAGTAGCTTTCTTAGCAGTGATAGTTTCCATTGCTGGTTTCCTACGAACATAGTTTTTGTAAAGAAGCCCCGAAACAAGTTATTATAAGACTTTTATTTTTAATATCACTTACATTTCTTTGGTCCTGAAATAAGCTCAAAAGTTTGGTAAAAGCTAAATTGCTGACACACTCGAAAGTTTAGCGGGTAGACATAACGAAGATCACAATGAAAAAAAAAAATTAAGACGTTTTTTATTTTCGCTTGCAAGATGCCAAATGTCTTAAGGGCTCTATAAACGTCCCGGTAATTTCATACGATTTTCGACAGCAAATTCTATTAATCAACTTTGCATTGTATAAATTGTACATTCAGATGTCAGACACAATGAAAAAAAAAATCAACCATGAGCAACTCTGGCCAACGTGGGAAAAACGAAAAAATATTTACATTTAACTTTGCATTGTCACCAAAATCTAAGATGACGCCCTTATGACACTGCTGGACACGTAAGCATTCATAGGCTACGATGCCCATAGGCGATCTATTTGCATGTTTGCCAGTACCAGCAGTTTAGCCATTAGATAAAGCTGCAAATTTGAAAAAAGTAGGTGGGAAGGATCGATTGATCATATAAATAAAATTTCACGCCTTTTTAGGGTTCCGCAGTCAACTAAATAAATAATAATAAATAAATATGATAGGACATTATTACACAAATTGACTAAGTCCCACAGTAAGCTCAATAAGGCTTGTATTGATGGTACTTCGACAATGATATATATAATATATAAATATTTATAAATACTTAAATACATAGAAAACACCCATGACCCAGGAACAAATATCACACGAATACATGCCCTTACCAGAATTTGAACCCGGGACCATCAGCTTCGTAGGCAGGATCACTACCCACTAGGCCAAACCGGTCGACTAAGAACCCTTATAGTTTCGCCTGTCTGTTTGTCTGTCTGTCCGTCCACGGCTTTGCTCTGTGATCGTTAGTGCTAGAAAGCTGAAATTTGGCACGAATATACAAATCACGCCGATAAAGTCGTAAAATAAAAATCTAGACAGTTGTTTTTTTAGGATGGCTCCCCTAACGAAAATTAGGGATGAATTTTTGTTTTCGCTTCAACTCTATAATACGGGATGTCCTCAGGGTAGGTCTTTCAAAACGAATACGGGTCTTTGAAAATATTTTTTTGATAAACTTAATATTTTCGGAAATAATTGTTCTAAAAGAATCAAAAATTTTATCCCCCCCATCTAAATTCAGAACCAGGTGTCCAAAAAATATGAAAAAAATCGTGAAAGTAAAGCTTAGTGAAGACTTTCAACGAAAACTATAGCAAACCAGATCGGTTTAGCCATTTTTGAGTTTCTGGAAAAAGTCTATTTTGAACATGGCCCGACATGATCTTGGCCGAATGTTAAATTAACAAGTTATTTTCAGGCAACATTTTATGCATTAGGCATCTTTGAACGTTTGAACTCTTGGAATTACGAGAAACAAAAACCTTATTTATCCCTTATATAGGTAATAGGGTAGGAGTATTTATTATTAGTCAGCCTCAAATGGAAAATAAATTGATAATATTAATAGGTATTTTTTTTGTTGTTGTTTGCTAAAATATTTAAGAGCCCATCAACGTGCTCACTAGCGCCACTGCTAAATAATTGTGATTATTTAAATTTAGCGATAGATATTTTTAAAAGGGGGCCGCTATGTACTGTATTTTATATTTTACTTTTTAGGGTTCCGTAGCCAAATGGCAAAAAACGGAACGCTTATAGATTCGTCATGTCCGTCTGTCTGTCCGATTCTGTCACAGCCACTTTTTTCCGAAACTATAAGAGCTGTACTGTTCAAACTTGGTAAGTAGATGTAGTCTATGAACCGCATTAGGATGTTTACACAAAAATAGAAAAAAAACAATAAATTTTGGGGGTTCCCCATACTTAGAACTGAAACTCAAAAAATCTTTTTTCATCAAACCCATACGTGTGGGGTATCTATGGATAGGTCTTCAAAAATGATATTGAGGTTTCTAATATCATTTTTTTCTAAAATGAATAGTTTGCGCGAGAGACACTTCCAAAGTGGTAAAATGTGTCCCCCCCCCCCCCCCCGTAACTTCTAAAATAACAGAATGAAAAATCTAAAAAAAATATATGATATACATTGCCATGTAAACTTCCACCGAAAATTGGTTTGAACGAGATCTAGTACGTAGTTTTTTTTTAATACGTCATGAAATTAAAAAAAAATTTTTTTTTTCATCATACCCATACGTGTGGGGTATCTATGGATAGGTCTTCAAAAATGATATTAATGTTTCTAATATCATTTTTTTCTAAACTGAATAGTTTGCGCGAGAGAACCTTCCAAAGTGAAAAAAAGTGTGTCCCCCCCCCCTGTAACTTCTAAAATAACAGAATGAAAAATCTAAAAAAAATATATGATATACATTACCATGCAAACTTCCACCGAAAATTGTTTTGAACGAGATCTAGTGAGTAGTTTTTTTTTTAATACGTCATAAAATTTTAAAAAATTTTTTTCATCAAACATATACGTGTAAGGTATCTATGGATAGGTCTTCAAAAATGATAGTTAGGTTCCTAATATAATTTTTTTCTAAACTGAATAGTTTGCGCGAGAGACACTTCCAAAGTGGTAAAATGTGTGTCCAAAGTGGTAAAATGTTGAACAAGATCTAGTAAGAAGATTTTTTTTTAATACGTCTTAAATTGTACGGAACCCTTCATGCGCGAGTCCGACTCGCACTTGGCCGCTTTTACGTTCTGGATTCGTCAATCTAGGCATCCAAAGTTAAAATGGCCGTTTTTGTTTTAAGTTCATAGATCGATGAATCCAGCAACATAGAAACTAGTTTGATGTATTCAAAAGGTACTTAAATACAAAATACAGTACGTAGCGTCCCCCTTTTTTTTTTAAATATCTATCGTCAAATTTAAACAATCACAATTATTTTCCAGTGGCGCTAGTGAGCACGTTGATGGGCTCTTAACATCAATGCGGTACGAAAACTAACGCAAGTTTATGTAGACTTGATTTGTTATAATTAGGTACATTAAGAAATAAAAAGTTTTAGTATAACTTGGTCTCAGGTACTGTGCTACCAAGTGCCATGCATTGCGTGTCACTAATAGGTCAGCATTTTCATGTTGAAACGATAAGCATCTCTGAACTGTTAACAGACTCGTTGTTTAAACTAGCTTTAAGTGTTTATGAGAATTATGAGGGGCATTGCACAATGTTTTTTTTTTACTTGGCATTATTAATGCGGAATGCTAATTCAAGATTTAAGGTCAGGTGGGGTAACTGGGTCTACGGGAAAAGTGAACCTATATGTTAGAAATCAAAAACTAAACATTGTAACGTGATGTTACTCAGTCGGTAAATAGTGCTTATAGGCTGGCAACATTTTTTGAAAAAAATATGAGGGGTAGATCGCATATGTGAGAAACGAGGGTATACCAAAAAAATCAGTCAGCTTCCCGTCCAACACCGAGTTGTCGGAAGGATATTCCTGCTTCTGTAAAACTAATAAATAAAAGTGTTTAGGAGCTGATGTTCAAGGTAAGTGCAAGGTTATACTTAATGTTCCGTTTCCATGGCGTTATTTATTTGAAATACCGTTCATTTGTAGTTTTATTGATAGTGGAAAAAATATAACCTAAGATATGTCAAGTGGGGGAAGTGAGTCTAGTAATATTGGGTCAAGAGAAACATATGTCCCTCTTTCCCTGTATCAGATGTCACAAACATTTTCATTGCCTGTGAAACCATAATAAATTATAAATTTGTTTAAGAAATAATTTAGAACTTATAATAAATAGGGGCATTAATTTAAAGATTGCGTAGCTTACTGTCCCAATTGGATTTGTAATGCGAAAAAAATATTTTACCACTTAATAAAAAAAACGAAAATATGCTTTAAAGCTGAGTAAAATCGTTTTATATTTAACAACAAGTAAAGTATGTTTCTCTTACCCCACCTGACCTTATCGTAATTTCGATTTTAGATACCTACTAATACAACGTGGGAACTTAAACCTAATTGACAAAAAAAACACACATTATTCAAAGTATTTATATACATCATCTAAAATTTTGCGAAAATTACTTAATCATATTTTCATTTGTCACCATCCATTCACCGCCATCAACGGGGACAAGTGAGACAAAAAGTCCGAACTGTTACCACTGGGAACAATTGGAACAAAATAATTCCCACTAGTTACAGTAACTTGTAGTGGAGACAACTAAGAATAAACCTATCCAGAAAAGCCAATGAAAAATTATGTATTTATCATAGTACATACCTAATTCATTATTTATTGCAATAAACGTAATAAACGTGCATTCATAAAAATAAACTAACGTATCTAATAAATAAAACTAAAAGCGGCCAAGTGCCAGTCGGACTCGCCCATGAAGGGTTCCGTACCATTACTACCATTTATGGAAAGCCTTAAACAGACTGCGTTCCCAAGTTGGCCGCAGCAAAGACAATTTCGTAAGGTGGGGCGGCCTACGCAGCTCAGGGGGCCTATCGCGAAAATCGAAATTCGTCAATTGCGGGCATTTTTCTCTGTCACTCTAATTACGTCTTAGTGAGAGTAAAAGAAAAAGATCCCCGCAATTTGTGAATTTCGGTTTCGCGGTAGGCCCCCAGATACTCAATGGCATGCGCATGAAGCACGGCTCACCAAACGTTGACACACATGCTGTCCTGCCCAGCAAACCCGCACACATGTTCCGAGCAAGATCTACGGGACACAACAGACAGCTTAATATAAAACGATATATAATATATACGACGATAAATACAAAACCATCGACACGAGAAGAGACGATCACGTTTGACTCTGTTGACTGGGTTGTTGAATAATCCTGTCCTATCAATACATAAAGATGTTATCATTTTTGAAAAAACTAGTGCCTAACTGCCTACTTCTATTTTATTCTTAGGATTAGTTGTCAAGCGGATCCTATAAGGCTCTCATGAGCCGTGGCAAAAGGCCGGGGCAACGAGAGGAAGATGATGATTGTAAATAAATCTAGTATAAAGCTGCTCCATATAAATCTGTGTGGTGCCCCTAACATGTAAGTGACACGTAATTAATTATAATCAGCACTATTATTTCATTTTTATCTCGTAAATCTCGCGCGTTCATCACAGGAAGTAGTTGTATTGTTTGTCAAAGGTTTCCGCTGCGGGATCATGCAATGGGCCGTATAAAGAAGGAGCCAGGTGGACTGGACGCAATGAAGCAGTGACCAGTAAAGATGAAACACTCGTTTTGTTTGGCTGTCTTTGCCCTGTGCCTCTGCCTAGTGATGGAGCCAGCACTCGTCAGTGCTGCGCCCTCGTCTTTTGCTGAAGCTGAGATGCCTTTGAAGCGAGTGAGTATCGTATAAAGTGCCGATTACATCCAAACTTTATCAGGCCTGATATCAGACTCGATTTCGGGCCCGAAAAAGAATATTTATCCATTTCACCAAATATCAGCACATTGTTGAAATTGCCAGTCACTTTTTGGTGAAGGAAATCATCGTGAGGAAACCGAACCAATAAGGCCTATAGTTTACTCTTTAGGTTGGAAGGTCAGATCAGATGGCAGTCGCTTTTGTAAAAACTACTTAACACTTGCATAGGCTGGGCTATCAAACTCGTTGCCAACTTAGTTTGAGCTGACTCTAGAAGTCTGATTATATTTTTCCTGTAAAATTTATAGATGCACTAGTTACGAATTACCTATTCGCACATGTATCGTACGTTTTACAGTATATATGACCCTTTCAATTTTCGACATAGTTACGTCGTAATGTGCTAATTATCGCACTAGTGCGGTAAAGTAGCACCATATGTACTGTAATAGTACATTACGATACAAGTGCGAAAAATAGGAAATTAGAAACGAGTGGCGATAAATTAAAACACGACCGAAGGGAGTGTTTTAAATCGACACGAGTTGCGAATTACCTATTCGCACATGTATCGTACAACGTTTTACAGTACATATGGCCCTTTAAATGTTCGACACAGTAACGTAATATGCTAATTTTCGCACTAGTGCGGTAAAGTAGCATCATATGTACTGTAAACGTTCATAATTAATTTCATTGAAGTTTGACGTTTTAAATAACCCTTGCACTGTCTGGGCTGTCAAAATCGCTGTACAACTTATCTTGGTCTGACTCTATCTTGGTAACTTTGTTTTTAATTACCTACCAAAAACATTTCTCAATTCAGTTTGTAATTTAACCATCTTTACATGTGTTTATTACACCTGAAATTTCAATGAGATTACATTAAAGATACCATTTTTAGGGTTCCGTACCTCAAAAGGAAAAAACTGAACCCTTAAAGGATCACTCGTGCGTCTGTCTGTCTGTCCGTCTGTCACAGCCTATTCAAATAAAAGATCAATTTTTGAAATCGGTTCACATGAATCATCCTCGAAAACCAACATACGTGCATTAATTACATTGCAATTATTTAGACAATTTGCCGATAGATGGCGCTGTACACAATAGGGTTGTTTCCAATTTTTTGAAACGCTTGTATTACGTTCTATATTAACTAAAAGTTGCCCTAAAATTCAACTTTTATACTAAAAACGGTTTTAAATATGTTAAATTAACAAAATATATTTTGACAGATGCTTTCGCGCCCAAAACGCTCTTTGGAAATTGTGTGACGTCACAGTTTACGGTTTGACACATAACTACATACACACGTAGAAGATACGAACTGTCAACTGACATTTGTCATTTGTTGTTTATCGCCTAACTGTCAACAGTGTCAATCCGAGAGTTGTGACGTCACCAGAATCTTCAATAACGTTTCGAGTTTGGTCACGTGACGTGTGCCAAAAGATATTTTAAATTCAATATTTACAAAAATATGGTCATAACAGGTCCCCTAAAAGTAGTTTAACATGTTCTTATTTAACATATCTTATTAAGAATTTATTGGGATACAATTCTGCCCTAAGATTTGTAGATGGAAATAACCCTATTGTACTTAGTATAGGTACTTCTGATCAAGTCTTTCGCCTTTATAGAGTTTATAGTTACACGAGATAATTCAAAGTTTGTACGGAACCCTCGTACCCATGTACCCCACCCCACAAGATGACAGACCCTACCATGCACAAG
Organism: Cydia pomonella; assembly: GCF_033807575.1. Lineage (NCBI taxonomy): Eukaryota > Metazoa > Arthropoda > Insecta > Lepidoptera > Tortricidae > Cydia > Cydia pomonella. Next base: position 12,025,739 of record NC_084719.1, on the reverse strand, counting down.
AAAACGTACTAGAACGATAGATGGCAGCACGTGCTTTGGCGTAAAGTGTCAATGCACATGTTTATGTGGCCTGAACCACAAGATGCCAGACCCTCTAACGCGCAAGGTCCCTATAATCACTCACTATCTCCTTTACAATTAATTACACCCCTTATTCCATCCTTATTCATAAACGCGCTACAAGCCTCAATTAGCTAATCGTGTGTCTTAATTTGTTATTTTGATTTATGTATTTATAAGAAGGAATAAAACATAAATTGACATTGACGACCGGTCTGGCCTAGTGGGTAGTGACCCTGCCTATGAAGCCGATGGTCCCGGGTTCAAATCCTGGTAAGGGCATTTATTCGTGTGATGAGCATGGATATTTGTTCCTGAGTCATGGGTGTTTTCTATGATTTAAGTATTTATAAATATTTATATATTATATATATCGTTGTCTAAGTACCCTCAACACAAGCCTTATTGAGCTTACTGTGGGACTTAGTCAATTTGTGTAATGATGTCCTATAATATTTATTTATTTATATTATATTTATTTATAACTAATTAGGGCTTGTAGTCCGTTTATGAATCCAAGTTTGCCCTATTTTGCTGTGATTTTGCCCACGGTTGTTGACTACGAGTATATCAATGCTGGAGTTAGACCAAGCTAAATTGGCAGCGATTTTGATAGTTCCGACTGTATATGCAATTGTTATTTTAAACGTCAAACTTCTATGAAATTAAGACCTTTAGATAACCCTTGCACAGTCTGGGGATATCAAATTCGCTGCCAACTTAGCTTGGTCTAACTCTATCTTCCATCCAGTGAGTTCCTCGTAGTTTAAACATGTGTATTTAAAATCGGCTCTATCGCGAATTGATTTAGTTACCTTTATTTCCGACGTTTCGACGCAGGTTTCACTGGTCGTGGTCGCGGATAATTGTAATGTGTGTATGTATGTATTATATTATATGATATGTTTTATTTTAATAATATGTGTTCAAAACGCGAAAGTTTTGTTCCATAGTTGTTTTAATTCATTATTAATACCATTCTGTGCCTATATAAACATACACGTACAAGATCTAATATAACATATTTAAACAGGTCGCCCGACAAATGCCGCCACCACCGCCACCACCACCAGAGATGCCAAGTGGTATGCCGGGTATGTTAGAACCCTCTTTTATGTACCAAAACATCGCTGGCATATTGGGCTCCACGCGTAACAGACGAGAGGCGAAAGGCGGCGGTGCCATACCCACAAGAAAAGGATAGTTTTGTTGAACTTGAAACTATAAATTTATTTGATTTAACGACCCGACGACCATGCATGTTTGGATTCCTAATTAACTTTTATTAAACTAAGATTGAGCAAATTATATTGTGTTTTTAATTTTAACTTTGGTGCCACTGGTAATGTACAGTCAGCATCAAATACACAGTGACGGCCAAAGTTGCCAAATATACCGTAATAAACCTTTGTTACAGATGTAGTAAATAATCCTTTCCCATCGTTTTTTTACGGAAACGTACGAGCGTGTAAGGCTATTTCAATCAGTTTTAGTACAAAATGTACTGAGGTTGACTGAAGTAGCATGGCAAATACGAACGATCCCGATAAAATACGATGGGAAAGGATTATTCACTCACTACATCTGCAGGTCAACCGGGAAAACCAAAGTTCGTCAATTGCGGGCATTTTTCTTTGTCACTCTAATTTGGTCCTAGTGAGAGTAAAAGAGAAAGATCCCGCAATTTGCGAATTTCGGTTTTCGCGGCAGGCCCCCTGCACGTTCGTTACCATAACAAGACTGTGTTCCGATATATATGGCCACTTTCGCCGTCACTATCTATTTGATGCTGACTGTACTGATGTAATAACAGCATTAAATGCATAAACTGTATAATCAGTACCTACTGATAATTGACGGTCACTGATATGTCGTCTTTTTGGCTTCTAGAAGCTTTGATAGAAGGAAGTAGGATACTTTAAACGCATCTATTACTTAATCAGTATTTTATAAGCATTATTGGGATTCATAAGAGTGAGAAACCATTCAATCACTCAATCAGTTCAAATGTTTTGTAGTTACTGCGGACCTCGCCGAGGACTCTTCGTTTTGTCGTCGGCGCGGTTAAATAAAAATTGCAAGTGGACTGGACAGCAATTCCTGAAAATTAAATCAATATTTATAATGACAGCCTTTTTCATTTTTTTGGACGACCGGTTTGGCCTAGTGGGTAGTGACCCTGCCTACGAAGCTGATGGTCCCGGGTTCAAATCCTGGTAAGGGCATTTATTCATGTGATGAGCATGGATATTTGTTCCTAAGTCATGGGTGTTTTCTATGTATTTAAGTATTTATAAATATTTTATATATTATATATATATCGTTGTCTAAGCACCCTCAACACAAGCCTTATTGAGCTTACTGTGGGACTTGGTCCATTTGTGTAATAATGTCCTATAATATTTATTTATTCATAACAAAAAGGAAAATAAATTCTTTTAAGGTCTGTACCAGTTATGAGTGATCTTACACCTATTTAGTCCATGCTTGCGACTTCGCCTGTGTAGAAGTAGGTAATTATGGGCCAATTACATTCACACTTCCCGATATCGGGCCCGAAGTCAAGCGCCAATTACATCCTTACTTCCCGATACCGGGCCCGTTTTTCGGGTCCGATGTTTTTTCCGTTTCACGAAATATCAGCACATTGTTAACAATATTTGAAATGTTAAAAATATATTGTCTCTAATTGCCAAAAATGTTTTTGTTTGATATTTTTGCATATGAACCATTTTTTTACATTTCAAATATTGAAAACGATATGTTGATATTTGGTGAAACGGAAAAATATTCTTGCTCGGGCTCGACGTCGGGTCTGATAACAGGCCTCATAAAGTGTGGATGTAATTGGCACTTTAGTCCCGATGTAGGCCTGATATTGGTTTTCATACATAGCAAACAAAGTATGGAGTGAAACAAAGTATTTTTTACATGTCAAATATTGTGCAGTATGTAATCATATTGCGTGAAATGGAAAACGATTATCAGGCCCAACATCGGAACTGACTCCGGGCCCGATATTAGGGTTGTTGTTTAACCAAACGTTGCCCTAAAATTGAACTTTTACCCTAAAAACGGCTTTAAATATGTTAAATTAACAACATATATTTTGACACATGCTTTCGCGCCCAAAACGCTAAAAAACGAGAAAAAAAAATACTTAAGCCGTAGCCACCTAAATGGCTACGGCTTAAGTATTTTTGGGTGGGCAAGCTGTGTACGCGTGCGGCTGGGTTTTTAAACAACTAATAAAATACGTTTTCTGCAATAATTGAGTTATTTTATCATATCATAAAGTATTCATTATCTATTATCATTTCTATGATGTTAATTTTTAGTGAAGATATCGAAGCTTCAATTAATTGCCCACGATCAAAATAGCTACGGCTTGAGTATTCAATTTTATACTGAGAATAGACAACGGGGGGCCTACCGCGAAAACCGAAATTCGCAAATTGCGGGGATCTTTCTCTTTTACTCTGACTAAGACGTAATTAGAGTGACAAAGGAAAATGCCCGCAATTGACGAATTTCGATTTTCCCGGTAGCCGCCCTGGATCTTTTGTCAAGGACGCTTACGCTTTGCTTACGCTACACTGCGTTGATAATGGCGTAAAGTGCCATCGACAATAAAGTCCTTTTCAAATCAATAAATAACGTCACAATTACACGAACGAACAAACAAATCAGTCAAAAACGACTTTTTAATCAATTTTAAGGCAATTTACTGAAACAGTTATCGACTTATAATGAAACGAATAACTAATTAACTTATAATTAATTAGACGTTTAATTAATTATTGATTCAGGAACTCTATATTTATAGTTTTTTATTAGTATTGAATGCTAACCAAATTTTGGTGGTAACTACTGGGAAAAAAAATCACAATAAATACCACTGGTAACAACTTGGTGGTAACTAGTGGGAATAACCTGATTTTCGCGGTTATAACCCAGGACGCAATCACGCCAGTCGCCACGCAGTCCGCGACGCGACCCCATACCCAATCCTACACAATGAGGCGGACTGCAATGTAAGAGTGTGAATGGGGGGCTTAATTTGGGTTTTTTCTTTTGAAAAATGCCTCTTTTCATTACAAAATTCTGAACGCTATATGAATGAAACGTCATAGTACATTACGATACAAGTGCGAAAAATAGGAAATTCGAAACGAGTGGCGATAAATTAAAACACGACCGAAGGGAGTGTTTTAAATCGACACGAGTTGCGAATTACCTATTCGCACATGTATCGTACAACGTTTTACAGTACATATGGCCCTTTAAATGTTCGACACAGTAACGTAATATGCTACTTCTCGCACTAGTGCTATAAAGTAGCCCCATATGTACTGTAAATATATTTTTAGGCCTCGCATCCAGGCCATAATTGTTCAAAAAATAAAATAAACGTCAATATTTGACAACAATCAAATGTCAAATAGAATTAACCTACAATATTTAGTTCGAATAAAAACATTATCGGTGGCTTAGGCTTTTGCCGCAGTATAGCCTCAAGAACCATCAAACCATGTCGATAAACAGATTATCTAGATTACCAATAACTTTTAATAAAGTAGGTGACAAAGTCAAATTTCCTGCGAAATTGAAAGGAACGATTGTGGAAAAATGGGCAGACTATTGGAAGAATCTTTTCATCGACTATCGACAAATGCTCCAGGACCTACGCACAGACATTCAGGATGATCCGATTAAAGCTCTAAAATGGACGATAGGACTAACAACAGTCTACGCCTTAGCTAAGAATAACCCGGATGAATTAGACTTTAAAGACAGATTGAGGAAAATACACAACGAAGTTGCTTTGGTCAGTGAAGAATGCCTAAACCCAAAGTCCTACGCGCACTTACGACACCTTGAAACTAGCTATAACCAAGGCACTATCCATTACAAGAGTTTTGGAATAGCTTCAGTAATGTACACCTCAGATATAAGTGAATCATGTGATATGTACAAAGCTCACTGTTCTTATATGCAACCTTCAATATTTAGTTTTCCATCAAGAATAGTTGACTTTGGATTTATGGGCAACTGGTGGAACATTTATATTAAAATGACAAATTACGATGTGAACTTCTGAAATTATTGTTCTTGGATTGATACTTAGTCAACTTAGTGTGGATTTAGTTGTCATATATACAGCAATGTTTATTAGTAAATTTGTTAAATGTTTAAGAAATAAAAGTTAATAATTCCAGATGATAATGTTTATATTTAATTTCTTATTGATAAATTAATGTATAAAAACTAAGATCTTTTCACAAATTATCTCATGCAATGAGCTTTATCCTAGACACAAAAACAAATCATTTCTAATAACATTTTAAAGTAAAATGACCCAGTTACTATATAAAAGAAAAACAAGTTCATGCTAGTTACCGACATGTATTACACAATGCTTTTACTAAACCAATAAATAAGTAGATAACTCAACAAAAATATTGCAAAAAACAATGCCTCTGTTGTAATTCAAGGGTTCTTGTGTATTTATAACAAAAACCATAGCTGAGCCACTAAGTTGAAATTATATAATCCAATCAGAATCAACAAAAAGGTTTTTCATATGAAATCATTAGCAATTCACCAAAGAATTACACCTTTTAAATTAAAAAAATAAATATAGTATATAAATTAGAGCACTGATTATTATTCAACTGATGACAAATCACAACAACTTACCACATTCTCTCTATGAAAAATAAAATCATCTTTGATTGCAATGTATTAAGATCTTAAAAAGGAAAAATATAATAACATAAAAAATCCTGAAAAAGGAGTCTAAACTTAAAACGATGTCTAAATTGGGAAATAAACATCACATTCTATAGATATAAATTAGAGAAAATTGACTGTTCTTCTTGAATTAAAATAAAAGTAATCCAAAATGATTCATACAAATAACATAATAAGCAAGTTCTTCTCAATTATGTAAAGAGATTTAGTGCACAGGGCCTCATAAGGTTGGATACTATAGCAATATCTTGACAAATATAACAAATTCTGCAAGGCATAAGGGCAGTAATAATTCTATTTATAATGTTATTAACTATTATGTAAACAAAATTTCCCTGCTAAAATGGTACATTTAAACTAAGCTGCTGTTACAAGGGAAATCAAAAATTAAATAGTATTCTATCACAATTGTTTCAGACTTTACTTAACATATTTTACATTAATATTTTTACATAGGCATGTAGGTAAATAATAATGACTTCAAGGGCGCTGTGAAGGACTAATTAACAATACAAGCTCCGTCCATCACAGGTTTAAGGTATCAGTTTTTAACTAAAATTTCACCAACATTCAACAACGGTGGATGTGAGAAATAAACTTGTTTCCTATTAACCTTGATATTAAAAAAATAGATATGATTTCTATTATCTAAATATACATGGAAATAATAAAATAAAAACAATCACAGATAAAGACTTCTAAGTTGACTCCATTATCCTTTTGTGGAAGCTAGGTATAACCTGGAGCTGGTTGCATAAAATCTTATACTTTATTATGCAATTGGGGACTGATTGTGTAAATAAATAATAAGCGTAGAACACACGTTAATATACATTCCGTGAAGCCATTGGACGGGGCCCAGCCATGTTACATGAGCAACAGGTTCTGCGGGTTGAGTCCGTACGCGTACATCGCGTCATCGTAGTCGAGATCTTCCCACCCTTCCTCGTCTCCATCTACAAATTGAAATGTAATGATATTCATTGCAATATTGAACAAAAATAAATGTATAGCTTTTATCAAGTAAAATTGTCTTGTATACAGGCTGTCCAGTAAATAATGGTATAACTTTCTAACCGCCAACACTTATCTTTCTTTTTTTAAAGCCAGCACCTTACTTCACTTTAATTAATAATGTAGGTAGGTTTGATTATCTTGAAAACCACGCAACATAATTTACAAATGACTAAACCGATATGTCCATTTTCTCGACCAGCCAAAGGTCCTGTCTGTGTTAAAAAGTTTATTATTTACCGGACGCCCTGAAAAAGACGTTAAAGTGATATTGTGAAAAGTTTAAGACCAAACACAATTTCCAGTTTCATTTTTAGGAACATGTTTGATCGGTTACCCATTTGTTTTGCAATAAGACAACTATCTCAAACATCTGTAGAGGCTATATAGGTCATAAAGAAGAGCAAAGTATTAAAAAATTGTATTTTATACAATCGTGATATTATAGAGAGCTTTTTATTCGAGTACCGTGTTTTAGCAACGAAGCTTGCCGAGTTGCCAAAGTGAGGTACGAGATTGAAAAGCTTGATTAATCACTATTGTATACAAAACTTTTTCTACGAGTCAATAAAAATAATACTTTAAAGTCTTTAAACTAATAAAATCATACGTTTACCTGTATGATTTTATTAGTTTAAAGATAAACATAAAGCCAAAAGTACCTATACAGCTATTTTTTAGCTCTCGTATTTCATGCGAATGGGGCCTTACGGTCAATGAGGTTGTCTATGCTGCTCAAAGAAATATAGTCTGACAAGCCATTTCCGTCTGTAGAAAAAAGCGGCAAATTTAATGTCGGCTGTACACACTCGTCGAGAGCCGCTCTCGGAGAGTTTCGGCACCGCTAGGATCCAATCGGAGAAGTGCGAGAAGAGACGAGTAACGGCAAGGCGAGAAGAGAGCAGCATGTAATTACACACTCGTTCTCGGCCTGTCCCGGGGTCTCTCAACGAGTGTGTGTGTTGAAAATATTATTAATCCTACTAATATTTATACTGATAGTAAATTGATAGATTGATAATCAAAATTTATAACAATAAAAAATAAAAATACTAAATCTAAATATTTTCGAAATTCCTTTATTGGGGTTAGATATGAGGATATTAGGTATTATTTGAGGTATATTTTACAAAAAAATAATTAAACGGTATTGTATCTGGAGGAGCTCAAACTTGGTATTTTTTTATACAACGTCGGTGGCAAACAAGCATACGGCCCGCCTGATGGTAAGCAGTCTCCGTAGCCTATGTACGCCTGCAACTCCAAAGGGATGCATAGCTGAATGTGCAAGTCGCAAAATGTGCAGGTTAGGTAAAATGAGCAAATCGCAAAATGTGCAGATCCCACAATGAGCAAACAGCAAAATGTGCAGATCTCATAATGGGCAAATCGCAAAATGTGCAGATCTCATAATGGGCAGATCGCAAAATGTGCAGTTCTCATAATGGGCAGATCGCAAAATGTGCAGATCTCATAATGGGCAGATCGCAAAATGTGCAAGCAGATAATAATATAACTAACTATTAACTAACAACTGTCCCTTCCTATCGTATTGCTATGGCTACCGTGTTGGTTACAAATTAACGTTGATTAAATATTCAGATGTCCTTGTTTATTCTATTATTTTCTTCGCGTATTTTATATAATATATTCACCTATCATAGATTATTCTTTTTAACCAATGACTACTTTTAGAAAAGGACAGTGGTCTCTTTTGCTCTCTTTTTCGGCACGTTTTCCTCCTTCAACCCTGTCAAATGAAAATGGACCTTAGTGTGTTTTAATAGAGTGCTCTTATTAACATTTTTGACAGTTAATCTTCCTCTGTATGGAAAAACTTCTTATTTTAAAGTCGTACTAACAACTACACGGGCCCGCCAAGAATCGTTTCCTCTAGGACAAGGTTAAGGTCCAGGTTAAGTTCACGCCCGGATCTGCGGTATCAGCTCTACTCGGGTATTGAACACCCGTGACCCGCCCGGATGAAGAGAATTCAAGAAGACTTCTCATTCTCATCTACGAGTACAGTGTGATCTGCACATATTGCGACCTGCACATTTTACGAATTGCACATTTTGCGACCTGCAACTTTTTACGATTTGCACATTTTGCGACGTGCACATTTTACGATTTGTACATTTTGCGACCTACTCGTTTTACGATTTGCACATTTTGCGACCTGCTCTTTTTACGATCTACACCTTCTGCGATTTGCATTAGTGCACATTTTGCGACTTGCACATTCAGCTATGCATCCCTCCAAAGCAGTTACATGCGCGTTGCCGACCCTAACACTCCGCACCCTCGTTGAGCTCTGGCAACCTTACTCACCGGCAGGAACACAACACTATGAGTAGGGTCTAGTGTTATTTGGCTGCGGTTTTCTGTAAGGTGGAGGTACTTCCCCAGTTGGGCTCTGCTCTAGATCTGGAATGGCATCTGCTGTGCTGTGCCCTACCACACAAAGCGAGATGACAATCACAATGCCCATACCTCTCTACACAATGCCCATACCTCTCTATATTTATGAAATTATATATTTTGAAAAGTATTTTAATTTAATACAAGTGACTGAAATGTAATATATTGTTTGAACCGGCTCAGAATGCTCTTTCATTTAATACCGCACACGATAGATTTCTGAACAAAAAAAAACGATGACGTCATAACTCCACAATTTTTTTAAATTTCTTTTGGTGCTACGCTGCTACGGGTCAAATTGATCAATCGTTATTTCTTTGTCAGTTTCCGAATATTGTTAACTTTAAGTAATAAACTTATTTGTAGCCAGCGGGGTAATTCGTGGGAAACGTTAGGATTCGCCATGTGCGAAACCGTTATAGGTTCTGTACCGCTATTCCTATTGCGTACCTGATGCAAGGTTATAATCATCGGGATCGCGGGAGTCAGAACATAGTTCGTAGTCAGACGTCAACTCGACAAGTTGTCTCGTACTTACTATTGTGATGTGCCTGTGGGTTGAGCTTGATATCGTATCGCTCCCTCGTGTACTCTTGGTGTGTAACTACCTATCTTTAACGGTCGAGCTCGATTATGTATATCGTTCCCTATTTATTGTTGTAATTTGTGTTAGTATAGTATTGAGTTGTGTTAATATAGATTTATTGTTACAGCGTCTGAACTTTTTATTTTGCAACAATCCCAAAATCTAAGTACATATACCAAACCCCACTGCCAAAATTATGATTGACTAAACTGTTTCGAAATGAATATTATAGTTGAAGTTGAGTTGGGAGCCCATACATGAAAAGTACCCAGTTACAGTTTGGTATACGAAATCTTAATTCAACCATTACAGTCGACGAGTAGAAAAAAAATGTTATGGCCACCGTAATCACCAGACCTTAACCAGATCGACTTTTTTTAATTTGTTATAAAAAATAGAAGTTACATTCATTTTCATCACACTTGCTCGAAATAGATCTTATTTTAAGAGAGGTATGGGCATTGTGAATGTCATCTCGCTTTGTGTGGTAGGGCACAGCCAGTGGATGTCATTCCAGATCTAGAGCAGAGCCCAACTGGGGAAGTACCTCCACCTTACAGAAAACAGCAGCCATATAACACTAGACCCTACTCATAGTGTTGTGTTCCTGCCGGTGAGTAAGGTTGCCAGAGCTCAACGAGGGGGGCCGGGTTTAGGGTCGGCAACGCGCATGTAACTCCTCTGGAGTTGCAGACGTACATAGGCTACAGAAACTGCTTACCATCAGGCGGGTCGTATGCTTGTTTGCCACCGACGTAGTATATTTCATGCGGGTGTACTGAAGGGCAAAGGCCTATTTTGTTCCCGCGGAAGTTATGGATTGTGAAAAAAAGCTGTAACTCCCTAGGGAGTTATAGCTTTTTTAAATTATGTCACTTTATGGGGTGGTAATTGGTCCGAAGGGGTGGTAATTGGTCCGAATCTACCTCCTCGCGGTCCACCCCGGGCAACGGCTTCGTAAAGAAGACGGCTAAAAGATTCCGACTGTTCCTGGCAAGCTGAATTTGCTCATTACGAGCCTCCCAGCTAATATATCCTTATCAATCTTAGCTCTCGATTGCTATCTCTCCGAATATAAACATGCGCTCAAATGGCGGCCCAATTAAGGGCCCCTTGACAAAAACTTTGGGACCTTCTGTCCAAATATTGCAAATTAATATCGAGGGTATGTCCCAATCTAAATGTGACTACCTCGCTAGAATAGCTCACGACAATGACGTCGACGTGATCTCCATCCAGGAACACCATCTAGATAATTTAACTAAATTTGACACCCGTGGTAAAATCGCGGGCTTCGATATGATAGCCTCCACCCTGTCACCTGTCTACGGCTCTGCTGTGTACGTAAGAAAAACACTCACTGACGTCCAATCCCTTGAAACAACAAAATTGGATGACGTTGAGATAATAACTGTCAAGGTTTCGAATATCAGCATTGCCTCCGTTTATAAACCCCCAAATAAAGCCATTACGAATTCTCTTTTTAAAATTACCCACCCAGCTGTTTATTTGGGTGACTTCAACTGCCGGCACGCGGCTTGGGGATACTCATCAAATAACTTGAACGGCGAAACGTTATACGACTGGGCACATAAAGAGAGCTTACACCTCATTTTTGACCCAAAACAGAAGGGCTCGTTCCGGTCAGCGCGGTGGCAGCGAGACACAAACCCCGACCTGTGCTTTGTATCAGAAGACAGACACGGAAACATTTTGCCTACAAAACGCACTATTTTACACGACTTCCCACATAGCCAACATCGTCCCGCCCTGATCCGAGTAGGTCTAGAGGTGCCATTAGTTAAATCTGTGCCAAAATCACGCTGGAACTTTAATAAAGCCGATTGGGAAGACTACAAACAAAAAATGGACGCAAACATCCGATGGATTAAACCCAGCGTGGCGAACTACAAGCGATTCTGTGGGTTAGTGCGCAGCACAGCCAAGAAATGTGTTCCCAGAGGCTTTCGCAAGGAATACATCCCCGGATGGACACCTGAAATAGAAAAAATATACCAGAGGTTCCTGGCTTCGCAGGATACTGATACAGCGAACGACTTGATTTCAAAGCTAGATGAGTGCCGCCGACAAAAATGGCTGACCAACGTCGAAAACATGGATTTCACTCACTCGAGCAGAAAAAGTTGGGCATTGCTTCGCAAACTCGGGGGCGCTGCGGAACCACAGAAGCAAGATTTCCCTATCAGCCCGGATGACATAGCGGAACGGATGAAACGTATCACAAAGAGTGCTCTTGCCGATAAAGCTTTTACTAAAACCATCCAACGAGAAAGCCAAGCCATCATGCAAGAACAACATCGATGTGACGATTTTGAAGTCCCTTTTACGCCGGATGAAGTATTTCTGGCCTTAAAACAGATGAAGTGTGGAAAGGCAGCCGGTGTTGATGAAATATACCCTGAATTTCTGTCTCACCTGGGCAAACGCGCTATCCGCTGGCTGGCCGAATTTTTCAATGACATCTTTAACACCAGCACTCTACCATCAATCTTCATGAAGTCAAAAGTGATCGCAATTCTTAAGCCGGGAAAATCCCCAGACGACGCGGCAAACTATAGGCCGATATCTTTATTGAGTGTCACATACAAATTGCTTGAACGCTTGCTGTACAATCGCCTTAAGGACACTGTTGATAAAGAAATCCCTATCGAACAGGCGGGTTTCCGCACTGGGCGCAACTGCACGGATCAAGTTCTCGCGGTCACTACCCACATAGAAGCTGGCTTTCAACGAGGAGAGAAGACTATGGCTGCGTTTGTGGATCTCCGAGCAGCATACGACACTGTATGGATAGGAGGCCTCTTGTACAAGGCCAGCCAAATAATAAAATCATCCAAAATCCTACGTCTTCTGAAAAGGATGCTTGGACCACGCGAAATTAAAGTTCATCTCGGTGAAAAGGAAAGTCGCTATAAACTATTAAAAAATGGACTTCCTCAGGGCTCGGTCTTGGCTCCTCTGCTTTTTAACATCTACACTCGTGATATGCCACCGACGCAATGCGATAAATTTGTTTATGCTGATGACCTTGCCCTCACCACCCAGACCAGGGACTTCGAAACTGGCCAAGCGACGCTCACGCGAGATCTTCAAGTCCTAAATGAGTACTACGTGAAATGGAGACTCTGCCCAAATCCCACTAAAACGGAGGTAGCCGCATTTCATTTATCCAACAGTTTGGCAAGTAAGGAAATTAATGTTACTTTTTGTGGTAAGAAGCTTCAGCATAACTTTACCCCGAAATACCTGGGAATTACTCTGGACCGGTCACTTACCTACAAGCCCCACCTAGATAGCTTAAGCCAGAAAGTGAAAAGTAGGGTAAACCTAATAAACAAACTCGCGGGAACGTCATGGGGTGCACGAGGAGGTGTACTGCGTACTTCCAGCTTGGCCCTCGTCTATTCTGCAGCGGAGTACGGTGCCCCGGTGTGGTACAAAAGCGCACATACGAGCAAAATCGACGTACACCTCAATAGAGCTATGCGTACAATAACTGGTAACCTAATGCCCACACCTTCTCAATGGCTGCCAGTATTGTCCCACATTGCGCCACCAGAATTAAGAAGAACTTACGCCGCCTCTAGAGAGTGGGTGAAAGCACAAAAACCGTCGCTCCCCATAAGGAGAACGTTAGACAATCTCCCTAATATGAGGCTGCCATCTCGCAGACCATTCTGGTCTAACCGCAAGTTTCAGGGTCCCGAAACGTACAGTATTTCCACAGAATGGAAAGACCAATGGGATGCACAGAGTTTAGGCAACGCTGTCCTGGATCCAACTAAAGAGCCACCAGGATTCAATGAGCAACGGAAGATCTTTGTGTCTCTCAACCGCATCAGGACGGGAGTTGGCCGATGTAATCATACTCTGCACAAGTGGGGCTACAAGACCTCGCCTGGTTGCGACTGCGGTGCGCCGGACCAAACAATTGCGCATATAGTAGAAGAGTGTCCTCGGAGACGGTATGCTGGAAGAGTTGAAGAACTCTATGAGCTTACAGCGGGTGCCAGGGATTGGCTATTAAACTTAGATATAGATTTATAGCATGCATGGTGGGGAATTAAAAAAGAGACCTTGTGACAAGGACAAACAATAATAACGCTTTCTCTGCTACTCCTACTGAAAGATACATAAGGCTAGGTTTACACAGCGTTATTTTTTCGCGTTCGGTCATTTCCCTCCACCGCTCATCTCTGGTCCAGTTATACTACGTTCATGGATGAACGCGACCATAGAGTCCGAAAACAATGTCCAACATATGCAACAGCTCTATAGAGAGAGAAATACTGCAATATGAGTGGAAATCCTATGATCCAAAAAACACTGCACATTTGTAGATATGCCAAGACTGCTCTGAAGAGGAAAAGCGTCGAGGATTATTCGATGAGAAAAACGTTTAACTTTTTATTATGATATTATGATTATACGTCTTTTTTAATAAATTCTGTTTAATAAATTGTTATACGCTTTATTTTTTCCATTGTAGGTACCCCACTGCAAAGTAGTATTTTCGTAAAATTATTATTTGCATATTTTGTGTTTAGTCTTTAACTTTTTGGCTGTAGTGTATACACGGTGTAACACGAGGAAACCGACAGATTTTAACCACGCACTTTTGAGGCCAAAATAAGGCAAGAATGTTATAAGAATTTAAGTAAATTAAGGAAAAAAAAAATTTTGTAAATATTTTTTTAAATTTTTGAATGTATTTGTACATAAAAAAAATAATGTTATAGTAAAACTGGGGCTGAAAATGAAATTTTACGATTTTGTTTGTAAAACCTAGTTCTTGCAAAGGTTCCTTGTCACTTTTTGACATCAATAGGAGGCAGCGCGCTCGGGCGAGGAAAACGCACGCGCCGCCTCGGGCGAGGCACGTCTACACTGGCCGGTTTATGCTCGCTCTTTGTGGACCCGCCGGCTTATCAATAAGGATATTTAGACTACGCCCCATAATGGCATCATCGCCATTATAAAGGCGTTTTCCACTAAGTTACAATAAGATGTTTTTGTTAACTGCTATTAACTCTGAAACTAGGCGAAATCCAGAAAATTTTATATGACATTTTAGTCTCTAAATGTGATCAGAAATACACTGTTAAAATCTTTCGGTTTCCTCATGTTACACCGTGTATAGTTTTTGAACATCCAGACTCTGAAATTTGGCTGACGTGAGTGCTAAGTATAGGTACCGGATCCGAAGAAGTCGTCGAAGTTGTTGTGGTCATAGGGGTCGTCGAGCGAGTCGTCGGAACTGTCCTCGAAGATGCGGTCCACGAAGTCCGGCCGCAGGTGCGGGTTGCTCAGGTCCTCCGTGCTCACCACCAGCAGCTTGTGCGACGGGTAACTCTGGACATACTTGCGATTAGCCTCTTCAGGCTCAGCCATACAAAAAAATATCCAAAAGTTCAGTAAAATTCGAAGTTTAAAGTTGGTGTTAAGGTATGTACCTCTGTCATGGCCGCGGTGCCTCCCATGCGCAGAACGAGCGGGCGCGGCGCCCGCGCGAGCGCCGCCGTGGCCGCTTCGACCAGCTCCTCTGACACGCTGTCGCAGCCGCACACGTCCAACTCCTGAAAATAACCACATCTTGAGAACACTGATAGTATTAAACTACCGTGAGACTCGAACAAAATTATTGAAATCGTCCAGCACAGCGGCGAAGGGTGCGGCGGTGAGCGAGGCGTTGCCGCGCGCGGCGAGGCCCGCGAGGCGCGCGCAGCGTCCCTCAGCAGACGTACGAGACATACAGCTGTGACACCCACCTGCAGCTGGGCGCAGCCGTCCAGCACGGCGGCGAAGGGTGCGGCGGTGAGCGAGGCGTTGCCGCGCGCCGTGAGGCACGCAAGGTGCGTGCACCGCGCGGCGGCCGCGGCGCCCGCGTCCGTCAACAGCGCGATATAAGAGATGTCTAGCTTGCTTAGCGCCGTGCATGAGCGGCATATCGTTAAGATGCCCTCGTCGCTCACGCCTGAGGGTTTACAACTCAAGATTAATAAATTGCATATTATTTTTGGTGTGTATGGCACTTAGGCGAACGCTCGCAAGGATTGGTAAAATAAGACTGTTTTTGAAATGTGATGTTTTTAATAGGCGGATCCACACAGAGCGAGCATACGAGCGAGGCAATTCCCTCGCGCTCACTACGGCTAGTGCAGACGTTCCTCGGCCGTTTTGTGCGGGAGGAAGTTGCCTTGCGCGTATGCTCGCTCTATGTGGACCTGCCGAATCAGAGATGTTGCGACATCCGCAACCGCGGACCTTTCGCATTTTTTGAAAATCCGCATCCGCATAAAATCGATGCGGAGCTTAATGCGGACGCGTATGTCTATGTGAAACAGGTCGGTATAGGAACAACTTAACGGCGGCCAAGTGCTAGGTCATTTCGTCATTAGCCAATACAAATCTCGTTACGTTTTTGTTATTCGTCAATCGAGTACTTTAGCCTATAAATAACGGACAGCGACAAGAAATGACGAGTTTGTTATATTTGGACTTATAGTAATGCGATTGTAGGGCGAAGGGTGTTATACGAGTAGTGTTGTGAAATTATAAATGGAAGTTGCAAATTACGGATACTTTGTGAGAGTTTCGTTTCGAGTGAATAAAACCAGTGGCAGTATTATATTATCGCAAGGAACTTACAACCACTTCATAAAAAAAAAAACACCATTAATCTATGCACCCACACCGCATTCAGCGGTGAAGTGGTAGCACAAGGAAAAAGAAACATCACAGGTATTTTATTTTGATATATTTATTTTGTTATTGAATATTGTAGACTTAGAATAGTTCAGTAAATAGTTATTATTACCTATAACGAGATCGTCTAGATCCAGAAAACTCGGCCACGGCCTTACTGTTTATTAAATATAACCCACGTTGTTTAGTTTTTTTGTTAAATAAAAATTACTTAAATGTAATATTTGACGTTTTGTATGTACCTAATCTTGACAGCCGCATCCCCTTCCGCGGATGTGAGGCTTTAAGTATCCGCATCCACGGATGTCAAAAAATCGGCATACGCAAAATCCCTGTTTTGAATTGCCTAAAATATTAGAATTCACGCAAAACTATCTAGACTAAAACTAACAATGCTTATTGAAAAGTGTCTGATAAAAATTATAATTTGGTATCGACGCATACAAGCTTTAAGTCTGCTATTATTTGAAATCACGTGTATGTATTTCCCAAATATGCGTAGAACGCATGGGCTTCTTCATATATTAAGTATGTTGTTTGATCCAATGGTTGACTGGTTGAAAATGCCTTATTTGCCTGCAGACTTACTGCCATTTGTACAATTTTATATCGTGCAATAAATTTTAAGTAAATAAATAAGTCTGCATGCTACCAGGGTCCACGATACTTAGCAAGTGCACACATTCTTTTTGTCACGTTGTTTTTATTTACACAAATTTCTGCGGTGCTGCTGTACACACTGCTGCCACACAGTGATTCAGTTTCTATTCTAAGGATTGGACCTCCGATTTGAAAATGGAATGGACGACACCAATCCCACCTAAAATTAATTGTAGGAACATTTGTGGGTCAATAGTGCACATGCAGTGTTTTACTTTACTAGTGTGGCAGACCTACAAAATCTATATGATCGTCCGTTCTATCAGTATCTGTTCAGTGCAGGCATTCCTAAAGCACGTATTGCATTTGTATTAGATATTGTATTTCGATAATTCGGACTTTGACCAATATTTCACTGTTTCACTAGCTATTTGAATAGAGATTCAGTCGGATAGATCAATGGAAGTTCGGTTCAGAAAAGTTTAAAATTTATGACAATGTGCGCTGCGCTGTGATCACTTCACGTATAGCCAATAAAAAATTACATTTTCTCAAACATGCAATGAAATACTGATGTTATGTTCCTTATAATAGGCTGCGAAATATGACGTTTTAGGTGCGGCTAGGACAAGAGGTCGTTAATGGAATTTCATACAAATCTAGCAGGCCTAAGGCCGGCAAAGTCCTCTTTTTTAATTTCCATTCCACATAAATTTGTGGCACAGGCATCATGACATTCTGCCAAATACGCATAATTAAAAAAAAAAGCGGGCAAGTGCGAGTCAGACTCGCCCATGAAGGGTTCCCTGTGGAAGGGCTCCCGTAAGGCTGGCTGCAAACTCCCTTTGGATCGCTATGCCAATCCGTTGGGCGAGGAAGGAGCCAGCCCTACGGTCCCCCGTGACATCAATGATTTTTTTTGAACGTTGCCGAATTAATTTATGAGCGCTTGGGCACCACGGTCCTAGAGTTTCGACTGCAATAGCCACAAATATACACAAGTATATACGGTCAATAATTTAGAATATTTTGTGTAAAAACCTAAACTGTTACTTTACGCTAGGGCTTAACAAAATGTTCATATGACTGTATCGATACTTTTCGGTATATTAGTAGGTATGGAATTATTTGTTCACAAGACATCATTAAGATATTACCTTTATAACTGACTTAAAATAATAACGATTGTTATAATACCTTTTTTGAAGGTGCACATGTTTAGCGATAAATTTAAACTTCACTTTCCAACACAGTACTTATTACATTTTAACAACAACGCGACAACGCGAGGAAGAAGAAGACTTATTAATTTTAACCACTTTTCCACGGCTTTGCCGCCAACTCTAGGAAACACAAGACAGCGTATACTTGTACACAGCGTATACACACCCAACCCAACTTGTCAGTAGGAAAAGGCGCGAAATTCAAATTTTCTTTGGCAAGTCAACTCTTTGCGAAAACATTTTCAAACAACTTCAACTTTTTCATTTTTAACTTTTTCCAACACATTTGAAAAAGAAGTCGATAAAGCAGTTAAACATCGATAGATTATTAATATGTTGTAACATGACATCACTATTTTTGTTCGCACATAGACAATATAATTTACGCACACACTTGCATTTCATTTTTGGTCACACTTTCGAAGTTTGACAGTCGTTCTATACTATTCTATAGGGACCGTGCGCGTTGGAGGGTCTGCCATCTTGTGGTCTGAATCGGAACCATAAACAGACACATTTACACGTCAAGTGTTTTCTTGTGCATAGTAGGTTCTGCCATCTTGTGGGCTACATCGGAACAAAAAACATCACATTTACGCCTCGCGCCAAAAATCTGACGGCTCCTGTGCTGCCTCCTATAGTTCATGCACGCTCCCTATTTCTATGATTAAAACAGAGTTAAAATATTGGGACCGTGCGAAGTGTATGGTGGGGGTAAGTAAATTAGTAAAGCGATCCCAGCCCATAAGGTGGTAAAAATTAGAACTAACTGCGGATAGCGTCTTTAACATTTCGTACAAGTTGAAATGAAACTTTAATTTACGATTACTCCTGAAATATTCATTTAAAGTGTATGGTGTAAGGGACCATTGTATTCTGTATGAAATGCTTAATATAACTAACGTTATTAATTTGATAATTATTAATACTGTATCCATATAAATAGCTTTGCAGATGCCACATACTATGTGATCTTTTTCTAGAAGTTAAGAATGGGTATAGTAAGTTATTCTTAAAAGATAGACATTCAACATCGCGGACTTTTTTATAGACCCATGAAAAAGAGACAACCCCACCATACATTGTGTCGTTATAGCTCAAACGGATTAGGCAGCGTTTTCGATTAAAGCTCCTAGCCAGCGTGATTTTTTCCAACATCGTTATATTTCAACCAATTTACACAAAACCTTAAATATACCTAAACCTTCCTTGAGAATCACTCTATTGATAGATCAAAGTCGTATCAAAATCTGTTGAGTCGTGTTTAGTTTTGGAGTAGTTTTATAAGATTTAGTGCGTTTTCCCCTAGACTTGCGGACGCTAGGTTGCGTGACAGTCGTGCACATAGCGAATTAGTAATATTCGCACATTAGTTTGAGTTTTTGTCTTGTTTACTTATAATTTCTTTAAAAATAATACTTTGATTTTTTTGTTGTTTATTTCATTGCATGTTTGAGAAAAGCACTATACATACCTCGGCGGGAAATATGGGGTTGCCCGCCTCAGACCTATCCGTCTCCGGCCAGCAACCCCTTTTGTCCCAGCCTCTGTAGTAATGTACTATTACAAGACAGATACTATTCCTCGTGATCCATATCATGTAAATCAAAGCGCACATACACCGCCTGTATGGCATCTGTAGTCCAAAACGTCAAACACACACTCGCATAGCAGTTTTAGCACAGCTACCTACTTTGATTACTGAATAGAGTAAGCAACGTAAAAAGCGTATGTACACAACGCTTCTATACTAACAGCAACACATTTCACTAATCATAGGCAGACCTTATCTCGTGGTAATAAGTTCTACGTCCAGTCAGCTGTGTTGCCGATGAAACAGCGAAATGAGTTATGAATCGATGATACAACGAAGGCTTTTATGTATGGCCTAACATATGCTTACATTACAATAATACACATCGTCTATAGGGCCCTAAGTAGTGTACACTAATCATTTCAGTAGATACTAGTTTTGTGTAGGTATTTTCATTACAAGGGGTTATGGTTTAAATCATTAATGGATTTAATAAAAAAAGGGGTGTGGGTTAATAGGTACCTTCCTTGGAACTGTGATCCCTCCACGTGTACAAACTCACTTCGATCGCGGGTCATCCAATGGCAAGCCACAGAAAAACAACCCATTTTATTATAGAGATTAAATATTTTATATCAATTTAGCAAAGAGTTTAGTAGAGAGGAAGAGAGCATGCCATTGTCTATTAGAGTATGTACACACTAGCGTTTTTCGTTGGAAAGACGACGGCGGTTTCATAAAAAATTGAACGCCGCGGTCGATCTTTTATGAAATTGTCATTGCGTTTCCTGTGAGAAATACCAGTGTGAACAGGCTCTTACAGTATCGTAAAGTGAGTGCAGGTATTAGATTGAGATTGGGTATTGAAGCAGCGATACGCAAGAATATATTGGTAATAAATGAAAGTTGGCATGGATAGTGCCATAGTGCGACAATACATTGCATAAAACACATGCCAGCATGCTTACACACATGTACCTACGTTTATAGCCATTTATAGCAGTAGTAGTAGGTAGTTTAAATAAATAAATTAAGCAATGTCTTTAAAACATTAGGCTAAAGGTACAAGTTGGTTCCGACCGCAGACGACGAGTCGGCGAGCGGCAGTCGACACTTGTCCCCCGACCCGGCGACCGCAGATCAGAGTTATGTTGTGCCTCTCTCACTCTCACTCGGAACCAACTGCATACAACGCTGCCGTTCCGCAGTCAGATTTGGAATTGGAACATAGCGACATGACGCGACGACGTATGATGACATTGCGATGCCACGTCGTCCACTGCTGTCGTCTGTGGTTGGGTCCCAACTTTTACCTTATGTGTTGAAGAATTATGAAGGTGATTGTAATCTAAGGTGAAACAACACTATTGGCTCTCAAAGTCAAAACGTAAGAGTGATATAGGGACACCACACTTGCCCGAGCATTATCGCTAATTTTGTCGAACTCAGCGACCAAAGTGTGCTATAACCCCTGAAGAGGGCAATCAACTCACGAGGTAAAGAACATGTCCTAAAAGGTGTCCGTCGGAGACGTTTAGAGCACCTTTGCTCTAATTCTAACGATTTATAACTTAAAGAACTGATGCAGCACATTATTATAAATATAAATAACTAACTAAACATGTAGTTCGTTATAGTTTGCAGCAGGTAAAACATGTATATTTATTTTAATGCTACCTACCACAAGTGCAATCTTCAGTGAATCAGAAAATGACAACAAGCAGCCATGGGATAAATATCAAAGATCTGCAACACGGTTTGACAGTTGCCAGACAGACAGATATAGATAACTGATAACAATAGCATGCAGATCAGTCATCAGTATTGATTCCTTTCTAACTTTATATAAATTGTACAAGGTAAAATATTGTACATTTCGTCCGCTGTGTAAAATGTTTATTAACCAAACCATATTAGATTTTATTTAAATATGCTCATACATATGTTATACTGTAATTGGCTCTGTCTGTATTACTATCTAAAAAGTTTAATGTATCTTTTATAGCTGTTGGAATTGCTTGTATAAATAAATAAATATCCTTTATACAAGAAATATAAGAAATGAAATGATGCATAAAGGAATTACCTGGCTGAGGATTGATCTTCCTAGAATTACAACTAGAGATGTTCAGAGACTCCAATTTGCTGCACGTCTGCGCGACCGTCTTCAATATCGCGTTATTTATGTAGATATTTCTGCTGAGGTTCAAAACTTTCAACTCAGTCATCTTGGACAATGATTCGCAAAAGTCAATATTGACTTGTGGAGTTGAGCAAATATCCATAGATGTGTATTCGCTGAGGGATAATTCTTCTAGTTGCGGTAGTTTGATGAGTATGAGCGGTATGATTTTCCACATGGTGACGGGGCATACATCTAGCCTGAGCGTTTTGAGGTTGGGAAGCGTGTCTATGGCGGCACAGATGACGGTGCCCTGCAGGCTGTAGCAGTTGTAGAAGGAGAGCGTGTGCAGCCGGGGCGGGTTGGCGCCGGTGAGGAAGAGACCGGTCACGTGCGTGTTGTTGGCTACTGTTATGCTTTCTATACTAGCTTCGCTTTTCACTATTCGTACTAAACTTGAGTCCGACAGCTGAAACAAGTGCGTCAATTTGAGGGACCAAAATCTGATTACTATATGATGATGATAATCAATGAGCGGAATTCTTCCTAGCAAAAATCAAACTGTCAGAGGGATTGACCTAACTGTTTTATCGACTTATCGATGTTACGGAATAATATCGCATTAGGTATCCATAATCAACTTAAAAGATTATTCTGTAACATTTGACCTCTTTGATAAGCAATTTGCATCTCCGTATTAAAGTAATTCATGTCAGCGTTACATATGTCATTTATGTCACTTGAGTTTTCATGAGTGATTTCCGTGCCGTGTTACTAAAATGGTTAATCCTAAAAGAAAACAATAAAAAAATGGATACAGAAAGATTCTTATTTCAGTTTCAAAGAAGATTCTTCCACAATATATTGCTCTAAATGTTACGTTCATTTACATCATAAAAGTATTTTCTGTTTTATTCTTTACTATTATACCAAAATACAGTGGCGGTCAGCTAATTAGGGACACCTGTGTTTCGTTAAGTGACAAATATTTATCGATAAGTCGATAAAACAGTTAGGTCAATCCCTCTGACAGTTTGATTTTTGCTATGAAGAATTCCGCTCATTGATGATAATCATAATCATAGAAGTCAGTGATGAACAATACATTAGGATAATAATGACGTATGTATTTAATTAAATTCACTAATATGAATGACTTACCTTGTTGCAAGAAACAAAGGAAAGGGCTTTTAAATATTTACATCCATAAATAAGTGGATTCCAATTTTTAGTATACATCCCGACAACCTGTAATGTGAAAAAAGAAAGAAATCAATATGGTATCTATGTTCCTCTTTGTTTACAATGAAGCTTTTTTAGGATTCCGTAGCCAAAGGGCAAAAAACGGAACCCTTATGGATTCGTCATGTCTGTCTGTCTGTCCGTTTATGTCACAGCTACTTTTTTCCGAAACTATAAGAACTATACTGTTGAAACTTGGTAAGTAGATGTATTATGTGAACCGCATTAAGATTTTCACACAAAAAAAGAAAAAAATTTGGGGGTTCCCCATACTTAGAACTGAACCTCAAATTTTTTTTTTTCCATAAAACCCATACGTGTGGGGTATTTATGGATAGGTCTTCAAAAATGATATTGAGGTTTCTAATATCGTTTTTTTCTAAACTGTACTCTAGTAAGTAGTTTTTTTTAATACGTCATAAATGGTACAGATCCCTTCATGGGCGATTCAGACTCGCACTTGGCCGCTTTTTGTAATGAAACCTGGGTGAAAAGTTTAAAACATGTGGCAAAGTGACCAAGTTTTTATAAATATGTATAGAAATTATATTTTCTTTAAGTAAATCATGTAACCATCACAGATTTAATTTTCTGTGATAGAATCAGTCAACGTAGTATCAGCTAGCTAATACCACCCTGCCATCACGTAAAGGGACCGTGTATGAACTATAGGGGCTAAATAACCTTTAGGCATTAATTGTTAAGTTTTCGATCCAGGTTTCGAGGTGACAGTCCGTGTGCGCCGTTCGGTCGTTGAGCGCCGACCAGTGGTGGTCGATGTGCAGCCACGTCAGGTTCCGGCCCAGTAGCTGCAGCCTGCCATGCATGTTACCATACAGTACATCACCTTAAGCTCCTCCAGGTTGGGACAGAATTTGCCCACTGTGTGCGCCGTTCGGTCGTTGAGCGCCGACCAGTGGTGGTCGATATGCAGCCGCGTCAGATTTGGGCCCAGCCGTTGCAACACCCGCCGTAATACCGCTGTCGTTAGAGTCACCATACCGTGTTGCCACCATGACGTCTTGAATTTCCGAATACCTGGTAAAAATAACATTAATAAATAAGTAAATGGATATTATAGGACAATTTTACACAGATCTACCTAGTCCCAAGTAAGCTCAATAAGGCCCGGCGCCCACTCTCGGCATGGCATGACAAGAATCCCCCTTCGGCATATTGCCGAGGCGTCCTCAGGCATGCCGAGGCATCTCTCAGGCGTTCTCAGGCATACCAAGACGTCTTAGATATACAGAGGCGCTCTTAGCCATGCCTGGACGTCTCTAAAGACGCAGCATCCTTAAATATGCCGAAGCGTTCTAAACAAATTGCCTAGGCGTCTTTAGTCATGCCAGGTTACAACCTCGCCCCTATAAAAGCGAGTAGTTGAGCAGAATTGAACAAGCGAAGAGGCGGGTCCGCACAAAGCGAGCAGCCTCGCGAGGAAATTTCCTCGCGGGGCAAACGACGGGCCTCGCGCGGCCGCGTGCTCGTGTAAGTTTTGTCTTTTAGCGAGCGCGACCTTGGCCGAGCCGCTGGCCAAGGTCGCGCTCGCCCGAGGAAAACGTGCGCTCTGCCTCGGCCGAGACATGTCTACATTGGCCGTTTTGTGCGCGAGGAAATTGCCTCGCACGTATGCTCGCTCTGTGTGGACCCGCCTAATAGATGATAGATATTCAGGATGTTAGATTGTGACGGGACCTAGTGCTCATTCTCATTCTTGCCGAAGAAAAATAAAAGGTCTTTGTGATCAGTGACCTGACGGAGTCTTCAAGCCCATGGCATTGCCCGCTGGGTGCCGACGATTCTAAGTTTTGTCTCGGTGTACCGAAGAAGCTCAGAGTGCCGAGGCTTGCCGAAGGCTGCTTGGCGGCTTTAGGTACGCCTTAGTCTGCCAAAGAAACCCAAAGGCCAAGGCGTCCTTAGGCATGCCGAGCCGTGCCTTGCCGATATTAGTGGGCGCCGATCTAGGGCTTATGTTATTGGTACTAGACAAAGATATACATTTTATTTGTACATAGAAAATAGCCATAACTAAACATACCAATATCTATATACGTACTCTGTATATCTATATACGTACCAAGATTCAAATCCTGGACCTCCTGCTTCATAGGCAGGATCATTGACGAATAGGCTAGAAGCCGTCAGTATCCTTACCATGAGTTTGACTCTGACATATTCGCTAGCGATTGCGTAAAGCAACTCACAGTGTATCTCCCTCGGTGCAAGCGAGATGCACTACGTTTGAGTTGACGCAGTCGCTACCGTTTAAGGCCGCGAAAAACTCATAATGAGGGTACAGAATATTGATCACATAGGGTCTTTTCATGTGCTACGGCATTCAAGCATCCGATAGTAACCGAAAGAGATCCTTAGTTACAAGATACTACAAATGTTGCCACTAAATCTAGATCCTAAATGACGTCTAGTCGTTCATAGGAAAATCAGAGAGAATTGCATAATAAGTTTCAAAACTTTTGTTTAGTTAACTTTAGTCTAGTTGCTCATAAATTTCACAATTTACCTAAGATTATAATATCTTTGTTCAATAAAAAAATCAGTACCTATTGTTCTCCTAAATTAGTCTAACTTCATAATACATATTTAATGACAACTAAATTATGTTTTATGCTACAACATTAGCATACAATCAATTTATTAAACAATGAGTTTATGTTTTACGAAAATTCGTATCCCTACTGAACACAAATACATGTTTTATATTTCATCATTTGTGTAAAGTCCAATGACTCATTTCACTCGTCAAGTCATCAATAATAATAACTTTTACCCTACAAATTACAAGAATTTCCTTTCTTATTCAAATGTTTATACAAAGAATATAATCTTTTTTTTAAATAATTTTTTAAGGAATGGGGTTTCGCCACGCAGTGACGATGTCACCCCTGTATTGAAATCTACAAAATCACCTACACTACTACTACATTATTTTTAAATATAAATTGCACATCATCCTGGCCTCGTCCGATAAAGGCGATGCCAGGAAGATGTTGCAACTACCCATGTTATTCGAATTGTAACATGCCATATCACTCCTCAGCACCTCGTTGCGGACACATTCCATCAAAACATGGTGGACATCTTCTACTTGAATATAATCTTTATCAATTTAAATGTTAATATTTTTTTCCTTTTTACTGTGGAACGTACCACATTACAATCTATAAATTGTATACATGTACAGATGTCAATCACAATGAAAAAATCAATGACCTAATTCACCTTTGGACCGGCAATCCAAAGATGTGGGTGTTCGAGTCCCATATTGGCCAGAGTTGACCATCGTTAATTTTTTTCATTGTGATTGACCCAATTTATAATCTATATTTATATTAATATTAGAAATGTGGAAGCAACTCTGCCTGTGTGTTATATATTCGCGGCTTAATTTTCGAAACGATTTTAGCATGTAGAAATAAGCTTAAGCTAAGGCCTTTAGATGGACATAGGTTACTTAATCATTTTATGAAAATCTAATCATGTCTTCTTCTTAGTTAGAACCTTTACTGGTGAACTCGTAGGTGACTGATACAACAAATTTTTGCAGAAAATATGTGCCCTTAATACTTGCTGCAAGTTAGCACCCCTCTGACATGATTACATGGTATGGCCGCTATGGTTGATATTGGACTGTAGCCTCGCGTATCAGTTGACGTCTCTGATGGTAAGAGGGTAAGGATATTATCAAAATGTACAAACCATTAATATGTTCCTGGACCAAGCTCTGCCAGCGCTTGCTCACGCGCTCTGACCGGATCAAGTCTATGATGGGGACGAAGTTGAGCACGTGCGCTAGACAGTCTCTGTTCAGTATGTCTAATATTGTGTATGTCTTTTCTGTGTTTTCATTTTCTTCTGCATTCTAAAACAATAAGGTTTTGAGAACGTAAGTATACTTAGAATCCATCTAAGCTAACTGCACAAATTTTGCAGCAACAATGTGAGAAACACCACATGCCACCACAAACATCATATTTTCATAGTAATGTAATCATCAACATAAGTTTCATTTATGGTGGCGTTCCCACACTATTGCTTACCAAGTTGCTGCAAAGTTAGCTTGGTATGAGTCTATTATGTATGATCATACTTTAACCACAAGTTAGTAGTAAAAAAATGATATTGTGCAATAAATTTTTAACAGATAAATATAGCAAGACAAAACTAAAATAGTTGACTCACTGCCTCTGCATTATTTTGTTGTGTTCCAGCTTCACAACTATCAGTTGAAGATTCCAGGGGAACTTGACCTGTAACAAAGAATTAGTTTAAAGTGCCCCAATCAGTCCAAAGGGCCTGCACAAAAAACGCTGGTTTTTATCAACATGCCCGGGATTTTGATTTCAGGTAGTTCAGACAACTCTCATAATGAATAATGGGGTGGAGCAAATAATTTTTTTTTGTGTTTATTCCCACTATCATTATTCAAAGATCTATAGTTTCCGAAGTTTTAATTCAAAATTTTTATATTTAATTGAGTTTGTAATTTTGGAAACTTGGAACAAAACTGAAAATTTTAATTTGAATATACATATATTTACTTTCAATGTACATGTTGATTTAGAATATTGAAATTTTTCGTGAAAACTTCTGAATCCTTGATTAGGCGGGTCCACACTGGCCAGTGTAGGCGGCGCGCGTGTATTCCTCGCCCGAGCACGCCACCTCGTGTGAGGCACGTCTACACTCACCATTTTGTGCGTGAGGAAATTGCCTCACGCGTGTGTTCGCTCTTTGTGGAGCCGCCTAATGATACAGGAATGAGCAAAATAAAAATTGCTTCACGTTATAAAAAATAAAACAGAAATTTTGAAAGATTTATACCATTCTGTTCAGGTGCAGGACTATTGCCATATCGCCGGTTTCTAGATTTCCACATGACTTGGCCATCAGCATCCTCGGCAGGTTGGTGCCAGCTGTCTGCGGGAGATGTTTTGAGCTTGTAACCTTTGAGTATCTTCTCTTGATCTGGTGCCATGAGGGCTCTGTAACAAGTATTATTTGAAATATATGAAACACCACAATTTGTTTAATTCTTACATTGAATTATTTTCTTTCTCACTGAGGATCACAACCACATGAGGTAGCTAATGACTGATACTGAACCAGCTAAATCATAGCTGTTTGAATCTCTTGCTTTACAAACATTTAAACATTGTATGGCATACATAACAAAGGAAAGTCAGTAAGGAAGGTTTTAAACCCGCCTATGCTCAGACAAATCAGTGCATGGGAAATTAAATCTATTGTTTTAAATGTCAAGGTCACTTTTTCAATGATCAATTTTGACAGACCACATATGAAGGGTTAATATATGGCGTCTCCGTTAGTTTTCTTATATGTGTTGACTGAACTTATGTTAATCAATGATACTTACTTGTGTGCATCTGCAGGATCACTGAAGGTAACAAATGCATATGTAGGAGTAGGAGTTCTGGCAGAACCCCGTTCTCCCATCCGCAGCCAACAGCTTTTGATGAACCCATATTGAGCAAACACACCAAACAGTTCTGTCCGTGAAGTCTACAAAGATATTATTAATTAGTAGAGAATTTATCTGGGTTAATTTTATACAGTAATTATATAATAACAGTTACAACTGTACTCGGACAATTAATAGTATAATGGAAAGTTTGTCAACAATAACAGTTAATTTGGATTGTTGACATTACAAAAGGTAAAAATTAATATTAACTTTTTGCAAACAAAAGAGTTGTAACTTTAGTTGCATTACCTTTGGGGGTAGGTTTGAAACGTACAACTTCCTAATAGGTATACCATCTTCCGTATGAGTGGGTACACTTCGTAAACCGTATGGTGTAATATCAAGATTCGAATTTAGGGCATCTGAAAAGAAACAAGTTCTATATTCCAAGTCCAAGCCAGCTGGTGAAGAAGATGCGTTAAGGATGTTTCATATAAGTTATTGACGTACAAATTTCACGGCGAGCGACGTGAAGTAACTCTGGGCCAAAGACTCGAGCATCCTCGAGCGCCTCTTCAAGCACATCCTCGAATTCCCACATGGCGAACTGTCTACGATTAACAGCTAAATCGTACAGTTACTTTCAGATTTAATAAGTAAACATTATAATACTGGTCTTGCATAAACACAAAAAATTTGAGGAAATAACACGAAATAAAATTGATAATCGCAAAATGCAGTCAGTCAACATACAACGGTCTCCGCAGTTTTTTTATAATATTGCCAGTCTTTCAATCAAAATACTACCCAACTGACATGCATGAAAAGAAATGAAGAAAGGAGAAAGGAAAATCTTGTAATAAGCACAAAATTGAAACCGTTACCATTATTTATGTATATTTTATTAAATTATAATATTGTAATTTTAATTTAACTGAGGAAATTATTAATTGAAAATTTTATTGCATTTGCAAACAGTATAAAATTCTATACAGGTTCATGCTAGCCAATACAACAAACCTTAATTACTCTATTGTTACAACAAATAAATAAACGAACGAAACGTAACGTACGACGAGCTTCGTTTGGTTTGGATGAATGATGAATGACAAATTGACAGCCGAATAAAAATTACGGCGTGGATTTATGGGTTAAAATTTTAGCAAACTGTCTGTTGCTTTTATTATGAACTAGTTACGAAAATGAGATTTTAATACCTATATATTATAGGGATTTTAGTAAAGATAACTTAAAGTTTTTTTTCCTAAGATAATGACCGATATTTCAAAAGTTTTGGAGCAAAGTTTGTGCATATCATCGTTAGTAGCACCGAGTGTTTCTCTTGTTTTCATTGAGTTATAGCAGTGGTGGAAAATATTGAATGAAATGGTGCCATTAGTGCTTACTTTATTAAAATCGAAACAAAGTTTCATTTGATCGAAAGTCTGAGCAGTTTTTGTTGTCAATATGTATCCAGCGCCGACGCGGCACCCGGCTGCCGCGGTAAGGGTTTGTGTTATTTTCTACCTTTATGATGCTTTGTGTTTGTTCACTATCATAAAACATCCCACTTTGCTTTTTGCCGTTTAAGATATCATGAGTTTGACGAATTTATTATTGTGGCTATTTTTCTTTTGCAGGGACCACCACCTTCATCAGGCCCCATTAAGTTCACAATAGCTGATACTTTAGAACGTATAAAAGAAGAATTTAACTTTTTACAAGCTCAATATCATAGGTAAGTGTTGCCAAAGCTGGTAAATAGATGAAATAAACAATAAACTCAGATTCAAATCCATTTTTTACAAAACATTGTGAACCAGCTACGTACTCACTGTATCATTGAGGAGCATCCTCTTAATTACCTGCTTGCTGGTTTCGTACATAGTCATAGTCATAGTATCTTTATTCATGAACAATACAAAATTGTGTTTGAATATACATTCAGTGTATGTCTTTAATTATTTGCAAAATATACAAAAGAACTGAAATATTTACTCAAAAGATACAGACCTAATGTAAATATGGAACATAAAATAATATATATTAATTTCTTAATATTATTTCTCATTTTCAGTTTGAAATTAGAATGTGAAAAGCTAGCTAGTGAGAAGACAGAAATGCAGAGGCATTATGTTATGGTAAACATTCGTTTTTACAAATAATTTCAATGTAATGTATACATTTACATATCTGTCACTTATAAAAATTGTTTTTCTTTCAGTATTATGAAATGTCCTATGGCCTTAATGTAGAAATGCATAAACAGGTATGTCTTAAACTGTATGTTAGTTTAGTTTTAAGATTACTAGAATTATATAGCACTCACATCATCATATACATATATTATATGCTAATTTTTAATTGCATTGTTATTAATAGTAGCACAATTTATACTACTCATTTCTATACTGTATATCAGCAATACTCAACCTGCATCCCCCCCGGGATTATTTAACCTCCTAAGACCCTGAGTACAAATTTTTGTACATAATCCAAAATCTATTATGAACTTTTATTATGTAACTAAGAGTTCCAATTCAAAAAACAAATTATTGGTTCTCGGTCTTAGGAGGTTAAGTGGCCCATCAGGTGATCCTGGTCACCTTTAAGCAAATTCATCTTGTGGCCTGGAGCTATAAAGCAAAACCATATTTGTGGCCCTCATAAAAATAGTATGTAGATTGTTAACCAAGGGATGAAAGGCACCCATTTCTTGCCGAGGTAGTTGGGCCATTAGTCTGAGGCTAAAATGAAGCCTTTTAAACACTACTTTTCATTTCGAATACATGTGTATAAGGATAGTAAAATTCACATGCTTTTTTTTAAACATAACTAAGTATAATTTTTTTGAGAATTGGTTGAGGGTACTTTCATTTAACCATTTAGGTAAAAGTATTGTTAATTGTGACCCAAACCAGCAAAAGATCCTACTTTGTTGCTTGCTATAAGGACGAGATTTCCTTGTATCTTTATACAAATAAGCAGCTGTTGAGGCATCCATATGGCAAGCAACAGAGTGAAACGTTTTGCGGGTTTTGGTCACTTTTATGGAATGGGGCATTAAATATCAGACTTGAAATTGTTTATACAATTCTATTTCAATTCCATTTAAAACCAAACTTCAATTGCTTATAGTAAATAAAATGGTACTTTGAACGTAAAATGCTCTAGTGCAGAAACATATCACTGTCTGCAAATTTTTTAGAACAACAATGACCCACTTTCAGAGCATGAGAAATGAATAAGGTTGAGTATGGCTGCTGTAAATGGACTTACAATATTGTTGGGTCTGGTCTCACTCAACAGCCCTAAAATTTCCTTAAAACCATATTTTTGTAGCTAGAAGTTGTTTTAGAAAGCTAGAAAGCTCTTTCTTCTCAAACTTAATTTCATAAGCTAAGGCATAGAGAAATAAGTAAGCATAGAGTGCTCACTCCATAATACATGAATTTTCTTACTTAATAATATTTATTTATTTATTTAACCTTTATTGCACAATAAATGAAGGTACAAATGGCGGACTTAATGCCTTAAGGCATTCTCTACCAGTCAACCAATGAGTCAATATTATTGCTAATAAGTTTAAAACTTGCTTAAAACTTAAGACTTAACTAAATACTAGACTTGATTAAATTTTCTTATAAATAAGTTTTTATCTTTTTATGGAGTGAGCTCTCTATGCTTACTTATTTCTCTATGGCTAAGGCAAGATTTTAATACAAGTGTTTCCTAGTATATTAAGTATTAAAAGAGTAGCGTTTGTATGCAACTCTCTGGTGGAATGCTACGATGCCCCCAAACAAATTCAGACTTTCAAATCTATAGTATAGAATATATGTAGTTACAGATAGTCACAGCCTTAAAATATATTGTTTAATTTTTTTTTCAAGACGGAGATAGCAAAGAGATTGAGTGCTATCATAAGCCAGGTGGCACCATTCTTGGCTCAGGAGCACCAACAACAAGTGGCCACAGCCGTCGAGAGAGCCAAGCAGGTCACTATGTCTGAACTTAACGCTATTATTGGGGTATGTTGTATTTTTTTAATTCCATACACCATAGAGCTCTTCCGGAAGTAGGTCTCATGCAAAGTAACATTGGATTTCAAATCTCTAATATGGAATAAAAAAAATAACAACTGGTGTTATGTTATAACACCTTATAATTTTTTATACAATATGATTTTTTGCTTTCATTACTTTTGGCCAAGATATAAGCTACATAAATTATTTGACTAAATATAATTACTTGCTAATTAAATATTTTGTAAATTGATTATTTATAATCATCAAATTTAAACACAAATTGTACCATAAGCTTAAATAAAAAATTATAATGAACAACAATTGATATCAAGTATTTAGAAAAAACATTGCTTTAACTTTGGAATGCTGTAAATTATCTGCAAATAAAATTGTGGAAAAGTGCCTGCCCAACTTTACTTGGGAGGCACATTCAAAAATCTGCTAGATTCATGGACATTCAGCATTACTTGTTAACATTTCACAGCAACAGCAACAACAAGGTCTACAACAGCTTCTTGTAAGTTCAGATCATCTCCGCTACATGTATGTTGTGATTAACCTTAATTTTTTCACTAGTGGAGTTTAATTACTGCACTGCACTGCACTTTTTGTGTTGCTCATTTTGATGTTTTGTTCTAATCATGCTTATTTAGCATTTAAGACGAAAGGGGACGACCGCCCCGAAACCGCCTTTCCATACAAACGTAGTCCCCATTTTCCTTTCGTTTTTTTTTTAATATAATAAGAATTGGTAGCATTTAATAATTTGTATGAAACCTGTGTTTCGCTAACTTTTATAATAATTAAAAAATCTAAAAAAATCAAACGCCGGGCATAGCTATGACTAAAATACATAAAATTCTGTAAAAATATATTCCATAATGTCAATATCCAGGGAGGAAAATGAGGACTATGTTTGTATGGAGAATCGATCATCCTCTTTCCTCTTAAGGTTAGTTGGAGTATGCCTTCTCTAGAAATACAAGGTGAGTATAAGAGGACAGATGCAGGTCCACAATGCACAAACTGTGAGTACACTTTCCGTGTGTGCAAAGACCCGGAAAGTGAACTCACAGTTTGAAATGACTGTGGTGTTTACCCTCCTTCTTGTATTCCTAGCCATACTGTCTTATGGGTATTTGCTCCAACTAACTTTATGGTAGATCTCTTCACCTGTAATACTGTGTTGTGTTATTAACAATTCATAGATTAATACAAGGAATACCGTTATAAGTTAAAATTTACAATAAATCGATTTAGGTAGGTTTCAGTCTTGAGAATAATTCGTTTCACGATGATTCGTGGTCAGATAAAATAAAAGTTCCCATATTTTGAACAAGACAATCAGAAATGTACTATTTAAAGTTAAAAACAAGTGTATCTATACTACTTATAATAAGTTGTATTTAAGCAAAAATTTGATTTTTGATACACACTTTTATCGCTGACTGGCCACCTCCTCATAATATTGCATTGTCATCCGATTTAAATACATATCTATGCAAGATTTCAGCTCAATCTGAAATCGGGAAGTGGGCCACATTTAACTTGCAAGATGTGACCCGTACAATACAAACATACATTGCAAGTCGACTAAAAGCTTGTAAAAAAACAAAGTTTACATATATAGGTATTATTAATTAATAATGCGACGGCAATCAACATAAAAACATAGAATAGGGACTGGAATTAGCCCAGAAATGTTTTTTGTTTGTATATTTGCATGAACACAATTTAGTTCACATGTTATGTTTTTCTTCTATCCTGCACTTAGCGATGTGAGTTAAGTTGCTTCACCAAATTGTTTAATAAAGAAAAACAATGACATTAAAATAAAACACGTAAAAGGTCAATGATGGCGTTAGCAATGTGGGGAAGCTTGTTAGTATTTTAAAACGGGACTTTTAAATCCAAAGTCAACGAGATTTTACTCTGGTTCCAATTCCCCCTCGCTCGCACCGAGCATATTCAAATAAGGCGCTCTCTTATCGGCTCCAAGACGCTAGTCTGAAGTACTGTTTGGTGTCAGCAGCAGATGCACGCGGGCGCGGGCCTACCGCACGGCGCGGGCGCGGGGCTGCTCGGCGCCGGCCTGCTGGGCTTCCCGGGCGCCAACGAGATTTTACTCTGGTTCCAATTCCCCCTCGCTCGCACCGAGCATATTCAAATAAGGCGCTCTCTTATCGGCTCCAAGACGCTAGTCTGAAGTACTGTTTGGTGTCAGCAGCAGATGCACGCGGGCGCGGGCCTACCGCACGGCGCGGGCGCGGGGCTGCTCGGCGCCGGCCTGCTGGGCTTCCCGGGCGCCGCGCCGCCGCCGCACCAGCCGCCGCAGCACAAGGTACAACAATAACAACAAACTAGTGGCTCCGCCATTTCGAAACAACACAAAAAGCTGAATCACAAAACTTCACAATATTTAAAATTGCAAAATTTAGGAACACACAAACTAAAGATATCAAACATAACAAATACATAAGAGACTCCACAGGATCACTGCTGACTTCCGATAAAGATATAAACGACCGATGGCACGAATACTACAACAACTTATTAAACGAAGAGTTCCCACAAGAACCTATGCCAAGCGTGCCTTCAGTACATGGCGCAATAGAATCGATAACACAAGAAGAAGTGAAAGCTGCGCTCACTAAAATGAAAAATGGCAAAGCAACGGGCCCTGACGAAATACCATCAGACCTCCTAAAAATGACTGGTAACGCAGGTTTGTCATGGTTAACTAATCTTTTCAATCTTGTG
Source organism: Cydia pomonella (assembly GCF_033807575.1). NCBI lineage: Eukaryota > Metazoa > Arthropoda > Insecta > Lepidoptera > Tortricidae > Cydia > Cydia pomonella. The sequence goes on along the minus strand of NC_084719.1, from coordinate 11,990,223 downwards.
CTTACTCACGGGAAAATGCCTGATAGCTGGAGACAAAGTAATCTAGTTCCATTCTATAAAGGTAAGGGGGATGTAGCTGAATGTGGAAATTATCGTGCCATCAAGCTAACCTCACACGTGTTAAAGATCTGGGAGAGCGTAATTGCTAAACGATTATTAAAACTAACTACAGTTACATCAAATCAATGCGGCTTCACTAGTGGAGTAGGCACGATAGACGCTATCCATACTGTTCGAATCCTTCTTGAGAAATACAAGGGGCTGAAAAAGGACCTCCATCTAGTCTTTATAGATCTCGAAAAGGCATTCGATCGTGTCCCAAGAGAGCTAATATGGCAAGCGTTACGAGTACAACTAGTTCCTGAACACTACATCAAAATTCTTAAGGACATGTACTACAGTATCAAGACCAGAACTCTCTGTCCGGCTGGTATTGGCCCAGAATTTGAGTTGAATGTAGGGGTCCATCAGGGCTCTACTCTTAGCCCGCTGCTCTTTAACATAGTCATGAACTATGTCACTGAAGACCTTCAAAAACCTGCTCCCTGGTCTCTTTTATATGCTGATGACATAGTTCTCATAGCAGAAACATTGCCAGAAATCCAAACCGACTTAACGGTATGGTGCACAGCACTGGAGCGCAGAGGGTTACGAGTAAGTCGAAGCAAAACTGAATATATGTACTGCAACTTTTCCGGAAAAGTATCACCTACCAATGCGATGCAGCAACCATACCTTGACCACACTCCATTAAAGCAAGTTGATCACTTTAAATATCTAGGATCTGTCCTAACATCTACAGCCTCCATTGACAAAGATATCGAAAACCGCAAAGCGACTGCTTGGTTAAAGTGGAGATCTTTAACAGGAGTTCTGTGTGACGTAAAGATGCCTATAGAAGTCAAAGGAAACATATATAAGAGAGCAGTAAGACCAGCTTTAATGTATGGATCCGAATGCTGGGCCACGCGAAAATCTGACGAACAAAAACTCCATGTCACAGAAATGAAGATGCTAAGGTGGTCTGGCGGTGTAACGCTCAAAGATAAAGTCAGGAACGAGCACATAAGGGGAACTTTTAAAGTAGCGTGTATTACTGACAAACTCCAGGAAAATCGCCTACGATGGTACGGTCATGTCATGAGGCGAAATAAAGAGCACATGACAAGGGTCGTCATGGAAATCGAAGAACCAAAAAGAGGTCCAGGTCGCCGTCCGACGACCTGGATGGGAACCATTTCCAAGGACATGAAGACGACGGATTTAAAACCCGAAATTGCACAAAAACGCCCAGAATGGCGTCTTAGGACTAGGAGGGCCGACCCCAAGAGACATGGGAAATAGGCTCGGGAGAAGAAGAAGACAAAACTTCACAATATTTTTCATTGACAAATAATCTACAGAAAACAATCAGACATACAAAGTAGGTACTTTTGCCAGTTTTGCCCAAGTTGAAACGAGGTCGCTCTGCGCTCGCTCGGCCAATAAGTGTACTAAGGTCAATACAGGTAAGTGTGGCTGCAGGGTAAAGTCTAGGTAGGTAAGGCTAGCCTTAACATTGGGAGCCTGTTTAAGTGTTTACACATTGATTACTGTGTAATGCGAGGTCATACATTTGATTTGCTTGTTGCGTTCAGTAGCCACCCTTACCAGTTGACCTTATAGGAACCGTGCACGTTGGACTCTGCAATGCTACGTAAATATTCGATTTATTCCATCTCGGGGCATATATCAAATACTTGACAATGAGTAGGTGCTATCCCCTACAGTTTACACACGATCCCTATAGCCCTCATTAAATAATTCCATCTTCTACTCAACATCTTCATCTCTTTCACCACTTTCCTTCTTAGCATTTATCCAAGTCGTACCCTCATCTACTGTCGGAGCTACGGGTTCGCAAAACTAAACCCGTTTACATTAGTTCATGAAATGGCAGGCTTCGCTTATTACCTGCTTACAAGGATTTAGACATGCAAAGAACAATAATCATGATTTTTCACATAACAATTTGTGCCGTAGGTGGAGCTCCCGCCGCCGGCGGACATAAAGCCCCCCGTGCTGCCGGGCGCGCCCCCGCTGCTGGCGGGACCACGCGAGAACGACCGCCTACTGGACTCCAGGGTGCTGCCAAGGGTAAATTCTGTAGACCTGTGCAGTCTCTACCTATTTTCATGATCTGTTTTGTGTATTGACCACCAAAATTTCCAATATGTAGGTAGTGGAAAAATATTAACTCTGTATAAGCGCATTATGAGCTATTACCAATTAACGTAACGACCAGTGAACAATATAAGCTACCTAATGTAAGACGCCAACATTATATGAAAAAATATTGTATGCCTGACCTAGTATTATAACTTACTCTGGTAATACCTACATTTCTATCACTAGCGACACTCCGTATCCCCGCACGAACGCGAACAGAAGTACCGTCCGCGCTCGCCGGCCGAGCCGGAGGCGCTCGACACGAAGCGACGGAAGGAGGAGAAGGTACAACATGTCAGTCTCTGTAGTGTATGTCGTGTCTTTTTATACCGTCCGTTCTTAGTTGCCTGTCGTGTGACCGTCAATAGTGATATAATATCCCTGTATATATATTTTTTAAATCTTAACGACAAGTGGTTACACATCAGGTAATTTTAAACGGACTATACACGCTTGTTCAGTTTTTTGCATGTTCTGCTCTTACTACCAAGAAGGAGGATTTTTGGCCCAAGTTTTAAAAAAGTTGCGTTTTTTGTGTATTCTTTAATAGTGATTATAAAATCTTAATTGCCTGTGACGCATAATGCTTTTAATATTAGATTTGGAAATTTCATCGTAATTTATTTTATCGTTGGCACTATTTTTTTTCGCTAAAATGTGTTAAAATTTCATATTGCTTTATCACTTTCTGACAAAAACTGTTTATGTAGTTAATATGTTTAACGTTTAATTTACTTGTTATAGGACAGTGATGCGGAGAAAAGTGACCAAGACTTAGTTGTTGATGTAGCAAACGAGGTAAATGTGCAATTGATTGTATTTTCACTGACATCGGACATCAGTGATTCACCGCCTGAGAATTGCAAAATCAATTGTTGTAGTCTGTTTGCGCAGATTGAAGTCAATTTTATTTTCCGTAACTTAGCATACTAAATATAATAAATATTAGATACATAAAGTTGTATTATTGGCTGAGAATATGCTACGGAACTTGCATCAAATGCTACTTCTCGCTAAGTATGTAAACTGAGTGGACGCCCAAGCAGAGCGTTCAGCATTCATAGAAAACAAAAACAAAAAGTTGAAAATATATGTCACTGAGGACAGTGTATGCTTATCGCTGCCTCGTCCGACTTAACGCTTCGTTAAAAGCTCGCTACTGAGGCCGTACTCTGTCAAGACCCTCGCATACCAGTGTACGAAATTCTAAGCATTTGGTGGTCCCACGTTTTTGTTCCACTAAGGACCATACTCCTTGGTTCCACATGAGATGTTGCAATGCTGACGGTATGCACAATGCAGTTACCTACATTATGGTAATATAACGGTACCGGTATTGTGCAGGAGGAGCGCGGGTCGCCCAGCGTGCGCGCCGACGCGGAGCGCGCGGAGAACGGCCCGCGCCCGCCCTCGCGAGGATCTTCTTCCAGTCGCTCCACGCCCAAGAGCTCCAAGGACGTAAGTATCTCTATCTCATCTTAGAACATTCCAGGTACCATTTCTAAAATAGCCCGGGAACCGACTTCGATAAGGTCACACGAATTGATCCGGCAAAGTTTGAAGATTTTCTGACTCTGCAAATTTTAGTATACATCCATGCTCCGTCGCATCAGTGACAGCGAGATTGCTTCATATCGGCAAGCAGGTCTAATAATCGGATCTGAATGAAAACTCGTTAGAATCGTTTTGATCATTAGTAAAACAAGTAAATATATGTGTATCAATAATACTATTTTAGAAAAAATCTTTAATATTTTTACGAACGTTTTCTGAGGACAGGAGAAGCCAGGCACGCCGGGCGGCAAGCCGGCTCGGGCGGCGACGCCGACGGGCCGCTACGGCTTCCCGCCGCTGGCCGCCTACCGCCCGCCGCACCTCGACCACGCCAGGACCAACGGCCAGCCGCCGCACAAGCCGTGAGTGTTGTTCTCTTATGGCCGGCAGACGCCGACGGGCCGCTACGGCTTCCCGCCGCTGGCCGCCTACCGCCCGCCGCACCTCGACCATGCCAGGACGAACGGCCAGCCGCCGCACAAGCCGTGAGATATTTGATTCCATGTGTTATTCGAACGATGAGCAACGTTACGGCAACAAAAACTGGGGCTAACTTTTAGACTCAACTATAGCCGGTCAAACAACTGTCACTGTTAGAAGAAAAATGCGCGATATTAAAATTTTCAATGGGATAACTAAAGGAATGCAATCTCCGTACTCCGTAGGCAGAACTGATGCAAAAGTGTCCAGTTGTCAACTATAAATAATAGTTCCAAATCTCTCTTTCTTTATTCTTCCTTTATTGCACCATGGTAATCACAAAATGGTATTTACATGCGAAAGAGTGAGTATCTCATGGACCCAGAATGGGTATGGCAATTTTATCCTTAAAACTAACTTAAGTGCTAATACATACATAGGTATTTACATTTACATTTATCAATAAGTATCTGAATAGGAACATAATAACACTGATTAATTTACATGTCATTATCATTTATGAAATCCTCAATATATATCTTATATAATAGTTTTTATGGATAAGAAATGTCTTCAACATTTTTGCGTAAGTTTTCTCGAGAGTAGAGCTAGAGTAGCTAAGAACCTAGGCGTTATTGACGGAGTGAAGTGCGCTGTCTGTGACCTACTATGAGGTACTATTCTTTGTCAACAAACTGCTTTGATGCATCAATGTCATACTAAAAACTTTTTAAAACTGTTTAACTGGTTAACTTATATTGCCGGGATCTTTCTCTTTTACTCTCACTTAGACGTAATTAGAGTGACAGAGAACAATGCCTACGAACTTACGACCCCTCTGGTGTTGTTGGTGCCCATGGGCCGCGGTAATCGCTTAGCATTAGGTGCTGACTGCTCGTTTGACTCCTATATTATAAAAAAAAAACTGTCGGAAATGGCTGGACAGACTATAATTGATCTGGCGAGCCATATACCTCGAGCTGACCAGAGTTAATGTCCATTCTATATTCCAGGGCATACTCGTACCACACATGCGGCGGGCCGCTCCAGCCGGTCCCCTTCCCCGCCGACGCGCTGGTGGGCCCCGGCATCCCCCGCGGCGCGCGACAAGTCGCTGTCTTACCTCACGGAGAAGTCGTCTGCGCCGTGGCGTTGTCAGTCAACAATGGAACGAGACACGCCTATACGGGGGGAAAGGGATGCGTGAAGCTGTGGGACATATCGAATCCGGGGTCGCCTAATACGCTAGAGCCATTGTCGCAGTTGGACTGTTTGGTAAGTTGACCTAAATTTTATACTTTTTATGAGTTTTGTGACCATTATTACTATTAACAGAAAAGTGTGTCCCCACTACCTCTTGTCGGCGCGGTACCAGTTTCCGTCATATCTCACGTTGTAATGTAACTTGTACTTATGTCAACTATGGCATGAAACACGCGTATGCAGGCGGAAAGACATGTGTAAATTACTTAATAATTACTGTTTTTGTTACAGCAACGTGATAACTACATCCGTAGCGTGAAACTCCTCCCTGACGGACGCACGCTAATAGTAGGAGGCGAAGCGTCAAACCTGTCAATTTGGGACTTGGGCTCCCCCACACCGCGAATGCGTGCCGAGCTGACATCTTCTGCGCCCGCCTGCTATGCTCTCGCCATAAGTCCAGACTCTAAGGTTAACAGCCACTTTTCAATTAAACGTTCTTGAGAATAGAGGAGGAGGAGAGTAGATAACTAATAGATGTAGCCGTATAAAACACCCATTAAACCAAAGGACCGATTTCACACGCAAACATACCCGGTTCCAGCGATTCATCTCTCTCCCTCGAATTGTGAATGTGTGCGTGTGCCGCGTAAACACTAGCCCCCTTATTCATAAACGTGTACTAAAGTTACGATGCCGCTGATCATCGTTTGTCCCTTTCCATCATACCAATACGTCGGAAAGGGACAAACGATGATCAACGGCATCGTAACTTCAGTACACGTTTATGAATAAGGGGTTACGAAATCGGAGTGCTATGACATTACAGTGTTATCTTAGCGATCTTATCTCTGGTAACTCTGAGAATTAAACGAAATTATTTTTTTCACAGGTGTGCTTCAGCTGTTGTTCAGACGGCAACATCGCTGTATGGGACCTTCATAATCAGACCTTAGTTAGACAATTTCAAGGTGCGTATTCTGTACAATACCGATATTACCGATTTGCATGCCAAACGCTGATTCAGTTAGGCTAGGTTCACACGGCGTTAATTTTTCCTGTATACCGTATACGGGATTTTATCGAATATCGTAGTGGGAGCAAAATTTGTATAGCAACTTTCAAAATTGTTCACACGGCGTGTATGCGGGAAAGCCGACCCGTGTAAACGATTTTGAACGTAGCCAACTTAGAGTCTGTCTAAACTGCACCGATTTTAATACAACGAAGTGTGCCGTTGTTATTATAAATGACATATTTTCATAGTCATTGACATTTATGATGACATTCCCCAATTTGTCATCACAAATGCCTCGCCTTGGAGAGTTAGCCTGCTCCGAATTTACGCGCTAGAACAAAGAAAATCTTGTAATTGATATGGTGATATGAAAATACTAATTTTTTGAAATAATTTTGTCAATCTCAGGACACACAGACGGCGCATCATGCATCGACATCAGCGGCGACGGGTCCCGCCTGTGGACGGGCGGGCTCGACAACACGGTGCGCTCGTGGGACCTGCGCGAGGGCCGCCAGCTGCACCAGCACGACTTCAACAGCCAGATCTTCTCGCTCGGCTACTGCCCCTCGGGTACTTGTCACTTATTACTCCACATGTCGAACCGTAAGAGGGCGCTTTAGATACAAAGCCGCAATTCTTGTGACGTCATAATAGCAGTGCAGTTGCAGAGAAACGACAAATATGCATTGCAAACTTTTCGCCATTGTTACAAATTTAACACTTGTTTCCGATATAGTGACGTTACTCGCAAAAAAAGTGGGGTTGGCGTTTTCGGTAACGTAATATACGATTTTAATTTTGAAATTAAAAATAAATGTCATGATTTTACAACAAAAGAACATTGTACGCTGATCTTTGTACGACTGCCTGAACGCGACACGCTATTGACGCTGTAAAGAAATCGATCACGTTCTTGCGGGATCGAAAGGCAGGCTAAATGCACTCGAATATCAAGGTCACGCGTGAAAACTAAATTTCCGAAATGCTTATAACTAAGCAGATATAAAAACCACTTAATTTTTTTATCTTTTGTAATTCCAGGATCATGGTTAGCAGTAGGCATGGAGAACTCGCACGTGGAAGTCCTTCACGCGGGCAAACCGGACCGCTACCAACTACTACTGCACGAGTCGTGCGTGCTCGCGCTCAAGTTCGCACACCAGGGCAAGTGGTTCGCGTCCACCGGCAAGGACAACCTGCTCAACGCGTGGCGGACGCCCTACGGCGCCAGCATATTCCAGGTACACAATAACTGCCCCTTTGTAACCCTTATTGCAACGAGATAAGGCTAATTACTGGTCAAAACCGGACCACTACCAGCCAGCATATTCCGATTTCCAGGTACAAACAAACGATGAAGTGAATTAACTATAGATATCCGACTAGGGCTCAAAATCAAAAATGATCCCGGTGTATTGTGCCGCGAGCTTGGAGGATTTAACAACTGGAGACGCTTTGTCTGTAATTTTCTGTACTAAACAGTCAGCCGATTTTTACGGGAGAGGGGTATGTCAGATAAACGTCAGTCCATACAATACATAAATGACCATTGGCCGAGGTTTTCGACGGAGGGGTAATATGTTAAAGGCAACTCCGGTTGTTAAATCCTCTAGGGCCGCTCGCGGCATAAGTGTACTGCGCGCTGCTTGACAACGTCACATAATGTACGTCGTAACGTCAAGGGGTTTGACATAGCGAGTTTCATGGCCAGACATAGAAGTTTTTGTGGCAAAATAGTGTTTGACAAAATGAAATATCGACTTGTCTGTTCGCTGTTACCTTAACGTTACCTATATACCTATATTTTATGAAGTGAAGATAACTACCGCAAAAATACACAACACGTTTAATATCTTCTTTAATATATTGGTCGTTTTCTATTCTTATAGCATTGTTTATGATTTTATTCTTAAGTACAAAATAAATGTAAAAAAGAAATTATGTAAAGAATTGTAATTAATTTTCATTCTTGAAATTTCTCGGTACTAAACAGCAAGGGGGGCGTCCACAAATTACGTAACGCAAAATTCCTAATTTTTTGACCCACTCATGTAACAGGACCGTCACGCTTATCTGGGACCCCTCCCCCCCTTCAATTCTGTTCAATATTATACAATAAATGATTATGATTTTCTCGCCTAGAACATATTCATTCAAGACTATACATTTTGATGGAGTTTACAGTGATTTCGCTCCCATACAAGGGCGGCCATAATAGTACTTTACGATACAAGTGCGAAAAATAGGAAATTCGAAACGAGTAGCGATAAATTAAAACACGAAGGGAGTGTTTTAAATCGACACGAGTTGCGAATTACCTATTCGCACATGTATCGTACAACGTTTTACAGTACATATGGCCCTTTAAATGTTCGACACAGTAACGTAATATGCTAATTTTCGCACTAGTGCGGTAAAGTAGCACCACATGTACTGTAAATACCTTTACCGCGAAATAAAGGTTTTTTCTGCTCAAAACGTTATTATACCATGAAAGCAATTTGAAAAATGGAAATTAAACATAATGGGTATATATATATATATATATATTAATAAAAAATAACGTTTTTTTTAGTCTAGAAATGCCTCGCTGTAATCTGGTTTTCGTAAAATCGTTTGCATAAATTCTTAATTCTATCGCTTAAAATCGTCATGTCTATATTTTCAATGTTTTCGAAATGAAGTGACATTTCAGTCAAAGTGTGCCTTGTTTGGAGTGCTACATATCGAAAATAGTACGCCTTGGAATAGCACATTTCAAAATAGTACCTATAACAAAGATATAAACATGCTGGAAAAAAATCTCATTATTCTTGGCCAACGACACTTATTCGTTGACACCCCATTAACTAGAAAAGATGACATTAGACGGGAATGAAACTTACAGCTCCTATTAAATACACTTTTATCTTTAAAATGAGGTATGCAATGCCTCTAATTGAATTCGTAGTTACTAGTTAAGAATATTTTTTACGAAACGAATAGACCTCCCGTAGAAAATTTGTATAAAATTCAAACACACGTATATATACATTAAACGTATTAGAAAATAAAGTACATATCTTCTTCTTGGATTTCCATAATATCACCACGTGTTAATAAAGAAATAGTAATAATAATACACGATAACAAAGTGATTAAATTACAGCGTCAAAAGTGCACTGCTAATGAAGGTTGAGATGTTATAACTTTCGTTGCACAAATGTAAATGATAATTGCAATTTATTATTGTGACAGATTGTCTATTAGTGAACAATTTTACTTACCTTTTACGCCAGGGTACGCTCATGAACTTTTTTGATTTATGGCCTACGGCGGAATCACTGTGGAATCGCTCGAATGTACTGGTCGCGTCGGGCCGCTGGAGCGGCTTGCTGCAGCGGTCGCGCTGCCGGCCAAGTGCGCACAGTTCGGAACCTGCAGTTTAATGTAAAACTGATGCACTGTTATAGAAAATTGACTTTCGCTGGCTAGTTTTTCGCCTAACCTTTGCCTAGGTGACGCCTACTTGACTCTGCAATCAAAATTACTTGCAACTACTTATTTGACCGATGAATAATGTAATCTTATATTTTACTGTATTTTACGATTCAACTTTTTCGCATCACTGGAGGTTTTATTTTATATAACAAAATTTAACTTTTGTCCACAGTCGAAGGAGTCTTCATCGGTGCTCAGTTGTGATATATCAGCGGACGACAAGTTCATTGTGACCGGCTCGGGCGACAAGAAGGCCACCGTGTACGAAGTCCTGTACTGAACAACCACTGGTCTACAATAGGTTCATTGTATAATATGTTGTGTTCCTGCACAGGTTGGTAGAGTATGCCTAAGGATGGTATTCCACCTGTCCAATTTCTTTGTCCAATCTACATTGCGTCTCTGACTCTCATTAAGCAAAATGTGAGATGCAAATACACATTGGACCAAGAAATTGAACAAATAGAATACCAACCTAAACTTACTTTGCAACGATCTGAACAGAACAAAGTGAGGTCATATTTTCATAGAAATTTGTCATTAATGACGACATTGCCACTCTTAGTCACTGAGTGAGCTTGGTCAGACTATCTTGATACACAGTCAAGAAAAAACATCAGATGTCTTCATGTAGACATTTGTACAATTTTCCATTCAAGCAATTTTTTTTTTGATACTATTTATATCCAAGAATTGGCTAACATAGCTGGCATATACGTATGCCGGACTAGACACTTTGACGGCAAGCTTATGATCATTAAGCTGTACAGGGTGCCTAGCCAAGGTGACAGTTGTTTGCGCTACGATAACGAAACGCTTTGTATCTCTATCACTTTCCCACATTAGTGCCATAGTGACAGTTGCGTGTCGTTCGCCACGGAGCGTAAACGATTAGCATGTTGGCTACGCACCCAGTACTGATGATTCGCATGAAACATCCTAGGCTCTCTTTTGTCAACATAGTTATTTGTAAAAAAATATGTAATTAGTGAACATTGGCATTTAAATAAATTCCGAGCGCCCCCATTATTGGGATTTGGTCCTAAAGATTGTTAACTAAATATTTGTATTTAAACACATATCATACAAAAAAAGGAAGCTGGCAAAGTGGAGAAGACTTAGTAGGAAAGCGGACCCTGGCACCAGGCCGGGAAAACGCTAGGTTGAAAAAGGAGATACATATCATACATAAACCCTCTATGATGCGTCCATAAACCGCAAATTACGACCAGCATAAAGATAAACTGTTTTTTAGAACAAATTTCATATCTGAAATAAATTTTATTATTGCATAGTTATGAAAATGATATGAAAAAAAAATCATTTCAGACTTTTTAAATCCATATTTTTGTTAGTTACACATGTAAAAAAAATGGTTAGTAAAATTATGAATATTAATAAATTAATAAAATTAAAATTAATCAACAAACATAATCCTATAATAATATTTTCCGGGTGATAAGACTCGACTGCGTGTGTTTTCTCACCCAAAACAATAAGATATGATTGTCCCATCTCTCAGCAATGGCTTTCAGGATGCTGAAATTTTGACGACAAACATGGCCTAGTGGGTAGTAACCCTGCCTATGAAGCCGATGGTTCCGGGTTCAAATCCTGGTAAGGGCATTTATTCGTGTGATAAGCATGGATATTTGTTCCTGAGTCATGGATGTTTTCTATGTATTTAAGTATTTATAAATATGTATACCTATATTATATATATCGTTGTACCCGCAACAAAAGCCTTATTGAGCTTACCGTGGGACTTACAAGGAAGGGTACCCAACTGTCCGGTTCCGATTTGTTTTATATTTATATATGTCATAGAGTAGTCTAAAATAGCGGACACGTATTTTTTTTTAGCTGCCCAAACTCAACCTATTGGCTAGTTTGAGTATAATATACTTTATTTTTTGCTGCTTTCAAACATAATATGTTTGAAAGCAGCAAAAAATAATGAGCACGTGTTTTGTTATATCGGCTAAAACTCATTTTTTCCTAAAAAAATCGACATTCGAAGTTTTATAAAATCTTATCGCTAAAGTTATACATAAAGACGGGTGTTTTTTTAGGAAAACTTGAGTTTAAGCAGATATAACAAAACACGTGTACATTATTTTTTCCTGTTCTCAAACATATACTCAAACAAGCCATTAACTAGCAAGTTGCTTGAGCATCGCTTTCTATAGGAGTTAGAAGATTTAGTAACTTTTTAGTACTTTGGAGGACAATTTCTCCCAATAGGTTGAGTTTGGGCAGCAAAAAAAAATACGTGTCCGTTATTTTAGACTGCTCTATAACATATATAAATATAAATCAAATCGGAACCGGACAGTTGGGAACCTTTCCTTGTTAGTCAATTTGTGTAATAGTGTCCTATAATATTTATTTATTTATTATTAATATCAGTCGAGATAACGTTTTATTCGGAATGAAAGTGTCAATTGCAAACAGTTTTGACAAATCTCGCATGTTGCTTGATATCATATACGATATGGCAGTTGGGGCCGACTCTAGTTTGTCTATGAAAAAAAAAACGGTGAAAATGAAAACATTTATCGCCATTTGGCGTTCAATTTATCTTTTGATTAGTTTTAATAAATTCATTTGTTTTGTTGTATATAAAGTAACTATAACACCATTTTCGTGTAAAATGAGCAATCAAGATATTTGGGAGACGCCATCCGATATCGGCAACAGAGCAACGATGCCGCAATGCCAGTCGTAGCATGCGGTTCCTGAACACATCATAGAGAGCTTATAATATGTATGTAAATAAGACTGTACACAATTAGGCATTAAATTAAAACACTCGTGTGATCCTATTATGAACTCTTTTTTAATACCTTTCATTATGTAGCAGTCACATAAACTATTATAGGCGCTACCTGTATTGTAAGCATTGGCTTCGTGATAAACCCATTTTCACTGTCTTCAATCGAGTAAGATCTGTCAAATCGAGATTGTGATATTATTCGCTATTTGTATTTTTTTCTTTATTTGTGCAATAAAGATTAAATAAATAAATTATTATGACTCACGTGACTTTTAACCTAAACTTGGACATAGAACCTATTTGTGTTGTACAGACAGACTGAACGCTGCTGCTGATGCGAATTTCATAATCGGCATAACTATTAAAGTAAAAATTCATAAGATATATCAAATTTTAATTTGAGATTTTCTTACCAAACAACTAAAATCATCGAGAACCTATTTACAAATTTTATAGGTTTATCATTTATTTATCAAAAACTATTCTTTTTTTTATAGAAATCAAAAATGCTGTCGCAAGCCGACGCACTTTGATGGCGACGTATTTATGTTTCTTTTTTTCTATTAGAAAATTTAGAAATGTCAGTAACAAGAATTATTATACAAGAGACTAAGCAGCATCAAAGAGAATTTGAAATAGATGTGGCTTGTCAAATTACACTTTTAGTTATATAACTTTGTAGCCACAGTAAATTTACAGCCATCTTTCGACACATGATTAAAACTTTTAGAATGCCATTTTACTTTGATCTAAGGATCTTCTTTCACTATTTTTGCATGCTAGTACAACCTGTTTAGTACAAATAGCAGAATAAGCAATCAATTGTCACTTACCACCTAAGACACTTTTGTACCTACTTATTCTTTGAAAATAAATACATACATACATACTAAAAGTTTTGATCGTGTGTCGAAAGATGGCAGTAAATTTACTGTGGCTACAAAGTTTACTTTGACAATCCACCTCAATTTCAAATTCTTTTTGGCAGCATATATAACTATTTTTTAAGCATTTATTTAATTCTTGTAAAAATATTATAAGATTCATTTTAGTTTAAAGTACGATCATTTATCATTGTCACGCATATCACTCTTATGTATGCGAGTATATAGTGAACGCTTACGTTAAGCCACGGGTTAGGAATCTACACTCACTTCTATGTATTGTATAAAATGTTACTATTAGCGATTTTCGCTAATAATAAAATTTAAGGCTAAGTGTAGTTTTTAAAGTAACTATTAGATGAATGTTGCACGGTTACGGATATTTTAGTGTTATTGTATATTTTTATAATAAAATTAAATACCATTTATTACTTTTTAAGTTCAATCTAATGCAGTTGTATAAAAACGTCAAAAATATGTACTATTAAAGAGCCGGCTCTAATAAGATCCATCGACTTTACAGTACAGTCAAGTGTAAAAATATGGGTGTACACATCTTACTCAAAAATATGTCCCATAGCATCTTATTCCAGTGTAATAAGAGCGTAGTACCATATTTATGAGACGATTCTCTCGATACATATTTTTGCAGCTGATTGTACGAAGACGAAAAATAGACTAATCCGAATTTCATTGTGCGAATAAATCGTTTACCGAGTTTTCCCGGTTATATGGGCATTTATAAAATTAAGAACAAATGTGTATAAAAGTATAAGAAATATAAGAATATTTCATATCCTCTGGTGACAACATTAAAATAAAAGATACCTAACAAATTTATTTTTGGTTAGAGTAAGACCAAGCTAAGTTGGCGGCGATTTTGATAGCCCAGAATGTGCAAGTGTTAAGTAAACGTCATAATTACACAGAAGTTATATATTATTATATCGTCATAAGGACACTTGCACTGTCTGGGCTGCCAACATATCTTGTTCTGACTCTAGTGGCGTTTTTGCACAGCTGCGTTTCATTAGGTAAAATATTTTGACGTCCATTTCTTACTTCTATTTATTACAGATAGATATTTAGTTTGAAACGAGGTTATATGAATTCCAGACTGAAATAATTTTCTACATAACTATGTTTATTTTCGTAAGTGTTGTTTCTTAATACCAGTATAAATATTTGTATATAATACTTTGATCGAAATATTTCTGCGTATATTTTTCTTCATCTTGCCTTTAAATGCAACCTAAATAAAGGAATGTTAAACAATGATGTTATGTAACTGTATATAGACAGGTTATACTCATACATAAGGCAACAAGACAAACACGAAATTATACTTCCATATTTATTTCTATACTGACGACGAAATCTGTTAATTTTCATTAATTTACGCATTCCATTTATCTTTGTCATACTCGTTGTTAAACATCAGCTTATCTTTTTCTCTTTCGGTGTGCGGGAGCTCGTTAGCATACGTACAACATTTCTAGCTTGCTTAAGCGCGATTAAGGCGGTTATCACACGTTACTGGATGCGATTCGCACGTCGCTCCGATGTGCCCACAGGAAGGATGGCTTTAATACATGCATAGCGTCGTCTCGCTCGAACATCGGAGAGACGTGCGAATAGCATCCCGTGTGATATCCGCCTAAAGGAAACTTGTACAATTTTGTCAAGGTAAGCGCTTCAATTTTGCAACGCGTTTAACCTATCTTGAGTTATAATATCATTAAAATTATAACTATTTTAATTTAAGAGACATTTATATTAAATTGTGGCTACAGTCCGCCAGAAGATCTGGAAATGGCACATTGTATTTGATTTGTTGTATATTTAGTTTAAAGGCACGTAAGTTTTACTCTAGATTGCGTTTTTGTAAGAAATACATATAAGTGAATGGTTGACCTTTTTGACCGCGAGTACTAATAAACGTACATAACGAATCGTTTACCTTGTTCAGCTCCGTATATGTCTTTCTCGGTCTAACTGTAACCCAAAGCTGCGTCCTTATCGGACTTACAACGAACTAGCTTCCACACAATCGAACTTATCTCGGACCGCACCATGGTCATGGTTCGGTACGTACGTTTATTAGTACCTTTAGGCCTGTACAAAAACTTCATACCCACAAGAAGTAAACTCCTAAACCTTGCCACTTAAGCCATTTGAAGCGCTCGGGTGTTTTGTTCGTAAATAAAACGCGTTAAACGCATGCGATCAATGGAATGTGTTTGGCGCGTCTGCGCCCCGAAAACACGTCATTGTTTTTTGCGGCAAACGCATGCGTTAAGCGTCGCGGCAAGCGCATTGTGATGTTTCCTACGTATAATATATGTATATAAAAACATATGGCAACTTTGATTTATGCGTACAACGCTGCGCCTGTAACGCGATTTAGGGTCTACCCACACCTATCAGCGCATTTCTATTCAAAGTTACCCCCAACTTACAATAAAGATTTCGGATTTTTTTATATTATTTCCACTCAGAACCACAATTTCACCGAGAATCTCTTTCGATCCTAATACGAGAAAAAAAGTTGTTAATTTTCCATTGGAACTTAGTTCGTTCCGTAAAGAAATTGTTGAAATTTGTTTTTTTTTTTCAAAAAATTATTGAAAATTGCCTTGACCATATTTCTTTATGCAACCCTATTTATACTCGTATATGTTCAGGAATATACTTTCTTTCATAAAATATAACCTCATCCGGTAGGCAGATCGGTGAAGGTCTTAAATTGTTGAATTGTGTTAAAAGTATGAACATCGGTACGATTTATGTTTAGGTCATTAGAATCAATTTTGAGTCATCTTGTTTTGTTCAAAAACCTAGCGTGTTTGGTATTCGATGAAAGGGCTTTTTGAGCTGATTCTAAAAATATAGCACATCAATACATGTCAGTCATGTTTTTTTAAATCATAATAAAAGTAATTTTCAAATCATACCAAATTAGGGCTTGTCCTTTCAACATTTTTTTGCAAATGTAATGTATCTCAAATTATACCTAATATCCTCATATCTAACCATAAGAAAGCAATTTTGAAAATATTTACATTTTCTTATGGGTAAATTTCACGAGACTGTGACGTCAGTTCCCAATTCTTTCGTGTGTTCTTACATTAATTAAGCAAATTTAAGTGTGCAAATATCTACCTGTTGTGCTACGCCAGACATGCAGACACTTAAATTTGCTTAATTAATGTAAGAACATACGAAAGAATTGGGAACTGACGTTACAGTCACGAGGAATTACCCTATTTATTATTTAAAGTATATTTTCCAAAAAAATGTAACGGTATTGTATCTGGAGGAGCCCAAACTTGGTATATTTTGATAAATATTTTTATTTTAATTTTTAAAAAGTGAGTGTAATAGAATGACGAGATATATTTACAATTGGCTTTAAAAAGCCCTTTCATTTGATACACACGATATGTTTCTGAAAAAACCGGTCCAGTGTGAGTCGGACTCGCACAGGAAGGGCTGCGTACCATTATCTATAAAAATGGTCACCCATCCAAGTACTGACCCCGCCCGACGTTGCTTAACGTCGGTGATTGGATGAGAATTGAGAACCTCGAGATTGGAAAGAAATATTTATTTTATTCTGTTTTTAGTATTTGTTTTTATAGCGGCAACAGAAATACATAATCTGTAGAAATTTCAACTGGCTAATAGTTAGCCAGTTGAAATTAGTTACAGTCTCAGTAATAGGGTCCGTTTGACCCTTTGGGTACGGAACCCTAAAAATTTTTTTTTTTCCATACAAAAAAGATGACGTCATAACTCCTCTTTTTTTGGTTGTACGGGTCATATTGATTCAAATGGCCTTTTAACACCATTTGTAGCATTTACTGAATTTCGGGCTGTACCGCTAGGACTAAAACACAAAAGCTGTCACTAGGACGCCACGTCACCGAAGTGTCAAAGTTCAAATTGAACTTTATGAATGTGCACGTAGGTCTATGTTGCTCTGTGGTCTGTGACGGATTAATTCGTCTTCGGCATTGGACCTACGGTGCGGATATATCCGTCATTAACGTCAAAAAGGTTAACGCAGCGTTTATCGCATATAAAACAACCGCGCGCTTTAGTTACTTTGACAGTCTAAGTACCTAATGGAGACTAGTCGATATTGACACAGTGGGCACAACACCTAGTGTAGATTTTAGAGTGAAGTTGAAAAGGTAAATAATATAAAGTGAATAACAATAGTAGATTACGCAACTAGGGCATAAAGCGATATTTTACCGTATTTGTTCAAGACTAAATAAAATCATACTCGAGCCGCTCACGGGCGCAGGGCGCGCCGGCAGAGCAGGCAGTTCGTATGGCAGATTTTGAACTTTATTGCTAAGATAATAAGGGTCGTAATAGATAATGTTACGTTATGCTCTAGAGCCTAATAAGCAATTTTATGCCGCTTACTCGCGACTTAAATGTCAATATTACGAGCATGAGAAGTGAAAAATACCTATGCAAATATCGTTACAATTTAGAAGAATTGATTGGCGGCGTTAAATTGATTGTTTTTTCAATGGGTAACACATCAAAATAGCTGTTAAAATACAGTGAAATCCTAATTCGGGCAGGTAGCATGCGTAGTTGCGTAACTTATTTTTAAGTACAAGAAAATAGTTCCTTATTATGTTTTTTAGGTTCCATGAAGTACCTATTGAAATATAAAAATTTAATAAAAAATAATGTCTGAATTACGTAATTAATTTTGTTGTATATTTTACTTTAAATACATACTTAGCTACTGTGTACTTAAATACCTATATTCGCTTTTATGAATCAATGTAGTAATCTATGATCTGCAAATGTGATAGATTTTATATCCGTAAATGCATTTGGTTACTGTTCCACTGCTTATGATTTAAGTGAGAATCAATTGTTATATCTATGAACTGGATTGTATTCTTGTATTATATTTATTTGGATAAAATAATGCTTTTTTGCTTACTCTAAACCCATTCCGTGTACCTATCCAGAATGAAGAAAATCCCGCAAAGGAAAACAAATTGCAAGCTAAGTTAATTAGCGCTAAGCCGCTCACCTACACCTACAGCCACATTACATACCTATTAATATTTCGGTTTCTTTTGAAGTACATTATTTATTATCCTAGAGCAAGCTGGACGCCAAAAAACTCTGCAAATTGTGTTAAAAGCATGAAAATCGGTACGATTGATCTTTAGGCCATTTGAATCAATTTGACCCGTAGAACCAAAAAAATTGAGAGAAGTTAAGACGTCATCGTCATTTTTTTTCTGTATCAGACAAAAAAAAATAGTTCTGAAACCTATCTCGTGTGTGGTATTAAATAAAAGGGCTTTTGACCCGATTCTAAAAATGATCAATCAATAAGATTAGTTTTAAGTATAAGTACTTATAGTATAAGAATAAATTGCTGTGCCCTTACAGGGTCTGTATTCAATGTAATATATGAGCAATAAAGATGTTATGAGTTTATGAGTTAAACATTTCTGTATTTTTTTTATTGTAAAAAAAAGATGGCGTCACTCACTTATTATTAATAAGTGTGAACCAATGCGTCACGAAACTTAAACTACCAACAAAAATAATATAAGTACTTAAAACAAAACAGCAACAATTATAAAATAAAATAAAAAAATAACATACAAATTATATTGTCATAATTCCTGTCCTTTTTTCCTTTTTTGGTTCTACGGGTCAAACTGATTCAAATGGCCTAAATATCAATCTTACCGATTTTCATACTTTTAGCACCAATTTGCAGCATTTTACTGAATTTCGGGGTGTACCGCTAGGACTATCTGTAGTTTCTTGTTTGTCAAGTAGGTGTACATATAAGGCATTATAAAAAAGGAACTGATCCTTGGCAAACAAGGTGGAAAAGACAGAAATACAACGACCTGTTGTGTACTGAAAGCCAGAAACGGTACTCCTAAGGGACCGTGCGCGTTCTCGGTTCTGCTACTCTGATGCCTGTAGAGGCGTATTTTAAAGATTTGGAGCCCTGGACCAGTTAGATTCGCCACCCCGTTAAGCGATATAGTAATAATAACCCCTATAATGGAACAGGCACAAGTAATGGGATGGTATAGACAAATCCTGTAAAACAAGTATTTACCATCAGTTTTTAAACGCCGACAACATTTTACTATAAACAAGAGCCAAAGAGCTGCTCAAGTTTAATTTTTCATTGATATTTGTTAGTTTGAAAATTAATGACGCCATACATCCCATGACTACTTTCTATGATCTGAGCCATGACTGAAGAAAAAAAAACATAGTTTTAATTGGTTAATAATATTGAAACCAATTGCAGTAGCTTATATTAAATACATAGAGGACACATTGGACATTCAACTTTGAAAGCAACGGTAGAAATTTTACAAATGTCGGTGAAATATCAGAAATACTCCAATTTTTCTCTTAATGTCCCATTATTGGTGCGGTTAACATAATCATATTAATAATCTTATACCTTTAAACGAGCAATTCTTGTATATATATATATATTTCTGTGATCTCGGAAACGGCTCTAACGATTTCGCTGAAATTTGGTATATGGTGGTTTTTGGGGGTATACAATCGATCTAGAATAGTTTTATGTTTGGAAAAACGCGTGTTTTCGAGTTTTCATGCGTTTTTCTTTCGACGCAGAATATGGTCGCTAATTTCGTGTTGCCGGCCACTGTCCGTCTGGTCCAGCGGACTGCTAAACGAGTGTTACGGGTTCGAGTCTCGCCCGGTGACTAAGTTTTTTTTTTTTATATGTTCAAGTTTATATATAATTTTTTTAATTTTTATTGTTTTAGACAAGTTTAATTTAGTAAAAAAAATGTAGTTAAGATTATCACCTATACATCACCATATTACAATAAATAGTTATAACCGAGCAAAGCTCGGTCGCCCAGGTACTGTATCTTATATGAGGAAAAAACCCTGGGGGCCTACCGCGAAAATAGCCCTGTTTTGCGCTTAGTATGATGCAAGTAATGGCTCCTCTACATGATGGCCCAGCGCAGGCCAGTCCAAGGGATGCATTTATGCGTTAGAGGGAGTAAGTGATATTGCTATCTCATTTCATCGCATAGCTGCGTCCCTTAGATTGGCCTACGCTGGGCCATCGTGGAGAGGAGCCCTAACAGTATAAGCGGCGCATAGCCCGAGACCAAAGAGGATTTGAAATAGAGGTGGTTTTTCAAACAAAACTTTGTGGCCACAGTAAATTTACTCCGGCCCGAACCTGAAATCATATCAGTCCCGATTTCGGGCCTGATAATCGTTTTTCAAGTAAGTATTGTTGACGATATGCTGATTTTCCGTGAAACGGAAAACGATTATCAGGCCCGAAATCGGGACTGATTTCGAGCCCGATATCGGGAAGTGTGGATTTAATTGGCGCTTTAAGAGCTAACTTGTGTAAGCGAAACACAGAGGGCCTACCGGGAAAACCGAAATTCGCAAATTGCGGGGATCTTTCCCTTTTAATTTGCGAACTACTGTGTTCGTGGTAGGCCCTCTGTTAATTTGATTTCTGAACGCACCCGTTTGTACTTGTCTGTGACAAATTATCCGCCATATTTGTCAAAGACAATACTTACGTCGTCTTGCCGGTCTTTTCCGTCTTGACGCGTCTGTTGTTTCAACGCGGAGAATTGGTAAATGATGGCAGCAAATAATTATTTTGGTTTTACTCACGGCGGAACACAGTACGGGTATGTATAATAGTATATTTAACAAGAATAAATTAGATAATTTGTGAAATTAAGCTTGGTTTGAGATCTATTTGAGATTGATGGGCGGCCTTGTGCTCGCTCATGTTTCCAATCAAATGGCGTCTCGTATGTATTGATCGTGGGGTTTTTCTAGGATACGTGAGTGTTCAGTTTTGTGAAGTTTTGATGATGTGATTTTAGTGCTGCGACTGCTGGAGCGGCTTACGGGGGTCAGACAGGGTATGCTGTAGCCCCGGCTGCGACCGCCGCGACGTACGGGACCCAGCGCGCTGCTGCTACAGGATACGACACAGCATATCAGGCAGCGGCCGCTACACAAGGTTAGTGCAATGTAATTTACTAAAATCATTAAAAACTCCGATTTGACCGACGTTGTTGTGATGTTTGTTTATTAAGTGCATGGTTTTAATTCTGAAGCCAATATTAAACAAACACAATGGAACTTTTGTCCGCCAGGTATAACCAATCAATACTGTAACTGCGGTATTTCACATGTGTTAAAGACCGGGCCGATTCGCACGGTTTGACGTTCGTGTATAATTTCGTGATTGAAATTTGAAATCGTCAATTGGCTCTGATAACGTTATGAAGTTATGATTCATTGTGGAATAACTAACAAATAATACCTTAAACTACCCACCTGTAGGTATGAAAAATCGTATCATACTCGATGCCGCTTTGCAGAACGAATTAGAGTAATTGTGGTTCTATTGTTGCTACTAAATGTAACTAAGTTGGATTATCGAATGATTTAATTAATCAGGTTTAGGAAACATTCATGTCTAGAAAATTTTTCGTCATAGGCTTTTTATTGTAATCTAGGTCAACCAAGACTTGGTAAAAAAATACTTATCAGGAATAATTTAGCAAAATGACAAAGGGTGACCAAGCACTTATTTCACCAACTTTACAAGTTACAACTGTCCCTTGTCAATGACCTAATCCTGTATATGTTGGGTCGGAATGTTGTCAGGGGTTGGCAACCTACAGCTTGCCAGCCACATACGTTTCATTAGGCGGGTCCACACAGAGCGAGCGAGCGAGCACGTACGTGCGAGGCAATTTCCTCACGCACAAACCGGCCACTGTAGACGTGCCTCGGCCGAGGCGGCGCATGTGTTTGCCTCGCGCGTATGCTCGCTCTGTGTGGACCCGGCTTTTGAAGGTACAATAGTGGCTCTTCAAGTGAAAATGAACACTTCATGTTGTCCCCTGAAACGATATTTGCGGCTATTTGAGCCTCCGAAAACTGGTTTTTTTTTGAGGTGAGCTCTTTTTCTCAAATGTTTTCTGATCCCTGATCTAGGAACTATTTAAGGCAAAGGGTAGGGCAAGCTCTTTCCACAGACGAAGAAAAACACGCACAAAGTTTGTAACTTTGTGCGCGTTTTTCTTCGTTTGTGTTTGCGCTACAGTTATTATTTTTGGTAAATATGCTTATTTTTCTATTAGCTAGGTCTTGATGTATTATTTTTTTTAATTATTTATTTTTGTATTTTTATTTATTTCAATAAAGAAAAATTTCTACATCAAGTTCTGTGTATATCCAATATATACAAGCAAAAAATGAAATTAAATGCTATAGTGCCAAAACTAACGAATAAAACTTGCACAAGATTTGTACGGAGAATGCCTTGCCCTACCCTGCGCCTTAAAGTTAACTTGTATGTTTATTTAAAGAACTCTAATTGTTTTTACACGACTCAGCTTCTGAGTCTTTTCGGACCTAACTTAAGTTGTTAGGCGAGTAGTTTAAGCACAGCTCAAAAGAACTCTAGCCTCCAAATAAACACTTCATCAACAATTTTGTAGGGTTTTTCTAAAATTAATAGTATAGAACAAGTGTTATTGTATGATTTGTGATTGTAAATCATGAATTTAAAAAAAATGTGAGATCTGAAAAGGACTTGGGGTCTGTAACAAGTTGAAAGATGGCAGTAAATTAACTGTGGCTACAAAGTTTTCTTTGACGATCCGCTTCTATTTCAAATTCTCTTTGCTTAAACTAAGTGGTGGATAAAGTTTGCACCTTGAACCTAAACGATCAAAATATTTTCTGGTTGGTGTTCCCTGTGACTTTGATGTTTGTCATCATAATGAGGATTCCTAGACTAGTCTCTCATATGCCGAAAGATAATCCATGAGCATACTATTAAATATTCTCTTATTAATAAATAATTTTTCCAAAAAAAGTTAACTCTGAAACTGAGCCAAACCTGAAAAATATTAGTCTCTTAAATATGATCAGGTATGCACTGTTGAAATGCTTATGTTTCCTCAGGAGAATGTTCAATACAGGTGTTTTAATTTGAATTCAATTAACTTTGATGTATGACTAAATTCATTTAAGGGAACTAATAAAACATTTCATACAAAATAATTAAAGCTCTGTCACTTATTGTAAAATAGGCATTACAATTCCTTAACACATTCACTGCCAGACAAAAAATGGTGCACTACCCCAGAAACCGGTGGTCTTTAGCTGCGTACAAAACAACCCGCTCAGCAGGTTGTCCGGCGTCTGAACACAGTTCACGAGCGCCCACCAGGTGGGTTCCCGGCAGTGAATGTGTTAAGCTTACCGTGGGACTTGGTCAATTTGTGTAAGATGTTCCTTATAATATTTATTTATTTATAATTAACTTGACCAAGAACTTGAAAACTGTCATGCTAGCCAAAAACACGTGATTTAAAACAAATATCCGAAATTTTGCTTTTGATTACTTTGTCCAGCAATAGCAGCTGACCTAACCGTAGGCTATTCTAGTACTAATATATGATTCGTAATTGGTCTACAATAACACCTGGTATGGTCAGCAGCGGCTCACGCGCACGCTCACGCGGCCGCGGCGGCAGCGTCGGCCTACGACGCCAGCAAGAGCGCGTACTACCAGCAGGCCGCCGCCGCCTACCCCACCGCCGCGCCGCCGCAGCCCCAGCCCACCTACGATACCACGGCCGCCAAGCCAACCTATTCCACGCAGGCAACTTACGCACAGGTAAGACACTTCATTTATACATCAGAGACCAGTCAATTAAAGTAGCTAATTGATTAAGTTTACTGCTCCATTAATTAGTATGCACATTTTACAAGCGTCAGTGTGTAAGTACTGCTATGTGAAGCCTAAAAGCATTTCATGCCCCCTTTGGAGTCTCCCTACCGCCTTGCAGCCTGTGAAGTTGGTGATGACCTGCAATACAGTTGCTCTCATGTGGTGACTTCATTTTACGAGGATCAATAGTGAGCTAAATGTTACACCCTTGGTGACACCCTACATGACAACTATGGATAAAATACTAGCTAGATAATTTATTCTCCACAGCTGAAAGTAGAATTTTATTGTATGCTTGCATGTACCATTAGTCCTTATTTCAATATTTATTATTATTTAATTTTTGTTCATTTCATTTTATATCTGACTTGATTATTTTTGTGTTCACCAGAGGCAAAAAATGTTATGAAAGAAAGAATGTTTTAGTGCCTATGGTAAATACTAGCAAATACATCAGTTCAAATAAGGTTACCGTTTATTTGGTTATTTTTTGTTTTGCAACATTAATTATACGTAACGTGTGTGTGGCCATTTGGCATGGCCGCAGGGCGGAGCGCGCGGCACGGGCGCGGCGGGCGCCAAGCCCTACGGCTCCGTGTACTCGTCCTCCACGCCCGCCACCTCCTATCCCGCGCAGCCCTACACGCAGCCCGCCGCGCAAACCCCTAAACGTAAGTGCTACTACGACTTGCTACGACTATTATATTACCTACGTGACATGGACTGAAACAACCAACGGGTACCATATCTGTACTAAATGTAAAGCCAAGAGAGTTGCCAAGGTATACTAAGATCTAACTGAAAATATAATGAATGGGCAAACTCATTTGTACCAGTATTATTAAGTTGTTTTGCTTATGAACATTAGAGTGATTAGTTTCTTAGCAGATATATAGCTCATTTGGTAATGATAGTTATTAAATTCGTGGTATATTTTCAAATTACAACATTAAATTTATTGTCTGATCCGATCCAATATTTATTAAATATTTGTTACATATTATTATATATTATTAGAACACCTGTGCTACTCTTGTTATTCAAATCATTATAGTTATATGATATTTATAGAGTACATACAATATTGTAACAACCACAATGCACACCATCATAGTCAGACATAACATGGAATATTTGGTTTGCTCCATTATTTTGTATTTGTTATTTAGCCGTTTAGTTTCAACCTTTAACCCTACATTTTTCCTGTTCATAATTAATATTTTGTAGATAATTATTTTACAATCAATTTCATTAGTTTAATTTAGTCCTTTATTTCTAATAATATTCCTTCTGCCATGGTGAACTCAAGGTGCCATTCTGTTCAAATATGTGGCAATCTACTAACTAACCATATTCTTAAAAAAAGCTCTTTTTAATAATTCCTTTTCATAGTTCATTAATTTGTTTCCCTAAACATCCCTTGAGTCCATGGTAGACGCTAGCACGGCATGGCTTGACCCGTCAGTGACTATGTGTGCATTGCGGTTGTTGTAGAGACGGCTAACAGGGGCACCTCTGCTTATGATACAGCTCTCTACAACGCTGCTACCATGTACGTGGCCCAGCAGAACAAGACCGGAGGCGGCGGGTGAGTACAAAATAGACAATTTTATTAATATCCAATAGCCAGGTTAAAACTGAGTGAGCCACCTTGCTTAGTTTATTTTCCATGCTTGAAATAGACCGCATAGACTGTGGCCTTCCCAGTCGCAGTGCAGTAGCCTATGGTGCAGTTGATTGTACCTGGGTAGCTTTTTTGAATGAACTTCTCGCTGCAAGTATTCAAGGCGATTTCGGCAAGGCAGCTCACTCTGGCTTAAACACTGGACTCTTCAGTTATAGTAAAGCTTATATTTACAGTAATACCCCGCTTTGCGCGAGAGATGCGTTCCAGCGAAAATCGCGTAAAGCGAATTTCGCGTATATCGGGGCCTTTTAATAAAGTACCAAATTTAGAATAAAACCGCTTTTATTAGAAAATTGTTTACGTTTCACTCAGGAAATTACAATCAAACCGCTAGTTAAAAGAAATTTTAACATTTTACATTTAAAAAAAAAACATAAAGTGCTATTTTTTAATAAAATAACAGTCTATTGATTTCTGAGTGGCTTTTTACTTCCATCAAAATTTCTTCATAACATGCAACACTGTTTTTTATTGTTTGACGTATTGATGAAATACGACCCACATCACGATCCATACTTGAATATATTTTTTACAACGCTTCCTGGATAGCACTTGATGACAGAACTGGATCTTCGACCTTGATCCATGGGCTGCAAGAGTGATGTAATATTTACCCGGTGTAATATATACCTACCGGTACATCAATTGAACTTCTAAATCTCGCGGAGAATCCAAAGTTAGTGGATGTCCAGGAGCGTTATCCAGGAGCAACAGGACTTTCCGTGGAAGTCCATTTCTGACGCAGTAATCTTTGACTTCTGGGCAGAAACATGTTTTCAACCAGTCTGTGAAAAACTTCTCTGGCCTACCCCACGCCTTTCGATTTGATCTCCAAAATACTGGTAGAGTGCTCTTATTCGTGCCTCTCATTGACCAGCAACGGTTTTAGCTTGAAATCCCCAGTAGCATTACCTCCTAGAAGAAGAGTAAGCCGAATGCCCAATAACGTAATAATATTTATAGTTAGAAGGTAGATTACCATCCAAGCTGGCGCGATGTGCCGCGGCCAAGTAAATAACCAATCAGATACTATCACTTCAGTGACCAATAGTGCACTCGCGTAAAGCTGAGCAATTTAGCGCGAAAATTTAAAAACTGCGTTATAGCGAATCCGCGTTATCCGGGGTCGCGTATAGCGGGGTATTACTGTATAAACAAGTGTTAATTTTAATCAGTGAAAACAGTACTTATGTACCTAGTGGTGTACACCGCAGTGTTTTAATATTTCCGAAATTTAAGAAAACAAAAAACAAAGGAAAGAATTTTTTTTGTATTATATTGGTAATAAGAATTAACTTTTGCATGTCTAAAGCAATATTATCTTTTACTTCTTTTTTTATTTATATGTTAAAAAAAGTTACCTAGTTATTGATGAATAATTGACTCATTATTTCGAAAATACTGAATGTTACAAGATAGCAACTAACTCTAAATATCTACATGTTGGCTCAGTGGTTGGAAGAACTACAACAAGAGTGGAGTAGGCGCGGGTCAAACGCGGCGCCCAAAGCCGCCCCCGAAGGCGCAGCAGCTGCACTACTGTGATGTCTGCCGTATCTCGTGCGCTGGACCTCAGGTATTTTATTCAGTCAATTAAGTGTAGAATGATTATTTCCCTCGATTGCAACAAAACCAGACGTTGACACAAATATTTTGGAACAGTAAATACTTTCGATGGGACCGTAACTACCGGTGTTCGATCGTATGCGGTGTAGTCTTTCCATACCCTGGCCTTTTATTTTATTTATTTGGCTCACAAAACAAGTTACAGACAATAGTGGAAATTACAGTATTAACATACAGTTCAGATTTAGACTATAACTAAACATGTGTGCACAGGAGGATAATAATTACAATTTATCGCTAGAGAGGTTAGATGTCATTACGTATTGTTCGAAGTGAGCACCGCACAGAAATATTTAGTGGAGTAGGGTAGGAAGTAGGATTGATGAAGCATCGATATGAGCCGTTGTGGGTGTGGGTACAGACGTACAAGGAGCACCTGGAGGGGCAGAAGCACAAGAAGAAGGAGGCGGCCGTGAAGCTGGCGGCGGCGGGCGCGGCGGCGGCGGGGCGCGCGGCGGGCGGCTCGGCGCTGCGCTGCGAGCTGTGCGACGTCACGTGCACCGGCGCCGACGCCTACGCGGCGCACGTGCGCGGCATCAAGCACCAGAAGGTCGTCAAGCTGCACACCATGCTCGGCAAGCCCATCCCCTCCACCGAGCCCACCAAGCTGGGCGGAGGTTGGTTACCTTACCATACCATAACACATCACCCACATACTAAACTCTACTCACTGTTCGCTACAACATTATTTACTTAAATTAACATAATATTCGATGGTAACACTTATGTTTCGTTAAAAGGATTTTGATGACATAATTGGCCTGTCTCGGTATCTGGGTGATATATAGGGTTTGCAATATCCGTCCGATTTTATTATTCGGATAATTCGAACCAACAGCTATAAATTGTACAATAGTTATATATATAGATAACAAAGAGCCAATTATAGGTTCCCACCGGTAGCAACAGGTTAACAGATATTTGGTGGTTAGCACTAGATTTTTTTTTTTTTACAACGTGTTACCACTAATATTTTTAAATATTAATACTTATATTTATATTAAAACATAGTTAAAAACGTTATTACTGTGTTATCTAAATTATCCGTTTATTCGGATATTCTGAGGTGTATTATTCGAATATTTTCGGATATTATTATTAGCGGATATTCGGATAAGTTGAATATCTGAATATTCGTATTGCAAACCCTAGTGACATACAGTAGTGAACCTCATTCGCTTGCCATATTACACGCATTTATCCATTCAGAGAAATGATATTGAGAATTGGTTTGTGACACAGTGACCGTTTGTTCCACTTATGTTTCCGTTTTTATGAATCAATTAGCCACTGACTTACAACCCCATATTGTGAAAATGTAATTTTGGCGATTCTATTTTTTTGGAGCACTAATATGTATAAGTAAAAGATTAAGAAGTTTATGATTTTATCAGATGTCTGCTTTAAATGTGTTTTTTTTTTACAAGCTTTTATTTACTTTCACCTGACCGTTGTCTGTTTGTAATCAAATCTTGCAAGTTAAATTTGACCCACTTCCCGGTTTCCGATGAAGCTGAAAATTTGCATACATATGTATGTCAGGTGACAATGCAATATTATGGTACCATCGAGATGATCTGATGACGGAGACAGGAGGTGGCCATAGGAACTCTGTGATAAACCAACGTAACCTAATTGTGTTTGGGGTTTTTAGAATTGTCTCGATGAGTATTAGTTACTTGTGGAAAGAAAAGTACAGTCAGCGAAAAGCTTGTACCAAAAATGAAATTTTTGCCAAAAACTTATTTTAATTATAGTCTCCCGATAAATTGCATACACATGCTTTACCGTCGTTTGGTTGTCTCTTATATTACAGCTTTTTCAAAACCATAAATATTCTTATTGCATTTGATTAAGAAGTTTATGATTTTATCAGATGTCTGCTTTAAATGTGTTTTTTTTTTACAAGCTTTTATTTACTTTCACCTGACCGTTGTCTGTTTGTAATCAAATCTTGCAAGTTAAATTTGACCCACTTCCTGGTTTCCGATGAAGCTGAAAATTTGCATACATATGTATGTCAGGTGACAATGCAATATTATGGTACCATCGAGATGATCTGATGACGGAGACAGGAGGTGGCCATAGGAACTCTGTGATAAACCAACGTAACCTAATTGTGTTTGGGGTTTTTAGAATTGTCTCGATGAGTATTAGTTACTTGTGGAAAGAAAAGTACAGTCAGCGAAAAGCTTGTACCAAAAATGAAATTTTTGCCAAAAACTTATTTTAATTATAGTCTCCCGATAAATTGCATACACATGCTTTACCGTCGTTTGGTTGTCTCTTATATTACAGCTTTTTCAAAACCATAAATATTCTTATTGCATTTTGCAGCATATTTTTAATTATGGCGTCCGTAAATTGTAAATGAAATTCAGATATGATCTCCAGAGAATACATGGTCTGATGGAGAACATATTTGTCTGTCTTGCATCTGTGCTAAATCCTCTCGATGCCACAATGTCATATCTGTATCCACGCACGAACAGTCGGCAGTTAGATTGATTTTCTAGTCAAATTTTCTCTTACAATGCTAAAAACAAAACGTTAACGATCGACACTCGGTACAGATATGGAGTGTGAGTTATTATGGGCCTTTTTTATACCGTAAACGTCTATTCGGCACCACTATGATCAAATTGAAATACCATCTAATCAAAATTAAATTTCTTTAAACTGTAGAAAAGGCCCAACATGTATATGTTACCCCTATTTATTGTTAACAACTGGCCAAGTAAAGTACTTTAGAGAACGTCAGTCGCTCGCTCCCGAATCGGGGCCGTCGAGTCGACGCCGAGCGCTCGCTCTCTAAGAGAAAATTTGACATTTCCGATCTATCAGCCAAAAAGACGGTCGCCGGAACGCCCAAGATCGCGTTCGTGGCTTCCGGAGGACTTAGCACGGTGGCCGGCACCAATCCGCAAAAATCCATCCAAGGAGACAAAGACAAGGACTCGGACAAGGACGACGACGGCGCGGACGAGCCGGAGGTGCAGCCCGTGGGGCAGGACTACATCGAGGAGCTGCGCGGCGACGACGGCAAGGCGTTGTCCTTCAACTGCAAGCTGTGCGACTGCAAGTTCAACGACCCCAACGCCAAGGAGATGCACATGAAGGGTCGCCGCCATCGTCTGCAGTACAAGAAAAAGGTATGTGTTTGCAGAGTTTGGTGACCACGTTCACATAGCTACACAATCCAAATATTAGGCCTCTCGTCATTGTACGATCATTTCAATGTTGCCATGTATAAAGGTTTAGGCTTGTTAAACAGAATCAATTCACGGTCAGTTGTTAAAAATGTATTCCATCCAGTGATTACTTAGTAAAAGGTTTGAGATGCTTGTCGAGCCTGGTCGCTCCTCGGAGTTGCCAAGAGATCCGAGCGTCGGATGATTATGAAAGCATAATGAGGGTGGTCATGTAGTTTGTTATGACATACTGTTTATTATAACATATTATAAAGTAGGTGTTAACTTAGATCACCAACTCTGGTTTCGTTTATCATAGGTACTTCACATACGAACCATGTGTTTATATGTTTATTATTTGCAGGTGCAACCCGACCTGGAGGTGAAGGTGAAGCCGTCCATGCACCAGCGCAAGCTGGCCGAGGCCAAGGCTCAACGCATGCTGGTCCGCGACGAGCTGTGGGCGCGCCGTCGCATGCACGACGTAAGTACTGCCAGTGTCAATGCAACAGGTTCTCACTACTGAATCTGCTCGAGCCGGTAGCGTCTTGAGAAGCGGAGCCACTCGGATATATTCGGCCGCGCATACGTTTTTGTTAAGATGCTATTTGAATTCATTGGAACAGTTTCGAAGCCCTCAAGTGCCTCCAGCCGATATCGGATCGGATAACGTGCCGACTAATAGAACGAAGTGCGTTCAATGTAGGACCTAGGGGTTGGTGTCGAGTTGTGTAACCCAAACAGAGGCTCTTATTATATGATGAGACAGACAAACGTGTTAATATGATAGTTTAAAAACTGAAGATTAACCTTTAAGACTCCTCCAAAACTGGCACATGATAATAATATGACAGATTCTGGTCTGTGTCTGGTGCTATGCAACTTGTTTCAATATAGTGTGATCTATCGTCATAACATTAAAATTTACGCAAATGCGTAATTAATCAGTGTTTTTGATGCTGGCCAAAATTCAATGACACTTCCAACAATATCCCTTCTATGTATCTTTTATGTGTGCTAAGTTTTACGGAGCATAGAAGTGTTTAGTCCCCAGTTTTACAAAGATTCCTTATTTAATTTAGAAATAAAAACTAATAGTGAATTTATAAATGTGATCTCATTTATCATAATAGATCCGAGCTTTAGTGGGGCGGGTTAGAGAGTCACCACACTTATCGACGTGAAATCGGCTCGACCATGTCATCTAATTTAAATCCTACCAATGCCTTCTAAAAATATTAGTATTAAATGAAGTGAATTGTAACCATTGCCGCCGCGATGAGAAAGTTGCCGATCGGCACGTTGGGTTTGGAAGTGTGGTGATTCCGTCAGTGCGCCACTCGGACTTTCGTTCCCGGCCGCTCACCCGTTGTTGTTATGCGCAGGGCATGGAGGAAGACGAGCGCGCGTACTGGGAGGGCGGCATGGAGCCGTGGTGGCCGCGCGGCCCCGTGCCGCCGCCGCTGCACCACCACCACCCGGTACTGAAACCATTTCATTTCACTTCACCACCTTACTTTTCTCTTTGTGGTGCTGGTGAAGTAACTGAATTGCTGAGGCTAGATTCACATTCTGTAATTCGAGCGGAGCGTCATTCAAAGCTGTCCATGCTAACTTTACACCAACAAAGTGTGAAAGGCATATCGTCACCTTAGTTCACAATCGTACTAATTACGCGGAAAATTTAGTCGTAATATATACATTTTGTTTGCGCACTATGGTACTAATCTAGAGTGACGATATATGCAAAGAAATTTGACTTTCAGACTTCGTCGGTTACCAAGTTGCAGAGTTACTTCGAACTGACTTTCACTCACGATTTCTATAGATATGTAGTTCACAACTTCAATGAATAGTGTAGAAGTCCCGCGAGGCGTAGGTGAAAACACGAGATTCCATAACCTTTAGAGCCACAGCTCTCTTAGTTAATTTTGGAGTGACCAGCATCTACGTTATTTTCGTCTGGCAGGGCATGGGCATGGGCTACGGCTCGGTGGGGCGGCGGCCGGAGACGTCGGACGACCGGCACGTGGTGGCCAAGCACGCGGAGATCTACCCCGGCGAGCAGCAGCTGGCCGACACGCAGCGCCTCGTGTCGCACACCGAGCGCGCGCTCAAGTCGCTCTCCGACGCGCTCGCCGACCAGGCCAAGCCTAAGGTGACGACAAAACTACTCACTATTACACATCCTGAACTTCACCAAACACTTGTCAGGTACAGGTGCTCCGCGATTAAACACCGAGGACCTCTAGTCTGAATGCGAAGGGGCACCATGAGGGAATCCATATCCAGCAATGAAAAAATTGCAACCAATTCAGAAAGGTTTCTTTGGTATAGTATAGTAGCAAAATACACATAGCCCATGGAATTGGTACATTTTACCTAACATCAATGAGGTAGTTCTGTTTTTTTTTAATATGTTGGTAGTGATGAAATGGTAATAACAAAACCAAGTTTTCGACCTCGAAAGCCCTTGAGATCATTGTAAAGTACATGGAAATCCTTTAAATATTAGGATTTTTTTCAGTTTTTGTAAAGGTTGTACCAGCAGTTGTGGTAGCAGGAAAGCAGGACTCAAATGCACAGCTGTTTGCAACTACAGCAATGGTCAATCCTGCGAGAATATACGGGACCGGAGATGTGTGCCAACATTGAAAAACCATTCATTGATAATCCACCATCAAATGACAATTTCGACCGGCCTGATCAGGTTGACAAAGAAATGCTACCACGCATACTGCTGGCCCCAAAAAGAGTGCTGTGGATTCAGAGGACCAGCCTGATTCATCAACGATATACAAGAGATACGAGTTATAACAATTTCCCTCACTGTTCTGTATATTACACACACAATGATCCGAAGGGCTTTCGAGGTCGAAAACTTGGATTTGTAATTACTATTTCATCACTACCAATATAAATAAAACAGAACTACCTCATTTTATTTAAGGCAACACTTCTTTTTTGGTATGATTTCCATCTCCGAAAGCTGCTCTTACAAATGTGACTTATTTATAAACCAACTTTTTTTCAAAATCATTATTTTAACAGGCTGGTGCTGCCAAAGCGGCTGTCAAGACTGAGGATAAGAAAGATGAGAATAAAGATGGCAAGGAAGACGGCCGCGACAACCAACTGTAAGCAAACACCTTTTTACGATAGATGATTCAGAGTGATTTTATTCCGTCCGACTTGACAGCCAGACTCTTGACTTAACTATTTAGTTACTTGTTACATAAGGTTATTTTTTTTTTCGTATGGAAGACTCCTGCTGTTACTTGTACCGGTTCATACTTACTTTATTCATTGTTTGTTTTGTTTTTAAATAGGCACAGATTTCATGTAATATCTAGTTCCTCATTTCCTTCATAGTTGAGTATGCTTCTTTTTATTTATTTTTTGTTGCACTATTGGCACAGTAAACAAAGTCGCAACTTCAAAATGCGGCCAATTAAACTAGAAGATATAAAGATGGAGATAGATCAAATGGGAGATGATGGTATTGAAAGGAACAACAAGTGAGTTACATGTAGAGTGGGAAAAGTACATTGATATGCATATGTATTGTAGTTGTAGAGTAGTTTAGTAGAATGTAGTTGAAGCTTGACCAGCAATATATGATCACGCGCCATATTGCGGAATTTCATTGGAACTAAATTTTTCATACTAAACCGAACTGTCACCCTTATATATGAGAATAACAGCGCCATCTTGAAAATGATCATATATATCTGATCTGGCTGTAGTGTCGCCGAAAATAAATTGTAGTTGAAATGATTATTTACAGATTTATTTATTAATTACACGTCAAGATTAGGTACATTAAGTTGAATTACATTAGAGTTGCCTGGGGCATCGTCCCCAGAACGCTTGCTGCATTTCCCTGTTGAATTGCCAGACTTAGCCGCTGAGCGAAGTATTCCCCCGGACGAAGGTCGCCGGACACCCACACAAGTTTGTGAGAAATTTCTTTAACGACTTGTTTGGTGTCCGATGACCACGGCCCAAAGGTTTCAACTGCAAGTGCCGCAAATATGTAATTGTTTTTTAAAAATGCATATTTGCGGCACTTGTTAAGTTGGGCGTCTTCTGCAGCCGTCCCCGGTTTTCGGGACGAGCCCTGGACGTGGGACGGAGCCAATGTATCCACGCAGGTCACATCCCATGCCAAGGGCCGCCCCAAAAACCAAGGTACAAGCGAGCATCCATCGGGTCTTTTCCCGTCCGCCGCTGACAAGCCAACTGGTTCGAGGGTTGCCGGTATATTGACTGTGCCGAGAGCTCTGCGGATCAAATCATTGAGCGCCGCGTGCCTGAAATTTCGGCCCGCACTTGACTGACAATATAGTCCATGGCGTCCGAGGGCTTCTACTGGGCCTCCGCAGCGGCAGCAGGGGTGCGGTTCGCAGATCTTTAGCCCGAGCCTGAGGCATACGGCTACACGCAGTGCGGCCGGGTCTAAAAGAGATCCTATGTTCCGCGACGGCAAAGCGTGTAACCAGTGCCCTGACTCTGGCTCAGATACAGCCAATAATCGGGCGCGCTCGCTGGGGTTACAACTGTCGTTCAAAAGTGTTGTGTGGATCGATTTTATATTTACAGAGTCCCAGGCAGCTTGGCTAGTTTTTTCTGTAGGTGGGCTCTCGCCGGGAAATCTGGCTCCCCATGTAGACTCTGCCTCTGCTAAGCCCACCACTACCACATCAGTGGGATTGATGACATTAAGAATATCACTGATGAGGCTGACGGTGCTATGGACAGATGAGAGAAAAGCAGGGAGAGCCAGGTCCCCCGTGGAGCGGATGCCTAGCCCGCCATATTTGATAGGCAGAGTAGCCTGGGACCAGGTTTGGGGATTTAATGAGATGTTTAAAATTTTGCAGATTGAATTTTTTAGAGTGTTGTCAATACAGGACGTCAAACGGGGAAATTTCCATATAGGGCAGCAACGTAGAATATACAAGAATTTGGGTGAGAACAGGCACAAGCGTAGGATGTAGAGGGCTATATGGGAGTTAATTTTAAAAAGTAAGTCCGAACAATCATGGAAATTGTCTAATTTGGAATTTATGGCTGGAGGGATGCCATCCTCGTATATGGGTGCGCCAAGTAGGGTCAGGGATTCACGGGTTTGAAGGGTGAAATTGGGCGTAACATGCTCAAAACTTGTAATAATGTCGGCCTGAGCACTGGCAGACAGCTTTTCTGAAACAAAAACCTCACACTTATTGAAGTTGAGTATGAGGCCTATCTCAGAAAAACGCTTAATAACTGTGTTTAAGTCGCTTAGAACTGAAGATGCCATCCCTCCTAGGGTCCCATCGTCCAAATACCAAATATTTAGTTGAGAAGTTAACTGGGAAATTATGGGGTGGATAGCGAGGCTAAACAAAACGGGCCCTAAGGGATCTCCCTGCTGGCATCCAACGCTTGAGGTGATTTCTTTTTCGCCAAACATTAATTTAGATGGAGTGCCATAACATTGCGTTAGGTATTCAAGGATCTCCGGAATTTCGTTTTTAATTTCCTGTAGAAGTGTACTTCGGTCAATAGAGTTAAAAGCGTTTCTAACGTCAAGTTTAACTAAGACTTCGAAATTTGAATTGGTCAAAAATGAACGTGTGGCGTGTACAGCGGCTTCGCACCCGCCTCTGACACCAAATCCAAGCTGTTTTGGTTTAAACTTGTAGAGGCGAGCCGTCGTATTGAGCTTCCCACCGCAAGAATATAGAATAAAAAACATTTAATTTGTCGGGCAGGGTTTGGAATATACCGATAAATACCGGATTATTTCGGTTTCGCTCCGAACTTGAGAACGCAAACGTTTACGTCATTATCATATTACCTAACCACGCTAGTAAGCAAGAAACAAGCAAGCAAGCGAGAAGCAGGGAAGTGGGTGGCTATTGTTAATAAATAGTTAGTTAAATGAAATCGGCCAAGAGCATGTCGAGCCATACTTAGTGTAGGGTTCCGTAGTTATGATTCTTTCAGAATAGGATAAATGGGGGCTATTATTAAGTATTATATAAATTACGTGGGTAATACTGAAAGTTTCTGGAATAAGCCATTTAGAGGTCACGCAATCTTCTCTCGTGTCGAGGTTCTCCTAAACAGTGGATGCCCAGAAAGCAGCGGTACTGACAGACCGGACCGTGGTATCTCTCAGGTCAGATTCAGAGCACGAGTGCGGGCACGCGGTGCATCCAGCAGGTGCGCCATGGTTTGGAGTGCAGAGTCGCAAGCACATTGGATAGAGTGGCCACGAAGCAGTCCCCATTCGACCATGCTCTGTTTATAACGGCCAACCTGAGACCTAAGCCTGTTCATTGCTCACTTTGGCAGAGGCGGTGCCTACCACCAGACATATATGTACCAGTGTCGTAGCATTTACCTCCCGGCCACAAAGAACCATGGCCCATCTGGAAGGTCACGCAATAAAAATGTTTATTTGTTGAAAATATAACTTATTGTCTATTTTTAGATACAATTTGTTCCGTGATGATTTGTGATTATAGGAATGCAGTTTGAAAATTATGGCAGGGATTTTTTAAGATTCCAGGAACTTTCAGTATGACCTAAGTACAAGCATAAGGGAGTACCTTCGCGGCGCTTTGTACCTCTTTTTATTAACGAGAGAAGACTTCGCAATAACTCAAAAACGGCTGGGCCGATTATGTTCGCTATAGTTTTCATTGAAAGTAATTATTAAGCTTTTGTTTTCCGTTTATTTTTTTCATATTTTTTGGACTCAAACTAGAGGGGGATTTCCGGAATTATTCACTACACTAGCGGCCCGCCTTAAAGAGCACTTGTGCAGTGTAGTCCCATAAATAATCATAATGAAATTATAGTACCTAATTAATATAATACTACTTGTTCCTAATTAATGTATCTATCGTAAACAAGTCAATAATAGTTAAATAAGTAATTATTATTCATTATCCCCCTTATTCATAAACGTGTACTAAAGTTACGATGCCGCTAATAATCGTTTGTCCCTTACCCCGACGTATTGGTATGATGGAAAGGGACAAACTATTATTAGCGGCATCGTAACTTAAGTACACGTTTATGAATAAGGGGGTATAAGTTTATAGACAGCCTATGACTATTCGCCTACTTGTTGTATTTCATAATTAACGCGCGAAGCGGAGCGCTTTGGATTGCGCTCCTATGAAAAAATATTTAGTACATAGAATCAATAGGAAATTCTATAAGAGCAAAAGAGAAGTTATGCCACAGTTCCGCACGTGAAACAGAAGATGTTCTATGAAGAAAGACGTAAAATTGGAGCGGCGCGCCTAGCCCGTTTGACGAATACGCACGCACTCCGCACGCCATGTTGTCATTTGTTTGCAAACATACCTTTTACCTAAGTATTTTTTTCAAGTACGCGCGGGAATGCATTTTTTTTTTTTTTTTCATTCTGAATAATTAGACAAGAATTAAAAAAGTGAGTCACATAATTTGTTAGTGGTAAAGTGTTTAAAAATGAATGAATATAACGACGTTCACAAAATAATGTGAAAAAACTTTACAAAATCGACTCGAGTTAGATACAAAAGGACGACATTAAACTTCCGTAAAAATGTTTGGACCGAAACCGGTGTGTTAACAATTTATTTATATATATAATTTATTTACATAAAATAAAAAAACATTCATAGTCTCGAATCCATTTGTTAAATAAACTGCAACGTCTATCGGTCGTCAAGATATTTGCAAAACATTAGATTCCATTGCGCATACTTACCCAAAATCTATAAAAGAGTTCAATGATCGGGTGGACGAAAACCGATATCTATAGGTATTTTGCGACGGTTAATAAATTGGGTAGTTTTCGTTTTTTCTTTAATATAAGTAAACACCCGTAATATATAGTCACCAGCTGCTTCACTTTATCAAAAAATGGTTGTTGGAGACCCTTAATCGTTTTGAAAGACCTAGTCAAAGAAAGCCCACACCATTGGGTTAAAGCAAAGAATATAATTTATATATTAAAGAAACACATTTGGCATGGGACGTGCCCAAAAAAAAAATATTTTGTAGTTTTCATTTTACCGTTCTGTCGCCATGCATGATTTATGTATCCATGCCAAATTGCAGCTTCTTAGCACTAACGAATTAACGATCACAGAGCTAAGCCGCGGACGGACGTGGCGAAATTGTAAGGGTTCCTAGTTGACTACGGAACTTTAAAAAAGTTTTCCGAAAAATTTAACAAATATTCGAGCTTCGGAGTTGGGAAA
Organism: Cydia pomonella; assembly: GCF_033807575.1. NCBI lineage: Eukaryota > Metazoa > Arthropoda > Insecta > Lepidoptera > Tortricidae > Cydia > Cydia pomonella. The sequence continues at coordinate 11,951,126 of NC_084719.1, read as the reverse complement.
CTACTGTGGGCAACTTGTCACTTATTTTTAGGGTTCTGTAGTCAACCAGGAACCCTTATAGTTTCGCCATGTCCGTCTGTCTGTTAGTGCTAGAAAACTGAACTTTGGCATGGATATATAAATCAATAAAGCCGACAAAGTCGTAGAATAAAATATAATAAAAAATATTTTTTACCTCTACCTCTGGGCGTGAATTTTTTTTTGCTTCAACCCTACAGTTTGAAAGGTCTTTCAAAACTAATTGGGGTCTTCAACAAACATTTTTTGATAAAAAGAATATATTCGGAGATAATCGCTCCGAAAGAAAAAAAAAATGTGTCCCCCTCTAACTTTTGAACTCAAAAAAATATGAAAAAAATCGTGGAAGTAGAGCTTAATAAAGGCATTAAATGAAAACTATAGCGGACATGATCAGTTTAGCTGTTTTTGAGTTATCGCAAAAAGTTTCCCCTTCATAGTAAAAAGACGTAATATCCACAGTTCATCCCTTGGTTAATAATCTCCTATACTTTAAGCTCCAGTTTAGCTTATTATGACGGAAAAGTAACTACGGAACCCTACTCTGAGCATGGCCCGATATGCTCTTAGCCGATTTATTATACTTCATCCGAATACATTTTCAACCCAATTTTCAAAATAGTAGATTGTTAACCAAGGGAGGAAGTGGCTCACCGTGTTCTAGGGCCAAACTACCTCGACAGAAATAGTTCCTTTGATAGAGACCAGGACAAAATAAAATGTGGTTACGGTGTTCAGGTTCTCGTTCCTGGGCGAGGGCGAGGGCGGCGCCGGCGGCGCGGGCGCGGAGGGCGCGCGCGCGCTGAAGGGCGTGATGCGCGTCGGCCTGCTAGCCAAGGGGCTGCTGCTCAAGGGCGACCGCGACGTGCGCCTCGTCGTGCTGTGCCACGACCGCCCCACCGTCACGCTGCTCAAGCGCGTGGCGCACGACCTGCCCGCGCATCTCGCTAAGGTCAAGGTGAGCCGGCCGCCCGAGGGACCTTCCTTCCTCGTAGTCGTAGAGCGTCGTTCTCACGGGAGTGCGTTCGTGTGTTCTCAGGGCCCCGGCGACGAGCCCAAGTACAAGGTGGACCTGCTGCCGGCCGAGGGCGCCGTGCAGGTGTCGGACGGCACCGGCAGCGTGCTGGTGTCGCTCACGTCGGCCGTGATGCGCGAGCCCACAGGTGAGTCCCCCCAAGTCCCGCCGCGATCTTCGACTGCGCCAATTTCACACCCCTCCCCTAGCTATTCTACTCTCGATCCACTTGCGAATTTTATCTTAAAATACCATATCTCACTCGCCCATCTCCGGCAGTTGACGTTGACGATCCCGGCCGACCGCGCCCCTAGCCGGTTGAAATTGGTCGTCGAAATCGTCATACATTCGAGGACGAACTCTAAGAACAAACTATCTATGTGCTACATAATTTTTGTATTATATATGTATTTTTCTAAATTTTTGTTTGCACACGTTGATGATCATGATTTTTTAATGAAAAAAAAAGATAATTTGTTCAAAGTTTACCGCTCGGCTTGCCGAGCAATGTGTTGAGCTTATTTTTAGGTGTGAGTAGCATAAGAAGCGCCGAGAAGAAAAGGATTTTTGATCATCTCGTATGATATATCACGTGCGCAGTCTCCGCAGTGGTATATTTCTGTCTACTGAAACGGAGCAAACATTTTTAAATATAGTAATACTTTATTTTATACTAGTATATATTATCTTTATTTTTCTATTTCCATCTACCCACTGTTTTAGGGCACTCATAGTGTAAGCTATAATTTTACCAATTAATAATTTAGATAGTTATAGATTATTATTTTCTGAGTTTATTGGTTAATTGTTGAGTTGTGATATAATCTGTCCCCTGTCATGTTTAGTGTTTGTAGAGCGTTTGTGTCGGGCGGTGATCCGCTGTGGATCGCACCTCGAAAGACCAACGCGGTTGATGAAGGCGCAGTGTGTCATGTTTGCCCCGTTTTCGTCGATGTTCTGATGGTCAAACACCCTTTGTGTTGTTGTCGCTAGAGGGTGGCGACATAAAGCGAGACGACAAGGATGTGCTACCGCGGCAGAAGTGTTTGGACGCGTTGGCCGCCCTTCGGCACGCCAAGTGGTTCCAGGTACATTCGCCCACATTTACTGAACGTGTGCGCACTCCACTACCCTATTTATCCAATAAAGCTTTTCTTTTTCATTCTATTATAACTCGAATGCCGACTCGCTGTCGACTATGGCGCGTCACAACAAATGATGTTGCCCCCTAAGCACCGTTAAAATCATTTGTTATGCTATCACTTCTGTGGCCTATAAAATTTATTGGATTTTTTACCCATTATTGACCTCACTCAATCTATTAAAAAACTTAATGAAACCTATTTTGTGGCTCGCTTGGAGTGCGCACGTATTTTTATTTAGTCACATGTTTGTTTTGTTTTATTGTGATATGTAGTATTTTAATTTTACTCAAAAGTAACTCGATGGATTGTTTCGTCTCCCTTGAACATGTGGCTACAAGTGCTCGGTCAGTTAAGCTGCGTTTCCGTTGATATTGCACTGAGCCGAAAATGGGAGGTGATAGAAACAAAGAAACGCAGTTTGAGCTTTAGTTCGTTAGTTGTGCCACGTTTATTGCTCTGTTTGTGCATTTGAGCGAGCAATAAATAATGTGGTATGTGAACGCCGCTGACTTTTCTCTGTGCGTAGGCTAGGGCGGCGACTCTGCAATCGTGTGTGATCATCATCCGCATAATGCGCGACCTCTGCCGTCGCATTCCCAACTGGACGCCGCTTAATCCCTACGTAAGTGAATTATTCTTTAATACCTAGTCTTATTAAGGCAGTCCGGCCTAGGTCTGCTCTACTCCAAGAATAAGTTTGCAATGGGGTGTTTTTCTGGTCGCTATAATTTTGTCTGCTGCACTACACTCGCGTGCAAAAGTATTGCATCACTTTGCATTTTTTCAACTGCACCCAATATATTTGCAATCAAATCTCAACCTGGGCCCATGGCCGCCCGTACCCAATGCGGGGACCATGGGTCCATATTAGCTCAACCAAACAACAACGCCGGGTCTTCAATTCGTGCATCAGCATTGCTCTCTGCCTGATGATGATGCCAGACCCGGCATCGCATAAACAAACATAACTTTCGCATATGTCCTCGAATCCTCAGCCAGCAATGAGCTAGTTCCTTGGCTCGTAGTATTAACGATTATACGTGAATTGTGTCAGGCGATGGAATTGCTGGTGTCGGGGGTGATGCAGTCGGCGGGCGCGGCGCTGTCGCCGGGCGAGGCGCTGCGCCGCGTCATGGAGGCCGTGGCCGGCGGCCTGCTGCTCGAGCACGGCCCCGGCCTGCGCGACCCCTGCGAGAAGGAGCTCGTGGTGCGTTACTATACTATACTACAGTCGGCGGGCGCGGCGCTGTCGCCGGGCGAGGCGCTGCGCCGCGTCATGGAGGCCGTGGCCGGCGGCCTGCTGCTCGAGCACGGCCCCGGCCTGCGCGACCCCTGCGAGAAGGAGCTCGTGGTGCGTTACTATACTATACTACTATACTACAGTCGGCGGGCGCGGCGCTGTCGCCGGGCGAGGCGCTGCGCCGCGTCATGGAGGCCGTGGCCGGCGGCCTGCTGCTCGAGCACGGCCCCGGCCTGCGCGACCCCTGCGAGAAGGAGCTCGTGGTGCGTTACTATACTATACTACTATACTACAGTCGGCGGGCGCGGCGCTGTCGCCGGGCGAGGCGCTGCGCCGCGTCATGGAGGCCGTGGCCGGCGGCCTGCTGCTCGAGCACGGCCCCGGCCTGCGCGACCCCTGCGAGAAGGAGCTCGTGGTGCGTTACTATACTATACTACTATACTACAGTCGGCGGGCGCGGCGCTGTCGCCGGGCGAGGCGCTGCGCCGCGTCATGGAGGCCGTGGCCGGCGGCCTGCTGCTCGAGCACGGCCCCGGCCTGCGCGACCCCTGCGAGAAGGAGCTCGTGGTGCGTTACTATACTATACTACAGTCGGCGGGCGCGGCGCTGTCGCCGGGCGAGGCGCTGCGCCGCGTCATGGAGGCCGTGGCCGGCGGCCTGCTGCTCGAGCACGGCCCCGGCCTGCGCGACCCCTGCGAGAAGGAGCTCGTGGTGCGTTACTATACTATACTACTATACTACAGTCGGCGGGCGCGGCGCTGTCGCCGGGCGAGGCGCTGCGCCGCGTCATGGAGGCCGTGGCCGGCGGCCTGCTGCTCGAGCACGGCCCCGGCCTGCGCGACCCCTGCGAGAAGGAGCTCGTGGTGCGTTACTATACTATACTACAGTCGGCGGGCGCGGCGCTGTCGCCGGGCGAGGCGCTGCGCCGCGTCATGGAGGCCGTGGCCGGCGGCCTGCTGCTCGAGCACGGCCCCGGCCTGCGCGACCCCTGCGAGAAGGAGCTCGTGGTGCGTTACTATACTATACTACAGTCGGCGGGCGCGGCGCTGTCGCCGGGCGAGGCGCTGCGCCGCGTCATGGAGGCCGTGGCCGGCGGCCTGCTGCTCGAGCACGGCCCCGGCCTGCGCGACCCCTGCGAGAAGGAGCTCGTGGTGCGTTACTATACTATACTACAGTCGGCGGGCGCGGCGCTGGCGCCGGGCGAGGCGCTGCGCCGCGTCATGGAGGCCGTGGCCGGCGGCCTGCTGCTCGAGCACGGCCCCGGCCTGCGCGACCCCTGCGAGAAGGAGCTCGTGGTGCGTTACTATACTATACTACAGTCGGCGGGCGCGGCGCTGTCGCCGGGCGAGGCGCTGCGCCGCGTCATGGAGGCCGTGGCCGGCGGCCTGCTGCTCGAGCACGGCCCCGGCCTGCGCGACCCCTGCGAGAAGGAGCTCGTGGTGCGTTATGACTCCACTACCTAAACCTCCACCTTACCAAAGAGAATTAAGAAGACCAAGAGTGCTCACTCCATCAACGGTTTTGTTACCAAAAATACTATTATTTTCGTAGTCTACATCTAGCGTCAAGTAGCGGAACTCTCAATAGATGTTGCGACGAACGAAAAGCCTCAACCATTTTCAGGTAATATTATAACCAGCGTAACTGGAAGTCTACTTTCAACTCCTACGCTTACTCTGATTATAATATTAGCTGAAGATCGTTGAGCATTACACTATTTGTTCGCCGCGACATCTATTGTCCAGTGCAGTACTGCTAATTCTGCTACTCGATGCTAGATGACGACTACGAAAATAATAAGCGTTTTGGTACCAAAACTGATGTATGGAGTGAGCACTCTATGTACTTCTTATTTCTCTATGACCTTACCTACTTTCCTTACTTAACCATTTATTTACACAAAAATTGAGTCCATTCAAAGAAAGTTTTTAAAAGTCCTTCAATTCAAAACTAAGAAAACTACAGACTTATGTTATCGTGATAGACACTATTTTCTTCCCCTAGATTTGAGAAGTCACCGACTTAAATTTTAGTACCCCCAGAGCTTCTTCTACACACTACCGAACTTTGTCACTTCCACCGGCAAAAACCAACTATCGTCAAAATTCATACTTTGTCCGAGCTTCGAGGTCATAGAATGAACTGTGTCATAGCAACGATCAACTGGATTTACATCTAATGAAACCCGCAATAATTAAAGACCTCATGTCACCTAGTTTCTTTGCTTTCCTGCTTGCAGAAGATTAGCATAGATTTAATTTCATTTTTAATTTAAATAAGAAACGAATTACTTCTTTCTTTTCTCATAGCATGTTTTGGCGTTTGTAATGTCTTTAATTTTGTGCTAGCCTGTAATATAACCTACACCTACCTATCCTGTCTGTGGAAACCTGTAATTGGCTTCTCTGATACATACATTTACGTTAACACATTCACTGCCAGACAAAAAACGGCGCACTACCCCAGAAACCGGTGATCTATAGCTGCGTACAAAACAACCCGCCCAGCGGATTGTCCGGCATCTGAACAAAGTTCACGAGCGCCCACCAGGTGTACTTAAGCTGTTGGTTTTCCGAATAAAATAAAATAAATAATAAAAATACCGGGGTCATGCTTTTTTTAACCGTCGTTTACATGATGCATATAACTTGTGCGAGTCCCTGGTTATACGCATATTACATGGGTCGTATGCAAACTATGCGGGGAAATGTACTAATAAAATATGGGTACCTAATGATTATCCGAAAATGAATTCGCAGATTATCGATTCGCAGACAACGATTCGCCGAATATCGTTTCGCAGAGTGATTCATTTGTAGATGTAACTTTTGGTCGACTAACGTTACGCAGACTCTTGGTTCACATTAGGGAATGCAATAACCGGGCGTTTTTCATTACCGGTAATTTACCGACGCGAGGTCCCACTAACCGGTTAACCGGTAAATTACCGGTTATACGTTTATGAAATAAAAAACATTGATTTTGCATTATTATTGATTGTGTACTTATTTTCGTCAGTAACCTTTAAAAGTAATCAACAGCACTTTATAGAAACATCGACAAAACAAAATAATGAAAATAAACTATAAACATTAAACAAGATATATTTACCTACTAATCATATTGAATAAAAAATCAAACATGTATCATTTCAAAGCGAAATGAACTTGTACATACAATAAGCAACATTAAAATTTTTAATTCTTTAAAAATCGCAGTAATCAAAGGGTAACAAAAAAGTGACAGTCGTCATTTAAATGTCATACACGTTTGCATTTACACATCTATCAATATAATATTGTTATTAAAGTAACTAAAACCGTAATCAACATTCATTAAAATCTAGTAAATATAAGAAAAAAAAAAAATTTAACAGATTAGTTTCATATCATTTTAACACTAGTTACTTTAAAATTCCACTTTAAGAGGCCGTTATCGATTTTAGTCGCAAAAATGTCTAACTATAAAAAATAACAAGTACTGGTTTCTATTAGCACGTCTTGTTATCTTTCATTATATATTTTTTTTTAAACAGACTCACTTAATTAGTAATGATTTTTTTTCTGATGGACGTTTAGGTAAACGCGCGAAAAGCAGTGATTTTGTCGATCTTATTTGTAAATTTCGTTAAGTTTGGACTGCTAAAAATGGTAATTTTGTATTACACATATCCTGTACTTCAACTTTAATAAACTACATTTTTGTTACTATAAATTTGAAGTAGTGTAAATGAAAGTTAGACGAAATCAATTTTCTCCAGAAATTACTTCAAAACAAGTGACAATTTCTCTGAAAATTGACTTAATTTCAACGTAATTTTGATACTTAAACAATCTAAAACATTTGCTGAAACTGTTCTTATACATCATTTTGTATAATTTACTACCATAATTTATATGAATTTTTAAAAACTATCCCTTCTCGTCACCTATTACCGGGGACGCACGCTTGCGACCTCATTATTAAAAGGCAAGATGAAAAAAACGTGCTAATAGAAACCAATACTTGTTATTTAGATATTACGTAACAAAAGGTGTACAATTCCAACGACTAAATCTTTCAATTTAAAATTTTTGCTCTAAAATCGTTACCGGGCTCTTAAGATAGGAGTTGGAATCCAGAACATGTCATCATCAAATCATTCTGTTAATTATATATAAAATATAGAACGTTGCTTAGACATTCGTGAACGATATCTTGAACACAAGTAACCAGCGGTAGAAAATGTTCTTTCGCATTTCACACTTGTCTGACACTACAGACTAAAACAAAGGACACTGAACATAGTAAGGCGGATCAGGTAGGGGTGGCGAGAAGGGAAAGGGCGAGGGATTAGCGACCACTCATTTGTCACAAAACATTGCTTCCTAGTACCTACTCCGACGAGATCATAAGATGCAGAAAAGTAAGTATTTTAGGTGTCTCTTCGTAATCGTAAACCGTAGTAATTGTTTTTTTTTTGTAAGTACGAAGACATATATGGGCTAATTCAACAGGTTGTTACATTTTTATTTGCCTATACAACGTTCGGTAAATTCCCGGTTACGGCTGGAAATTACCGGTATTTTACCGACTGTAATATTGGTCAAATTACCCGGTTACCGGTTAACCGGTTAGCATTCCCTAGTTCACATACAGTTCAGTTCGCTTCTGTGTAAATTAGCAGAACTATTATAGGACGATTTTCATTTGGCAGAGTAATATTTTCGTTTAAGGAATGTTTAGTCGATTAACGTTTCACATTTTATACATCGTTATTTTCCAAATATTTCTTTTTACAAAAAAAAGGAAAACTACTTCAAAAAGGATGAAATAAAATATTATCCTTTTTTAAGTACCTATTGTATTGTATATGGGCGATTTTCCGTAACTCGACGACTGACGCATCTGACGCCTATTTTGCGTGACACTATGTATTAAGTACCTATATGCGTTAAGCACAGTTTAGGTTTGAATCAATTTTTTACTTAAATATGAACAAAAGCATCGGTATTGTACAAACAGCAACACTCTTAACTGTCCACCGGTTGACCTTATGCCTTTTGTAATAAGATCCACCGATGGACAGTTAACAGTATGGGCCATCGTACCTAATATGCAATATATGTTTTTAATATCTGGGAGACCCAGCCTTGCTCGGAAAATATATAACACTCAAAAATGCGTGTTTTCCCAGGGATACGACCTAACTAGAATCGATTTTTCGCCCCCCGAAAACCCCCATATAGCAAATTTCATCGAAATCGTTAGAGCCTATCCGAGATCCCTAAGATTTTATGGTCATTTGTGCTAGTGAAAATAAGTATATAATTAAATGTGTCAAAACCATATTTATCCGAGTCAAACTAAAAGTTGTTGTGTAGGCTTATCATGTCCTAGTCTAGCCATAAATAAGAGGGAAGTTTTGCTAATCAATAATGCCAAATGATTATTCGACCAATATTAGTTTCTCGGGTAATTGTGAGAGTTACTAAGTAAATATGCGTATCAATGTTCTGCGTATTGACTACTCGTGCAAACGACTATTATGCGTAATGACATTCTGCCAATCGTTACTCGGCCAAACAACCCGTCTGCGAATCGTTGTCGGCGAATCGAAAATCGGCGTATTTTTTGTCGGAAAATCAATATGGCTCCATAAAATATACATCGTGTGATTGTGTTTACAGGATGCTCTCGGAAATCTACCTGCGCAGAAGCGTGAGGACCTGACCGCTTCGGCGCAACAGTTCCTGAGACAGATCGCCTTTAGACAGATTTACAAGGTAAATAAAAGTAGAAATTTACTTTTTTTCCCGCCAATATGCTTCGGTTAGTTACATTAGTCTGATATAGTTGAACCACGGGGGTGATCCACAGATATAATATATACACTAACGCAAATGCATCTACTTAACATGTCCGAACCCCGACCAAGCGTCGAGGTTGCCGTCGTTACTGCGCGTCAGTTGTTGCAGCCGGACGGCCGCGAAAACTTAAAAAATGCCTCGTTGCGTGATAATTAACTGCAACAGCCCAAAAATTACGAGCACCCAAAGGCAAGGATACATTTCTTAAGTAATTAATAATTGAGTAAAGTAATGCGTAAATAAGTTTACGTATTCCAAGTTGTAATTCAAGAATATACCTAACAAGGAAAGGTACCCAGTCTGGTTCCGATTTGATTCATATTTATATATGTTATAGAGTAGTCTAAAATAACGGAACGGTCTGCTTAAACTAAAGTTTTCCTAAAAAAACACCCGTCTTTATGTGTAATTTTAACGATAAGATATTATAAAACTTCGAATGTCGATTTTTTTAGGAAAAAATGAGTTTCAGCAGATATAACAAAACACGTGTACATTATTTTTTCCTGTTCTCAAACATATACTCAAACAAGCCATTAACTAGCAAGTTGCTCGAGCATCACTTTCTATAGGAGTTAGAAGATTTAGTAACTTTTTAGTACTTAGGAGGACAATTTCTCCCAATAGGTTGAGTTTGGGCAGCTAAAAAAAATACGTGTCCGTTATTTTAGACTGCTCTATAACATATATAAATATAAATCAAATCGGAACCGGACAGTTGGGTACCTTTCCTTGTAAGTAAATTTAGAGTAACCTTACAAAATTATATTTATTTACAGTACATATGGTACTACTTTACCGCACTAGTGCGAAAATTAGCATATTACGTTACTGTGTCGAACATTTAAAGGGCCATATGTACTGTAAAACGTTGTACGATACATGTTCGAATAGGTAATTCGCAACTCGTGTCGATTTAAAACACTCCCTTCGGTCGTGTTTTAATTTATCGCCACTCGTTTCTAATTTCCTATTTTTCGCACTTGTAACGTAATGTACTATTACATATATTGTAATAGTGCTTATAAATTATATTGTATATAACAAAAAAAAATAACTTTTATTAAGGTTTTTAGTTTTGCAAAGAAAAGAGTAAAAGAAAAATGGATTGCAACCACGGGACGGAAATACTGGTTCCCGAATAAACACAACACATTTTTTGTTCCATACATTACATTTGAATATACCAGTTTCATTGAAGGGAAATAGTTGGTAAAAAGATCATTCGTCTGTTAGAAAATCTGTTAGAATGTAAAGAGAGGTATGGGCAATGTGAATGTCATCTCGCCTTGTGTAGTAGGGCACAGCACAGCAGATGTCATTCCAGATCTAGAGCAGAGCCCAACTGGGGAAGTACCTCCACCTTACAGAAAACCGCAGCCAAATAACACTTGACCCTACTCATAGTGTTGTGTTCCTGCCGGTGAGTAAGGTTGCCAGAGCTCAACGAGGGGGGTGGGGTTAGGGTCGGCATCGCGCATGTAACTCCTCTGGAGTTGCAGGTGTACATAGGCTACGGAGACTGCTTACCATCACGCAGGCCGTATACTTGTTTGCCACCGACGTAGTATAAAAAAAATCTATGTCATTATTATTATTATTATTTAAACTTTATTGCACAAGTACAAGTATGACGTACAATAGGCGGACTTAATGCCTTGAGGCAGTCTCTACCAGTCAACCACTGGGCCAAACAGAAATTTGCTAAGGTGGGTGCAGTGTGAAAAAAATATTCCAAAATTAAATACTAAGTCTAATACTACTAAGCCAGTATACAAACTAATAGGTAATATATATAATACTTTTATAAACTACACAAATTATCATTATAAATACATATATAAATTAATTACATAATATACTATACAATATACATAAATATACTTCTGCATGTGTGCGGGGCAGGGGGGGGGGAAGAGGGGGGGGGGGGTCCCACTAGACAGTATCTAGCAGGTGCTTGTAGAGAATTCGTTTGAAATTCAGCTTGTTTGGGGCTTGTCTAATCGTTAGAGGAAGCGCATTCCAAAGACGGATAGCTTGAACAGCAAAAGAAGACTTTAGGAAACCAGTATGGTGAGGGAGAACAGAGAGTTTAAGAGAACGGGCAGAGCGCAGCTCGCAGCCTGGGCGGGGGGTCATAAAGTTGAAGTTACATTTGAGATATTCTGGAGTAGAGAAAACGTCATTCATGTTAATAGATTTGTGATTATGAGCGTGGTTCGCGAGGGATCGGGCGAGCGAGACCGCAGATATAAAATCTATGAGTATGAGCGAGACAGTTCATATGAAAAACAATAAAAAGAGGGGTGATTTTTTTTATACCGGTTCCTGGCTAGTAAATAGAAAAAAATAATTATATTTAAAAAAATGTGTTTGTGCAAAATATACACATTGGATTAGCGGGAACATTGGGGGACTGCTCCTCCGTGTTTTAAAGTTACCCTGACGTAACTTAACCTGGGTAGGACATAAACTAATGACGATCACCCTGAAAACCACCTATATATCGTCCTTACTGAAGAAAACGTCATGATCTCGTGATAACAGATAGAAGAATGCCTATCAGTCATCTAGTTGAGCGCACGGGGACCTTGTATGGTAGCATTCAAGTAACCTGAACTGATGAACTACACATGAAAAAAAATCTCTACTCGTTGGGCGCCTAGAATGTTAACAGTCAAACAAATGAAGAGACAATGTGAGATTTCAAAGACTAATCTTGACAAATATCAATCTGATCCCGAAACATTTTTGCGTCGGTGTGTCACCATGAATGAGTCTTGAATCCATCATTTCGATCCTGAGACTAAACCTCAATCCACCTGGGAGCGATCGAGTTCCCCTACACAGAGAGGTTCAAGCTGAGCTGGGAAGGTTATGGCTTCTGTATTCTAGGATGCCGAGGGAGTCGGAATAATTGAATGTCTTGAAAAAGGAACCAATATTACTAGCTCTTACTACGCTGACCAAATTCGCAGATGGAGAGAAGCAATCAAGTCAAAGAAAAGCGGCGGGATAAACTTCGTGCTGGTGTCCTGTTTCACTAAGATAACGCACCTCCCACAAGGCCAGTGTTGATTGCAACACTGCAACACGCAATGTATCCATTGGGCTGCGATACGTGATGCAGGGTTCGAATTGCTAGAACATTCCTCACATTTGCCAGATCTAGCCCTCAGCGTCTTTTATCTCTTTCTACGGCTGAAGGAAGATGTTAGAGGCAATCTTTCATACTGATGATTATCATTACTTTTCGATCATCCCTCGTAATTAATAACATTCCAGCAAGACGTGACGACCACAACGCCTTTACCTAAACCAGTTTTTACACTTTAGCATAAAATAAGGAATCACCTTGCAACCAATTGGTCTTCATTCAGATTTTAAAGAATTTTCCGAAATAAGTGTATGGTAATGGTATTGTATTTTCCAGGTGTTGGACATGGAGCCGCTGCCCAAGCTGAAGCACCCGGCCGGCCCGTGGAAGTTCCCGCGCAAGCGCAGGCGCTCGCACACCGACGCCGAGGCCGACCAGCCCAACGGTGAGTCGCTCCACCAGGCCACCCCACGCTACTACCCGTATCAGTCTTGTCTCAACTCTACACTTTCAGGTTGCGTACACAAGATGTCAATCGTTAACGCTCCGTAGCGAACGAAAAGCAACTCTCTCTGTCGCACTAATATGGAAGATTGATATTAGAGATAACTACGGAGCGTGAACGATTGGAATCTTGGCTAGTCTACGCACCCAGGAACAATTTGCCTACGCGAACTTCATATTACCTACATTTCTATCATTGATGTCAAAATTTCATAAATACAAAATTGTATCCTAATATAGATTCTATTCTATAGTATTTCTCTTATAAAAAAAAATATGTTTGTGTACGCTTAATCGATTGAAATATGTTAAATACCTATTTCAATTAATAATTAAATTAATCCCTTTCAGGTGAGGGCAAAGTAGTGAAGACGGAAGAAAAAATGGACGCGTCCGAAACAGCTGCGAACGCCAAGTAAGCGCGACGTCGCGTGTGTCTGCTGACATACGCATATTTATCTAGTTCATACGACATTACACGCACCTAACATCCTTGTGCATTATCTATCTATACTACATTATATAATTCTGACTTGACTGCGATCGAGCGCGCTTTGTCGTATGATCTACCATTAACCTAGCAATACAATATTCTGATTCAATGTCAACTGAAAAAAATATACAATTAGAATATCGTTTTAAACCAATTGTCAGTAACACTATTTTCGATGTATATTTCAGTGAAGATCTGTCCAAAAAAAGTACACAAATAACATAGCAGTCCCAAAATATTTGTAGTGTTTTAAAATTAGATAGAATTTTAGTCTCGTACTAATGTAATTAGGAAGTAAGTCGGTATGAGGATGCGAGACAGGGTGGCGATGGCGGGGTGGAGTTGGACTGCCGCGAGCGGATGAAGGCGACAGAGTGCTTATTCTTAAGGTTGCAGTATTGACTTGACGTTTAGTTCCTTCTGTGACGAGATCACATGTTGGTTTCTTTATTTACATTATGATTTTCTAGATTTAGTTTGTAAGTTGTATATTTCTCAAATATATATAATATATCCCTATTTTATCTACAAGTATGTAGGAAATATTTTTATTAGTGACAAGTTGTTGCTATGTTCGAATAGGGAGATAAGTCTTGGTCTATGAATAAGATAATGTTGTCTGATAATGATGAATTTTGTCATGTCTCATGTCAAATCGAGATCTTTTAAATTCAGACAGCATGCAAAATAAATTTTGTTTTTTACCTGGCAAAAATGGGTGTGTAAGCAAACTGATTTATTAATAACATACTTTGTGGGTTAGAAGATATGTTCAGGTTCCCAAAAATTAATTAGAATATTAGATAGCTAACTCAGGACTTACTGTGGACCTTTGTTTCTTAAGTTAAATTTATTTTTATTACGTGAGAGCTGTGTAATTTTGAAATTATTGTCAATAAATAATTGAAAACTAATAATTTGTTATTATTTACAAATGGGTTGGAACCCAAATTTTTGCCTTTCATGTGTATGGTGGTCAAACTTCGATGGTGCTGTACTGAGCAGAAAAAATCGTTTTCGAAAAATGCAAAAAAATTACTTCGGTCAGGATCCTTACCAGCGACCACTTTTTACACGACTGCCCAAAAAAAGTGTATTGTTTTCAGGGTTCATGTTTGTATGTATGAGAGTTTCTTTATTCTACCATAACTTCCAAATCCCTTAACCGATTTGAACGAGAATTAATTTTAAAGCATGCATGCATGTTGTTTTACATACATATGTAGAAAGGTAATATAGATATTCGACCTTGCGGGACCGTAATGGGTATAGAGTGCAAATTTAGGGCTTGCAATATCGGACGGTTTCCAATTCCGGAACTGATTTTCGATTTCGGTCCCAAATCCGGAATTAGGGTTCATCATATATTTATTCGGTTTTTTAACAAAAAACAGAGTATATTGAGAGAGTATTGTTTTAGTGGGAATTAATTTGCAATTTTGATTAGTATTCATCAAGAAATAATAAATAAATTTAGTGGTCTATGGTCACTTTTTTTTACTCCAACGATACGGCGTATTTTTTGGGGAAACTACAGATGTTTGCAAACCATTTCGTGCTTAATTTTATATAATGTCTAAATATAACGGCTTCGTAGCCTAGTAGGTAGTGACTCTGTATACGAAGATGAAGGTCCTGGGGTTCCGATGTCGGTAAGGACATTTATTGTTTATTCATGCAACACACAAGCTTACAGTTCAGATACCAAAGAATGTTAAATAATAATATTAATAATTAGAATTATTTACAATATCCACAAATAGTTAAACATTACAAACTAGGTACAATCACTCAAAAACATATAAAGCTGTGGAAAACGAGCCTGGTGAGTCATAAAAGACATCAGGTCTTTGGATTGATAGTTCGTTTAGGAGTGAAAGTGGCCGATTGGAGGGAGCATTGTTGGCTTGACGCGTACGCACCCTGCCCACGGCGAACAGTCGCGGAGGCAAAGCGCCGCCCTCACTGACGCCTAATACGCACGTCCTCGGCACTGGAGCGAGCAATCCTATCCGCTCAAGCACCTTAACATTACTGAGTCTGTTTCGCAACAAATTATAGTAATGGATCACTAATAATATTTTTCGTCGCAGTTCTAGCGTATCCAATCCCACCATTCCCGACACAAACATCGAGGGAAAAAGAAGTGGATAGTATCCGTAGATCCTTTTATACATATAGCGAGCAAACTTTCTCTATAGCCTTTCCTCCATGAGAGAGTACTCTGCTGTGAGGATCCCAAATACAGGCACCAAATTCCAACCTACTGCGAACTGCATTGTACAGAACTACTGCAACATTAGGACTAGAAAACTGCGACGATACTCGCATAATAAAACCTAGCATTTTATTAGCACGTCCACGTTTGTTGACCTATCAGCAGCTTATAACACCGTCAACATCAGGATCCTGTTACATAAAGTTGCTACCATCACGCGGGACAGGGGCTTTGTCCGGGTTCTAAATGAGCTACTCAATCGCAGCTTCCAGGTCCAACTTAATGCGGAGAAGAGCCGCTGGCGTGGACAAAAAAATGGTCTCCCACAGGGAAGCGTACTAGCTCCGACCCTTTTTAACATCTACTCAAACGACCAAGCCTGCCCACCAGGAACGGAACGGTTTCTATACGCGGACGATCTGGCCTTAGCAGCACAGTGCCACTCGTTTGAGAGTCGAGGAAACCTTGTCTGAGGCGCTAGAACATCTCGGGACGTACTATAAGGCATATTGCCTTCAGCCGAATCCCAGCAAAACGCAGACCTGTGCATTCCATCTGCGAAACCAACAAGCGCACAGGCCCCTATGCGTGATGTGGGACGGAGAGGCGATTGAACATTGCCCCTACCCATGATACCTAGGAATCATGGGACTTTTAAGACCCATTGCGCCAACACCCGTATGAAAGTCAGCGCGCGTAATAACCTGCTGCGGAGACTTAATACATCGACCAGATGGGGAGCGACTGCACATACTATGCGTACTACTGGACTGGCACTATGTTTTTCAGTAGGTGAGTTTGCCTGTCCAGTCTGGCATCGATCTGCACACGCGGGCCTGGTAACAGCGGCACTCAACGATACCTGTCGTACTATAACTGGATGCCTTAAGCCGACCCCGCTCAACAGGTTATACCCGCTTGCGGGTGTGGCCCCTCCAGACATCCGCAGAGAGGTGGCTTGTGCTAGCGAAA
This sequence comes from Cydia pomonella, assembly GCF_033807575.1. Classification (NCBI taxonomy): domain Eukaryota; kingdom Metazoa; phylum Arthropoda; class Insecta; order Lepidoptera; family Tortricidae; genus Cydia; species Cydia pomonella. The sequence goes on along the minus strand of NC_084719.1, from coordinate 11,934,575 downwards.
TGCGAAAACAACAGACTGACCCACGCCACCCGCTGCACGGCCATAACCTGCCACCCGTCCGCCTTAAAAGCCGCAAAAGTTTTACCAGGTGTACCAACCCTCTGGTGGGCGAACACTCCGATGCTCGCTGCTCACTTTGGCGGAGGCGGTGCCCACCACCAGACATATATGTGCTAGTGTCGGAGCATTTACCACCCGGCCACAAAGAACCATGGCCCATCTGGAAGGCGATGAACAGGCTCAGGTCTCAGGTTGGCCTTTGTAAACAGAGCATGGTCGAATGGGGACTGCTTCGTGGCCACTCTATCCAATGTGCTTGCGACACTGCACCACAAACCATGGCGCACCTGCTGGATTGCCCCGCGTGCCCGCACTCGTGCTCTGAATCTGACCTGAGAGATACCACGGTCCGGGCTGTCAGTACCGCTTCTTTCTGGGCATCCACTGTTTAGGGGAACCTCGACACGAGGGAAGAAGAGCACGTCCACAGATCTCGGTTATATGCAAACGAAAATCAAAATGCGCGTCTAAAGACAACCCAAGATCTTGGACTACATCCACTCTCTCCAGTGGTAACCCGAGCAGGTTATATGATGGGGTAATACCCTCTCGAGCTCAGGAAAAAGTAATCAGCTTACATTTGGTGACATTGAAGGGAAGCTGATTCGCAATACTCCAGGCCGCAACATTGTCTATGTCACGCTGTAGCGCTTCGCGCTCTTCCAAACTTCGCACGCTCCTAAACAACTTTAAATCATCCGCGAATAGCTGGCACTCTGCGGTGGATACTACATTAGGCAAATCGTTTATCATATGATGATAAATAATGTAGGGCCCAAGGTGCTACCCTGGCTTACTCCGGAGCGTGTGTAGTAAGGCACTGTTTGGCATCCAGCTATCTTGACAAACTGACTACGGTTGCGCAAGTAGTTCGAGAGGAACCTCAAGAGCTTTGGTGTAAATCCTAACATAGAACACTTTTGTAGCAAGATATCATTACTGACCAGATCAAAGGCTTTCCAATTAATTGTGTTTATAACGATTATTTGCTCTGCTGCAGTCGCCATACGAATGTCACCTTTATCAAAACTAAACGAAATTACCTATATCTATAATTGTGTGCTTTACTATGCGATTAAAACCTGGTTTGGTTCAGAAGGTACTCGTAACATGACTTATACACTTGCCCAAGAGTAATCCGAAAGTTTTGAACAGTGTATTTTGATTATAATCTGACCTAACTTTGGGATAAACAATGGTCAAGTGTAAGCAAATTCGTAGGCCGTGCCCTGCACAGGGTTTTGCAACCTCTATCTAGAGCTTTCCGGCGAAGGTCATTCATGTGAGGGCAAAGGCCGAGCTTCAGCAGGGGCTTAGCTCTGACAAGAACTAATGGCCACAAGTGTCTGAAATAGCAAATTATTGTTTACGAAAACGGGACATAATCGCGTAAGTTTCAAAATTACCTCTGACCCGAAGATTCAACGACTGCGCGTTGTCCCCATGGTCTGAGAGAAGACTGGGTAAAGTTGACATCATCATCTTGACGTTGAAGGTAATTTTAGAACTTAATTAAAAACGCGATTAAGTCCCGTTTCCTTAAATAATAATGTGTCACAATTAGGCCAATTAAATTATATTTTTTCGATGAATTAATTCCGATCAAGCTGGAAATCGTTTTAATACTTTCATTTGGTCCTAAAAATGCATGTAATCCGAGTTGGCTCGATCCAATGGAGGTGTGCATACATTTTTCCCCTTTTTTAGGGTTCCGTAGCCAAATGGCAAAAAACGGAACCCTTATAGATTCGTCATGTCCGTCTGTCTGTCCGATTCTGTCACAGCCACTTTTTTCCGAAACTATAAGAGCTATACTGTTCAAACTTAGTAAGTGGATGTATTCTATGTACCGCATTAAGATGTTCACACAAAAATAGAAAAAAAACAATAAATTTTGGGGGTTCCCCATACTTAGAACTGAACCCCCCCCCCTCCTCCCTCCCCCCCTGTAACTTCTAAAAAAACAGAATAAAAAATCTAAAAAAAATATATGGTATACATTACCATGCAAACTTCCACCGAAAATTGGTTTGAACGAGATCTAGTGAGTAGTTTTTTTTTAATACGTCATAAAATTAAAAAAAAATTTTTCCTCAAACCCATACGTGTGGGGTATCTATGGATAGGTCTTCAAAAATGATATTTAGGTTCCTAATATCATTTTTTTCTAAACTGAATAGTTTGCGCGAGAGACACTTCCAAAGTGGTAAAATGTGTGACCAAAGTGGTAAAATGTTGAACAAGATCTAGCAAGTACATTTTTTTTTAATACGTCTCAAATGGTACGGAACCCTTCATGCGCGAGTCCGACTCGCACTTGGCCGCTTTTTTCTACTTTTCATGGCAATTTGTTCTACTTAATCGAGGGTCCGTAAGGTACCTTAATATGTATGTACTTATTCGTAGTCTAAATTGTAAAAAAATGGCCGCCATTATTAATTTCTTTATTTTTGGTAAAATCATGTTAATAGTACAAAAACGCCTCCTTATCAGTGTCTGATCCACCAAACCTTGCTGGTAGGGCCATTGTTATTGATGGTCGGTTCCTTCTACATCGAGTGGTTTGGTAATTAATCCAAGGAAAAATGTAGCTCTTAAGGATCCCAAAATATATGCACGCCTCCTGGGATGGAGCAAACTCGGATTACACGCATTTAGGACCAAATGAAAGTATTAAATCGATTTCCAGCTTGCTGGGAATTAATTCCTCAAAACGCTATTTTTTGGTACTAATTAGATTGACCTAAATCGTGAAAGTTTAAATCAGTGTTTTTAAAGGTAAAGTCTAAGGCTGAGCTTTTCATAAGGTTGAACGCTCCGAGCGTTCAATAGGAGCTTACGAATATGGCCAAAGGTCGAGCTGGAAGAAAGCAGAGTCCGGAATTGACCAATGGCGAGGTGTGAATGGCTGGACGTCTGGAGCCTCCGATCGCGGCGCGTTATCATATACAACCAATGGCGAAGAGTGAGCAAGGTAGAAGGCCCAGCTGCGAGAGTGGAAAGCTTGAATTTGGATCTATGGTCAAGTGAAAGTAAGGCAGAAGATCTACTTTTGCATAAAGTGCCTGGCCTGGTGTCGCATAAGACCTAACGCCGAACTGCAAAAGTGTGGCTTGAAATCGAACCTATGTAATCATGGTTCTCCTATTGCTCGGCCTTTGGCTTAACTCCAAAGCGTGACTTGATAAGATACATTTGGTTTTCGGCCTTCGCGGGGCCCTTTATGACACTTTGACAATTAGGTCGCAGGATCGCGGCTCTGCAGCAACTCAGCCTGGCCGGCAAATCTGGCGTGCAAGAGAGCAAAATTCGCTAACAAATTCGTAAACCACGCCAAAAAAATCGGCTAGCCACAAGCCCGGCACGGCAAGATTTCTTGGCCATGAGCTTTGAGGGCCTCCGCGTAAGGTCAAATCAAAGGCCTACGTTGGAGAACTTGGAGACGTGCTTGTGTCCTTATTCTCTTACTCTTACGACCCTTCGTAAGTATGTAGAATGGGTACTTGCACACGTATCAAAAAGTTTCGTGTGTAACTCCACTATGACTGCGATACCAATGCAGACTGCGTTTTTTTTTCCTACGATTTTGGTGCCCCCCCCCCCCCCCCCCCCCTCCTAGCGTGGTGCCCTAAGCAAGTGCTTATTTTGCTTAAGGGTTAATCCGGCACTGGCAGCAGCATTACCTACTGTTGCAATATTACTGCTGCAGCACTGTCAATTTCCGTGATAGAATGATGTGACAGATTGAAAATTCTATTCTTAGCAGTCATACGGCAATAAACGTCACTCTATTTACTTAGAAAATTCAATGTAATCTTGATGAGGGGGCACCATGGTCTAGAAATGCTTAGGGCATCAAAATATCCGGCACTGCAGGCAACTATTGGCCCATAGATAAGTACCTTATAAACTAGCATACATATTATCATAATATATCTAAAGACTGATAACACACAGTTATGGCAGCGATGCAGTTCGCAACCCTGAAGAGTCAGGGAGCCGGCCACGGTGGGGCCGACGGCTATAACTTGCATTTTGTAAAATAAAACATATATTAGTACAAAAGATACTTTATTGTAATCCCTTGTACATTTTTTCCACTTAACCTAGAGGAAAGCCACTCTACTTGAGTGGGATGAATCGGGAGCTGTGGGTGGCACCAATACCGGGCCTACCGTGCTTGACCGGCTTGTATGTGACGGAGAACTCGCCCAGGTAGTGGCCGATCATCTCAGGCTTGATTTCAACCTAGAATTAAAATAATTTATTTGTAATTAAATATAAGACAATTAAAAAATGTAGATAAATAATTATTATAAGGACAATTTTACACTGATCAACCTGGACTAGGTCATGGCACAGAATAACTAATAGTACTCTACCGTACAGAACAGTACCGTTGTGTGGTTTTATTCATTTCCTACTGCCCCACTGGATGCATTGTGATAATTGATAAAACGGATAAACAGATGAGACAGCAGATTTAATTTTATTCACGTAAGTATACGAAAGTTACTTGGCACAGCCCTGAGCGTCCGCCGCTTGCCCGACTAGCGGGTTCGCGGCGTGCGGCATTGAGTTGCACGTCATTGCTCGACTAGTGAGTACTGTCGGTTTCTGGGGTATTGTTCGAAATTTTGCCTGGTTGCGAAAGTGTTAAATATGTAGGAATTACAAACGTTGATTCTGTAAACATAAAAATTTTATCCGGAGATTGTATGTCTGATTCTCACGGAAGTAGGTATGTCACAGCCGTATTCCTTTGAAGATATGTCGGTCAGTTCCTAATATTGTTTCTGGGCAACCAATATTCAATAAATTAAGGATGTTTATTTTAACTATTACTAAATAAGGACTTCGGGAACTAAAGAAGAAATCCGAACCGATCGGGCGCCGCCGCCTTTACGCTTGCTTCCACGACGACGCGCCATAAACATAGTCTAAGAGCTGGCAACTTATTTATGTTAATTGTTAAGTTAGTTTATTGGACCCATGGGCGTTTAACTGGGTAAAATTACCTTTTAATTGTTTTACTTTTAAGTACTGTTTAATTGATTTTTTCCCCAATTTAAAGTTTCGATTATTAAATATCAGTTGAAAATATACGAAGTCTCACGAACAATCTTAATAAATAGTCCGCAGGGAAAAACGAACATGGCAAAGTAGGTAATTAAATCTCTTGCAGTAATTTAAATATTTTCACTTCTAGGATTTCCGTGTAAATAGTGCTCATAATTGTGTGTAAATGCAATCTCTAATTTTTGAACGTACTCATTCATTCCCTGAGAAAGCACACGGCGGCAAAGTTTGTTCAACCTCTCGTGCTTTGAGGCCCTCGCACGCTCAAAATTCCACTTTTTGAACCACTCGCTACGCTTGAGGATCAATTTTGGAATCTTTCGCTGCCCCGGGTCTCAATATAATCACGAGAAGTTAAACAACAACTTTGCCCCCTTGTATAATAAATATGTAACTATTTCTGCCCTCCGGGTGGAAAGCGTCAACTTTGCTCCCGCTGCGCTAAACGAAGTTGCCGCTTTCCGCCTCCGTCGAGCAGAAAAATAGTATGCGCACCACGGGAGGAAACTTAGGACATTCGATCCCGCGTGTTTGTTTACTTTTCCTCCCTTGGGACACAAATAACTATTTCACCACACTATGCGAGGAAACTACAATCTGTTTTCATTGCAACAATTCTTATTACATTTAATAAATATTAATTATTAGTCTATCCAACCAGCTAACGCGTGAAAAACAATTCAAACTCGAATTACTTTGCCTCTCTAGAGGATAAAATGCAACTTTACTAACTGTTTTTAAAGGGTAAAATCAGCCTTTACGAGCGGGTGGTGAAAATTTTTAAGTTCGTTTAACAAGGTATTATTTTTTAATAAGGTATTATGGGGGGTTAGAAGTCAAGAACAGATTGATAGGTATAGGCAAGAATGTCATAATAAACTAACACTCATTGATTTCCCGGCAGCCCTCAGAGAATGTTCCGATCATAAATGTCACAAAACTGAACATTTAAAAATAATTAATACTATGTATACTAACATCCTGTCTGCCTTGTGTGAATCTGCTGCAGCCAGTCGAATTTTAGGCAAGCGTAGGAAGAAAAAGCAGATAGTCGGTTGGAATAGGCACGTCAGCCAAGCCCATACTGATGCTCGTATAAAGTTCCAAACGTGGATATTGCACGGAAGGCCCCCGCAAGGTGTCATATTCAATCAAATGTGTGAGAGTAGGAAGATTTTTAAGTCCCGATTAAGGTGGTGCCAAAACCACCAGGACCAGATCAAAATGGACATCTTAGCTACTCATCAAACGAATCATGATTTTCGTGCGTTTTGGAAATTTACCGAGAAGTTAAATAGTAAACCCGGCCTTCCGGTGAGCGTGGGGGTGGGTAAGTGACCCAAGAGGCATAGCTAATGTTTTTAAAAATTGTTTTAAGGTTACGTCACCTTTAGGACCTGCAGCTGGGGCGCTCGACCCTGAGAATCGTGATGACATATTGGGAACAAGTTTTACTGCATCTGAAGTCAGACAAGTGATAAAATCTATTTCAAAAGGAAAATCACCAGGTCATGATGGTCTCAGCGTCGAGCACCTCCAGTTCGCGGGTCCCCACCTCGCGAGGACACTTGCTATGCTCTATACCCTCTGTGTAAGCCACTCATATTTACCGCCTGAGCTCATACGAACGGTAGTGGTTCCTATTGTAAAAAATAAGACGGGAGATCTGTCCAATACTAGTAACTACAGGCCAATATCTCTGGCCACTACCATAGCTAAAGTGTTTGACGGCTTGCTGAACGCGCGATTGCAACAACACCTGCAGCTGCACGACAACCAATTTGGGTTTCGGCCTGGACTTTCCACCGATAGTGCCATCTTGTGTTTAAAGCATGTCGTCAGATACTACACAGATCGAGAAACACCTATCTATGCCTGTTTCCTTGACCTGTCGAAGGCGTTTGATCTGGTTTCATACGATATCTTGTGGAAAAAAACTCAAGGAAATTAATGTTCCTTGGGAGTTAATACAAATATTCAAACATTGGTATGGAAACCAGGTCAACGCTGTTAGATGGGCAGGTACATACTCTGATTGGTATAGGCTGGAGTGCGGTGTTAGGCAGGGAGGGCTGACGTCACCCTCGCTTTTTAATGTGTAATATTAACTCACTCATCGAGGAGCTTAGCAGTCAACATGTTGGCTGTCATGTGGACGACATAGCCGTCAATAATATAAGCTACGCGGACGACATGGTCCTGCTGAGCCCCTCGGTGTGTGGGTTAAGGAAATTGCTGAGTACCTGTGAAAAGTTTGCCAATAATCATGGGTTGTTATATAATGTAAATAAATCCGAATACATGGTTTTTAGTGGGGGAAATAAAGCGCCTAGTAGTGTACCGGAGATTAAATTGTAAGGTTCTCCACTAAACAGAGTGCAGCAATTTAAGTATTTGGGGCATATACTTACTCCAAGTCTTAAAGACGATAGTGATTTAGAAAGGGAGCGTAGGGCGTTGTCGGTGAGAGCCAATATGTTGGCCCGCAGGTTTGCTCGTTGTTCCAACGAAGTTAAAAAAACGCTTTTTAAAGCTTATTGCACATCTTTTTACACGAGCAGCCTGTGGGTAAACTACACTCGAAAAACTTACACCGCCCTACGCGTACAATATAATAATGCGTTCAGGGTGTTGATGCGGCTGCCCCGCTTCTGCAGCGCATCAGGGATGTTTGCGGAAGCGAGAGTTGACTGCTTTTATGCAACAATCAGAAAGAAATGCGCGTCCCTAGTGCGGCGGGTGCGGGATAGCCGCAACCGCATCCTGGCCATGATAGCGGATAGGATTGATTGTCCTTATATACGACATTGCTGCAGTGTGCACATCTCTTACAATGCTCAAGTAGTGGGGTGATGTGCCCACTGTTGCAATGGAGTATTTATTTATTTATTTGTGTACATAGCCATAGTAATATAACTATTTTGTTACTAACCATGTATTATGAATCCTTGTTATTTGAAATAAATGATTAATAATAATAATTAACCCCCGTGCCTTGAAACCCTCGCAACGCTCAAGATTCCACTTCTTGAACCTCGAGCTTTCTATTATGAAATATTTTGCTTGCTCAGGTATCAATATTACGAGCAGTTATAAACCACTATTGTTTTACATGGTGGCAAAATTGTTGTTTGAATGCTTGTGCTAACCAAGCACAAAGCAAGTATATTGATAACTAAGCATGTGAGCTGGTGTGGTCAAAAATTACTTATTTGTTGCTTTGCTACTTTAATGTTGCAAATTTTGGTATTAGTATATCTTGTATTGACGTGGATTTCTCTATTTTTACTTCTTGGAGTTTTATAAAGGTGAAAAATTATATGAATGCCCCTGTTCTTGGATGTCACACATACAAGAGATATTAACAGCCTTAAATTAACATTAAATTTCAATATGTAAATGGAAGCACCCAATTCAGCTTGCTCCTGATATTTAAATTGGTTTCACCTTTATCTAAACATACAACATTTTACTAATATCTGTTTGATTAGTGTATATGAATAACAGCTGATATCAAGTGTGATAAAGCCAAAATGTATATATGCATTAGGGTATTTAGAACACACATATATATATATATATATATATATATATAACAACTGATGTAGCCTTCGAGCAACACCAGGAAGAGAGGCAGCATTCATACTATTTCCCTCTGATGAAGCATAGTTACAACTGTACCTATGGTGGTGCATGTTGTGACTTGTCCGTACACAAAAAGAGATTGAGATGTGCAAGGTTTGTCTTTAACATGTGTCATTTTTAGGGTTCCGTAGCCAAATGGCAAAAAACGGAACCCTTATAGATTCGTCATGTCCGTCTGTCTGTCCGATTCTGTCACAGCCACTTTTTTCCGAAACTATAAAAGCTATACTGTTCAAACTTGGTAAGTAGATGTATTCTATGAACCGCATTATGATGTTTACACAAAAATAGAAAAAAAAAACAATAAATTTTGGGGGTTCCCCATACTTAGAACTGAAACTCAAAAAATCTTTTTTCATCAAACCCATACGTGTGGGGTATCTATGGATAGGTCTTTAAAAATGAAATTGAGGTTTCTAATATCATTTTTTTTCTAAACTGAATAGTTTGCGCGAGAGACACTTCCAAAGTGGTAAAAGGTGTGTCCCCCCCCCCCCCCCCCCCCCCCCCCGTAACTTCTAAAATAACAGAATGAAAAATCTAAAAAAAATATATGATATACATTGCCATGCAAAATTCCACCGAAAATTGGTTTGAACGAGATCTAGTAAGTAGTTTTTTTTTAATACGTCATAAATATTTTTAAAAAAATTTTTTTTCATCAAACCCATACGTGTGGGGTATCTAAGGATAGGTCTTCAAAAATGATATTTAAGTTTCTAATATAATTTTTTTCTAAACTGAATAGTTTGCGCGAGAGACACTTCCAAAGTGAAAAAAGTGTGCCCCCCCCCTGTAACTTCTAAAATAACGGAATGAAAAATCTAAAAAAAATATATGATATACATTACCATGCAAACTTCCAACGAAAATTGGTTTGAACCAGATCTAGTAAGTAGTTTTTTTAATACGTCATAAATGGTACGGAACCCTTCATGGGCGAGTCCGACTCGCACTTGGCCGCTTTTTATGTATTTGTGTCTTCATTACATATTGGATATTGTATGTAGCGAGTGAGAAATGTGACTGTGTGCACGTTTCCCCCCACAAAAAATGGCAGAATGATTTGTACAGTAAGATATCGCTTGGGCTCCTCCCTTCCGAAGTGTCGGAAACTGGTGTTGCTTGAAGGGTGTAGCAGTTACGAAGAGATTAACAAGTTACGATTTTTTACTTTGAAGCAGTCTGTATGTGTTAGTAGCTCCTCAGATAATATATCCTCATAGACAAAAACTGCCAATGATTTATTCTGAAATCTCTGTTTGTAGTCAATTATTGGAAATAAACTTTTATTTGAAAATTTACTTTTTAATCTTTAGTTCTAATAAAAAAAAAAGTTATAGGATTACTGAGAAGTAACCCCATGTGTGATTTCAGGGTTTGCCTGATGGTTAAGGACAGACTGTATAATACAAAGATGTGCAGAAATAAAGAAATTTCAGTTTGTAAATGTCAACGAATCAAGGCATTTGTAAACAAACATTAGCAGACATCATTCAGTTGCAATAAGACAAACCTGAGGCAAAACAGTGATTCCATAGGAGTAACAGAGTTATTACCTGTATATTTGTATTCTGCTTGTTTTCTGTGTATTGATTGCTAGACATAATTTTAAATTGGGGGAGAATCAGTTTTAATCAGTAAGTAAGGGTGGTATCCCACCTGTCCAATTTCTTGGTCCGATGTGCATTGCATCTCTCTCTCATTAAGCAAAATGTGACACGCAAAAACACATTGGACCAAGAAAGCATTTGTTAGGTAATAATACTAGGAACAGCAACAATTTTCACAAATGGTCAGTTAACTTTGTCAATGGTGGTATGTAAACAACAGTAAATTTTACCTGATTGAAGGTCTTGCCGTTGTAGATACCAACAATGGAGCCAACCATTTCTGGGACAATGATCATGTTGCGCAGATGTGTCTTGACAATCTCAGGTTTCTCATTGGGCGGCGCCTCCTTCTTAGCGCGGCGCAACTTCTTCACCAGCGCCATCGGCTTGCGCTTAAGGCCGCGGGCAAACCGCCTGCGGGCGCGGGCGTGCATGAGCTCCATAAGTTGCTCACTGAAAAACAATTATTTTGAGGTTAGGTTAACAAACATTATGATGCCGTTTTAAGTGAAACAAAGCACGTTGAAAAATAACTCTGCGTTTAGAGAGTAATAGGGAATTTTGTTTCAAATCACCACGAATATGACACTCATCAGCGGCGTTTAGTCATGTTTTGATAGGTAGATCGGATTCAGACTATATTTTAATGTAATTTTATAGGTTTACGTACTTGGGCATGTCAAGAAGCTGATCGAGATCAACCCCTCGGAAGGTAAACTTCCTGAAGGTACGCTTCTTCTTCAGAGTTTCGTCGACCTGGAAAACGTAAACATTGTTGATCACTTCTGTGAAATATAACCACTAAAACTATTATGTATACAGCATCTGAGAATACACTGCACTCAGTAACGCATTTGGTAACACGATTGTGAAAGTAAAAATGGATTATATTCTTGAATTTATAAGCTAACCTCAGCCATGTTTCCGATCTGACAGCACAGAAAACCGAAAAGAGAGAAAAGGTCCTTTGACAGCTTGATCTGACAGATGACAATACCCAGTGTTGCTACGCTATAAAATGAAAGCTGTCTTATTTACAGTAAAAAACGTTAAAAGCGGAGATTATTTGACACTACCGATATAAACTCTGTCAAGCCATTTCCGTCAGTAGAAAAAAGCGGCAAATTTAAAAAATGTAGGCGCGAAGGGTTATCGTTCCATAGAAAGTTTGAATTTCACGCCTTCTCTACTGACAAGATGTTATTTGACCAGTATTATCGAATATCGACGGAGGAAAGAATATTTTTTGGAATTAGATAGAGACAGCAGTATGTGTTATGTTGCTGCTTATCTTTTTTCTATGGCTTTATCTTATTTTATCTCACGAGTCCAAGAGAAACATCAATGACGGGAAAAGGAACTAAAAACCTATTAACCAAAAAGGTTTGATAAGAGCTAAAAGTAATTTAACAACCCCCTAGGCACTTAATTGTAGTTGTTACCCCCATAAAAATGAAATATCAGTGGATATTAAATAATATTACAAAGGAAAGGTTAACTGGAAGAGATCCCTGAAAGGATAAGTTCACCTTTGTACAAATGATGTATGTTCTGTCCTGTTTTATGTTTCTTTCTGTACAATAAAGTGTTTTACTACTTACTACTATTTCTGACCCATCTTCATTCATAATATTGAGAAGAATTAAGAAATATAAGAACACAATACATTTTAAAAAATCTGATAAACTTTATTTATCCTTCATATGAAACACTTATAAAAGTAATATGCTTAATCTAAATCGAGAACAGTATCATTTGTAGACCTTAACAGCCTAGATAAGCGTTTTCCTATTAATTTAGGATATGTTCTTGTTTTCAATAAAAACTCTTTTGACTGGTGAGTTACTGCTCCATTGTCCAATTGGTACTGGCACAGCATATGTAAAGGTTGTACTAGTTGATCTCTGTATTTTGTATCCTTCTCCAATTGAGACAAAGCCTCTGCAGCTGTTTCCAGCGTACTCAAACAACCTTCAGTTGGTTGCGTTCTTATAATATAGCTACTTACAGTACTAGTTATTAATTTAACCTGCCTTAAATTATGTAAAATAGGACTGGAGGCATAGATAGCTTTGGCTTGGGGCCAGGTACCATCTAAGAGGACAAGATTGTATGAATCATTATCATTAACTAAATCATTTATATCAATGGCAGTTTTGCTTGGATATAGTAATAATGTATTAGGTTGAATTAAGATGTCTTCCAAGTTGTCATGTCTTGGTTGTGGGAACTTTTTCCCTTTGAAAATAAGGCACTTGTTTTCCGCTAAGCCTAGCTGCAGCATGGGCGCAGTCCGGAGGCAGCGTTTTTCCTCCGCTGGGTGTTGCAGGAGAATGATGTTGCTGCGTGGTTGTAACCTCTCAGGGGGAAGGGCTGCACACCAACACACTACTTGTGGCCTTCTGAAATACAAACAGCATAGTTTACTCTATCACAAAAATAAAATAAATAGACTATGGATAGATAAGCTTCATTAAGACTCGAAGCTATTAAATAGTTTACTTACTTGCAATTTTCACATAGTTCACGCATATGTGGTGGATCTGCAGGTATATTAGACAGGTCATCCCATACGTCTTCTTCATTCATACTTGAAGCTTTAGAATCTTTAGGTTACAATTTTATTATAACCATTAAAGTGTCCAAAGAAATTCACCAATAACTCATGTCGAAGAATAGTGCCAATATTTTATAGGCTTCTAGGTGCTTCATGTTCAATAATAATTGCGGTTTTAATAAAGAGTATAATTAAATGTTGGTCAAACTTTAATAAGATATCCAAACATTAACAAAAAAAAACTCTGAAAGAAAACGACACACACACAGTAAGAAACCAGTTTTTTTCTACAAATCGTTCCTTCCCTTTCGAGCTACGTCCCGGACCGGCACGGCAACTGTTGCTATTGTACGTTGCTACTGACTGTCAGTGTCAGTGCCAGTCAGTATCTCATATGATGTCGAGTCTACTTGAGTCATAGCCAATCAAAGCCTCAGACAGGACATAAATGGTAGGATCCTATAGACGAGCGCCCATGTTTTTTTTCTGTTTGAGTTGGAAAACAGAGTCGACCGTACAAATCCGGTCCTATTTGTCTTTACTCTGAGGCTTGCGTGCACCCATGAGGGACAGGACATACGCTATATACAAATAAACCGACCAAATTACGTAGGTTGTTTTTGGTATGTCACAGGAATGTTAAAACGTATTTTTACTTTTGTGGCATTGCGTATGTTCTGTCCCTCACGGGCGCACGCGTATGGCTTATCTATAGGATCCAATCATCTATGGTCAATTCGCATTGACCAACCATTCACATTCAGTTCAGTGACAAAATAAGTCAGGTCAGTCGCCGGCCGGCTTCGGGCTTCTTCGGTTTTGTGTGCTTGTAATTTGAAAGAAAATATCATGTTGCGAAATATTAGTAAAGTTGTAACGCAAAAAGCGAAATTTGCCACAGCAGCAGCGCCGGCACCTCAAATCAACCCCGAAATTCTCTACACCGGAGTAAGTTCATATTTACTAATACGGTAATCAGGTAATGGGTATTATTATCATATGTTACGAACTCGCATCACATTCCGCTTTTCGAATAACAAACTAAATGTTTCAAGGTTATTTCGTTTTTGCCAAGCCATAATTCGAAGCTCAGCTTAGGGTACTACACTAAAGTATGTAATGTTTACATTTGGCAAATATTAACTTGTTGTCTTATCTTATCTAAATGTTATTTAATTAGATTTATATTTGCAATAATTGCAATGTTAACATTTCAAATAGTCATTGGTTTGTAGAAACTTGTTGCAGTAATGCTTACTTGTAAATTTGAATACTATGAATTTTTCAAATAGAATTTTTTATAAAATTTATTAAAGAACAGTTAAATAATTATTATCACTTGTGCTAGGGTATGCTCCTACTACCTATTTTGTATTTTTAAAACCATATTAATTGGTTTCTGTGACTTGAATCCTACTACTACTTTAGGTTTTATACTCTTGTGGAAATATTCCTAAAAGTAGGTATACTTTGTTTCTATTAACCTTTGTGATAAAATTATTATAACTTAATAAACATATATTAAACTGGTAACTGTGACACTGGAGTGACAAATTTTACTTTGAATCTGTGTATGACCCTTGTATTCATTTAGAGACTTAATGCCAGTTATCCTTCAAGCTTCACTTACATTAATGCATTTTATAAAAAAATATGTTTTGCACCATACGGTGGGTCATATACACCGTGTTTTTATTAGGGTTCCGTAGCCAAATGGCAAAAAACGGAACCCTTATAGATTCGTCATATCCGTCTGTCTGTCCGATTATTATTAAAATCCGTTAACTTTGGGGCATGAGTAAGTATGTTTAAGGAAACTAAATGGCATGGATAATTAATTTTTTTTGTTTGTTTTTATTTATAAAAAAGTAATTAAATGTTGCAGATAGCGTTGTTGTAACACGGGCATTACATTTAACTCAACCAAACAATTGAAAACTATGACATATCAATGACATTTCAAACATTGATCGTCCGAGATAGTAATTACGTTTAAAAAAAAAAAATGTTGTCTGTAAAGTCGGTTTACGGAAGATAATTTTGCGTGATAATGATAACGTCATAAGAAACATTGATGAAAATTGCATACTTTTATTTATGAATTGAATTATTATCACTGAATTATCATTATTTTGTATAATACAAAGAAGAAGTTACCATGGAGATCTGTCTACAACGTGGCCGTAACGTTACCATAGAGATCTGTCCACAACGTGACACTTTTACGTGCATGCTACCGGTGTTCATCAATTTATAAGACGTTATCACGTCAAAAATAAAAAATGATTTATTCAGTAGCAGAACCTGATTTTTGTAAGTATAAAAATACCTGTGTCAAGAGACACCGCTCCTCCGTTAAGATTTACAACATCGTAATACTATGGTGTGTTTAACATAACTTTAACTACTTATTTACTAGTACTAGATTAGAGAACATTATTCACTAGGAGTAGGCTAGGAGTAGACGTTTAGTAGCAAATGTATTAACTCGTACTAAACACGAATCAGTATGTAAACAGGCCCTAAGGCATGTGTACACGCTCATAGACATAGGGGCCTTATGAGATAAAAATAAATTATTGATTATCTCCAAAATGGAGTTCATTAGAATACCGGTGTCTTTGAGAAAGTCAGGAATGCACCCTTGAAATTAACGAAAATAAAAAAAAACACGGTGTATATCTCAATACTTAACAAAATTGTGTATACTTTTTTTAGGTTTAAGAACTTTATTTCACAAAAGAAGATATATAAAACTTCACTTAAATGAGAATTAAATTAAATTAATTATATATAAGCATACATAACATATTATTGTGTACAATATATTATTACAGTTTCAGAATTCGATTTGAGTGGGTAAGACTATGTAAGTAGCGTAGGTACAATATGCAAACAGTAGGAATGGTATATTTTTTACAATCCTGATACATGTATATAAGTTATGTTATTTCAGCTCTTCATCAACAATGAATGGGTGAAGTCATCAGAGGGGAAGACATTCCAGACGGTAAACCCGGCCAATGGCAAGGTTATTGCGGACATCCAGCAGGCGGGCCAGGCTGATGTGGAGCAGGCAGTTCAGGCTGCCAATGAGGCTTTCAAGTGAGTCCGAGTGATTCTTAGCACTAGAGGGGCTACTGGACAAACAATGGACACATCAAATATTGAACAAAACCCACTCGCTGGGGGCAGAATCACTTGGCTTATCCTAGCATGGCCTGTCATTGCTTATTAAGACCCAGATAACGAAATTGCGGCAGGCTCAAGTTATCAGATACAAAATTATTATATTAAGCATACCCCCTTGACATTTATTATTATATTGTAAATAATTATCTTATCTTATTGTTTGATACACTAGCAGTTGAAAGCTGATGCGTGTATATCACCGCACTTGTTTTATGACCCCCCTTGACATTTATTATTATATTGTTAAATGATTATCTTATCTTATCTTATTGTTTGATACACTAGCATTTGAAAGCTGATGCGTGTATATCACCGCACTTGTTTTATGACCCCCCTTGACATTTATTATTATATTGTTAAAGGATGGCAACCCTGGCTGTCAAAGAATCAGCAGCTGATTTTGCTAGGTCCCTTTTAATTATTCTATATTTAATTATATTTCATGTAATATTAAGCCATTTTGATGTGAATTAAATAGTTTTAGTGTTAATTTTAATGTATACATAATAAGTGAAGTGCTTTAGTGACGTTTACAAGTGTCTTGTAATATCTTAAATTTGTAGCCGTTGTAGGTTATAAATTTAAATTTGTGTTCGTCTCGGTATATTTTCTATGTTTTTATCGCTATTTATTACCAATTTTGTTTGTATTACAGCGTAGTAAATCATTGTACAGAGTCAGAACACAGTGTAGGCATAGTGAAACGTCACTATTTCATGTAAGTACGCTCGTAATATCGCTTAGCTTGAGTAAGCAATTCCCTGGTTTGTTTTGGGTCTATCCTACTATAAAATACATTTATAATGCTAACTCGCAGAGCAGCTGCAGCGGTTCGCCAGCAGGAGGCTGACAAACTCCAAATTACCTTGCTGGAATTAAAAAAATCCAAGGAATTGTGTGCTCAACTGCTTAGTGAAAGAGAGGATAGTGAAAAGGAACTATTATTATCACTTAATAGTATAGAGAAGTTAAAGAAGGAACTATGTTCTTTAGAAAATGTTTACAATGATGTAAATTCAGAGCGGGCCCGGCTCCAGGAGACGGTTGACAAGTTTACTGAGTGTAGTGCAGCATATGAACAGGCCTTGACAGACATCAACTCATTAGAGAGAGCACTGCACGACGCCCACGAGCAAATCTACGAGCTACAGGAGGCCCAAAATATTGCTGCAGCGGCACACACTCAAAACTTATTCGAGGAACTGGTCCGGCCCGACTCACAGTTGGTTGCCGCTCCAATTGAAAACCCTGTTGTTAGTATAGATTTAATCAATGAATCCACCACACCAAGACTAGTAAATTGCAGCGGAAACAAACTCAAAAAATATATTAAATTAAATAGAATGATTAAAAAAAACCAGAGATTATCAAAAATGAATAAATTGTTTTTTAAGAAATTGAGATTTTGTAAAATTAATGTTAATTTAGTGGATAAGTTAGACTTGTATTCTGTTCAATTAGAACATAGTAAACTACAGTATGAAACTGACACACAGATTTTAAAATCAAAAGTTCAGAGTTTGGAGGATTCTATACAATCCCTAGAAACAATAAATGAGAGTTCGAAAAAGGTGATTAATGAATATTCTTTAGCCATGGATGATTTAATATCCCAGATTAAGCACAATTCAGAGCGGTTTGAGTCGCTGACCAATGCCCAGTCATGTGCATGTAAGCAAGCGACTGGACATTTGTTGACCAGTGTACTCGATCCAAGCCTGTGTGACAGTTTACCACAACAGCAAATAAATGATAATAGCTCCTTCCACACTCCACAACAAAGCACACCTAAACCTAATATTATTATGTATTGTGATGAAATTGGGAGCAATATGAGCTCATTTTTAAACTATCACCTAAAGGGACTTAGTACAATCAGCAATTGTCTGCCTCACAGTAGCTTTGAAAATATCTTAAAACAAATTTTAAATGACAGTAATATTAATTCTAAGACAACACTGCTAATTCTTATGGGTAATAGGGGAAATGTGAACAAAAATAATTTACTTAAATACTTTGAACAGTTAAATTCACTTGCAGTGCATGAAATTATTATTTTCACATTCCCCTATTGTGAGCAAATGTCAGAGGCAGAAAATAACATTAGACATAAGTTGAATATATCTCTATATAATCTTTGTACATATAGTAGTAAGTTTATCATAATTGACACTAACAAATTTGTTAGTAAATACCATATGCCTATGGTGTTTTTGACTAAAGGTAAGTGTTACCTTTCAAATTATTACAAGAGACAAATAGCTTTATCGCTATCCTATTTACTTGACATTTCTGCCAAGAATTTGGCAGACAACTCTGCTCCTATTGAGCAGCCCAGTGTGAGCTTGGAATTGGTTCCAGTCATAACCAATGATTTAAACTAGCTGTTAAGACAAAAGATTCTGTCTCTGGCAATTTAGTTTTAAATAAATATAATGAAAAATACTGTAAACATGGAAAGTATATCCACCTGGTGCATCAAAACATTCAATGTATTAGAGGAAAAGATTTACAGATTGAACTTTTTATGAACGATTTTTATGTTGATATTTTATGTATTACTGAACATTGGTTAACAAATAATGAATTAATGCCTCAATTTAATAATCATCAGGTGGGAAGTTCGTTCACCAGAATTAGTTCCATACATGGTGGGTCGTTAATTATATTAAATAATCAGTTAAAATTTAAGGAACGTAAGGATATTGTATCCATGTCTGTTGAACGGACTATAGAACTAAGTGCAGTAGAATTGGAGCAATTTATTGTTGTCTGTGTGTATAGGCCGCCATTAAGTAATTTTGAAATATTTGAAAGTGTAATGGATTCTGTGCTACTTAAAATATCATCTTCTAGTAAGAAATTATTTATATGCGGCGACTTTAATGTAAATATTTTGGAAAATTCAACAATGTCTTGTAGATTGTTGAATCTATTCAAATCTGGTAATCTCAACCACATGTTTATGGAGCCTACTAGAGTGACTGCTACTAGTGCAACCTGTATAGATAATATTTTCACTGATATTGTTCCTATTACTAAAAAAGTTATCAGTAATTTAGAATCAGACCACTTAGGTCAATTAATGGTATTTGAGACATTAAGGAAAAATACTTTGAGAAAACAAATAACTTTTGTACCAGTAACCTCGGACCGCGTAGAAAGAATGAAGCAAAGTCTAGTTCAGGCGCTACCCTTTTTGTCTTCCGATATGGGTCCAAATAGTATGTATAATTCATTCTTTCACACTTTTATGGATCATTATAATGCGATATTTACTTCAAAATCGGTCGTAGTTAGTGGTGCATCAGTTTTTAGTGAGTGGGCTACTGCGGACTTACATCAACGAAGACGTGCACTGTATGCCTTGTATGAGGAACGGCGGTTTAACACGAGTGATGAATTTAAAGAACATGTCAAGCAATATTCGAAAAAGTTTAAAATAGATTGTCATATAGCTAAGCGAAATTATCTAAGTCAAAGAATAAAAAATAGTACCAACATTATTAAAGCAACCTGGAAAGTAATCAATGTGGAGACTGGTCGCTCGAAACACAGAGTGAATGATTTTAAACTAAATATTGATAACAAAATTATAGATTCCAATTTAGAAGTAGCTACAGAATTTGAAATTTTTTTCACTGACGTACCAGTTTTCACAACTAAGGATTTAAATTCATCACCCTCATCTGCTGTTACTCTATTAAAAGATAACGCTCCAGAGTGTTGTGGAGATTTTCATTTTGAACGTGTTTGTACCTCCGATGTAGTAAAGGCGTTTAATTCGGTTAATGTCAAAAAAACGAATGACCTCTGGGGAGTCTCTGTCCATGCTGTCAAATCCTTAGTAGAAATTATAGCGCCTGACTTAGTAATTATATTTAACAACAGTGTTGATTGCGGCGAGTTTCCTGATTTAATGAAACATAGTAAAATAACTCCTTTATTTAAATCGGGTAGCAACTCTGACCCCACTAACTTTAGACCGATATCTGTGCTACCAACGTTCAGTAAGATTTTTGAAAAAATAATTCTTTCTCAATTAGTACGACATTTTAACGTCAATAATTTAATGCATAATAAGCAGTTTGGTTTTACACGGGGTCGCTCGACAACCGATGCTGGTGTCGAGCTAATTAAGCATATCTTCGATGCCTGGGAGGAGTCACGAGATGCTATAGGTATCTTCTGTGATTTGTCTAAGGCCTTCGACTGCGTTTGTCATGAAACATTAATCAGGAAACTACACTATTATGGAGTTAGAGGAGCGGCACTGGATTTACTTAAGTCCTACTTAAATGGTAGAATACAAAGGGTCGATGTGAATGGACAGCGATCACCGGGGTCATTGGTCTCTATGGGTGTACCACAGGGGTCAATATTGGGACCTTTCCTGTTCCTTATCTACATAAATGACTTGCCATTCCTTGTAAAGACCCACCATGATATAGTATTGTTTGCAGACGACACTTCACTTATTTTCAAAGTCAAACGACAGCAACAAGCTTACAATGATGTAAACGATGCTATTTCTAAAGTAGTAAATTGGTTCAATGTTAATAATTTATTGTTAAATGAGAATAAGACTAAATGTATTAAGTTTGTCACTAGTAATGTAAGGCATGTACAAACAAGTGTCATTGTGAAGGATGAGGAATTGGAATTAGTTGATAGTACAGTTTTTCTTGGTATAACTTTAGATTCTAAACTCCAGTGGGGTCCCCATATTGCTACTCTTTCGAATAGACTGAGTTCTGCAGCTTTTGCAGTAAGCAAAATCCGTCAGTTAACTGATGTCAAAACAGCTCGATTAGTATATTTTAGTTACTTCCATAGCATTATGTCATATGGTATTTTACTGTGGGGTGGTGCTTCAGAGATAAATACCATTTTTGTTCTGCAGAAGAGGGCTATTCGAGCAATATATAAAATGAACCATAGAGACTCACTGAGAGATAAATTTAAGGAAATTGACATCATGACAGTGCACTGTCAATACATTTATGAGAATATTCTGTATGTGCATAAAAATATTGCCGATTTTAAGAAAAATTGTGACATTCATAATATTAATACTAGAAATAAACATAAGCTCGCCGTGCCCTTCACTCGGCTCCATAAAATTAAAAAATCATTCATGTGTAATTGTGTGAGATTTTATAATAAACTTCCAAACCATATTACTGAGTTACCAATTAATAAATTTAAGAATCATGTAAAGCGTAAACTTATTTCTAAAGCTTATTATACCACACAAGACTACATGAATGATAAAACAACGTGGGATTAATTGTGATTCGAAATGATTAATTATTTATTATATTTGAATAATGATGATGAAATGGATATTCCAATGCATGTATTTCCTTTGTTGTTTTTATTATATTTGTTTGACATTTAGAATTTATTCTAGAAACAATCTAGACTAGTATTTTTTATACATTTTTTTTTTGTATGACTGTATTTTGTGAAAGTTTTAGTATTCAATTTGATCTATGAATTATATTCATTAGTATTATATATGGAATAATATTTACAACATCAATAAATTGCTCTGATAATTAGATTAAGATAATTATATGTAATACTGTCTTACTATTCATAAGTGCTTGTTGCTAGGCCTACATGAATAAAGTATATTGAATTGAATTGAAATGATTATCTTATCTTATTGTTTGATACACTAGCAGTTGAAAGCTGATGCGTGTATATCACCGCACTTATTTTATGACCCCCTTGACATTTATTATTATATTGTTAAATGATTATCTTATCTTATCTTATTGTTTGATACACTAGCAGTTGAAAGCTGATGCGTGTATATCACCACACTTGTTTTTTTATTCGATTAATATTCATTTTGATAATTGGAAATTTTATTAATTTATATAACTATAACCTACTAATTAATTTTATAATTTTATTTGCCCCATTAATGATAGATAATGATTAGTGTTTCGTTTATATACTGTAATTCGTCGTCGTCGTCAAAGCCTGCAGTATTAGCCGAGGGCCTAGGCCTCCCCCCAATTTTGCTGTGTACTACTACACTAATATTTTTCTGGTAACGTCTATCTAATTGCTATTTAATTAACACATATATAAATCTTAACAGGCTCGGGTCAACATGGCGGAGAATGGACGCCTCCCAGCGCGGGTTGCTGATTAACAAACTCGCTAGTTTGGTGGAGCGCGACGCCACTTACCTCGCTGTAAGTCTATTTATAGCAAGGTACCTGTACCATTACTGAAGCTACCCCTGTTTCTGACCGCTTAGCATAAACCAGTATGGAAGTATGGAAGTCGCGCGCGACAACGCAACTCATGCTAAGGGGTCTTTGCTCTTGGGATTACCGGATTGATTGGCCGTTGCGTAGGTAGCGTACCTAACTCATAGATACAATCATCCATCCAGGAAACTGTTTACTGACAATTCGTAAATGTTATTGCAAATGCTTAAGACACACACATATATTATTATAAATTATGATACGATATTATTTGACGACCGGTTTGGCCTAGTGGGTAGTGACCTTGCCTACGAAGCGTTGAATGGTCCCGGGTTCAAATCCTGGTTAGGGCATTTATTCGAGTGATGAGCATGGATATTTGTTCCTGAGTCATGGGTGTTTTCTATGTATTTAAGTATTTATAAATATTTATATATTATATATATATATCGTTGTCTAAGTACCCTCAACACAAGCCTTATTGAGCTTACTGTGGGACTTAGTCAATTTGTGTAATAATGTCCTATAATATTTATTTATTTATGATGTAATGTTTACCCAGGTATTGGCTGTTGTATTTATAAATGTTGTTATGTATTTTCATGTCACTATATGATCTTACGATTAGTAAATGTAGTATTGACTTGTAAAAGAGCGCTTGAGGCCTACTTGCAGAATAAATTTTTGATTTTTATTTTCGTTCTCCACATTCATTATGACAACAGAGAAGTACATAGGTATGATGTAGGTATATATCAATAATATATTACCTTGTGTGATGATTGATGAATAAACTATTATCTAATATTTTATTTATCTATCAAAGAATGTAAGCCAGTCGAAGATACGCAAGGTTTACCTGTATTGGCTATATTAATGGCATTAAATTATATTTTCCTAGGCAAAACTTGTTGTGAAATGTTGTTATACATGTAGAGGGTTCGTTTTAATAATAACCGGGCAGGGCGATTCTAACACAGAACCCTCCGATCTTCCATATTTCCCTGATAAATGCGATATTGAAAGATATAATTTACTGTTGGTACTCTATACCAAATTACATAATGATTGGGAGATCACAACTATTTCTTCTGTTTTTTTTTATTTTATTGGAGCTCAGCATTAGAAACGCAAAATTAATGAGCAATTGAGAATCACCCAGGCACTGGTCGGACCGGTCTAGCCTACTAGTCAGTACAGGTAGATTGGCAAGACTTCATTTGTAAAACGTATAGACTGCGCGGTTCATTTACATCTTCACATTTCTCAAATGAATGATATATGAAATATGCTTCGGTAGGTATATAAAAGTTAAAAAGTAGGTAATTAGGTATAAAAGGCATAAAATTGACATTATTATTAATTAATAAATAAATAACTTCTGCGCTGTATGATATTGTTCCAGCTAAGTACTCGCGGCGACTCTTGGCGAGTAGACGCCCAAAGTCCAAGCCTTAACTCGAAGGCTTTAAAACGCACGCTCCGAGTACACTCTGATACTTTTTGTGCGCGAGGCATTACAGACGCAGAAAACTGACTCGTATTCCCATCCCGCAGAGTTTGGAAACGCTCGACAACGGCAAACCGTACCAAGCGAGCTACTTTCACGACGTAGCGGCGGTCGTCAAGAGCCTACGATACTACGCCGGCTGGGCCGACAAAAACCACGGGTACACTCTGCCCGCCGATGGAAACTACTTCGCGTACACCCGCCCCGAACCTGTCGGTGAGTGCAAGTTATCAGTTACTTTTGCAAGGTGACCATTAAAAACCTTCGCTATTACTCAACTTGGCCGATAAGAAACACTGGCCCATTCTCACGACGTCACGGCCAACGTGAATGCAACAGTAATTCAGGATGATAACATAGGTTTATCAATTTTCTCGTAAACCAAAATGCGGTCAAACAAGGGTACGGTACAACTACGATTTGTAAGTTTTATTTTATTATGCAGTTTTATGTTTATCTACGCTTATCTTGTGGTTTACTACGATAGAATATTGTGGAACAATTTTATTGAGTATCTATTAATTTGAATGACCTTTTGATACAAAAATACCTTATTATAATGATTAATGTTCAAAGTATGACCTTAAGTTCTATTGTAATCCATAACTGTGATTTCTGCATTGTACAAGTCTCTTGTGTCCTTTTTTCCTCAAAACTAAATGCTTAATCAAATATTTAGAAGTTAAACTTCGATAGGTATGTCGCAGATACCGTACCTACCTACCTATCTTTTTTTGTTTGGCCTGAACACATAATGTAATTATGTAATGTGTGTTTATCCAACTGAAGAGATAAGAAGCATACCTAAAGGTATTTCAAAATGAACTATTGTTGAATAGTTATCTTAGAGGATTGTACGATTTGTACGCCAATGTGAATGACTGCTCCATTCCGTTCCGTGTACAGCAGCGTGTACCTCGGAGACGTGCGCATAACCCAGCGTGTCATGGGTGCCGAGGGTCTACCGCCAATTACCTGTTCTATTGCTCTTACAAATTGGAGGCAGCTAGATAACGATGTTGGCGGTTGGCCCTCTGCATGTTTGTGCGAGGACGTGTAGTCCCGCTTACGTCGGCGGTTAACGTACACGCAACCGCTCTGGCTCCGCCTTTACGCGATATTTGTATCAGCATGAGTTTGCAATAATACTAGATAATAATTTAATATATTAACTGTTTTGCAATCTCGTGCGATAGGTCAGTAAAGGTCTGGCACGCTAATGCGGCATGGAAATTGATAACTTATTTGTCCATTTTCCTGAAACACACTTTCACAAGTAAGAAGTAGGGCGCTAACACGCTACTATATTTTATTTACAAGCAAAAACTTATTAATGATATAATCGCCTTTTTTTTGGTTAATATCGACTCAGGTCCGGAATTATAATTCTGTAGCTTCTGCCTACAAGGTAGTTTTTATTAGGTATAGGGTATTTACTCGTAATTTACTTTGTATTTATTTGCTTTGCATTACACTATCTCGTAAAGTCCAAAGAAAGGAAGTGTTTTTAATTCCAATTTATGTATGCGTGTTTTTTATTTTATATTTTACTTATACTTTTAGGTTATTGTTATGTTATTTTAATAAATGGTATCCGTTGAGCAAGATATACCTAGATTACTATACATGTGGCTAAGTAACGCTAATCGTGTATATGTAACTTATTTATTGGTGATTTTTAAGTTTTTGAATTCCACTTGCAATAGAATTATTTAAGGTGGTTCGATTTTCATACAAAAAACAATCGCTATTAATTAATTAATTACACAATATTATTACATAAATAGTTGCGCATCTATCTACTTTCGAATATTCATTTGCGCTAAATTAATAGAAAAACTTTGTTTCATACAGAAATCATGCAATAATCAACGTTATATTTTTATAAATTTTACTCATGTGTGTGTGACAAATGTCGTGTACAAATACATTGCGGCGTTGCCACTCCATGCCTCGGACGGCCATCGGCGCGACATTGCGATGTTTGACGCGTTTTTAGCTGACTGTCGACACTGACACTCAGTGTGACCAGGCGTACGATAATTGTCGTACATGTACGATAATTTGGGCCCCGGTATGACGTAATGTTCCAAAGAGCATTATCGTACACTAAAGTACTATAATTTCAGCCCTTGGATGATGCCACCTTAAAAGTCTAGTAATTTGAAGCAAAATATGACACTTTCTCTCAGAAATAAGGTAAAATTAGTATCTTTTGGGTGTTCGGCTCCTTGGTGTAAGTTTAAAGTTTAAAATGTCTCAATTTCCTGTATACCGTTTGAGTCTATCCCAAAAATACACAAACATAAACAGATTTTTTGCGCAATTTAGACGAAAATTGTCTTTTTTTTTTATTATTAATTGGAAATTTAAGCTTATTTTGCTAGACATTTTTAGGGGCTGCCTTTTTGATTGGCGTACGATATTTTTTTCAACGGTACAATAATATTGACACTCAAGTACGATAATTCTCTTCCGCTCACCTAGCAACACTGCTGAAACTTGACAGGACCTGGGGGCCTACCGCGAAAACCTAAATTCGCAAATTGCGGGGATCTTTCTCTTTTACTCTCACTAAGACGTAATTAGAGTGACAGAGAAAAATGCCCGAAATTGACGAATTTCGATTTTCCCGGTAGCCGCCCTGGTGCTTGAGGTACTTGATAGAAAACAACGCTGCCGCATGTTCTGAATTGTGATTTTATGTGTTTTTGGATTGAAAATGATAGCAACGTCTAAATCAAGTTACAAAAATCATCGATATTCTGGTCCGCGAAAAACCAGGAAAAGTGTAACTGTAATTGGAGTCTACAAATATGACCAATTCATAGAAAATATGACCTAGAAACTAGTTCACTTTAATAAAACTCAATTTTGCCCGAGATTGTAGGTACTTAGGAGAATACCTAAGGGAGCGAAGTGTATTGATCTTGAATAATTAGTTGGCTAATATATGACTCCAACATGATATGGACATTTACATCATAACTATTATATACCTAGTTTGTTACTAAGTTCTGTTACTCGATTTCTTTCTTTCTTCCTAGCGTTGTCCCAGTATATTGCCACGGCTCAATGGAGCCTGGGGTCCGCTTTGACAACTAATCCCAAGATTTGGCGTAGGCACTAGTTTTTACGAAAGCCACTGACATCTGACCTTCCAACCCAGAGGGTAAAACTAAGCCTTGTTGGGATTAGTCCAGTTTCCTCGCGATGTTTTCCTTCACCGAAAAGCGACTGGTAAATATCAAATGATATCTGTTCTGAAGTTCTGTTACTCGATTTGCAACCTCTTTATTTCCGTTAAAACAAATGCTACCGAAAAAATAAAAAATGACATAATGTGGTGGATTTGTGAGCTATAATTATATACCACACATAACGCTTATCTCGTCGTATCTATAATGAATTGGGGCCTAAAAGAGAATCGTATTCCAATTTTTTGAAACTCTTGTATTACTTTCTATATTAACCAAAAGTTGCCTTAAAAGTCAGCTTTTATACTAAAAACGGCTTTAAATATGTTAAATTAACAAAATATATTTTGACAGATGCTTTCGCGCCCAAAACGCTCTTTGAAAATTGTGTGACGTCACAGTTTATGGTTTGACACATAACTACATACACACGTAGAAGATACGAACTGTCAACTGATATTTGTCATTTGTTGTTAATCGCCTAACTGTCAACAGTGTCAATCCGAGAGTTGTGACGTCATCAGAATCTTCAATGACGTTTCGAGTTTGGTCACGTGACGTGTGCCAAAAGATATTTTAAATTCAATATTTACAAAAATATGGTCATTACAGGTCCCCTAAAAGTAGTTTAACATGTTCTTATAATACAAAAGAATTTATTGGGATACAATTATGCCCTAAGATTTGTAGATGGAAACAACCCTATTGCGTTGCACAAATGTGGGCACCCGCCAAACATGATTTTGGGTGTGTCATACTCAGGGCTAACACAGATTCATTTCTGTGAAAAAGGTGTGAAAACCGGAAACTGGAAACCGTTCTCGAATCAATAGTGAAGCCCTTAAGCCACACCCTATTTCAAAACCAGCCATGGATCTTTGAACAGGACTCAGCTCCTGCACATTTGACTTTATTCCCCACGAAGACTGGCCGTCCTCCAGCCCGGACCTTAACCCCCTGGATTATGCCATATAGCAGGTTATTGAAACGGAAACGGTTACGGAGGTTGGTTACGGAAAGAGAGACCTAAGCCCTCCTACGTGTATACGTTCAACGCAGCTGGCCAACTTTATTGTCACGCGTGCAATAGATATTTAAGAGCAAGTTCGGCCTGGCCAGCCACATTAGGGCTCATGCTAGACAACGTCCATAATGTGTTTATTTGGGGTCGCCGTCATCGAAAACGATGAGGAGGACTATATATATATATTGAGGAGAAAGCCTGTGCTAAACCCCACACAGATCTTAACTCCCTCAAGCGGGCCATAGTTAAGACAGTGACGGAATTAGACATGATAAATGGTATATTTTATGTAAGGTGGAAGTATGACGTATTAAAAAAAAACTACTTACTAGATCTCGTTCAAACCTATTTTCGGTGGAAGTTTGCATCATGTATTTTTTTTAATTTTATCATTCTCGTATTTTAGAAGTTACAGGGGGGGGGGGGGCACACATTTTACCACTTTGGAAGTGTCTCGCGCAAACTATTCAGTTTAGAAAAAAATGATATTAGAAACCACACGTATGGGTTTGATGAAAAAAAAATTTTAAGTGTCAGTTCTAAGTATGGGGAACCCCCAAAATTTATTGTTTTTTTTTCTATTTTTGTGTGAAAATCTTAATGCGGTTCATAGAATACATCCACTTACCAAGTTTGAACAGCATAGTTCTTATAAGTTTCGGAAAAAAGTGGCTGTGACATAATCGGACAGACAGACGGACATGACGAATCTATAAGGGTTCCGTTTTTTGCCATTTGGCTACGGAACCCTAAAAAACGTGCCCCGCTGTACTGCGCCATATGTTTTGCGTACACTGAATCGTCAAACGTCAACTTTTGAGAATTAGAGTTACCGCAAAATGTATGGATCTGTACAGCGCCATCTTGTGTCTCTGTCAAATTCAAAACACGAAATTGTCTTAAATTTTACGCATCTTAATCAATGTATCTTTGGTTATACATATAGATTTAGCATATGTTAACATACAATGAGCGAGGTTGAACCTAATGATAACTAATAACATTATATATAAAACACTGATAAAAACCTCTTATACTAGTCTATCTTTAGTTAGGTACTAGTGAAACTAAAGCATAACTTAAAGTATCTTAACTTCCTTTGGTTTGGGCTATGTCGTCGTAATAGTTATTTGTTTCACATGGGGGCAAAGTTGTTGTTTAACCGCTCGTGCTAATATTGATACCCGAGCAAGCGAAAGATTCCAAAATTAAGTATTGATTTGAATTGTTTCTAGAAGTGGAATCTTGAGCGTTGTGAGGGTTCAAGGCACTAGGGTTAAACAAACTTTGCCTCCGAGTAAAACAAAAAAAAATCACCACACCAACGCGAGGAAAATACTATCTCTTCAATGGCATATGTCGTTTTTGAGTTATTGGAATTTCGGTTTATTTCAATTAATAAAATTTGAAATTTAAATGACATAATCACGCGGGAGTCGACGGCCTATCACTCCAAGGGCTGCGAAATACCAAAAAAACTAACCAAATCAAACCCAAATGAATGTAATAAAAAAAATATCATTCAGAATCACCACTTAAACGTCAATTCTACCAGCTAACATAAGGATACAACTTAAAATTGGCATCTTATTACTTTGCCCCACATGTGGATAAAATACAACTTTCTCATTAGTTTTCGAACAATCAAGAGGGCTTTTAATTATACTTTAAGCAAACTGGTTTCTGTAGTGAAAAATAATTTTGAATAATTTCACGGAACCGAAATAATAAGTCTGTTGTGATTTGTGACCATCAGGAGTATGCGGTCAGATCATCCCGTGGAACTTCCCCCTCCTGATGGCGGCGTGGAAGCTCGGCCCCGCGCTGGCGGCCGGCTGCTCGCTCGTGCTCAAGCCCGCCGAACAAACCCCGCTGACGGCGCTGTATATCGCACAACTCGTCAAGGTACTTTTATTATGATCCCATGCACTTTGATATGCAAACAAGGCTCCGCATAAGCACCTCGCTCGTGCTATAGGTACATCGAATATAGGTAATAATACCAACTAGTTAAGGTACCGGCACAATAATCTCATTTCTGAAGTAAAGCCAGTTGAATAAAACCCGCTGATGGCGCTTTACATGAAACCCCACTGAAGTGACGTTGACGGCGTTAAATAAGTACATCGCTAAACTAGGTAAGGTGCTGTCACTATAATCAGCTAACCTGTGGAATGAACTGTCGCTTGCGGTGTTTCCGGAGCGATACGACCTTCAAACCTTCAAGAAAAGAGCTTACTCCCATCTCAAAGGCCGGCTGCGCACAACCCCTCTGATGTTGCGGGTGTCCATGGCCGACAGTAATCGCTTACCATCAGTTGATTTGTCTGCTCGTATGCCTCCTGTATCATAAAAAAATGGTCAAGTGCGAGTCGGACTCGCGCACCGAGGGTTCCATACAAACCTGTAGGTATATAAGTAAAAGTTCACCCATCACGACAATCGAGTCATATCAATTATTAAAAATATTTTTATTATATGATGTCATAAAAAAATTACGGGTTACGCATTTTTTCCTTTATCAGTGCTATAAGACGTTGCTTCGTACCAAATTTCAAGATTCTGAGTTCACGAGAAGTACCCTGTAGGTTTTGATTCCCTTGCGAGTGTCGAAAATTTGCGGCATAAACGGCTGTATCTTTTGATTGCGTTGGTTTAGAAGTTTAATTTTTTCACAGCTCCAAGGGACAGTAAACCTGAGTATTTGATATAAATTCCAGCTTGATACCTCCACGCGTTCCTAAGAAAAAGGGTCTTGTTTGACAAACAGACAGACGGACGGACGGACAACAAAGTGATCCTCTAAAGGTTCCGGTTTTTCCTTTCGAGGTACGGAACCCCAAAAAGCCACTTTTTCAGCGGTTTTATTTGTTTTTTCAATTCTTCAAGTCGCGTTTTAGTTGAACATTTTGAAAGGATTGATGAATAATAATCGTTTATGCAGGAAGCCGGTTTCCCCGCTGGCGTGGTGAACGTGCTGCCGGGCTTTGGCGACGTCGGTGCTGCTATCGTCGCGCACCCAAAGATCGACAAAGTCGCCTTCACTGGTTAGCTGTTTCGAATACTAAACATAGTCACGTATTGTAGCTTCATGTCATTGAGTTACTATTTAGCAAAATGTGGTAGATAATCGTACACGTATTCTAAATATGAATTCATTGTATGGCATACATACATATGTATGATTTGCAACTGTGTATACTTCTTTAGTTAGCTGTAGTATAGTTGGTTTTACTACATTAACACATTGAGTGCCCGGAACCCGTTCGGCGAGTTCTCTGTTCGTGGTCGCTTTCCCTTACAAAGCGGGTAAACGGTGGGTTTGGCTACGAGTGTAGGACTAATGTTGGCAGTGAATGTTAATTGGCTACTTCTTTCATCAGTATTATACGCAGCTATTCCACGAGTTCGTGCATTTGTCTGGGGTATGCATGTTTTCCGTCTATCTTTCTACGTTATTAATCGATGACGCCTTTGTCTAAGTAGTTCCTTGTTACAAAAAAATAATTTTCTTTACCTAAACCTTTCATAAAATAGGTCACACACTACCCTTCCCATTTAACAATTTTATGTGGCTCTTACCCCCTTATTCGTAAACGTGTACTAATGTTACGATGCCGCTAATCATCGTTTGTCCCTTTCCGACGTATTAGTATGATGGAAAGGGACAAGCGATTATTAGCGGCATCGTAACTTTAGTACACGTTTATGAATAAGGGGGTTAATATTTTGTATACTCACAGGGTCGACGGAGGTGGGCAAGCTGATCCAGCGCGGCGCGGCGGACTCCATGAAGCGCATCACCCTCGAGCTGGGCGGCAAGTCGCCCAACATCATCTTCGCGGACGCCGACGTCAGCGCCGCCGTGGAGCAGGCGCACCACGCGCTGTTCTACAACATGGGCCAGTGCTGCACCGCCGGTGAGTCACTGGTACACGATGGAGCACAAGCTCGAGCTGGGCGGCAAGTCGCCCAACATCATCTTCGCGGACGCCGACGTCAGCGCCGCCGTGGAGCAGGCGCACCACGCGCTGTTCTACAACATGGGCCAGTGCTGCACCGCCGGTGAGTCACTGGTACACGATGGAGCACAAGCTCGAGCTGGGCGGCAAGTCGCCCAACATCATCTTCGCGGACGCCGACGTCAGCGCCGCCGTGGAGCAGGCGCACCACGCGCTGTTCTACAACATGGGCCAGTGCTGCACCGCCGGTGAGTCACTGGTACACGATGGAGCACAAGCTCGAGCTGGGCGGCAAGTCGCCCAACATCATCTTCGCGGACGCCGACGTCAGCGCCGCCGTGGAGCAGGCGCACCACGCGCTGTTCTACAACATGGGCCAGTGCTGCACCGCCGGTGAGTCACTGGTACACGATGGAGCACAAGCTCGAGCTGGGCGGCAAGTCGCCCAACATCATCTTCGCGGACGCCGACGTCAGCGCCGCCGTGGAGCAGGCGCACCACGCGCTGTTCTACAACATGGGCCAGTGCTGCACCGCCGGTGAGTCACTGGTACACGATGGAGCACAAGCTCGAGCTGGGCGGCAAGTCGCCCAACATCATCTTCGCGGACGCCGACGTCAGCGCCGCCGTGGAGCAGGCGCACCACGCGCTGTTCTACAACATGGGCCAGTGCTGCACCGCCGGTGAGTCACTGGTACACGATGGAGCACAAGCTCTAGCTGGGCGGCAAGTCGCCCAACATCATCTTCGCGGACGCCGACGTCAGCGCCGCCGTGGAGCAGGCGCACCACGCGCTGTTCTACAACATGGGCCAGTGCTGCACCGCCGGTGAGTCACTGGTACACGATGGAGCACAAGCTCGAGCTGGGCGGCAAGTCGCCCAACATCATCTTCGCGGACGCCGACGTCAGCGCCGCCGTGGAGCAGGCGCACCACGCGCTGTTCTACAACATGGGCCAGTGCTGCACCGCCGGTGAGTCACTGGTACACGATGGAGCACAAGCTCGAGCTGGGCGGCAAGTCGCCCAACATCATCTTCGCGGACGCCGACGTCAGCGCCGCCGTGGAGCAGGCGCACCACGCGCTGTTCTACAACATGGGCCAGTGCTGCACCGCCGGTGAGTCACTGGTACACGATGGAGCACAAGCTCGAGCTGGGCGGCAAGTCGCCCAACATCATCTTCGCGGACGCCGACGTCAGCGCCGCCGTGGAGCAGTCGCACCACGCGCTGTTCTACAACATGGGCCAGTGCTGCACCGCCGGTGAGTCACTGGTACACGATGGAGCACAAGCTCGAGCTGGGCGGCAAGTCGCCCAACATCATCTTCGCGGACGCCGACGTCAGCGCCGCCGTGGAGCAGGCGCACCACGCGCTGTTCTACAACATGGGCCAGTGCTGCACCGCCGGTGAGTCACTGGTACACGATGTAGCACAAGCTCGAGCTGGGCGGCAAGTCGCCCAACATCATCTTCGCGAACGCCGACGTCAGCGCCGCCGTGGAGCATGTAACGTTATACGTTACATGAAAGTACTATTATTTAAATAAACTACATAAATAAATGAAAATACCACTTAAAACTAATTTTACAAACTAATGTTTTCAATTTTAAACATAAAATTGCAACAAGTATTCGTCGGCGCCGTTTTAGCGCTCTTCGAAAGATTTCGTAAGCAACATTTTAGCGCTCACGGTAACGAGTTCTTTTGTTTGTCGAATATACTTATCGGGAGTTGCATTAGCGGATCGCTCCCACGATTCCCGAACTGCACTCGAGATAGAACACACGTCACACGGATCATCGGTCTCTGATACGTACCTATTTTGGAAAATGTAACCGATTTGATATAATTAATATTCGTGTTGTCATCTCTTAACGTTCCTCAAAG
Source organism: Cydia pomonella (assembly GCF_033807575.1). NCBI lineage: Eukaryota > Metazoa > Arthropoda > Insecta > Lepidoptera > Tortricidae > Cydia > Cydia pomonella. Next base: position 11,900,617 of record NC_084719.1, on the reverse strand, counting down.
TGTTTAGCGTCGTAAATACGTTAAATGTTATAACGTGTGTGTGAATAAACCCCAAATTGGGGTCCAACGTTCGGGCTGCTATTTTGGGTGGAGGATCCACCGCAGCCACACATACCACCAACGCTACTCTCGCCAGTAGAAGGGCCAGCACTACATCAAGCCCCGGGCAGCCAAGTACAGTCGTCCACAATTGCGGCGCCCGCGTACACCACCGACGGCACAACCCAGGCGAGAGTACCTAACCGCAAAATGGATAGGATCTTTGTGTGAATTTAACCACGTTAGAGGGCGCCAGTGTCACGGTTACTGTCTAGTTTATTAACTAAAAGAGAAAAATGAATAAACTAGATTCGTGCAAAATAAACAACATTTAATTTAAAATAAAATAAAAAAAACACTGATCCGAAATATGCGGGCCACTTAACAAAAAATATGGGTCGCAGGTTTTTTTAATAAATTCACACAAAGATCCTATCCATTTTGCGGTTAGGTACTCTCGCCTGGGTTGTGCCGTCGGTGGTGTACGCGGGCGCCGCAATTGTGGACGACTGTACTTGGCTGCCCGGGGCTTGATGTAGTGCTGGCCCTTCTACTGGCGAGAGTAGCGTTGGTGGTATGTGTGGCTGCGGTGGATCCTCCACCCAAAATAGCAGCCCGAACGTTGGACCCCAATTTGGGGTTTATTCACACACACGTTATAACATTTAACGTATTTACGACGCTAAACACTTTGAGGAACGTTAAGAGATGACAACACGAATATTAATTATATCAAATCGGTTACATTTTCCAAAATAGGTACGTATCAGAGACCGATGATCGCACCACGCGCTGTTCTACAACATGGGCCAGTGCTGCACCGCCGGTGAGTCACTGGTACACGATGGAGCACAAGCTCGAGCTGGGCGGCAAGTCGCCCAACATCATCTTCGCGGACGCCGACGTCAGCGCCGCCGTGGAGCAGGCGCACCACGCGCTGTTCTACAACATGGGCCAGTGCTGCACCGCCGGTGAGTCACTGGTACACGATGGAGCACAAGCTCGAGCTGGGCGGCAAGTCGCCCAACATCATCTTCGCGGACGCCGACGTCAGCGCCGCCGTGGAGCAGGCGCACCACGCGCTGTTCTACAACATGGGCCAGTGCTGCACCGCCGGTGAGTCACTGGTACACGATGGAGCACAAGCTCGAGCTGGGCGGCAAGTCGCCCAACATCATCTTCGCGGACGCCGACGTCAGCGCCGCCGTGGAGCAGGCGCACCACGCGCTGTTCTACAACATGGGCCAGTGCTGCACCGCCGGTGAGTCACTGGTACACGATGGAGCACAAGCTCGAGCTGGGCGGCAAGTCGCCCAACATCATCTTCGCGGACGCCGACGTCAGCGCCGCCGTGGAGCAGGCGCACCACGCGCTGTTCTACAACATGGGCCAGTGCTGCACCGCCGGTGAGTCACTGGTACACGATGGAGCACAAGCTCGAGCTGGGCGGCAAGTCGCCCAACATCATCTTCGCGGACGCCGACGTCAGCGCCGCCGTGGAGCAGGCGCACCACGCGCTGTTCTACAACATGGGCCAGTGCTGCACCGCCGGTGAGTCACTGGTACACGATGGAGCACAAGCTCGAGCTGGGCGGCAAGTCGCCCAACATCATCTTCGCGGACGCCGACGTCAGCGCCGCCGTGGAGCAGGCGCACCACGCGCTGTTCTACAACATGGGCCAGTGCTGCACCGCCGGTGAGTCACTGGTACACGATGGAGCACAAGCTCGAGCTGGGCGGCAAGTCGCCCAACATCATCTTCGCGGACGCCGACGTCAGCGCCGCCGTGGAGCAGGCGCACCACGCGCTGTTCTACAACATGGGCCAGTGCTGCACCGCCGGTGAGTCACTGGTACACGATGGAGCACAAGCTCGAGCTGGGCGGCAAGTCGCCCAACATCATCTTCGCGGACGCCGACGTCAGCGCCGCCGTGGAGCAGGCGCACCACGCGCTGTTCTACAACATGGGCCAGTGCTGCACCGCCGGTGAGTCACTGGTACACGATGGAGCACAAGCTCGAGCTGGGCGGCAAGTCGCCCAACATCATCTTCGCGGACGCCGACGTCAGCGCCGCCGTGGAGCAGGCGCACCACGCGCTGTTCTACAACATGGGCCAGTGCTGCACCGCCGGTGAGTCACTGGTACACGATGGAGCACAAGCTCGAGCTGGGCGGCAAGTCGCCCAACATCATCTTCGCGGACGCCGACGTCAGCGCCGCCGTGGAGCAGGCGCACCACGCGCTGTTCTACAACATGGGCCAGTGCTGCACCGCCGGTGACGATTTTAACAGCGATTTTAGCTGAGACGTCTATTGACTGCTCGACGTTAGCTCTCCTCCGAGGATACTGAAGACTATCTGTTTTTAGGTCGTCTCCGTTAACGATGAGCTTCTGATGTTCTTTGAGAGAGACCTACATGTTGGGAAAACCTAATCTGTTGTCCTACTTTTTCATAAAATAGTATATCCATCTGGATATGTTGATAAATTGTTTTCAAATGATCGAGCTGGTGGAATAGAAATTATAAAGCCTCAACACCTTGTGTCGAATGCCTCATACTTCCCACCTATGTTTTTCATCCAGAATCTATTTTCAAAGTCAAAGGCGTTTCACGCCGTTCCTATTCCTATATTTTTAAGAAGCATACTTAAACTATCCTCAGGTTCCCGCACGTTCGTGGAAGACAAGATCTACGACCAATTCGTGGAGCAGGCGGCGAAGCGCGCCGCCAGGCGCAAGGTCGGCGACCCCTTCCACCACGAGACCGACCACGGACCGCAGGTACTCACTTATATGATTGACAGTGAACTCTAATGTCCAAGTAATAAGGGTGGCTGGTAACTAGACAAGATCTACGGCCAGTTCGTGGAGCTGGCGGAGAAACGCGCCGGGAGCAAAGGGATTTGAGTGACATTTTTGCCGCGAGGCCGCAAGTTTTCCATATAAAAAATGGCGGCTGCCGTACGCACGGTTGTTGGAAAGCGTCCATTTAAAGGCATTTATCGCACGTGGGGTCATCTTTTCTAAATAGGTTCCACTTGTTTCTCAATGTTACCTGCTTACATTAAACTAAGCGCGTTATTATACCAGTATTTTTGTTGTAAGATCGACGGTGAGCAGCAGAACAAGATCCTGAGCCTGATCGAGAAGGGCAAGCAGCAGGGAGCCAAGCTGGAGACCGGCGGCGCCCGCGCCGGCCACGTGGGCTACTTCGTGCAGCCCACCGTCTTCAGCGGCGTGCAGGACCACATGGACATCGCTAGGACTGAGGTATATCCCCGATCAAAGCAATAGTGTGACCACCTGACCACAAGAAAAGTAAAAACTACAGAATCACATTACGTTTTGGTTACGGGAATAGCGAAGTCATTCGACAATATGTCGATGTGACAATAAGCACAAAATAAAAAATAAACAGAAGGTCCGTTCTCGCCGTTCTTGAAAATACATACCTAAACTTGCCCGACTCACTAGGGTTGCTTCTGTATTAATTTCGAATTTTAAAAAGGAGTAGGTTATATAAGTTTACAGACATACATACATCGATTCGTTTATACATACATCTTATCATGTTTACATTCCTTAGAGACTGCATTTTGATGTACATGACAGTAGGTACCTGCGTAGCGGCGGGGACGTCCAGTGAGCAACAGCCCGCCTAAGCTCTGCCCGAGAGTGCCCGAGAACGCCTGTAAATGTAACGTCTGTGTGCGTGTGCGGCGAAAATGGCACTTTGTACTGAGCGGACTCTCTGCTCCGGCGCGCGGCGCCGCTATTTACTTTGTGCAATAAGTCAATATGGGAAATTGTGTACGTAAGACACAGTTTTAGGTTGATGCTCTCTTTCGGACCATTTTATTTAGTCTCCTACACCTATTTTGGTCCGTAATACGGCTTAGTTTAAATTTGCAAAAAAACGACTATCTGGGTTATAACCCAGCACTATACATAGTGCTATTAATTTCAATCCGGTATTGCAAACCGCCCATCAGCGAGTGTACCAATGTATTTTCTCGGATCAGGGTCATGTGCTCTTTAATTCATACTACATCATATGGTACGACGTACAGTCAAACTCTAATACAAGAAACCGAATTAGAGTTTGACTATGGTTAATCATCCAAGAGCAATGAAAATGGTTTCATCAATTCGGAACGGAATCAAAAATGGCCACTAGTTGACGTTAACATGTGTTTGTAGATCTTCGGGCCCGTCCAGCAAGTGCTGCGCTTCTCGGACGTGGACGAAGTCATAGAACGCGCCAACAACACGGAGTACGGGCTCGCCGCCGCCGTCTACACCAAGGACCTCGACCGCGCTAATTATGTTATACAGGTATGATATGATTTTTTATTTCACAATTTACCCATAATACAGTCTGGCAAGCCATTTCCGTCAGTAAAAAAAAGGCGACAAACTTTAAAAAAAATAGGGTTCTCGGAGGGCCCTATTTTCTAATTTCTAATATATATAATATTATATTTTCTATTTTCAATTTCTTGCCTTTTTCAACTGACAATATGAGTTTGTCCACTCGGCTAGCTGTCGCCATGCTGTTGTCTCATATGAATTACAGTCCTTTACTAACATTTTGTATCTTAAGATTGTAGCGTTAGGTGTCTAGGGCAGAGGCGAGCAATAAGGCTTTGGCTACAAACTGTACAGCAGTGGTTTATTGGGCTTAAATCACGTGGGTCGTTGTCCTACTGTGGTGGTGGCACTTGGATCGGTGTGTAGCTGGGCGTTACTGTCCTGGCGTAGTGGCAACCTGGCGTTAGCGCCGGGCAGCGAGAGAAGGGCAGGCGTGGACGTTGAATTAGCCCGCAGGGTAGACCCCAAAGCGGGAAAAACAGATGCACTTGAGTATATTCGAAAACTTAGGGGCACAGCACTTGTTCCCTATACGAGTATTATATTCAACATCGCAAAACAAGGCGCGGCCGTTAACGCTCGCACGAGCGACGTGCGTCCAGCGCTGCAGTCAGATGTACAATGCTGGCTGCGGCGGACCGTTACAGCATGGCGCCGGCGATCGCGTAAACAAGTATCCTGGGAATGGGAAAGTCGATAATATCGACATCGATACTTATCAGTTGCTGAGACTAATATTTATTTATCATGTTGACGAGAAAAATACCCTTAGGTCGCATGGTCCGACTGACTAGTCCGATCAATCGGAATACGAATATATTTTTTTCCCGCTGGCTCGATTGATCGGAATATAAGGACTTCTCTAATTCTCGTAGTCCTACTATCGGAGTAACGGGATTTTAAAAGTTCGTCTAGTTCGATCGATCGAACCACGAGACCTTGAAAAATCCTCTTAATCCGATCACACAACTTTTATTTTTCCTGTTAGTCCGACCGATATTTTTTGGTTAATTTTGTACTCTACCAACATCTGGTTTTTAACACTTTTCTGGTAACAAAAGTGTTTTCTTACTTTCGACGTGATCCTGGGTAGGAATGGAGTCGATTGGCATCAAAAACAACAACAAAATGACCTTTTTCTCGCACCCTGTATGTTTTACCGGAAATCTGTTACCGCCAATTTTCATCAATTTGAAATCGAGGGATGGTCTCTTAAGGCCATTTTTACCTAGCAGCACGGGATCTGGTAGCTACCCTTACTGACCCAAAATCTAATTCCACCCTGTAGGTATATTCCTAACCCAAATTTTATTTTAATTTAAAATCTTACATATTTATCAGAGAAAATATAGAAAACTTACCAATTGCCAGTGTCTAGTAGTGAGTTAAGATGAGATAACGTTTACGTGTCATTAGCCGGACTTAGCAATAATATCAAGTCTACAGTTATGTCCGATCAATCGATCCAACAGGAAGAAAACACGACCTCGTGGTTCGGTCGATCGAACTAGACGAACTTTTAAAATCCCGTTACTCCGATAGTAGGACTACGAGAATTAGAGAAGTCCTTATACTCCGATCAATCGAGCCAGCGGGAAAAAAATATATTCGTATTCCGATTGATCGGACTAGCCAGTCGGACCATGCGACCTAAGGGGAAAATCCCAATTAGGAAATAAATTAATACTACAAGATAGAAGAAGTAACTTCAGATTCTTAATGTACACGAAAAAACATTACCAAACACAAAACAACACAAACAACAACAAGGTGTAACAAAAGATATATTGAAAATAGTTGCGTTTTGGTAATTCATTTTAAGACTACACTGTAATTTTTTTCTTTAATTTAAGTTTGATCTTTAATTCCTAGTACTAAATATGTTTATTTTGACACGTAAATGGTCGACAAATCTAGAAACATGTAGTATTTACTGATAATTGCCCCGGCCTCACCAATCGGTCTTTACCCTTTTTCCCCTCATTGAGACGTATAATTCACAACGACGACTCGTAATGTAATGTTATTAAAGGTTAGATTTAATAAATCGGTTATCGCGGATGACACTAACTATAAGCCTTTAAAAACAAATACGTTGTTTGCAGAGCCTCCGCGCCGGCACGGTGTGGGTGAACGACTACAACGTGTTCTGCAACCAGGTGCCGTTCGGCGGCTTCAAGCAGTCCGGCCTGGGCCGCGAGAACGGGCCCTACGGCGTCCGCAACTACGTCGAGAACAAGTCCGTGCTCGTCAAGCTCACCGCCAAGAACTCGTAGGCTTCCCGATAAACACGAGTGCCGATGAACGTAAACAACGAGGCTACAGTTTGCGCATGAAGGCTGAGGAATCGTAGAATGCTTGTCCGTCTTGCCTGGTGCATCCGCAGCCCGAGAATTCTGATTTCGTGCGCGAATTGTAGTATTAAATTTAGATTTATTATTGGTGTGTATAAAATAACAGTGATCTGTTTGCCAAATAGCACAAACTTTGAAACACCATTTTGGGTAGACCACGTTATTGACCGTTCATATTATGCCGTTTGTATATGTTTTCTTTGGCACATTGTAATTCTACTTCTCTCTACATACAAAATGTGATAAAATCCCTGTCTTCCGTATCTTAGTTATTATGAGGCTGAATCAATGCATTTGCGTAAAAGGTGTCATTTCCGTTGTCGTGTACATACGTATTATACAGTTAACAATTTTCGCTGTGGCAATCAGTGTAATTAAGCATGCATGGGGTCTTTCGAGTTTCGACCTCATACCGCAGTGAATTTGTTAAGTTGTAACTTCCTTGCAATATATTAAGTATATGATAATATGATATACGTATGTATTCAACTATTTTAATAAAGAAAAACTTAAAGAAGACTCTTTTTGATTACCGACTAACCCAAGGAAGGCAACGTTTTTCATTTAATCGATGAACGTTTACGCGCATAGTTAACACATCAACAGTCCACACGCAAAGTGCTTTAATTTCCTCGTAAGTCTAAGCTTATTACTTCAATCACACGTGTATGCTCCACATATGGGTCATCACTGTCATCATGTACGCATTCAGATTAGTACAATATCTTTCCGAACGCTGCTGTCTGATTGGAGACTAGAACTCGAAAGAAAGGCGATTCATAAGTATCTCTATTAGGTTTGATTAGGCGTGTTTGTCGTTGGGACATGTGGGACACGGACTTGTGGATAGTTCGTCGCATACGGTGTGGTTGTTCGTGAGAGTCAGACTGGCGGGTGTACAGTCACCGTCAAATACTTTGTAGCAACCAAAGTAGCCAAATAGTTCGGTACACCATATATTTAGTATGCCCACCACCACCATACCCACCATACCATAAAAAAATACAATACAATGGTATGGTGGCCATACCATAAAATATGGTATGGCCACCATACCATATTTTTGTACCTAATTTGTACTATTTAGTACCTCCGTTAAAAAAAATTGTACCTCACGGTACACAAAGTTATCATCAAAAAACAGTACACCCGGCATCCTGACAGTCAGAATGGCGGGTGTGCTTTATTACGCTATGTCCCCGTGGTTATTGATAAATTCTATAAAAGCCAAATTTTTGTACCTTCATATTCAATTATACGAGGCATTTTATTTGTGGTTTCCAAGTTTTACTCAGTTTATATTTTGCTTGCTATTACAATTTTGCAGGCGTTATAATTTTTCAAGTTATCGATCTAATTTTTAAGAAAAAACGCTAAGGTAAAATTATTTTTATTACGCCAGGAATTAGTACCTTTAATGTTTAATCTGTTAAGTTCAAAAAACACAGAAAACGATTTTTCTAAGGAAGATTTCTTTGAATTGGCGTCTAGCCTTTTTTAAGACATGATTTACTGAGTTATTTAATCTTAACAGATTAAATATATATTGATCTTATGAAACTTACTTTTGTATAATCTTTTTTGCGATTTTGATAAATTAATTATGGAAGGTCAAATTAGGGACCCTTAGGTCACGTACTTGGTAACACGCCGTGGTACGCGGTAGAGCTGGGTGGGGGGATCCTTCTAGTAGTGTCATATAACGTTACAAATAGGGTTTTGTGATAACCGTACAGCTTTTTTGCACTCAATACGTTTCTTGCGCGAGGAAAGTGCTCGCCACTCTCGCCAGCGGGCAGTCTGCCTGCAATACCTATTATAGTGTCTGATCAAGAAATATTAAATAAAAATGTGCCACAAAATCTCACGTTTTTATTGTTTTAACAATTTATTTTATTAATATAAAATAGAAACTTTTAAAACTATCCTAAACTTTTGTAAAATCAACCTATTATAAGAACTATGATAAAACTTCTGTAGTGTAACAATATAGCATAAGTAAGAGTAGATATAAAACCTTTGGCCCTCTCAGATTTCTGTAGAAACTGGTAGATTCATAAGATGCAGTATCTAAAATTAGGGAGAAATACGATTAAAACGGGAAGTAAAATAGAATGAAATCTAAATAAATGAACCTTCAAAAGGTTAACTTTAGACTAATCTAAAAATCACAACAGTGGAATGTATCGTGCCACTTAATCTAATAATCACATAGCCTTGCATTACAAAACTATTCAAATAAACTTATATTATAAAATGCTGACAAATAGAAGATGCAAAGAAAATAAACTGGTATCTTTCAAAAATAGGCAAAAACATAGAGCTCGAATATAAAACTATGACTAAGACCTACTCGCGTCACAGTCGTGTAGGCAATTGCGAGGGACGCATCCAGAAATAACGAGATGTATATGTCGTAATAGTGGAATAGTGGGATTTCATAAATCGGCGGGCCACAAGCCACAACATGTGGTCTCGTCAGATCAATTAATAATCTATGATTCAAAAAATATCTAAACGCACGACCATTATAAGAAATATGGTTAAAAGTTTAAACGAAGTAATGAAAGTTGACGTTTAAGCGATATGTACAGTTTTGGCAGTTGTCTGCCCCCGTTTTATGAAATGACAAACTTTACGACGGCTACGAATGATGAAATAATTTTGGCGCTGGACTGCGACCCTTGCCATCACCAGACGACGCATAAACTACAAACATAGTCTCATGTGAATACGCTATTCGATCAATCTGGTCTTTAGAAACATAACAAATAATTTATTCCGTGATTATTGATTCAAAATATTGCAATAGTTACGAATAAACTGAAAAACTTGCCGAAATAAATATATTCATTCAAACACGTACCTTTAATGAAAATATTTATGCCGACATCATAACGGAAACAGAAATTAAAATTTATAGAAAAAAAAATACTTAGGACATAATTAATGTTAATAAATATTATTATGCTATGATTAACGTTATTTGCACTCATAAATAAAGTTTAAATAAAGTAATTATTTGTACCATGTTAGATAAATACTGTGCCATTGTACTTTTGGTAAACGAGTTCTCTGCTATTGTGAACTATATATTGCTATTGAGTCAGCTGCATCGGAAGTAAAAGACATTTATACATATAGAACGTTCAAGGTGTAGTTAATATTAAGTCAGTAAACAAAAAAAAAAAAAAAAAAACAAGAACGTGCGAATCAACGCTTTTGTCACTTTATCAGTCTAATTTAAACGTTCTCGAGATTAAAATAACTAAAATATATAGTACTATGAGGAAAGACAGTCGGCGCGATTGGAACTTTAAGATACGTCAAACAGTGTAAAAAATGACGTTTCTGCAAACAACAAAAACGTCACTTTTGAGACTGACATATCCAATCCATACCGTATCTTTAAATTTTTTTTACGTATCTTAATGTTCGAATCGGGCCGACTATCCTAATCTGTAAACAGGCAAAAATAGTTAAGACCTTCCTAGTAAGAGTATATTAGGCGTCTGTCCCGGGGTCTGGTGAAGACTCCTTATCCGTGGTGTCTTCGTTCATCGCGGACAAATTTTCTTCCGATATCTTCTCCAAACATCCGCACGTCAAAGAAGAAAGGGTGCTAATATTGCTATTAGCTAAGTCCTCCTCGATTTTTCGCTCGAGATACTCAAAGTCGTCATTCTCCGCTTGACACTTCAAGCACTCCTCAGATGAGGAGTCTTGGTAAGCTAACACGTTTTCTATGTTGAGTTCTACGGCGTCATCTTTAACAGGTAGCGAGGGGCTGCTGTTGCTCAGGTACTTTTTCTCATCCTTCACGTGTTGGATAAGTACGTCTGACTTTGGACGGGCTTTATTATTGGTTGGTTCGCGGCGCTTCTTACGCGACACGACCGGACTGACGGTGCTACGTGTCTCGCTGGGGAAGATGCGTTGGATCCTCTCCTCCACTAGGGATATGCTGCGTTTGAAGACGACGGTGTCCTGCGGTATATCTTGCACGCCGTCGATAGCGTCTCTAGATTCGGTGTCGGAGTGGTCACACCTGAATGGGGAAAAGATTCATTTGTAATATTTTCTTAGTTTCGTGGGAATGTAATTCTTCGAAAGCTATTAAATTAGTAATATTTATTTAGTGAGAATACTTGAATAGCAGGGAAAGCAGTTATCTAAAAAGTCCCACCCGATCGTGTCAGGTTAGCGCCTTGTGTCTGGTAAACGAATCAAATGTTTCGTTTACCAGAAACGAGGGGCGTGGGGCGTTAAACGGTATATTCGTTACCGGTATTCTGACTACCGGTTTTAAATGAGGTATAACCGGTTATAATAGTATTTCGCTATTTATATCACTAGAGCTTTGACTACCGATATAAGCAAACACGGTATTCATGTCTATTAGCAATTTTGCCATTAGACAACAATACCTGTATTTGACTTTTTACCCTTAAAAACCCGGTAATACATGTCAATGTCAATACACTCCTTTATTTGTTTCTTCGAAGATGTTGTGCTTTACCGTATGGCTAAGTGGTCAGAATATTTCAGACTTAGTACTTTGACTAGGCTTTTCCTTAGTGTCTGATTGACATCTTACCTTTCAAGTGCAATGAATAGCGGAACTGAATAAAGGTATTCAAAATATTGTAAAGTCTATAGCGGTAAAAACAAAAGCGAAATGAAAACAATACCTCTAATAGGAATACAGATATTATTTTTATACCGGTAATAGTTTAACAATTTATTTACAGGTATTCAATAAAACCGGTTGTACAATCCCTGGCGGTACTTAACCTACGTTGATACAAATCGAAAGACGTAGCAAGAGGCGAGTCCCAACAAACCGAATAAACGACAACGAGATCGCTTACAGCTCTTTGCACGCGGATATCAGACTGATCGCTATTGAGCTACATGGGAGATGCCTTGGTCTTGGATTAGAAGTCTGATGAGAGATTAGCTATCGCTTCAGTTGGATATAAGTACATCATTTTGAGTTGTTGAAATTTGTACTTTTTGTCAATTAGGTAAACTTTAATTTCGCATTCCCACCGCAAGAGTTGGCCAGGCCAGACGAAGGGTACCTGAAGTAGATGGTGTCGCAGCCGTTCTCCTGCTTGACCTTGATGAGGCAGCAGTCGTCGGCCTTCTCGCACAGGATCTCGTGCAGCGAGCCGTGCAGGGGGATGAGCCGCATCTTGCCGAAGCTGTCGCCCAGCTGCGTCGACAGCTCGTCGTCGATGTACAGGTCCTCGGTGCTGCGGGCTTCCTGATCATGGATGACGAGGATTATCTATTCAATTGTACTTTTTTCTTAACTGTAAACACTAGACTAAGTAAAGGTAGAAGGGGGAGTCTACATCCAGATGGAAGACTTTTGGATTGCAGTACCAACGCTGTTTTATCTACAATCTACATATTTTGTAACATACAACATAACTAAGAAATTATGTTGTTCTATTTTCCTAGGCTTTAGAATCAGCAATTAATCTAAGCTCGATATACAAAGCTAATACCCCTATTCCTATACGCAAAATTGCTATTATGTTAATTAGGTTCGCCAAAGCCACCCACGTATGGATCGCAAGTGCCGTTTTCTGATTGGGATAGACTTAAAACGGCACAAATTTACCGGGCAAAGTAAACCTATTCCAGGCCGCATCAATAATCTACAATGTTTTTCCAAAATATCTAGCTTTGATGATTCATTTGAAGACAAAGTTTTCCGAAACTCCAATCTAATTTGAACCCTAAATCGGATCTAAGGTTGAAATTCTACAGACGCGTAGGTATGTGGTCAATAAATCGTACTATGCCTGAAAACGAATTTATGGATTATTAAAGATGCTCACTTTTTCAACAAAAGCCTCACCTGTAAAGCGTTGAAAGCCTGGCACCTCTTCAGCGAATGCACCTGCCCATCGTCCGCGGCCTCGTCCAGCGACTGGTTCTTATCTTTCTGCGGACTGTCGCAAATCGTCACATTCACACAGTTGTCCAACACCTGCAGACTGTTCTCGCCGCACCGGTTGAACGTTATTTGGAGTAGCGGCTTGTTGTTGCCGTTAATTTTAACTCTTGAAAAAGACTTGATTGAATCTTTTCGCGTTTCGTCTTCGGTAGTCTTTAAATGTTCTATAATATTGGCCACGCCTTTGTCTAGTATTTCGTCGGTTTTGGCCGAGGCGGAGGAGGCGTCGTCTTGCATTTCTAGGAAGATGTGTTGCAGCTCTTTGCGGATAAGTTCTCGGATGAAGTCCTCGATGCCGTGTGTGTCGGTGGCCTGGTCGATCATGGGCTCGCTTCGCCTCATTTCTTCAGTGGTTGTTGTACTGTAAAGGATGAAAACAAAACATGTTAGATTAAAACTAATATTTATAAAATTGCTGGCTTTCTTTTTTTTCTGTTAGATAACAATGGTCAATAAAGATGTTATAATTCTAAATTGAAAATAAAACCATCTACGATCTATCTATCTGGAAATGTGATATTTACAAAAAAAGCCAACGACACGAGGTGTTCCCAGGCGGTCACCCATCCAAGTACTGACCTCGCCCGACGTTGCTTAACTTCGGTGATCGGACGAGAACCGGTGTATTCAACGTGGTATGGACGTTGGCGACAAATCATCTGTATATTGACATCGAGATTGGAAATATGATGTCATAGTTATTCATCATTTTGCATATACACACATACTTCATTTATAAATGTCTGTTCCGTTATGTTGAGCTGCGTGCATATATAAATTAGTTTCACGGATTGTATTGATTCAATGATAATGTGATTGATAATTGACATGATACGATACTTACCTAAAAATATTGTCAATAAGTCTTCCATTCGACTAGTGCAAACTAGTTGACAATGAAGATGGAAATGGACAGGTGGAGGTATTACAGAGTCATATTATCAATGTCTACAAAACAGAAGCAAAAAGCCAACGACACGAGGTGTTCCCAGGCGGTCACCCATCCAAGTACTGACCTCGCCCGACGTTGCTTAACTTCGGTGATCGGACGAGAACCGGTGTATTCAACGTGGTATGGACGTTGGCGACAAATCATCTGTATATTGACATCGAGATTGGAAATATGATGTCATAGTTATTCATCATTTTGCATATACACACATACTTCATTTATAAATGTCTGTTCCGTTATGTTGAGCTGCGTGCATATATAAATTAGTTTCACGGATTGTATTGATTCAATGATAATGTGATTGATAATTGACATGATACGATACTTACCTAAAAATATTGTCAATAAGTCTTCCATTCGACTAGTGCAAACTAGTTGACAATGAAGATGGAAATGGACAGGTGGAGGTATTACAGAGTCATATTATCAATGTCTACAAAACAGAAGCAAAAAGCCAACGACACGAGGTGTTCCCAGGCGGTCACCCATCCAAGTACTGACCTCGCCCGACGTTGCTTAACTTCGGTGATCGGACGAGAACCGGTGTATTCAACGTGGAATGGACGTTGGCGACAATTCAAGCGAATAACATGATCAAATAATGACGTTATGAGATCATACCTTTTATCTATATCTCTTCGCCAGTGGTGATGGCGGTCCGGGTCTCTAGCTGCAAAGTTCATCTTCTTGGCTATGTTATCTCGTGCCTGGCAGAATTGGCTCCATTGAACTTCTGAAAGAAATTTAAAGGATTCACACGTAGGATATATCGCAGAAGTTAATTGTGAATTTCATTAGTAAGAATTTAAAAGTAAAAATCTTAATTAATTATACATTATAAACTTTTTTTAATGATAAACAATTAAAATAGATATAGAACTAGGAACGAAATAAATTATTTACTTTTTCTTTAGTACTTATTTGAGAAATATTTTAGTTTATGATAATAGATAATATATTTAAAAGTATCAAATGATCTCTTGGCTCTTAGAACGGGAGACGAGAAATGAATATCTCCCGATACATACCTGGTCGACTTCTTCCCGCTAAGATCAGGGTCTCGCATTTGTTGGATAGTGTTCACATTAAACTACCATATAACCTCATAACTATCGAATTCATAGGGGGTATTACTGCAATGGTCTGCCACCAGAGTGCAGCACTAGCATATATTGTAAACCATAGATTAACTTATATATCCTATAGCTTAAACATTTTTTGAGACGTTTTCACTACGGCTTTGATGCATCCAGGCGGTTTGTTGAGAGAGAGTCTATCGCGAAAATCGAAACTTCGTTATCTGCTTCTCTATCGCTGGAGTAGACAAGAGCAAAAGCGATAGAGAGGCAGATAACGAACTTACGATTTCAGTTAGTGCTAGTAGCGCCCTCTACGCAGAGTTTTGGTTTATATTTCCTATTAATACTCAATTAAACTTAAAATAGGCAAACTGATGGAAATCTAGTTTTATGGACTGCATCTTATCTGATAACTACACGATAAATTTTCTGCGTGAACACGTTTTTTGCATCAGAAGTTAAGGTTATATTTCAGATATACATATAACAGTAAAAATAAAAGTCAAGAATGTATCAGACCTTTATTAAAAGTTCAATCACACTGACGTCACCATGCATAATTAAAGAACAAAACTAACAACCAAATTAGATATTTGTATATTGCGTAATGTACAGGTCTTGAAGAGAGGCATAAGGTGGATGAACGTTATCAGGTTATCACACACACGGGTAAAAATAAAATGAAGATAAGTAGTCTAAATTTATAATGAAACTTACGGTTTCATGTGTATTCACAATTTTTGTCGATGTGTTGTTGTCACACAATAAAAATCGTTATGGCGCGACCCTCTATTCACGATTCAATACCTATACACAATAGACTTTAGAACCTTACGACCCAGAACCTTTCCAACGCCATTCATGAAAATAACGTTCACTATACTAATAAATATTGCATGATATTCATTTAAAACATAATTGTAAGTCTCTTTATCGCTCGACTTGGCATTGAAAAGGTATAAGTATTGCTAAAATAATAATATCATTCCCAAATAAAACTCCAGTTAGCCACATACCACATTAATCCTCACCTAGGTTAGAAGAATTGTTAAATTAATAATTAAGTATTACAATAGGTATTAGTCGTTATGAAGAATATTATTGATGTAAATGTTCGAATGATTATCCATAATAAAGGCCTCCTTTTAAGCTCTGGTTTCCCATGATAGCGGTGCCGTCGTATAGCGGCGGTCTCCGTACAAAATACCATATATTTTTACATCCATTTTTTTGTATGAGGACGGTCGCTATAATTATGACGACACTGTCATCCTAGAAAACCAGAGCTTTATTTGCAATCAAACGTGAAAGAAAAACGCATTTATAACAAAATAATTACGTCATGAAGGCGAACTTAACTGTTAAGACCTGATTCTAATCAACAAGTACTTCAGACAGTAGCAAATCAATATTTGTTGAAATAAACTTAGTGTTTGTTTTCCTTACTTGATTTGAAAATAAAAATCATCACTAACAAGAAAATGTATGATTTCTGTACTCCACCTAGGAGTAACAATGCATAACACTTCCAATAACTGAAACCAGTTAGTTCGATTTCAGTTAGCACCATTCTCCAAATCATTTTCCTTGCTGCTATCGCAAGACAGTAAGTAACAAAAGCGTGCAAAGGAGGAATTTGTGGGTGTACTAGTGCTAGCGGACTGACCGTTGTCTGATGAAGATTTAAAACACCTCGAACCGGGCCGCTTAGAATTCAGCTGCGGCAGTGACTGCTGCAAAGTATCTACGCAGTGTGAGGCTGGTTTCAGAGCAGCAATCGGGTTCCTGAAAAATAAAAAATAAATTTGTGAAATAAACAAAAAGCCAACGACACGAGGTGTTCCCAGGCGGTCACCCATCCAAGTACTGACCTCGCCCGACGTTGCTTAACTTCGGTGATCGGACGAGAACCGGTGTATTCAACGTGGTATGGACGTTGGCGACAGAGGTAATGAAAGATGTTATCCAGACCAAAATAATGACGTTATTAGCCCGGACACTTATTACATCATATTATATAAGTCAGATTAGGCATACGTTTCCATGCCTTTGTATTGTAAACTTATGTACACCGTGTTTTTACAAGCTTTTATTTAACTTGCCCTGTTGTTAGTATGTATGGGACAAATCTTATAAGTTAAATTTGACCCACTTCCCGGTTTCCGATGAAGCTGAAAATATGCATACATATGTAAGTCGGGTGACAATGCAATATTATGGTACCATTAAGCGGATCTGATAATGGAAACAGGAGGTAGCCATAGGAACTCTGTGATAAAACAACGCAACCTAATTGTGTTTGGGGTTTTTAGAATTGTCTCGATGAGTATTAGTTGCCTGTGGGAAAAAAAGTACAGTCAGCGATAAAAGATTGGACCAAAAATATTTTTTTGTCAAAAACTTATATTAAAGTCCGTTCATTTCAAAGGTGCATTCCTGAGTTTAATTTAAGTAACTTTCTCAAAGAAACCGGTATTCTAAATATTCTAATTAACTCCATTTTGGAGATAACCAATGTTTTTTTTTATCTGATAAAGCCCCTACGAGCGTGTACAATTGCCTTAGGACCTGTTTACATATTAATTATTGTTTAGTTATGATATGAGTTTATAAATTTGTTAATAAACGCAAGTACCATCTCGTACGATCGATATTCGAAATGTCATTTGAATATTAATGTCCGTGTTAGAACAACGTTGCTAATAACCTATTACGATAAATAAAAAAATCCATTCAGTTTCCTTAAATGTAACTTAGCCATAGCGCGAAGCTAACGATGTTTAAAAAAATAAACCGTATATCTATAAGTTATAAATATGCTGCTTGTTTTTCTTCAAATAAACTTTACTTTTTTTAATCCTTTTACGTCATGTTTTGTTATATTTATTGCTCTTTATTTTAATTGGTCTACAACTTTAGATAAAATCATCACTCGTCATCATTGGCCAGTATAGTTTATGGTGAACGATTCGTTGATATGTCTTTTGGACCTAGGAACTAAATTAAGTAACACCAAACAACGTACCAATAAAATCAAAACTATGTAATTATTAACTTAAGCTACCTACAGCTTTACGATTGGCGTGTCGTTCAAAGGGTTAAGGGTGCGGCCCGTCATCTTAAACCTTGTAGCAATCCACGAAGGTTGATATTAGGCTGTAGCCAACTAGCCACGCGAGTCAGTTGTCGTCTTTGGCGGTCAAAGAGTTAAAAAAAAAACTGGCCAAGTGCGAGTCGGACTCGCACAGGACGGGTTCCATACCATTATCTATAAAAACGGTCACCCATCCAAGTACTGACCCCGCCCGACGTTGCTTGACTTCGGTGATTGGATGAGAGCCTCGAGATTGGAAATAAATATTTATTTTATTCTGTTTTTAGTATTTGTTGTTATAGCGGCAACAGAAATACATAAGTTGTAGAAATTTCAACTGGCTAACTATCACGGTTCATGAGATACAGCCTGGTGACAGACGGATGGACGGACGGACGGACGGACAGCGGAGTCTCAGTAATAGGGTCCCGTTTGGCCCTTTGGGTACGGAACCCTAAAAACAAAAGAAGCAGCAAAAAGCCGACAGCACGACACGAGGTGTTCCCAGGCGATCACCCATCCAAGTACTGACCTCGCCCGACGTTGCTTAACTTCGGTGATCGGACGAGAACCGGTGTATTCAACGTGGTATGGACGTTGGCGACAGATTAGCTGAATATTGACATTCAGTTTAGAAAAATGACGTCATAGTTATTGATCATATATTTGTTTATCATTTTGCATATACACACATACTTCATTTATAAATGTCTGTTCAGTTGTGTTGAGCCACGTGCATATATGAATTAGATTCACAGATTGTATTGATTCAATGATAATAAAATATGATTGACAATTGACATGATATACCTAAAAATACTGTCAATAAGTCTTCCATTCGACTAGTGCAAACTAGTTGACAATGAAGATGGAAATGGACAAGTGGAGGTATTACAGAGTCATATTATCAATTTCTACAAAACAGAAGCAAAAAGCCAACGACACGAGGTGTTCCCAGGCGGTCACCCATCCAAGTACTGACCTCGCCCGACGTTGCTTAACTTCGGTGATCGGACGAGAACCGGTGTATTCAACGTGGTATGGACGTTGGCGACAGAGAACTGAATATTAACTTTACAGTACATATGGGGCTACTTTATAGCACTAGTGCGAGAAGTAGCATATTACGTTACTGTGTCGAACATTTAAAGGGCCATATGTACTGTAAAACGTTGTACGATACATGTGCGAATAGGTAATTCGCAACTCGTGTCGATTTAAAACACTCCCTTCGGTCGTGTTTTAATTTATCGCCACTCGTTTCGAATTTCCTATTTTTCGCAATTGTATCGTAATGTACTATTTAGATGGGCCATAGGAGTAAGACGATATCGGTGTCTGAATTATTTTTACGAATTTAAGGTAGGTACTCTTTTTGTTTGTAGCACATTGTTTATCAGATAGAATACATACTGCGATTTCAAGCATAAAAATTGGTGATTGGAATTAACCTTTTATGAAACCTTTGCTAACTTACCGATTATTCTCTGGCAAGGACATGGATCGCCCGGTTTTTCTATTGGCTTCGAAGATCCACTTCTCATGTATGGCGACCAATGGTTTAACATTGACGTTGGCAAGTATGTCCTCTTCAATCTTATACTTCCCTTTGTTCGCAGCATCGGAGTTTTGTGACGTTTTGTACGACCAAGAATTTGTCCGGTCTCTATTGGTGTCAGATGTTACAGATGATTCTGGATGGTCAACTCTGAAAAAAAAAGTAAACTTAATAACTAACCAAACTATAGAGTCTTGAAGGGGAAAATAGATTATCGTATTAGGAAAATGTTATTTAAAAGTAGCTTACAAGGAAAGTCCGTTCCTACACAGGAAGGTAGTACCAGGAGGATAGATCTGCGCTAAATCTATCCACTGAGGTCCGAATGCAGAGTGTTCTTATCTTACCTACCGTTGGGCTACCTTTGTATAACGTAAAACCACCCAAATATATTTGTGTGAAAATCCGGCCCTCTTTTTTACCTGTTCTTCGAGAAACATAACATTGCTTTCTTGGCGCTAGCTAGCCGTGCGCTCGCATTACCAGTGCAAGCGAGGTCTTCGAATACGTATCTTTGTTTCGGATCGCAGTGTCACAAGTTAAGCTGGTTTGAGAGCGTTTAGTCGCCTACCTTAGACGCACCAATAGAAATCAGACAGCTATTCTGTTAGAATTCTGTATTAGTTCATAATGAATCTTATTCCGTGCTCAATAGAGTAGTAATTCAATAAACGCTACCTATGCGGCATGACCATTTTTTCATAGTGGCACGCGCCTTTGCGGTTTTTAAACAATAGATAAGACGATAATCCGTAGAAGCTCACGGAGAAAAATAGAAACTATACGCAATTATACCTCGGAGTTTCCTGTTATATAACAACTCTGAAGGTGTGTCTTTGAAATATGTATTTTTGTACTTTCTGATTTTAAACTTTGTAATTTCGCTATTTCTATAAATTGACTCATTACCAATGTATTAAAGTGACAGATTGGCTAATCAAATATATAATAGTATGAAAAAAGTATTGTTTTATGTATTTTCAGAACTAGTGATTAAATAAGTAATAAAATGTATAAAACTTGTTATCCCTCCAATACTCCAATGGTTACAAATCACTTAAAAATTTAGCCTGGTTCATTAAAAGTTAAAACGATCGCCTTTACTCCGCTCTCCACAGTCCACTTCCACGACTTCCTTTAATTTTGTCCATATTTTTTGAGTAACATCATCCTATCATATCAAATTGGTATAATAGCAGATGATTGGCCAGATGAGAAAAACGATTTTTACGAAAACGACAACTCCAGATCTAGGTCTAAATAATTATTTTTGGCCATAAGTCACCAAGTACAAGTGGTACATTACAATGTAAAAGCGTTCCGAAAAAATACTTCAGATTGTTACCTCTTAAGTCCCATATAACTGTCAGTGTCAGCCTCAGGGGACTGCTCCTTAGAACAGTTCTCCGAAAAACGATTAGATGGTGTCACATTGATATTCTCAGATGAATGGTTGTTAGTTACTTCCGATAGATCGTTGGTATCACCCGCTAAAATAAAAGTGGAAATTAAAGTCACAATTTAAGTTTTGGTTCGATTATCTTCTCAAAAGTAAAGTCTTATTTCGGGGAATATGGTAAATTGTATTATTTACGCGTCACATTGCAACACATTGATAGTAAAACGTCACATTGTCACAAAATGAGTGTCTTTGCCGAAGTAAAATAAAAAACAGAGGCAAAAAGCCAACGGCACGAGGTGTTCCCAGGCGGTCACCCATCCAAGTACTGACCTCGCCCGACGTTGCTTAACTTCGGTGATCGGACGAGAACCGGTGTTTTCAACGTGGTATGGACGTTGGCGACCAAATAATTGAATATTGTCATCCAGATCGGAATATGACGTCATAATTATTACATTAGCTCATCATTGCTTAAATTATAAACGTATGTTCAGTTGTGTGTATATGACACCGTAAGATTGTGCACCTGTGAATTAATTTATCTGTAGGGCTAAGATGGTCGGCTGTTTATCATTTGTCACCATACCTGTCACGTTCTAACAAGTATGTAAGTGCGAAAGTGACGGGCATAGTGACAAGCGATAAAAATAGAACCATGCTGCCACTGCTGATTATGAACACTCACCTCTGTTATTAGATAATTTACTAATAGCTTGTCTTAAAACTTCCACATTCTTGTCACAGACAGTCAACTCTCCAGACAACCAGGCATTTTTTCTTAATTTATTACTACGGGCTATAGGCGTCGTGGGCAAGCTATAATTTTTAATATCAAAATTGTACGAAGACCGCCCACTGACCTTGTCCTTCGGCAACGACTTTAAACAGTCTAGATTGTACTCAGGTACTTTAATGTGAAGTGGTTTGTAAGATTTAGGCGTGAAGCTCCTGCTTAGTTTTGCCGCCGGTCTCTCTACGCCACTTTGATCTTTAACGCTGTCGTCTGTGATGGTAAAGTTGCGTGTGCGATTATCGGGACTGTATATACTACAGTATTCAGTGGAGTCGCTCCTGTGCAACTTGTTGGGAGTGCCGATGTCTTTCATCCGCGCCCGTATCTTTGCTATAGGGGTAGAGCAGGCGCTAGAGTAATCCTTCTCCGGTAGATGTTCGTATTTTAGAACGGGGCGCTCTTCGTCGGCCGATACGTAACATTTTTGTGGCACGTCGGATGTGGCGAATGACCTCTTTTCTACACTTTCATATACAGGACTCTCGCTTTTACTGTAATCTTTTTCACTCTCAGTTGAGCTGTCTTTATTATGGATGTCGGCTTGAAGCTGGATGTTTTGTTGAACGGGACTCAAGCATTCAGAGTCTGTAGGAGACGTGTCCCACGCGACGCTGCTAAAGTTGGATTTCTTCTTTGAAATCCGCGCTGGTATTACTATGTAGTCCATCTTGTCGATGTCGTTCTGTGAGAAAACGTTGTTTATTAGAATTTTATGCCATCTGTTGGTAGCGTGACGAACTATCTGCTTAGTTACAAAACATCGACAGTCGATAACATATGTATAATGCAAAACTAGAAGACGTGAATAATCATGCTTTGAGAGATTAATTCTTTTTTTTATATAAGAGGCAAACGAGAAAGCGAATTGCCTGATTATATTAACTGTTTAGTTTTCAGAACTGATGCCGCATAAATAAATTAACTAACCTGAATGTTTGGCAAAAAAAAAAACTACTTAGGTATGACCTTAGGAAACCAATAGAAGCAAAAAGCCAACGACACGAGGTGTTCCCAGGCGGTCACCCATCCAAGTACTGACCTCGCCCGACGTTGCTTAACTTCGGTGATCGGACGAGAACCGGTGTATTCAACGTGGTATGGACGTTGGCAACAAAGCTACTTAATATTATTATCTAGATCTGAATATTGTTTAGTTTAGGTACATAAACTTCTGGCTGTGTGGTGTGTGTGTGTGTTACGTCACTGCTACGTATTACGTTTATTTATAGTTTAAAATACATATTATCGGATTACTTTATTTTTTTAAGCATATCAAAGGGAATTTGAAATAGAGGTGTATTGTCAAAGAACATTTTGTAGCGACGTAAATTTACTGCCATCTTTTAACATATAATTAAAACTTTGAGAACGCCATTTAACTTTGATCCTTATTCTTTCACTGATATGTGTTCAATTTGTTAAATATCAAAAAGTGGCGCCATCTTATCATGCACTACCTAAAGGTTATGGCGCCATCGCTCGAAACGATGATAGCAGCATCGTTGGCCTTTGACCTATTAGATGGCGCCACTTTTTGATATTTAACAAATTGAACACATATCAGTGAAAGAATAAGGATCAAAGTCAAATGGCGTTCTAAAAGTTTTAATTATATGTCGAAAGATGGCAGTAAATTTACTGTGGCTACAAAGTTTTCTTTGGCAATCCACCTTTATTCTTTTTGCTAACAGCAACATATTAACAGGAGCGTACACAGATAGGTACTGGGTCACTACCGTGAGCATACTAATACACCTCTATTTCAAATCATCTTTGATAATATTTAGCCAACTTCGAGATAAATCTATTTAGTCGACGCAAGCTTATTGTAATGAGAAAATGTCAAACGTTTTGGTAATTTGTAACAAAAATGGGCATTGATCAGTTTGTAATAAATAAGCTCGGCTAAAGTCTAATTGACAATGAATATGCACAAGTTAAGGTGCAAATACAGATTCATATAAATCATAACATTACCAAAATAAAAACAAGCAAAAAGCCAACGACACGAGGTGTTCCCAGGCGGTCACCCATCCAAGTACTGACCTCGCCCGACGTTGCTTAACTTCGGTGATCGGACGAGAACCGGTGTATTCAACGTGGTATGGACGTTGGCAACAAAGTTACTTAATATTATTATCTAGATCTGAATATTGTGTTTAGGTAGTAGGTTTAGCATAAACTTCTGATTGTGTGTGTGCTACGTCACTGCTACGTATTGCGTTTATTTATTTTTTAAATTACATGTTATTGGATTACTGTAATATAATTTTTAATAATATTTGGCCAACTTCGAGATATAGTACATTGTAGGAGAGGCCGGAAAACCGCTCAAAGATTGACGAGTGAGTTTAATAATACAAGTCCATCTTTAGCGTTTCTGGCCGAGGCATTACATAGTGCTTTTCACGACTACTGCGAGGAAATAAGGAAACATTTGCATTAACTGTAAGTGCTTTAATAAACATAAATATTCATATTGGCGTGAGTTATCACTTTTAAGAGGCGTTTTTCTGTTGTTTGCTGCAAACCGACTCTAAGCTAAGAAGCGTTTTTGCTAAAAAAAACCATAAACAGCTACAAAAGTAAAAACGCCTTAAGCGTGAACTGAATGGTTTTGACGTTACTTTTTTCTGAATTAAGTAATTAGTCCTATAAAGAACCTAAAATTTTTTTAAAGGAAAAAGGTGCGCCAATAAAAGACCTTTTACCATTACCAATGACAGCTGATGATAACAATGAAACATTGTATTAGTAGTAGTGGTTCAGGTGCTACTGCTATTGCCTACTTTCCAGCTTGGTTTTAGGCCATAGGTATATTGTTACAGTTTCGAACAGTGGCGTGAAAAATCTATTTAGTCGACGCTAGCTTTGTAATGTAATAATAATAAATAATAAAACCGCAGGGCAGCTTGTGGCGAGCTGTTCGGGAGTAACGAACCCACGGACCCGAGTACTCCCGAGAGTCGGTCAGGGTCTCCGTCTCCGGCGTGTCTTCGTCGGTCGGAGTGGACCCCAAGGGGACCCGCAGGACTCTCAGCTCTGGCTTGCCTTCATTGGCCGTCCAGTCAGAGGAGTCGTTAGAGCTAAATGCTCCAGGGGTGGAAGTGAAAACTTGCATAAGACGCGAGTTGGCACAGTCGCTGTTATCAGCCACTGGGTAGAAAGCGGCGTACACCTCTCGACACCCCTGAGCCGCTCACACCGGTGTTGCTCCTGGTCGTCCTCACGACGGCATTTTCAGGGGCCCATCTAGTGGGCGGCGAGTCACCGCCTGCCTCGATAACTAGTGAAAACATTGTTATGGCAGGTGTCCGGACGTCTTTGCAATAGCCCAGTCTCATTGTCCTCCCAAACTTCAATCCATAGACCGTTATACTGTTCACTTTTACTAAAATAGTCCCAATGCCTGTTGCGACCGGTTCGTGGGTGTCTATTGTTGCGCCTGTGAACGGGTTCCAGCAGGCATTCTATATGACATTAAAGCTCTCCAAGGGGCCTCTACGTGTTGGATCTATATCCCCACGCAAGCCTATCAAAAGACCGGGATTTATAGGCCCGTGAAATCCAAGGAGATATAATAAATAAATATTATAGGACATTATTACACAAATTGACTAAGTCCCACAGTAAGCTCAATAAGGCTTGTGTTGAGGGTACTTAGACAACGATATACATATATAATATATAAATATTTATAAATACTTAAATACATAGAAAACACCCATGACTCAGGAACAAATATCCATGCTCATCACATGAATGAATGCCCTTACCAGGATTTGAACCCGGGACCATCAGCTTCGTAGGCAGGGTCACTACCCACTAGGCCAAACCGGTCGTCATGTAATTGTAATTATAAAATGTCAACCGTTATGGTAATTACAAAAATAGCCATTGATCATTTTGTAACAAATAAGTACGGCTAAAGTCTAGTTGACAATGAATATGCACAAGTTAAGGTGAAGATACCGATTCATATAAATAATAATATTACCAAAATAAAAAGAAGGAAAAATCCAACGACACGAGGTGTTCCCAGGCGGTCACCCATCCAAGTACTGACCTCGCCCGACGTTGCTTAACTTCGGTGATCGGACGAGAACCGGTGTATTCAACGTGGTATGGACGTTGGCGACAGAATAACTGAATATTGACATCCAGATCGGAAAATGACGTCATAATTATTCACATTTGCTCATATTACTTATTTAAATGGGAGTTCAGTTGTGTAGAGCTGCGTGTATAATTTAAGAGGAATTCCTAGTTGCGATTTTTCCATACAAACGCTCTCGACTGATTCCTCCCTGGATTTTTAACCTAGAGCAGTGATTTTTTCAAATAAGATGAATATCATCAATATCTGTGCCGCTATGTTTTGCTTTTTTGGATTATTTTATTTTGAAGAAAGATACAGCGCCTCGAAAATCGCAAAAAACGGCTCAATTGAATTGGCTGTAAAAAAAGGCACAGTATACAAATATGACAAAAAATATCCAAAAAATCAAAACATAGCGGCATAGATTATTTCTTCCTCTTGCAATTTCCAAAATTTCATAATGATTAGTTGCGTTTTGGAGGAGGAAACAGTCGAGAGCGAAACCTCGATTTTTGAGTTTTTTGCGAGTGAATTTCGGTCCGAGCTGCAGTTGTCCTTATCGCACGAATTGGAGGCGGAGACAGTTTCTAAATATACGTACACAGAAGGAATAGTGATGGGCATAACATCCTTATTAGGGATTGCAGAACCGGTACTGTTTTAAAGAACCGGGATTTCTCGGTACTTTCGGAACTGGTCTAATTATTTCATTATTTTAAATAAAACGACAGCATTTTGCGATTTGACCACCTTTCGTATTATAATTTAATAATCACATTTTCTTTTATTACGTAGTAAGCAATTTTTTTTAGAAATATAGTATTTTACATTGCTCACACTTTGTGCGTCACAAGTAAAAGATAACTACTTTGATGTTCGCCACTAGATAGCAAATTTAATGAAATTACATTGACGAGGGGATTTATATATAAGTATCGCAGTCGTATTGTATAATCCGCCGTATTACATTACGGCTAGCCGATATCAAAATAAGGGCCATTTTGAAATGCGGCGGTTCAACGATTAAGGTATGTTGGATAAATACCGGATGCGGGTGAAGAACGTAGGACATTCATTTCCCCCTAATTTGGCTTTATTTTTTAATGTTGGCAACATTGTGTTAGACGCCATTTCATTGCGCCTCGACTGTCAGTGTCCCCGCGTCGCTCAGGGAGTCGGGCTTGTGCTATGTGCAATCACAGAGAGCAAGGTAAATTTCGCGAATTCTTCCTTCTATCCGATCTTCGCTCTGTAATTTATTTTGCGTATTGTGATGAAACTGTGTTTGTTTTTATAATTGTGTTAACAGACCTAGCACTGCTGTAGACCGATATCCGATCTTGACCCTTCCAGGTAAAGATCGGACCAGAAACAATCAGATCTTTACCTATTTAAAAAACAGCAGTGATTATCAAACTTTAAATTTTCTTAAATTTACCTACTGACCTTAATTATCACATTTATTGTTTTTTTGATCACACTTTCGTACCATTATTTTTATCCAGTACCACTACCAGCGCGACGGTTACTGACAATGTAATTTTTTTAATTTCCGCAACCCAAAGGTTGCCTTTTAGCGATAAGACCGCATGTTGTTTACCTGTGCTTATGTGTATGTTTTCTTTTGTATTGTTTTCTTTTATTGAGGTGTGCAATAAAGAGTATTTATATTGTATATGGATTATGATACATGTTGAAATTTATAACAAAATCGAGTAAAATAGATAGCAAATGAGCAATTTTTCGCAATAAAGTACCTACACATACGGATGCATATTTAGATGTGCACGCATACATACATTGCTAGTTTCGGATACAAAATAGAGATAGGGCTTCGAAATTAGTTTCCTTAAAATGCTTCAAGAGGGCTCTCTTTTCCTATATATATATATATATCCTGTATCCTCCTCCTGATTCAGGAGACGTGAGCGGGATCAAGCCTGCATATTCGGTATATTATTAGCAACTGTTTCGTACCAGTATTTGTGAGATTAACGTTAATTTAATTTTTACTGTTCAAAAAAAAGAGTTTTATTTTATTTACGATATTTATGGTCACCCTCTTTGTTTTATCCATAATAAGTGACAAATTGAATGTCATCGGAGTGTGGTTACTT
Source organism: Cydia pomonella (assembly GCF_033807575.1). Taxonomy (NCBI): domain Eukaryota; kingdom Metazoa; phylum Arthropoda; class Insecta; order Lepidoptera; family Tortricidae; genus Cydia; species Cydia pomonella. The sequence continues at coordinate 11,872,787 of NC_084719.1, read as the reverse complement.
TTATAAAATCGTATCTCACTCAAGTGTGACATTTTATTTTCTTCATAATCAAAGTGCTGTCATAACGGTTAAAGAGGTTTTATCTTTGTTAATTAATTGTTTTAGGGTGTCCATGATTGTAGATAATCAAATTTGTCCTTAAGAAAAAGTTAAATAACAGATAAAAAGCGTGATTGTTTTACTTAAATATGATGGTCAACGATTCATTAACATTTACTGATTGTGTAGTCTTAGTCCAGCTCACGTCTCATGAATCACCCTGTATATATACTTTACTCTTTACATACGATCCTTACATTTTATCAAAAAAAAATAAGATTGTATACCAACTATATATATATATATATACATAATTGCAAAATTAAACCAACAAAATCGCAATTTTAATTATTTTCCATACTTCAAGATGGGCTCTCAGTGACCTTGACCTTTTTATAGAACTACTTAGTCTTTTTGATTTCTAAGTTTGATTCTTATTTTTTTGGCGACCTTCATTAAAAATGACTGGGCACGATTATTTTTTATTTTGATTTTTGTCCCTCCTACTTAAGTACTTAATATCTTCCAATACATTCCATTCAATAAACAATACATTTACACTTTCCCTAAACCTGTACAGTTCACGAAATCTTAAATTGTCAAAACTACGCAACGTATCTATTATTTTAGTGGTTTTTTTTTTATTACTTCGGGTAAACCTTACAATCTAGAGGTTTCTTAGCACATTGTTTACTTATCAAATTGCCTTATGACATAAGTATCAAAGTTTGAGAGCCACAATTTTACCAATTTTTGTATCCGGGTTAAGATCGGATACAAAAGGGTAGACACCGGACCTATTTCTTTGTGATACCTTATTCTCTTTCCATTAGAAGCAACTTTTTTTCACCATCCAATGTTCTCCCTTGATGGCAAAACACTCGTTACCCTAAAAAAAAGTATGTCTCATCTTTACACAGGTACAAAACTAAAACCGTTCTATATTGAAGATTACCAAAATTCAGGCCGAATCTACGGTTATTATTTAACGATTCGCTACGTACTTCAAGAATCTGTCACGTGTTGAGATCTCGAAAAATCATTTTTTCACGAGTTCTCTCAATTGGTCCCAAAATTGTCCGGCATTATCCCAACATACTTTACCCAGATTGTCATTGCGATATAAACGTTCTGCAATAAGGCGGCCCAAGTTTAGCCCCATCGTACTACAAGTTAAATAGATTGTAGTTTAACCATAGGTATATTTATACCTACTTACAAAATTTCACAACACACCATGATCACTCCCAACTTACTGATACGGATAGGTACAGTCAAGTGTAAAAATATGGGTGTACACATCTTACTCAAAAATATGTCCCATAGCATCTTATTCCGGTGTAATAAGAGCGTAGTACCATATTTATGAGACGATTCTTTCGATACATATTTTTGCACTTGACTGTACGACGACAACCGAAGCTGAGACATCATTCTTTTTTGCAGTTTTTACCTATATGGTAATTAATATCAATCAATCAATCAATCAATTATTATTTCGTCATCATAGGTGTAAAATACATTTAGTACAGGTGATAGGGTGTTTGGTATTAGGGTGTAATAGATACAGTATAATATAAAAATGAAAAACAATATTACGTGGTAACAACAAAAACAACTTGCGTCGGGCAGACCAGAATAAATTCCGTCCGGCTCGCGGGCGATGTCGACGGAACGGCGCGCAATGAGCGAGCGCACGAGTCTCGCGTCTGTGTGCGCGCACTCACACTTAGATAGCTCCGGCTCCCGCCCACCGCAGCGCGACAGAAACATAGCTTCAAAAATTCGAGATTTGAAAAGTTGCTCAGCTAGGAATTGCTCTTAATATATTGAGACTTGGCCATCGCCTGAAAACACGTGTAAATTCAATCGCCTGAAAACACATGTAAATTCAATTATTTAGTGCGATGGCCAAGTCTCAATATATTTATATAAAACATTAAAGAATTTTAATATTGATATGCGTCACTATAAGATGCTGTTAATTATTACGTAACAACTTAATGCTTCGAGTACGGAGATTCCAGACACAATTGATTTTCAATTGTTATGGACCACGATCGTGGTCTTAGAGACTGGACGTATTAAGACAGAAAGTCGCTTAAGTAGAGACTGAATAAATTAATAACCGACTTGGTATTACATGGATCTCACAACTTTTTACCGCAGAACAACTGAGTTGCGAGACTTGGTTTTTTTGACAAGTATTGTTTTTGATGGGATTTTATTTGCTTTAAACATTACCATACATAACATGCATGCATCATTACATAGGTGTTACAAAAGGCGATAGGTTTCTATGTTTAACCATAGCTGTATATGCAAATATACACAAAAACTTAAAGCTATAATAATTAAAAATAAAATATGTACATTGTTAATAAATTACAAGTGTTTGCCCATTATTAATTTACAATTAAGTTAATGTCTTACACAATTATTTTAATTTTTAATGTAATGTAATATATTATTTCAAATCAAGGTATTCGTTTATGCTATAGAAATTATTATTATTGAGACATTGATATAATTTTACTTTAAACATTTCAATATACATGTCCTTCATGTCAGCAGGCAATTTATTGTAAATTTCTATAGTCATAATCAAGAAGCTTTTTTTATGCTTTGCCAATCTTGGATGTGTATCGGGGATCAACCTATCTGGGTTTACTTTTTATTAGACAGGTGTCTAAGGTTTGATTGCGATGTAAAACTAATAATGTTAGTTCCCAGTTCTGCCACGACTCTTCTCTTTCCGCACAGACTACGTGAATTTAATTAATATTAGAACAAAAAAAAATACACAGAGTAAAGTGGAATTTGAAAGTTCGGTTTCCTACTTGTATTACTCGTAAAGACGTAAAACTACACATGTTTACTGTCCATTGCGTGTTAGCTTTGAAAACATGAATGAAGAAAGTACATACAACAACCAATGAATGACTTTCGAATGTCCGCCAATGGACAATGTATTTTATAATTTTTGCCGTTTTTATTACACAAATATATTGTTATTAGTCCTACCTGTGATAGGTAACTCCAAAATGATTCAAATTTACGTTGGTACTGCGATTATTGGACGTAATTACGGCGCAAACCGGCATTTTGCTTTGACGATCACACCGCAACGGTTGTTCATCAAATGACAATGCGATCGCGTTTTCTGATCATTTTGATCAGAAAATAGAGACACGCGCCGAGCGGTCAAACCACATCTCCTGATAGTCATATTTTTATGATATCAAACCTAATAACATTTTTTCTGATGATTAATAACGTTGATATTGAGAGAATTAAGATTAAGTACATAACATAATCAAATTGAGAATGTTGTAATTTACTGGGGGACAGCGCGTACGCAGTCCCCACTACCAAAAATTACGCATCCGAGTTATCCACATTAGGGATAATCGCAAGGGTCAACCCAACCGCAGTGCAATGGAAAAGTCTCGCCCTGGGGGAACCGCCTTCTTGATCACGGTATCCCCTATGCCAGGTAAGTATGAATTCACAAAAGTACGGCGGGAGGGTCCCTAAACTGGGAGAAATCTTAACACCGCGAAGTAGGATACGCTTAGCACGTAACAGTGACATCTAACGGGGAATTCGGTAGCTAATGCTTCTATGGCGTTTAAATTTAGAATTCTGTTGTCGTCAGGTGACGAGCAAAACTAGAATTACCTCACGTTCATAGCCATAATGAACCTTATAACTACAAAATAAGGTTCATTTTTGTTTAATATTTTTTTTTGTAATTAGCGAGTTTTGCTTGTGACCTGACTTGACTATCTATTTAATTAATTAGATTAGATAAGATTATTTCTACATCATGATCGTCAAAAACTAGAAACTAACATGCAAGAATTCCATAAAAACCATCAAAGAAGTACAATTAACAAAAAATATAAATATGAAATAAATTAAACATTTCTAAATTGTAATTTCTTAAATTAGTTACAAAATTGATAACAAAAATATGTCCGTTGTATAAGGCAATAAAATTAATTTTGAGCAAAAGTAAAATCCATAAATGGGGTTATTTAATGAAAGGTTTCTGAGTTTGCACCTAAATGTTTCGTCCGATGTTTCAGATTTTAAATCAGCGGGTAGATGTTCATACAACTTTGTTCCTATTACGCGTGGGTTTTTTATCGCTAGTGCCGTCCGATGACGAATACCTAGTTGGTTACTAAGTTCTGTTGCTCGATTTGCAACCTCTTTATTTCCGTTAAAACAAATGTTACCGAAAAAATTAAAAATAACAATGTGGTGTATTTGTTAGCTATAATTATATACCACACATAACGCTTATCTCATCGTATCTATAATGAATTGGGGCCTAAAAGAGAATCGTATAGCAGTAATTGTGTTGCACAAATGTGGGCACCCGCCAAACCTGATTTTGAAGTTGCTTGAAAACCTAAAAATCAACAAACAATTTGTTTATCGCACAATTAATAGATACAATAGTACTCAGAGCTTCGATGACCGCAAGAGGTCTGGAAGACCACGCACCGTTCGGACCCCAGCTCTAATAAAGGCAGTGAAGGGGAGAATTGCAAGAAACCCCGTCCGTTATTATATAAATTATATTTATGTTAGTCTTTATAGCATTTGTAATAAGCGCTTCATTACCATACAGGCTTCCACATCAACAAATCCACAATGTATTCTCTTACTGTATCTACCATACACACTGTAGTAATGAATAATATACGTACCCATCCACACAACTGACAATTCGTAAACCTTATCGCAAAGAGATCAATCCACCGATGGTCAGTCAAAGAATGTATTGCTGTTTGTACATACCTTGACAGTCTGCAGTATGTTCTGCAACTTCTCAAGGTCTATGCGCTCAGATCGCTCAAGTTTCAGTCCGTCTTGCAGCAACGCCAGGAGGCTGCCCGGGTACGTGCCGTCTTGCGGCAAGACCATGCCCGCTTTCCACAACGAATATTGCTCCTTTAGCTTCTCGTAGGTTAGTGTGTTCCATGGAATCTTAGCTGGAAAATTATTAAGAGTTAACGTGCTGGAGGTTATGATTGCTAGGCTGGAATTACTTGTTAATTTAGGTACTTTTACACTTGAGCTTTTTGTGGTGATGAAAGGAAGAATAATATTTATTGTATCGACTATCATACAATCCCTGTGGCTTGAATATAGGGCACATAAAAAAAAAACTTATTTTTTTGATGTATTTTTCTATAATGAAAAAATTCAGAACTTCAACACATAACCAGTAGGTAAAGGGTGTAGCAGGATAGCCTAGGAAAAATTGCCCCCAGCGATTTTGGGCCGAAACTGTAATCAAACGATGCCTTTTGGGGAAGTTATACTCTGCACAAAGTTTCATCCCTCTGTTACCCCCTGGAGGTGAAAAACACCCGATTAACCCCAAAACTGTTTTAATTATTTTTTCCTATACTATGAAAGTGACGAATTTAAAATTTTGTACAAATATTAATAAGACTAAAAGCTATGTGCAAAAAAATATTAACCCCCTAACCATTTAAATTCTTGTAAAAAAAAAAAACAAAAATAAAAAAAGAATCACCTGTATTGTGAATTTCATCTCGCTTTGTGTGGTAGGGCACAGCCAGTGGATGTCATTCCAGATCTAGAGCAGAGCCCAACTGGGGAACTACCTCCACCTTACAGAAAACAGTAGCCAAATAACACTAGACCCTACTCATAGTGTTGTGTTCCTGCCGGTGAGTAAGGTTGCCAGAGCTTAACGAGGGGGGGGGGGGCGGGTTTAGGGTCGGCAACGCGCATGTAACTCCTCTGGAGTTGCAGGCGTACATAGGCTACGGAGACTGCTTACCATCAGGCGGGCCGTATACTTGTTTGCCACCGACGTAGTATAAAAAAAAAAATACGCAACGTCTCGGTCCCGAAACCAAAATAATAATAAAAAATGTTTTTATAAATACAAATGAGTTTGATTCATACTTTTTTATCCCCACCTTTTTCAAATCGGGCACGAGCAGCGGTCCGATCGCAAGCCATTGTTTATTAATAATGCAAGGCTCTTAGTGGGAGTTCAATGAATAGTACGCACCAAAGAGCCAATACATATTAATTTCGCAATGTTCCTTCTGGAGTAGCTCCATGAAACTTTTGTATAATGTAGAATATAGACTGGTTCATTTTTGAAAAATAAATGGTGTGTGTGCCATGAGCCAAACTTGATATACAGGGTGATTCTTTTTTTATTTTTGTTTTTTTTACAAGAATTGAAATGGTTAGGGAGTTAATATTTTTTTAGCACATAGCTTTTAGTCTTATTAATATTTGTACAAAATTTGAAATTCGTCACTTTCATAGTTTAGGAAAAAATAATTAAAACAATTTTAGGGTTAATCGGGTGTTTTTCATCCCCAGGGGGTAACAGAGGGATGAAACTTTGTGCAGAGTATAACCTCCCCAAAAGGCATCGTTTGATTACAGTTTCGGCCCAAAATCGCTGGGGGCAATTTTTCCTAGGCTATCCTGCTACACCCTTTAGCTCAAAATTCCCAAAATGAAACTAACATACCTAATGCCTAATATTCAATAAGCATTCATAAAGGCTAGTATGATAATATTGGCACTTGCTGACGATTTTGTCCACGAATAACTTTGTAATCCATGTGAAGATACTAAAGTTAACGCCGCTACAACTAGCGCCATCTATGATAACTTACAAGAACATTTCTTACCATTACAGCTCTCCCACAGTATCAAACACAGCGAATACACGTCGCTCTTGCTGCAAGGATACACATTCCCTTCTTCATCAGGCTCGAACAACTCCGGCGCGTGCCAATGGTATGCCTCCGACCCCTCATACAACCTATACGCCTTCGCCACTGCGTTACCCCTCATGTACGTCTCAGAGGCGTGCTGGGATAGCAGAGGCTCGCTTTCTTGGTTGTTGTGACTGGTTTCTGAAAGTATGAAAACAATGTTAGATGGCGTTATTGTACAATCGACTGTATCACTTTGATTTGTCAGAATTAGGTGACGGGAATGAATGAATGGGACGAAAGCTTTTTTTGTTTTTTTTTTTGTTATACTAGCACTATATGAAATTATGCACTATTGTACAAATCCGATGCGGTTCTATTTGGAAATAAGTCTCGTCTATGAAAGTCGGCTAAATATACATATAGCCTATGTCACCCGCGTCATAAAAACGAATAATTGCCACTTGATTTACCAAAATCTACTCAGTGGTTTTGATGTACAAATTTAATATACTCTATACATAACCTGCTAAAATCATAAGCCTTGCCGTAGTCGGGTAAAAACTTTGTAAAAAGGAAATAAGCAAAAAAGCCAACGACACGAGGTGTTCCCAGGCGGTCACCCATCCAAGTACTGACCTCGCCCGACGTTGCTTAACTTCGGTGATCGGACGAGAACCGGTGTATTCAACGTGGTATGGACGTTGGCGACAGAACAACTGAATAATGTCATCCAAAACAGAAATATGACATCATTAGTCATAATCAGGGCCCATATTTTTCATGACGTTGACGCAAAAATGATGTAATTTTGTTAAACACTTTTTTTACAACACTACAAATTTAGATAACTTACTTACCGACGTGTAGAAAAATAAATGCCTGTTACGTGAAATAAGCTGTTAAAAACAAACATATGTATTATTTAATAAATCAATAATCGATTAATTAGTTGAGTGACAATAAGATGAAAGTCAGTAAGAAGTTTCTGTACTGATTGTCAAGTATATATATATCAGTTAACCAAAGAGGTTAACAAATGATTAACTATTGCGAAAATACTAATTGGAATCATACTCAATGTAGCGTGACGTCATTTTTCTGTCAACGGCATGAAATGTACGGGCCATAGTCATAATATTTCTCTTATAATACGACTTCTAATGGCGTAGACATTTCTCAAAGAGGTTGGTCGGTCAAAGTATTTTACAGATGGCGCCAGCAAAGGTAAAGTAAATTCTATGCTGGCGCCATCTATATAAACCTTTGACTGTTGCCAACCCTATAAAGTTATAAGTTATACGATTTAAAAATAACGTAATACTATAATTATGTTATGATTACATCATTAAGTATAGTATCTCAATGTAGTCATTGTACTACACGATCCCACCAAAATAATAAAATATAATTAATGTGTTATTGGTACTATTGGTAGCAATAGAACATAAATTAAGTACTACTTGTAACTCTTGTAAGTTCAAAATAATTAATATGTCGCCTTGCCTGTAAATAAATAAATAAATTCGATAAAGGGAAAGTTTGCGTTTTAATCAAAACACAAAGACTATAACTTACCTATCTATAGGATGTTTTAAAAGTTCTACCGCGAAAAAAAAAATGGTTGTTAATTCAATTCTTTTCATTATTGGCTTTCGCTGTATCCCCACAGTAAAAGCATAAAAAAATTACCAAAGGTATGTTGTTCATTACAGATTCTAGGTACAAAAAGCCAACGACACGAGGTGTTCCCAGGCGGTCACCCATCCAAGTACTGACCTCGCCCGACGTTGCTTAACTTCGGTGATCGGACGAGAACCGGTGTATTCAACGTGGTATGGACGTTGGCGATAAAGAAACTGAATAATATTATCGTGTAGGGCTAAGATGGTCAGCTCCTTATCATTTGTCACCATGCCTGTCACGTTCTAACAAATATGTAAGCGCGAAAGTGACGGGCATAGTGATAAATTGTATTTAACTAAATTAGTTATTATGATAAAAATAAGTTGTTGTTCAGCACTGTAATTTTTTTGTGCCAGAACTATTTATTATTTTTAATTTTGTGCCTCATTTTGAACACATAATTATTTAAGTAGAGTGTTGTGTCAAAAATACTGTCCAGTTTTTAATCGCAGCATTAGATTTTTTTATAAAAGTAGACACTTGAACAGTCAAGTTATAAATATATATATATATATATATATATATATATATAAATGCAAAAAGCCAACGACACGAGGTGTTCCCAGGCGGTCACCCATCCAAGTACTGACCTCGCCCGACGTTGCTTAAGAGCCCTTAATCCTTGGAGCGTTCTCCGATTTCACGAAATAACGCTCGATAGATGGCGTTGGCGCTCGGTACGCGAGCGCCGGCAACGCGACGCGCGTTTCAATGCAGACTAGAATAATCTTGATAGTTTTCAATATAATTTCAAGCAACATTAATTTTAGTGTCATATGATATCATATGGGCACTCTTTATTTTATTGTATATGCACAGTAGTTTTTTTTTTTATGTACACTACTACTAAGTGTACAGACTACAGAGTGTACTATAACCCTTGCTCTTTATTCTGTCTCTTTCACACCAATGGAAAATGAAGAAGTTACTAAATGACTGCAGGTATAAATAAAGTATATTAGTGCGATAGAGAGACAGATAGTGTTTCGTTGTCGTATCGTAAACGTTTGGCATGTTGGCAACGCACCCATGCTGCCCAGCCAAGATGCCAATCGTTTGTGCATATTAGTACGAGAGAGAGACAGATAGTGTTTCGTTGTCGTATCGATTGGCATGGTGGCTACGCACCCATGCTGCGTAGTCAAGATGCCAGTCGTTTGCGCACATTAGTGCTATAGAGTTTCAGTGTTATTTGAAATCACGTTAGGGTTTGTATTATTATTTTTGACCCGAATGAAGTCCATCCAGGTTCTTATGATGGAGTCAGGAGTTGGTCACCAGAACTCCTAATCTACTCATTATAATTCCATCGTGCTTGGGCTCAAAAGATTTGCCCTGACGAACACCATCGATCTAGATGAGGTCCAGGGTCTCATGACGGAGTCAGGAGTTGGTCACCAGAACTCCCCAGAACTCCTAATCTACTCATCATAACTCCATCGAGTTTGGGCTCAATAGATTTACCCTGATGAGCACCATCAATCTAGATGAAGTCCAGGGTCTCATGATGGAGTCAGGAGTAGGTCACTAGAACTCCTAATCTACTCATTATAATTCCATCGTATTCGAGCTCAATAGATTTGCCCTGATGAGTACCATCGATCTAAATGAAGTCCAGGGTCTCATGATGGAGTCAGGAGTTGGTCACCAGAACTCCTAATCTACTCATTATAATTCCATCGTGTTTGGGCTCAAAAGATTTGCCCTGACGAGTACCATCGATCTAGATGAAGTCCAGGGTCTCATGATGGAGTCAGGAGTTGGTCACCATAATTCCTAATCTACTCATCATAACTCCATCGTGTTTGGGCTCAATAGATTTGCCCTCACGAGCACCATCAATCTAGATGATGTTCAGGGTCTCATGATGGAGTCAGGAGTTGGTCACTAGAACTCCTAATCTACTCATTATAATTCCATCGTGTTTGGGCTCAAAAGATTTGCCCTGACGAGTACCATCGATCTAGATGAAGTCCAGGGTCTCATGATGGAGTCAGGAGTTGGTCACCAGAACTCGTAATCTATTTATCATAACTCCATCGTGTTTGGGCTCAATAGATTTACTCCGACGAGCACCATCAAATTACCATTATGATGAATAGATTAGGAGTTCTGGTGACCAACTACTGAGTCCATCATGAGACCCTCGACTTAATCTAGATCGATGGTACTCGTCAGGGCAAATCTTTTGAGCCCAAACACGATGGAGTTATGATGAATAGACTAGGAGTTCTGATGATCAACTCCTGAGTCCATCATGAGACCCTGGACCTGATCTAGATTGATGGTGCTCGTCAGGGCAACTCTATTGAGCCCATACACGATGGAGTTATGATGAGTAGATTAGGAGTTCTGGTGACCAACTCCTGACTCCATCATGAGACCCTGGACCTCATCTAGATCGATGGTGCTCGTCAGGGCAAATCTTTTGAGCCCAAACACGTTGGAATTATAATGAGTAGATTAGGAGTTCTAGTGACCAACTCCTGACTCCATCATGAGACCCTGGACTTTATCTAGATTGATGATGCTCGTCAGAGCAAATCTATTAAGCCCAAACACGATGAGGTTATGATGAGTAGTTTAGGAGTTCTGATGACCAACTCCTGACTCCATCATGAGACCCTGGACCTCATCTAGATCGATGTTGTTCATCAGGGCAAATCTATTGAGCCCAAACACGATGGAGTTATGATGAGTAGATTAGGAGTTCTGGTGACCAACTCCTGACTCCATCATGAGACCCTGGACCTCATCTAGATCGATGGTGCTCATCAGGGCAAATCTTTTGAGCCCAAACAAGTTGGAATTATAATGAGTAGATTAGGAGTTCTAGTGACCAACTCCTGACTCCATCATGAGACCCTGGACTTTATCTAGATTGATGATGCTCGTCAGGGCAAATCTATTGAGCCCGAACACGATGAGGTTATGATGAGTAGATTAGGAGTTCTGGTGACCAACTCCTGACTCCATCATGAGACCCTGGGCCTCATCTAGATCGATGGTGTTCATCAGGGCAAATCTATTGAGCCCAAACACGATGGAGTTATGATGAGTAGATTAGGAGTTCTGGTAACCAGCTCCTGACTCCATCATGAGACCCTGGACCTCATCTAGATTGATGGTGCTCGTCAGGGCAACTCTATTGAACCCAAACACGATGGGGTTATGATGAGTAGATTAGGAGTTCTGGTGACCAGCTCCTGACTCCATCATGAGACCCTGGACCTCATCTAGATTGAAGGTGCTCGTCAGGGCAACTCTATTGAGCCCAAACACGATGGAGTTATGATGAGTAGAGTAGGAGTTCTGGTGACCAACTCCTGACTCCATCATGAGACCCTGGACCTCATCTAGATTGAAGGTGCTCATCAGGGCAACTCTGTTGAGCCCAAACACGATGGAATTATAATGAGTAGATTAGGAGTTCTAGTGACCAACTCCTGACTCCATCATGAGACCCTGGACCTCATCTAGATCGATGGTGGTCGTCAGGGCAAATCTTTTGAGCCCAAACACGATGGGATTATAATTAGTAGATTAGGAGTTCTGGTGACCAACTCCTGACTCCATCATGAGAACTTGGACTTCATCCGGGTCAAAAATAATAATGCAAACCCTAACGTAATTTCAAGTGAAAATGCGTTTTTCAGAAAATCGCAGCCAAATAACACTAGACCTTACTCATAGTGTTGTGTTCCTGCCGGTGAGTAAGGTTGCCAGAGCTCAACGAGGGGCGGGAGGGGGTTAGGGTCGGCAACGCGCATGTATCTCCTCTGGAGTTGCAGGCGTACATATGCGGGCCGTATGCTTGTTTGCCACCGACTTAGTATTAAAAAAAAAGTAACACTGAAAATCCATCAATAAGCGAGTCTAAAAAATGAACTTTTATTAAGATTTTCTAATCGCAGTATATAGCACTTCTCGGAACTCCGTAGCTGATTAGTGATTACGATCGCAACGAATGCCCGACAATCGAGCACAGGTCCGTCCTCTAAGCGCGCTCCGCGCGGACTGAGAGCGGGGCGTCGCTGCTGCGTGATTATAACGTGTTTTAAAAAAATATAAATTTACGGCAATGTAGGTCCCATAGTTACGATTTTTTTTTTATAGGTTAACATAAAGTTACAGTTTGCTATAATATTATTTTTAAAGCAAAATATGCGTACAATTTGCGGAAATAAAATATAATAAAACCCTGTTTTCGCCAAAAAAATGAAGAAAACTCGGAAGGTATTTTATCAGTTTTTTCAAATGAATCTTCGATTGTTAATCAAACCAGCCCCTCGTACGAGATATGTTGAATCAAATTGTAGTCATTCATGTACCAAATGATTCTTGTTTATAGCAAAATTGAGAACCGAAACGCCACATCTCACTGCAAAATTTGGAAAAGACTCCCAAAAAACCTCATTAAAAAAGAGGTTTAAAAGAGAAAATGAAAATTTGAACTGTTGGAGCCCCTAGTTTAGGAAACGATTATTTAAGTACGTTATCAGTTTTTGAATAAATACTAATAGTTACGTCGTAATCTTGAATGAAAAAGGAAGCATTTTACAAAATACGCTCGTCTGTAGGAATAAGGACTCTTAACTTCGGTGATCGGACGAGAACCGGTGTATTCAACGTGGTATGGACGTTGGCGACAGTTTAATCGAATTTACTTGTTAGAATAGTCTTGTTGTAAAAGTATAAGTTACTTGATTTCTTGGTTATTGTGCACTAATTTGCTAGGAAGCTTGAGGAGTGAAGAAATAGCCACAGTTATATCTGTCTACAGAGTAGAGACATCAACAATGAGTAAATTTTACAGTAGACCTCTTCAGTTTACTTTAGTATCCCAACTTTTTAGCCCGAGAGCCACGGCCAAGCCATTGGCTCCCCCGCTTCCTTTGCGCGATCCGTATTGTATGGCCTCTAGTTTTTCTTAACCCCAGACCAAAGGGAAGCACGAAACCAACTTGCGGGCCGTAGTTTGGAGATCCCTGTTTTAGTACCTTGGTTTGTTGTAGCTATTTAGTAAAGAATTAAATCGGTCAGAAACATTAGCAACCGAATGCCTCCTAGAGCCATCTAGTGACAGACGGGAAACTATTTGGTTAAATAGTGGAATCGAAGGAAACACTTGAAATTACGTCTCTTCTAGACAAATGTGATGTATTCTGTATTAACAGATCAATCGTGAAGTTTAGTCTATGGTTTGAACGTGCGAATTAAATAAGTCTTGATCAAAACTTATCTAAAAACGCGTACACTACTGCCATCTTGTTATTGTGTTAACAGTTCTATTCCTATTATCACAAGTTCTATTCCTATTAAAATAACATGGCAAGGACGGCAAGGTTAAATATAGAACATAACGAAAACAAAATTATGATGTCGAGATGATTAGGGTACGACAGTAAGGCTGGTATAAGATACGGTTATCTTACGTCTGCCAGTTAAAAATTAAAATACACCTAACGAAAGAATATTAAATCTAGTTTAAAATTTAAAAACAAAGCGATTTAAGTTGAGTAAAATGTGCATTAGTATACATTAATATATACAGATTTTTCATAGTTAAATACATTACAGGAGTTACGTGACTTTATCGCTTAAATATCACTAGCAATTTGAAGGTGACTAACGCCATCTATGTAGTCAACTTATACAGGATGTAATTACCTGTTGATATTGTACAAAGTTAGACGGAAACTATATGTATAATAAAATAATTTATAGTAACAAAATATGTAAATACAAAGGAGATAAACGATCTTATATTATTAACTATATATAGACCTAGACCGCTGACGATTAAGGCCGGTGGAGTTAGCTTGGAGTAAGTGAAAGCCACCACTTTTTTAGGTTTTAAAATAGACCGGAAACTGACTTCGGCAACCCATATGGACCACCTGTGTGGTAAGCTAGGTGGTGCCTGCTTCGCTCTGCACTGTCTGGCTCGAGTCGTGTCGCAGCATACCGTGAGGACATGCTACTTCGCGACCATCCTAAGACTGCTTATTTTTGATGAAAAATATTTTTCATTTGAAATATTCTTTTTTTTTAAGTAATAGGCAGCAAACGAGCAGACGAGCCGCCTGATGGGAAGCAGTCATCGCCGCCCATGGACATAAGCAACATCGGAGAAGCCACTTATGCGTTGCCAACCCAGTTATAAATTAATCAAATACAGGATGTTTTTTTAATATCTTGCAATGTTTTACTATTTTAATGATAAGTTCATGTTCATACTAAGCAACTTTTACTACTATGGGACCAACCCCTAAATCACGTAAAAAAAAATTGGCTGTTTCGTACATTTTGGTGAGCTGACTCTGATGTTGATAATTTCTATGAGATTCATTTTTTTCGCGATTTCGGGGTTGAATTGATTCTATAGTAAGTTTCTCAGTATCACCTATATATATTCAGGTCGTAAAATATTGCAGGTTATAAATAAAAACATCCCGTATTGTGACAAGTTTTGTGATGCATCAGTATTTTCGTTACTAAGAGGCGTCAGATTTTAAGTCATACCACATAGTGAACACAATCAGACAGTTATTACATGTAAGATATAAAATAATTATTGATTATCTTCCAAATGGAGTTAATTCATTAGCTAATCATAAATCATGATGATTGATTAGATGCATAGTAGTTATGTATTCTGTAGAACTAGTTTTAAGATTGTTAGCTTAACAGTCTCTTGATGTGAAACATGTATTTCATAAAAAAAATTTATTCTTTGACATTTGGAGAACCTTTACACCTCCAAATCTTATTAATGCCATTATTATTGTGTATTATTATCTTTCTCAAACAGTGGGGACCTTATACATCTCCAAACTTAATGTATTAACCGTGGAGACTATCTCTGTCGTATTGTATAATAATACTTGACTTGGTACATACTAGTTATGTATTCTGTAGCATTAGTTTATGAGACTGCTCGCTTAACAGTCCAGACCAAACGCGATTTATTTATTCATTATAAATTTTATTTTGACACTTGAAGAGACTTTACACTTCCAAGTCTTATTAGTATTAGTACTCTGACATTGGGGACCTTTTACATCTCCAGATTTAATGTGTTTTTAACCATAGAGACTATACATCTCTATTGTATTGTAGTAATTATTTATTTTAAGATTATTATAATGTAATGTTTACCCAGGTATTGGCTGTTGTATTTATAAATGTTGTTATGTATTTTTCATGTCACTATATGATGTTACTATAAATGTTGTATTGACTTGTAAAAGAGCCCTTGAGGCCTACTCGAGAGAATAAATTTTTGAACTTTTGAACTTTGAACTTGGGTAGGCACCCTTGAAATGAACAGAGTTCAAAAATATAAGTTGTATGTAGTTCAATAAACAGACTACAGGAATGCATAATTTCTGCGCTAAATTCAATTACATAACGTACGATACGTTGCAATAAGGTTCAAGATTGAATGAGATTACGATATATTACGATAGGGTGAATGACGCAATAATAATTCGCAGATAAAGACACCGGTACGTGAGTCATGAATAAAAATCATTAATAAAGATAGCTCTTATAACGTTTTGCCGCCCTAGTACTTTGCCAAGCGTCGCTTATAGAAATCATAACTATAAAAAAAATTGTTTTTCAATATGTATTAATATGCCAAAATTAATTCGTCAACTTGTAAACTATTCTTTAAAATATTTATCAATTAACTTTCCCACTTCTACAACCACTTTGGGTGGATCGTCGCTCAACAAGTAACAAGTGAAGGCCTCTGCATGAAACTCCTCTATGTCACTGCAGCTGTATTCGCTAAAAGCTTCGGCTGGCTTAAGTGCCACATCGTTTACGTACTGGTCCCATATTGGCTCTAGTTCTCGCCAGTAGGTTACCGAGACTTTTTCTGTTATGTTCCTGTCGTACGAAGTCAATACATGTGCGAACTCATGTGTGACTATGTAAATGTGTGCGTTTATTGATTTAACGCGACATAAACCTTTATCTTCACTTGCATTGCGTGATCGATCACCAAAGTTAATAGATTCGAATGTTTGTCCGTAGTAATCGCCCCGGTCAGTCAAACCGTAGTACTCTATATCTTTATGATTATTCTTTAGAATTGACTTGAACATTACACATTCGGTTTTAATGTCTCTCAAATTGTATGCACCTAAACGCCCTATTTGGTAAAAGACATCAATATATTGCTGTTCATTGTCAAGGAATACCTCTGAGAATATAACATTTGTTGCTAGACAGTTGAATATACGAGCAATGAGTTGCTTGTATTGGAAAATGGTAGGAATGTTGTGTTTTGTGCGATTCTCCATAATTGCCTCTTACTTATATTATTGTGTGGTCCTTCGGACAATCAAATGCCTCGTTTGATGTTTAAATCTTTCCTTATATTAACTAACTTTATCTACTTCGAAATATTTGAGTATTTTGGATGTTACTTACTATATTACATTCATCATCGGCTCTTTCATCCATGCCAGACGATTTATTGGTGAAACACCAGAGAAATACCGTTTTTGGTAGCTAAATAGACCGATGTGAGGGCTACATCAGGCCCGAGGCACTCCGTCCGCTACACCTCTCTCCCCAGTCTCGGTGGTCGAAAGGCAATGACAATCATGTCGCTTACATTACAATGATTTAAACTCCCGAGACATCTAGCTCAGTGAGTTCGAACCCATTCGCGTCGGCGGCTTTTTCCATTTTTTCCGCGGCGGGTTACGAACCATGGATCAGTGTCGAGCTCGAACAACGAGCGAGCAGCCGCTAGGCCGTCGAGTAATGACGTCATAATATTGAAATTAGTCACCGCTATCGTCGCGAGCGCAAGCACGCTTGTACCACGTGGTATAGTCAGCAGCGATTGATTGGCGAGGCGAGAACGCTCTTCGATTGCGCATAGTTGTTATGGATCTGGAGGTCACGTTAGACTAGTCTACTACTCCGTGCACTAGCGCCATGAATGGCCCGTTTTTTTGTTTAGTAGATGATTTCTTTCGTCACATTTTGACAACATTCGGTGGATAGCTCCCTGTTCTGAACGTAATAAGCACAATTTTACCGTATGTCCTAAAAAACCTGCCACCGAGTAACGAAAAACTGTATTTTTGTAACTCGAAACATACACAACGAAAGATACACAAAAAAATTTTCTCAATATAGGGATTTCGCATTTTTTATATTTTCACCCAGAATGAGGAGCTCTTTAAATCAGGAAAATTTATCCAAAGCTGAGAAGCGTGTGTAGGTGCCCTTGCATGCGAAAGAAGACAAACTTACACTTACCATCAATATTGACGTACTGAGGTTCAGGCGAATACATGTCATATCCAATTTTATCCTTCTTATTTTCCTTAGGAAGCTTCATACAAGGTCCCAAGTCAGCCAGCTTGGCGGAGTCTTGTCGTGTAATCATGATGCTCTTGCTGCTGAGAGCCGTGTGGAGGTATCCTTGCATACGGAGGAAGACGAGCGCGTTGGCTATGTCTAACGCATATTGGACTGAAGTCTGGGCGCTGAGGATTCGGCCCTGTAATATATAAAAAGTAATTATTTTTTTATTCAAGCGAGATTTACTTTAAATATTGAAGTTTACCCTTTTAGTGAGTATGACCTGACATGATCAAAAGCATTGTTCTTGAAATGTCAATACTGATAAAATCGGGTTGAAGACAATCACGATTACGGGCTTTCACTTCCGATTTGAACAATTTTGTAGCAAGCATTCACGATTTATAAACAGTATTATGATTTTAATTGAGTAGATGCTTGAAAATGAAAAATGAAAAAATGTTTATTCTGTTTAAGAATTACTTATACAGTTGTAAGTGTTTGGCGCCTCTTTTTAAGTAACAAATACATGTGTTAAGAGGCACCGCTCTTCCTTAATTAGTAATAGATAAAAAAATTTTAAATTTAAATAGAAATAAAAAGGAAAATTAACATATCAGACACTAACAAAAGTAATTGCTTATAGATTAATTTAACCTAATGAGAAGATGGACTTGCAAGTCCATGGATGGACATGCTTGAATGTTAAGTAATAAAAATACGGGATATTCGTCTACGTGCTGAGTTTTAGAAATTTTGAAAAAGATGTGTATGTTGAAACATTATATTAGCGTGGAACCCTACTATACATTATTATCATAAGTAAGGTCATATTCTCCACTTTGACCTTACCGTAGAGCTAGTCTAACATCGTAAAACTTTTTCCTTAATACTTAGTTTATAATTAATCCGTCACAGTAAAACCAGTCGAGCTACGATCATTGCTCTATTTATTTTCGTCAAAAGAAAACACAATCGATCAGTCGAGGAATCCCACCCGGAAATCAAAACAAAACAACCAAGTCAATCGATTAGTAGATACGGTGGTACAATAAGAAATAATAATACACCTTAAAGCTCTATTGGGCAGCAGACTATTAAAATGATCGGCTATGGAATGTACTTTTTGCTAGACCACGAACGAACTCACAGGAAAATCTAATGTGAATTCACAGTATTAAGAGCCCTTAATCCTTGGAGCGTTCTCCGATTTCACGAAATAACGCTCGATAGATGGCGTTGGCGCTCGGTACGCGAGCGCCGGCAACGCGACGCGCGTTTCAATGCAGACTAGAATAATCTTGATAGTTTTCAATATAATTTCAAGCAACATTAATTTTAGTGTCATATGATATCATATGGGCACTCTTCATTTTATTGTATATGCACAGTAGTTTTTTTTTTATGTACACTACTACTAAGTGTACAGACTACAGAGTGTACTATAACCCTTGCTCTTTATTCTGTCTCTTTCACACCAATGGAAAATGAAGAAGTTACTAAATGACTGCAGGTATAAATAAAGTATATTAGTGCGATAGAGAGACAGATAGTGTTTCGTTGTCGTATCGTAAACGATTGGCATGTTGGCCACACACTTGCTTAGTGCCTAGCCAAAATACCAATCGTTTGCGTATATTAGTGCGATAGAGAGAGAGTAGTGTTTCGTTGTCGTATCGTAAACGATTGGCATGTTGGCTACGCACCCATGATACCTAGCCAAGAAGCCAATCTATTGCGCATATTAGTGCGATAGAGAGACAGATAGTGTTTCCTTGTCGTATCGTAAACGTTTGGCATGTTGGCTACGCACCCATGCTGCCCAGCCAAGATGCCAATCGTTTGTGCATATTAGTACGAGAGAGAGACAGATAGTGTTTCGTTGTCGTATCGATTGGCATGGTGGCTACGCACCCATGCTCCGTAGTCAAGATGCCAATCGTTTGCGCACATTAGTGCTATAGAGTTTCAGTGTTATTTGAAATCACGTTAGGGTTTGTATTATTATTTTTGACCCGAATGAAGTCCATCCAGGTTCTTATGATGGAGTCAGGAGTTGGTCACCAGAACTCCTAATCTACTCATTATAATTCCATCGTGCTTGGGCTCAAAAGATTTGCCCTGACGAACACCATCGATCTAGATGAGGTCCAGGGTCTCATGACGGAGTCAGGAGTTGGTCACCAGAACTCCCCAGAACTCCTAATCTACTCATCATAACTCCATCGAGTTTGGGCTCAATAGATTTACCCTGATGAGCACCATCAATCTAGATGAAGTCCAGGGTCTCATGATGGAGTCAGGAGTAGGTCACTAGAACTCGTAATCTACTCATTATAATTCCATCGTATTCGAGCTCAATAGATTTGCCCTGACGAGTACCATCGATCTAAATGAAGTCCAGGGTCTCATGATGGAGTCAGGAGTTGGTCACCAGAACTCCTAATCTACTCATTATAATTCCATCGTGTTTGGGCTCAAAAGATTTGCCCTGACGAGTACCATCGATCTAGATGAAGTCCAGGGTCTCATGATGGAGTCAGGAGTTGGTCACCATAATTCCTAATCTACTCATCATAACTCCATCG
The DNA here is from genome assembly GCF_033807575.1 of Cydia pomonella. Classification (NCBI taxonomy): domain Eukaryota; kingdom Metazoa; phylum Arthropoda; class Insecta; order Lepidoptera; family Tortricidae; genus Cydia; species Cydia pomonella. The sequence goes on along the minus strand of NC_084719.1, from coordinate 11,852,410 downwards.
TGTTTGGGCTCAATAGATTTGCCCTCACGAGCACCATCAATCTAGATGATGTTCAGGGTCTCATGATGGAGTCAGGAGTTGGTCACTAGAACTCCTAATCTACTCATTATAATTCCATCGTGTTTGGGCTCAAAAGATTTGCCCTGACGAGTACCATCGATCTAGATGAAGTCCAGGGTCTCATGATGGAGTCAGGAGTTGGTCACCATAATTCCTAATCTACTCATCATAACTCCATCGTGTTTGGGCTCAATAGATTTGCCCTCACGAGCACCATCAATCTAGATGATGTTCAGGGTCTCATGATGGAGTCAGGAGTTGGTCACTAGAACTCCTAATCTACTCATTATAATTTCATCGTGTTTGGGCTCAAAAGATTTGCCCTGACGAGTACCATCGATCTAGATGAAGTCCAGGGTCTCATGATGGAGTCAGGAGTTGGTCACCAGAACTCGTAATCTATTTATCATAACTCCATCGTGTTTGGGCTCAATAGATTTACTCCGACAAGCACCATCAAATTACCATTATGATGAATAGATTAGGAGTTCTGGTGACCAACTACTGAGTCCATCATGAGACCCTCGACTTAATCTAGATCGATGGTACTCGTCAGGGCAAATCTTTTGAGCCCAAACACGATGGAGTTATGATGAATAGACTAGGAGTTCTGGTGATCAACTCCTGAGTCCATCATGAGACCCTGGACCTGATCTAGATTGATGGTGCTCGTCAGGGCAACTCTATTGAGCCCATACACGATGGAGTTATGATGAGTAGATTAGGAGTTCTGGTGACCAACTCCTGACTCCATCATGAGACCCTGGACCTCATCTAGATCGATGGTGCTCGCCAGGGCAAATCTTTTGAGCCCAAACACGTTGGAATTATAATGAGTAGATTAGGAGTTCTAGTGACCAACTCCTGACTCCATCATGAGACCCTGGACTTTATCTAGATTGATGATGCTCGTCAGGGCAAATCTATTGAGCCCGAACACGATGAGGTTATGATGAGTAGATTAGGAGTTCTGGTGACCAACTCCTGACTCCATCATGAGACCCTGGGCCTCATCTAGATCGATGGTGTTCATCAGGGCAAATCTATTGAACCCAAACACGATGGAGTTATGATGAGTAGATTAGGAGTTCTGGTAACCAGCTCCTGACTCCATCATGAGACCCTGGACCTCATCTAGATTGATGGTGCTCGTCAGGGCAACTCTATTGAACCCAAACACGATGGAGTTATGATGAGTAGATTAGGAGTTCTGGTGACCAGCTCCTGACTCCATCATGAGACCCTGGACCTCATCTAGATTGAAGGTACTCGTCAGGGCAACTCTATTGAGCTCAAACACGATGGAGTTATGATGAGTAGAGTAGGAGTTCTGGTGACCAACTTCTGACTCCATCATGAGACCCTGGACCTCATCTAGATCGATGGTGCTCATCAGGGCAAATCTTTTGAGCCCAAACACGTTGGAATTATAATGAGTAGATTAGGAGTTCTAGTGACCAACTCCTGACTCCATCATGAGACCCTGGACTTTATCTAGATTGATGATGCTCGTCAGGGCAAATCTATTGAGCCCGAACACGATGAGGTTATGATGAGTAGTTTAGGAGTTCTGGTGACCAACTCCTGACTCCACCATGAGACCCTGGGCCTCATCTAGATCGATGGTGTTCATCAGGGCAAATCTATTGAGCCCAAACACGATGGAGTTATGATGAGTAGATTAGGAGTTCTGGTGACCAGCTCCTGACTCCATCATGAGACCCTGGACCTCATCTAGATTGATGGTGCTCGTCAGGGCAACTCTATTGAACCCAAACACGATGGAGTTATGATGAGTAGATTAGGAGTTCTGGTGACCAGCTCCTGACTCCATCATGAGACCCTGGACCTCATCTAGATTGAAGGTGCTCATCAGGGCAACTCTGTTGAGCCCAAACACGATGGAATTATAATGAGTAGATTAGGAGTTCTAGTGACCAACTCCTGACTCCATCATGAGACCCTGGACCTCATCTAGATCGATGGTGTTCGTCAGGGCAAATCTTTTGAGCCCAAACACGATGGGATTATAATTAGTAGATTAGGAGTTCTGGTGACCAACTCCTGACTCCATCATGAGAACTTGGACTTCATCCGGGTCAAAAATAATAATGCAAACCCTAACGTAATTTCAAGTGAAAATGCGTTTTTCAGAAAATCGCAGCCAAATAACACTAGACCTTACTCATAGTGTTGTGTTCCTGCCGGTGAGTAAGGTTGCCAGAGCTCAACGAGGGGCGAGAGGGGGTTAGGGTCGGCAACGCGCATGTAACTCCTCTGGAGTTGCAGGCGTACATATGCGGGCCGTATGCTTGTTTGCCACCGACTTAGTATTAAAAAAAAAAGTAACACTGAAAATCCATCAATAAGCGAGTCTGTTAGGCATACTGTAAAAAATGAACTTTTATTAAGATTTTCTAATCGCAGTATATAGCACTTCTCGGAACTCCGTAGCTGATTACGATCGCAACGAATGCCTGACAATCGAGCACAGGTCCGTCCTCTAAGCGCGCTCCGCGCGGACTGAGAGCGGGGCGTCGCTGCTGCGTGATTTATACGTGTTTTAAAAAAATATAAATTTACGGCAATGTAGGTCCCATAGTTACGATTTTTTTTTTATAGGTTAACATAAAGTTACAGTTTGCTATAATATTATTTTTAAAGCAAAATATGCGTACAATTTGCGGAAATAAAATATAATAAAACCCTGTTTTCGCCAAAAAAATGAAGAAAACTCGGAAGGTATTTTATCAGTTTTTTCAAATGAATCTTCGATTGTTAATCATTCCAGCCCCTTGTACGAGATATGTTGAATCAAATTGTAGTCATTCATGTACCAAATGATTCTTGTTTATAGCAAAATTGAGAACCCAAACGCCACATCTCACTGCAAAATTTGGAAAAGACTCCCAAAAAACCTCATTAAAAAAGAGGTTTAAAAGAGAAAATGAAAATTTGAACTGTTGGAGCCCCTAGTTTAGGAAACGATTATTTAAGTACGTTATCAGTTTTTGAATAAATACTAATAGTTACGTCGTAATCTTGAATGAAAAAGGAAGCATTTTACAAAATACGCTCGTCTGTAGGAATAAGGACTCTTAAGATTTCAAATAGTTTAGCAACTACATAAGCGCTAAAAACAAAAGATGGCCAGATCGAATGTCTAGATATAATTGAAATTTAATTCTAACACGGAGCTGCTTTGTACCTGTAATGGCTTTACTAAACTGGTTTAAAAAGTGAGATATTGAAACTATGCCCTTTTCATAAAAAAATATATAGCAATTGTTTAGGCCAGTTGCATCGTCTTCTTATTGTTATTCTGGTATTAAAGTGTGTAAAAAATTAAAAATAGAATAAGCAACTGCCAGATGACATAGGTATAAAGATTTCATGAAGTTAGAGAGCCGTAACACGAAATTTTATTATATTATGTATTTTTGTTAACATTACAATTTTACATAAGTAGTAAGTATAGTCAAAAGATGTTAATTGAATGCATTTCATTATTGTGCCGTAACCTATATTTATCACTTAAAAGCTGAGAAAAATTTAATAACGCGAATTTAACTTAAACGAAATTGAAACGACGTAGACTTACAGTTCTAATGATTTGTATATTATGTGGGGGGACAGCGCGTACGCAGTCCCCACTACCAAAAATTACGCATCCGAGTTATCCACATTAGGGATAATCGCAAGGGTCAACCCAACCGCAGTGCAATGGGAGAGTCTCGCCCTGGGGGAACCGCCTTTTTGATCACGGTATCCCCTATGCCAGGTAAGTATGAATTCTCGACAGTACGGCGGGAGGGTCCCTATACTGGGAAAAATCTTAACACCGCGAAGTAGGATACGCTTCGCACGTAACAGCGACATCTAACGAGAAATTCGGTGACTATATGTTGTATGGCGTTTGAGCAGTACATTTTATTTATCCTGTTATATTGTCTATAATATGCGTAGACAAATATGCGTAATAGGCTCAATGTTATATTTACATACATACTTTATTATTTTTATGCGGCGCTAACTATTTTTTCTTTGGTAATTCTTATTTAAAAACGAACTTGTTGGCTACGTACGAGTATATAACATTTTAAGTATTCATTCATGAATAAAAATAAGTTAAAATGTGGGGAAGGGTAGTTATGGTTCATTGTACATGTACAATAAGGACGTTTCTATCACAATTTCTGTTGGAATTTCTGATGGAAAGGTCCTTATTGCACATGAAGGATAGGGTGTTGCAAAGCTACAAAATATAAGTTAACGCGGGGCAATTTACCACGACCCTAAAATAGCTTTATCCTTTCAAGTAAGGTACCTACACTGAACAAAAAGGTAAAAAATTACCTGTCCATCGTGGAGTATATCATGGAGGGTATCCACGCATCGTTCGCAAATTATGTTCACGTTGTTGTGGACGTCCGGATACAATCCCATCAAAAGGATTATGTTGGGATGGCGACATTTTCTGAAAAATGAGGACACTTCAACATAGTGTAGAAGTAAACAATTGGAAGAACGACTGGCTCGATGGCATCCAATGATAATGAAAAACCAATTTAGTAGTAGTAGTTTAAGAGAGGTATGGGCATTGTGAATGTCGTCTAGCTTAGTGGTAGGGCACAGCACAGCGGATGTCATTCCAGATCTAGAGCAGAGCCCAACTGGGGAAGTACCTCCACCTTACAGAAAACCGCAGCCAAATAACACTAGACTCTACTCATAGTGTTGTGTTCCTGTCGGTGAGTAAGGTTGCCAGAGCTCAACGAGGGGAGGGAGGTTGTTAGAGTCGGCAACGCGCATGTAACTCCTCTGGAGTTGCAGGAGTACATAGGCTACGGATACTGCTTACCATCAGGCGGGCCGTATGCTTGATTGCCACAGATGTAGTAGAAAATAATAATAATATAAATTAAATTATTAAATTAAATTAAAACATTTATTTCGGACTCTGGTTCCATAATTTGTTAGAATAATACACACAATACACACAATACACTTACAACTACAACACTGTACAATTTACTTTACAACTAGTGTTAGTGACATACATTACTTAAACCTAAACCTAATATCTCCGGGGAGAGGCGCGCACTGGGGCATGCATCTTATCCCAATAACGCATTATCGGGCAATCTACCCGTTCAGCAAGTGAGCTCAAAATGCTGTTGGTGCTACCCAGAACTCTTCGCATCAATGATGATATTCTGGTGCGTAAAATTGCGTGGAACCCCGGCACGCCCGCCGCCGCGAACATGCCGGACGCACTGCAATAGCGAGGGTGCACCATCAGCATCCTGAACGCATTGTTGTATTGAACTTTCAATACATTGACGGCCCTCTGAGAATAGCTAATCCATAGTGCACACGAGTAGAAGGATTGGCAGAATGCCTTAAACAAGGTAACCTTTACACTGTCACTACATCGTGCGAACCTACGACTCAGCATATTACAACGGACCGGCAAAGCTCGACGTTCCCTGTCTATGTCCTGATCATCACATAGCGTGTCCGATACCATCAATATAGCTTACCTCAATATGTTTATCTCGGTGTCCCGTTTCTTCCTGACGTGTTCGACAGTGACAGGTAGCGTCTTGATCTGCACGGGCACCACGCCCCACTTGCCAAGGTTCCAAACCCTCGCCTTATCCACGTTTACGTCGAGGTTGCTCGCGCTAGCTAGAGACAGTCCGTATGTGCTTGTCTCGCTCTGTAGGGAGGAATATGTTGTTTATATTATACGCGCCAATTAATTATCTATATCTACTAGTTTTAGTCCTTTAACTGAGTACAATGGGCTGGGCGCTAACGAGTAGACTACAAGATTTCTGTAAGATACTGTTTCTGAAGTATATATAAATTAATAAAAGTTTAATAATGATAGGCAATTATCTGCACCAAACAGCCACTCGTAATCGCACTCTAACATTATACCACTTATAAATTGTATTATACCACTTTTCATCGGTATTAAATTTATTATACCACGTTTCATTTCTTGTTAAGGTATACGGTGCTTACTTACAATAGTTAACGGCTTTCTTCAATTTATTCAAAATGAGCTGCCATTAAACGTAAAATTTTGCAGTCTACTTAAAATTAGTGACTTTCAGTTTTTAATGATGTATAATTATGCGAAATACATTGTGCATTTTCTGTCCAATATATGACTCATGATCATGACTTCATGACTGAGTCAGTGATCGTTCGCGCAAATCGAATTATCCACGTGCATCAGGATAGCGTAAAGTTGCCTAACCTTGGATTTTATGACAGAATGATGTAATCCGAAAAAGCACAAGAAACACGCACCTTACTGTCGTCAGTTTTGCTCCGGTTCGCAGACTGAACTTGCAGTTGCTCGTCGGCCCAACGGTCGAAGTTTTTCAGTTCGCTCATCACCTCCCAAAGATTATCTTTGCTGCTACTTCCTCTACTCGCCGTCGAAGAGCTATGACTAGAAACGTAAACATTCTCCGTGGCTCTCATCCCGTCTACTTCCTCGACATCGCTTTTAGTGTCTAGAAAGTTCTTAATATCGTAAGGCAACGAGTTATTCTTATAAAAGAATGGAGGCGAATTAACCTGAGTCTCTTCTTCCTTAAAATCTATGTGCTTTTGGGTAAAGGTTTCCTGCCTGTACGCTTTGCGCGAATTTCGTTTCCTAGGTTCCGAATATGATAAAGTACCGGGCATGAAGACCTGATTTTGGAAGAGGAACTGTATGTTAGGTACAGAGTCTTCCGGGTTGGCGCTTCGTGCTCGTTTTTGCGATTTCTTTTTGTACTTGACGGCTGATTTCTTTTCATAGTTGAATGTGCGGTCGGGGTCGGCGCAGTCGGTGCAGGAGATGGGTAGGGAGTGTCGGCCGCATCGTTTCTCGGGGGTGTCAGGGAGTTGCGGGCCGGAGGACCGGCGGGCTTGGAACTCGGCGAGGTCGCGCTTGTACTCGTCGGTGCGGATGGTGCCGACGTCGTCGTGGGCGTGCGGCGGGTCGGGGCTGGGTGAGCGGTGCGTGCTCACCGTCACGCGCTCCCTGTAAAAGATGGAACTGTCGTAGAATTACTGTTAGGCCGCGTAGCGAGTGATCAAGTGAATTGCAAAGGCTCAAATATACCGAGTTACCGACTGTAGATTAGTTTGGTCTATTATAGAGATGGGCCGAATACGAATAATCGGTTCAGATCTTACCTAACCGAATATTCGGCCAAATTATTCGATTCATTTGTATCATTCTAAGAAACGGTTTGAAAACGCTTTAATTTCATTAAGAGATGAATCGCTTGCTAAGGCAATTCCCTAGAAACTAACAGGTCAATAGGCAAGGTTCTCGTAAACAAATTTTCAACATTCATAACATTGTATGCATTCAACATGTCTCATCGTGTTTTAACGCTAATGAGGAAATGTAACCTGATCGCTGATGGAAGAGAGTAGGTACTTGAAAAGTTCTGTGGAGGTGTTTACACTGCTTACATTTTACAGCGTTGCAACAAAACTTGCCGAATATACTGATTACCGAATATTCGGCCCAGCTTCAGTCTGTTACTACTATTTGTTTATTTGTTTAATCTTTATTGCACAGAAGAAAAAAAAACTTACAGTACAAAAGGCGGACTTAATGCCACGCACGAGACATTCTCTACCAGGCCTATTATCCTATTAACCCAAAGCATATTTCTAGGCTTGTCGTTTTGCGCTATGGATATAATGTAATATCCACTCCACCGATGCATGTTTCATCGACCATATCTACAGCAATAAACGACAACCATTATAAATCCCTAAGACGCATTACAATCCGGCGAACAGCTCCCGAGTTATTTTCGACCCGATTGAGTTCTCGACAAAAACCGCCGGTAATCGGAATCTCTGGTAAACCGTGGGACGACACGGGTCAATAGAGTCCTGTACCCCTAGTGTAAATTTATTCGATATCGAAACGTATCGTCCGCGTTTGCAGTAAGTCTCATTTTGTATGGGATTTTGAGTTTCCAAAACGTCCCGCTTGGTGAGCTGTTTCTAAATCCTGTACAAAATTAGACTAGACGCAAACGCGTAAGTTACGTTTCGATATCGAATAAATTTACACTAGGGGTTCTGTTCAATACAGGGCCCCTGGTGTAGTTAGAAATTGTCTATTAACCCTCGTGACTGTTCGACATCGTTGCTGGTAGAATGTCGCAGCATTTAACTATTATTACTACGTATAGAACCGGCGCAGAGAACCAGTATTCTGCGTGGATCTGGCGACCTAGAAGCGCCATGAATTTTTACAGCGCTTGCGACGTTTTGGTCGCGTAGTAGGTATATTATATGGTTCAAGGTACAGGTTGCGATTGCATTGTTTGGTATGGCTTCTCTATAGTAATAATAACTATTGAGATGGTTAGTGCCGCTTTGGTGCTTTGCTTAACTTAAGTTAGTATAACAATTCTCAAAATCTAGTCTCGGTTTTTATCTTAAAGTCTGGCTGTGTTTGATTTTCGTTCACAGAAGTTAGCGTATGATGGTGATATATTATAATGATAATATTATTACAAGGTGAGGCATTTTAAGCAATGTTTTGTAACGTTTTACTTATGCATATTGCATAATATGCACAGACATGTTGCGACCTTTTGTCGATCGGTTAGGTATTAGCGTGAGAATACCTAGCTACAATGCACAACACAATCAGTATTATGTACCGCGTAGCCCGCACAAACACGAATTTTATGCAAATATCAGGATTAGAAGTTTATTTTTCATTACAACGTCAAAGAGACACAAAAAATGCTTCCTAGATTAATAACGTAGGAGGAACGTTAATAGACGGAAAAATGCGTTTGAACTTGAACGGGAAAAGCCCGTGGAATGCTCCAAAAGCGAAATCGGTAATGTCCAACCAAAAAGCGAGTAAAAGAGCAGATAAACGATTATAACGAGCGACGGGTCAGCCGCTACACTTTTACCGATTAACTAGATCTTAAAACCGCTAGCAACGAGTACGATTCTAGTGTAAGGTTCCGTGCTTTACCTACCTACAATTCTATATTGTATTTTACGAAATCGTTGGCCCCGTTTCCTTTTTTGTACCATTCTATGATGAGTATGACGTTAAAGTTGACATTACTTAGCAGCAAAATCAGATTCCTAAGAGGAAAATGTTTCCGGGAGAGTGGCATTTTCAAGAGGCCTCTATTTCGTCAATGGCTCTTAGGTATCTAGCAAGTGTACCTATAACAATGACCAATAGTGAACTCCTTGCGTAACTTTATAATTATAAAATAGAAAGCATTTTGGATCAGCTGAAGTCATTGTCTGAGTGACAAGATAATGCTTACATAAATTACTAATATTCCTTTAGCAGTCTCTTGACTGCATTAGTGTTCGTCCTAAAATCAGTCTTTTAGTACTGACAACAAAGTCGACTTTTAACCGACAAGATTAAGTGATATAGCGCGCCTTGGAAGTTATCTTTGTATTAGCTATCTGCCCATCAATTTCGGTTATTCTGAAGCAATAAAAACAACGAATTACGGACAAATAGTCCGGCGAAAGTGAAATTCCGATATTGTTTTGAAGTTCATTGAAATTTGAATGGGTTAATTAATGTAATGCAATTACGATTGATTTTTAATGTTCATTTTGAATGAGCTTCGGTAATTTTCTTTGTTTTTGAGACTATCGGTGCGTGAGAATTTTTAGGAATTGTGATGTTAGTATTGATATCTTATGTAGCATATCATTTGTTTTTATAGGACAAAGTTGAGCAATGAGTAGGTTCGGCCCGTCTGATGGTTCCTGGCACAAGCGTAGTGTGGTGTTGGCAGGCCTAATGTTGCGGTGGTAGGTCGATTTTTGCGGTTCACGAGGCCGACTGACGTGACGGCCTAAAAATTTCAAGATTCAAATAAGAAACTTTAAAAGTTGTAGGCAGTAAAGAGGGGTGTATCTCCCTACTATAGCCGGGCGCTGTGTAGATCGTTAAAAAAAAACAGTAAATACTAGTAATACCTTTGTTCAGCATACGTAATTATTGCACTTGACTGCAAGGACTTGAGAATGTGCTCGTATTACACTGTGCTAGGTATGTTACAGTCTACTGAGCTGAACAATCATATACTTATAATAATTCAACATAAATAAACACTACTGTAGTAGGTATAATATGGATATTATTTTTTAATGTCTACTTTTTAATGACAGCATGGTGACCTCCTGGGGCTCCTGGTATATGATGAAATTGATGAATGTTAACTCAAAGTAAAAATGTTTTGTGATTATGATAAAAAGAAAAAGATATAAAGACAAGAAGCTTATAGGGTGGCTTTTGGAGTTCAAGAGGAAGATTATCAATGTTCTACAATTTTTTCAATTCTTTTATGTTACCTATTCTTAAATTTACAAAATTCACAAAACTTATGTGGGTAGACCAGTCAATGTGAGAAAGGTGACTAATGGTCATTTGAATGTGCTGATAAGAAAAGTGAAAAAAGATTTACTTTTACTTTTTTCAGCTGATTAAAAGCTCTGGTTTTGTTGGGTTTTTTAAATAGTAATTAAAATATTGAAGTGAAGTGGATTCTTATAAGAAACAAAATCTATCTACCCTCATGTTAAAAAAGATATGAAATAATATACATATAGTATGTATGTATGTATGTATGTATGTATGTATGTCACTTTTGTGGCCGCCTCTCCCCTAGCCGCCTACGATATATAAATGAGACCGTAAAGAGGGGAAAGGCGGCAACTTATATTATATGTTATATTAGGGGGGGATCTAATTGGGAAATAGAATGCATCGCATACATACCTTCATATCCCATAAGGGACTCTTCATCCTCACTCTCTCTGCACCTCAACTCCTGGGCCAGAGGAGCCTTAATCTGCTTCGCTTATCTTAAGGCGGCTGAATGTATGACACCCGAGATCTGTGGGTAAAATTGCTCTATGAACATGGTATTCTCCAAACCATTAACCTCCACACATAAATCTATATATCTTACTAGTGAGCCCCATCTTACCCGGCCGGATGTAGGTTACACAAAGCCAACTACCTAAGTAGCTGTATAGTCAAGGGGGCGTACCGCAGCCGAAGCTGCCCCTTGCGTGCTGATAAAGGAGTAACTAGCGGCCGAAGCCACCTTACTCCTACACGGGGATAAAGGAGAACCTAGCAGCCGAAGCCACAGAACTCCTAACGCCTTTCTCTGGTTTCAAGGGGGCGTACCACAGCCGAAGCTGCCCCTTGCGTGCTGATAAAGGAGTAACTAGCGGCCGGAGCCACCTTACTCCTACACGGGGATAAAGGAGAACCTAGCAGCCGAAGCCACAGAACTCCTAACGCCTTTCTCTATAGTAGCCGCCCCCCTTACGGGGAGCATCTAGCAGCTAAACCTGCCATTCTCTTACACATTGATATAGGAGGATCTGCGGCCGAAGCCGCAGACTCCTACACAATCATAAGTCCCTAGTCCGCCTTACCTAAGATGGGCTCCCAATAGCTTCCACGTCAAGATCACGTGGCAAGCTCGAACCAGGAAGGAATAAAGGAGATAATCGCACAGAGAAACCATACCACTACTGCGAGCTTTCACCAAGTAAATAAAATACTTAGCTTTAGATGATTCCGGACAGCTGTAGGCTTCCTCACTTTATATCACATTTTATAGAACTAGCGCGTTTCGCGCCATACTGAATCTAGCTTCACCAACTTACTACGTTGGTTAACTTACCACAGTTCCACATAGAGGGCGCTGTTCGGTGTTGCCGCAGGTGAATTAGTATTGTGGCATCGGATTTTCGCGTCCGTCGCGACACTCCCCAACACAGGCAGGAATAGGGCGACTAGATTGCTGGTCCATTCTTTGATCTTCTCAAGGGCTCGAAGAGCTGCGGCTCTCTTAGGTCTTGACTCGTTGCCTAGCGTAACCTCCTCCAGGTTGTGTGATTCTGGCTTAGTGTGCTCGTAAGATTCGAGGTCGACGACCGCGAACGGTTCTGGTTCGGACATAGACTTAGGCTTAGGCTCGTTTGACTCACTATACATAGGCTCTAGGATTCGTTGAGAGGAACTCCTTCCCTCTACTGGCGAGGCATAAGGTTGTACTTCTTCTTCTGGCTTATCTCTGACTGCTTGCGTGCATCTTTGCTCAGAAAGAGACTCGGATTCGGCAACATCGTTGACGGAATCCACCGTCATGTCATCTCTGCGTGACGAACGGGGTAGATTAGGAAGTTGCAGAGGTTCTTCTGCGCTTTCGTCGTAAGATGATGTTTGTTTACACTGTTCTTCTCCATCTTCGATCTCTAACGGGTAGAGATGCGCGATAGATCTTGTATACTCTGTATCTCCTACTCGTACCGTGGCAACCCTACATAAACCGTCGGCGCCTTTTCTTAAAGATACTATTTTCCCAACTTTCCAATTGACTCTGTTCTTCGTGTCACCTTTGATCTGCACGATTTGACCTATCTTTGGAGCCAACTTGGATATTACCCTAGGTTCTTTAGGATGGTGGGAATATCTTTCTCTCAAATTTAGGAGATACCGGTTCTCGAACATCTCTTTAAATTCTCTTAGAATTATCTGTGCTTTCTTCCAACCTTTAATTAAATTGTCTTTAGTCACCGTTCCTTGTGACGTAGTAGGATCCTTTCCTGACGTTTCCATAATGATAAATTTTCCCATGGTAAGAAAATCTGAAGGTTTTAATACATGATCAGGCTCCGAGTCCACGTAAGTTAAAGGTCTTGTGTTAAGAACCGCTTCTATTTCTTTAACCACTGTAACCAGCTGGCTGTCATTCAATAAATGTTTCTGTAAAGTTTTCTTCATACAGTTCTTAACCAATCCGACTAATCTCTCGTAGAATCCTCCATGCCATGGTGCTAACTGTGGTATAAATTTCCATTTTATTTCTTTATCTACGCAGTATGGATTCTGAAGAATCTCCGAGAGTAACTTAAAGTGAGCTGCGTTGTCAGACGTTATCAAGATAGGCACTCCTCTTGCTGAAATCATCCTGCGTAAGGCCAATAAACCTTCTTCCGCTGTTAGGTCCTTTACAACTTCTAGGTGAATGGCTCTTACAGCCAAACATGTATATAGGCTAATCCACCTTTTGCAATTGCCATTCCCATTGTTAACTAGAAGTGGTCCCAGGTAGTCGGTACCAACGTATGTAAATGGAGAACTATAGTTGACTCTCTCTTTCGGTAAAGCAGGAGTTTCCGGTAGTCTATATGGCCCTCCGTCATGTCTCATACATTCAGGGCATTTCTTCAGGATCCTTTGAACTTGGCTTCTTCCTTGTGGAATCCAGTATGTTTCCCTTATCTTGTCTAACGTGTGACTCACTCCAACATGTTTATTTTCTTGATGAGTCTTTATTATAATTTCGTTGGTGAAATCTGAATTTTTTGGAATAAGTATAGGATAGCGTTTGTCAAATGACCAGTTTGTGTGTTTCATACGACCTTTGCACCTCAGTAACTCATCTATATCTTTAAATATGCCTAAATTCAAACTTAAACTAGTTACTTTTCCCTCTACTTCTAGAGGAAAATACTCTGATTGAATTTCTTTCAATTTTTGAAACTTATTGTCTGGCATCTGACCATTCTCTTGATTTATTATCTCTTTTGCAGTTGTGCCATCTTCCGTTTCCACCGGGTTAACATTAGGTATATCTGGATCATCTATTTCCATCAGTTCTTCATCTTCTTGGATCCCAAGACCCTCCCCAGTCAAGAGAGAACTGGTGGGTCCACTGCCGGATGTAGTTGGCCACGTCTTCGGATCTTCTACTATAAATTGTGGACCACTCAGCCATTTCTCCCCGTCCTCTCTCGAACAGGTGGGTCTGGTGCCTACGTCTGCTGGATTTAGGTCTGTTGGAAGGTATCTGATTTCCAGATCTTTATTTGTTCTGATCTCTTCTATCCTCCTGGCAACGAAAGGTGGTAATAGTTTGTCAGATTTACACCATTCTATGACTATCTGGCTGTCGGTCCATAAGACTTGCCTTGCTATCTTCTGCTGGAAGAATTTAAGAACGAACTTTATCAATCTACTGCCAATCAGTACTCCTAATAGTTCAAGACGGGGTATCTTGAGACTCTCCTGATCTTTACTTGGTATTAAACGGGATTTACCAATGATGAAGCTTTTCCCCGAGCCGCAAACTAAAAAGACTGATGCTGCATAAGCCTGTAGGGAGGCGTCAGTGAAACAGTGTAGTTGGTAGCCTTTTCCCACTGGTGTCTTCATGTAGCATCTGTTCACTGACACTTCCCTAATGGCTTCTAAGTTCTGTCTGATGACGTTCCACTCTTCTGTTAGTTCGCTTGACAATGGCGAGTCCCACGACACTCCAGCCTTCCAGAGTCCTTGTAGAAAGAGTTTAGATGATAGAGTGTAGGGCACGGCATAACCACATGGATCATAGATTGATGCAATAGTCTTCAGTATTCCTCTTTTTGTGACTGCTTCCTCTTACAAGTTAGGTTTCAACTGAAGAGTATCTTTCTTAATGTCCCATTCTAAACCAAGTACCTTTACTTTATCTTCTTTACATGTATCAGAAACTTTCTTCATAAATTCTCGAGAATTTGAGCTCCAATCCCTGAGTGACATTGAAATATCTTGAAAAGATCCTTTTAGATTTCTGTAGAGCTCCATCGCTTCATATGTAGTGCTGGAACCCGAAACAAAGTTGTCCACATATATGTCATTTGCTTTTAGTCTGACTTGTTGATGTTCCGCACTAGACAGGTGGTGTTTGATTGTTGCATTAAGCAAAAACGGTGACGAAATGACGCCAAATGGAACTCTACAAAACCTAAGGTGTAATAGGTTGTCTTGAGATATCGGTTTAGAGGTATCTTTGAGCCACAGGAATCTGGTTACGTCACGATCCTTTTCGTGTAACGCCATCTGTAAGAACGCCTTTTCAATATCCGAGGTTAGTCCTATCTGATGAGTTCTAAATTTAATGAGTAAACCTGTGAGGTCTTCTAACATGAGTGGTCCTCTGTATAAACATTCGTTCAGACACTTGGTGTCTTTGCTGCTCTTGGAGCTAGCATCATAAACTATTCTCATAGGTTTCCCTCGATGGCATACTCCATGGAAGGGTAGGTAGTGAACTACGTTATCCGTTGACGTTCTTGAAGCAAGTACAACTTCTATTATACCCTTATCTAATTGTTGTTTAAACGTATCATCGTATGATAACAACGTGCCTTGATCCATACGCTTCAATAAGCTTGATAAGCGACCAAAAGCCATTCCATAATTATTGGGTAAGTCCGGTGGGTAAGTTATCCACGGCCAGCTTACCGTGTAACGATTACTTAATTTTAGAGTGGTATTATTAAAATACTTGATTGCTTCTTCTTCTCTAGTTGCTTTCGGTGAATCACTAATACCTATACATTCTAGTTCCCAGAGGCTCTTTATGTCTCCATCACAAAGGGGTGGGTCAGGTTGATGAAGCTTCGTTTCTATACAAGTCTGAGCGTAAGTCACTACATAGGGCTCGTCACTAAGCTGTGGTTCTGTTCTACCACTTATTATCCAACCAAGGGCAGAATCGACCAGGAACAGGTTACTACCCAATTGTATTTTCTTCTCGTAAATTAGGTTGAAGTAGTACTCGTTTCCAACCAGAATCTGCACCTGTCCGCTTAGCGAGCCGTCATCCGCTAGTATATATGACTCCGGTAAGTCCTTCAACTTGACAGTGGGTATGTATCCTCTTGAAATACGTTCAACGCAGTTGGCTTGTATAACTATCTTCTTATTTGTCCTTGACAGCAATTGTAAAGTAACTATTGGACTATGTATTTCTTTAGGAGGATCTTCACCGAAGGTAAATATAGTTAAATGACTTTCCTCTTCAATGGGAAGCTTCAATTCCTTGGCAGTTTGAAATGTGACGTAGGAGCGCTGAGAGCCTGGATCTAAAAGAAGTCTATATTTATATTGTTTATTTTTATTATCTAGGGGGTTAGCCCTAACGACAGAAGTTTGAAGAGTAGTGAATCCCTTTCCTAGAACCGTCAGGACTGTTTCTTCATTGCAGTATTCTTCTGAAAATTTAAATGGCATAAAGCTCTGTTATGCGGTGTCTCACTACAGCAAATGCTACACTTACGTTTGTTCTTGCAGTCTTTTATAAAGTGGCCTAACTTCAAACACATGAAGCATTTCTTTCCAAGTCGTTTCTTTCTTTCTGCTAAGGTAGTAGCTTCAGAGCACTTATCATTGTAATGATCACCTTTGCAAAAGATGCATGTCCACGCTGTTCTCCCCTTCGAAGAGCCCTGCTGAGGTTCTGGTTGATCCTTGTTAGAAGTCGGAGTTTGTTTTGGTCTGTTCCATTTATTGGGTTTATTAATACTATCAAACTTATTCTTCCTTTCCGGTCTTCTATCAAAACCTCCTTGAGGATTTTGTTTCTTAGGGGGACCTTGTTGCTGTTTGGGTGGATATGCGCTTCTTGCACGTTTCACATTTATATGTAGAGTTCCGACTGTACTATCTTCTGCTTCATGCGTGCGTTTTCTTCCTGAAATCCTTTCAGCATCCTCTTTTGCGGTAATAATTCTATCTAATTGGTTCCTGATTTCTTGTATAGAATCATCATTAACCTTCAGCTTAATTTCGTAAACTAGATCGGGTGGAAATTTCTCCAGCAACATAAAACGAAGATGATTGTGATTGATGTTTTCACCTAATGATTCCAAAATTTTGAGATTTCGTTCAACTTCGTTGAATGTCTTTCTACAGTCTTCAGCGGTGCTTTTGGCCATCTTAACCTTATATAGTGTTGCATAATGCGCGTCAATGAGATGAGAGGTCTTGCCGAAACGCTCCTTTAGGATCGATATGGCTATTCTATAATTAGCATTAGTAGTTGACAGACCATCTATGGCTTTCTTGGCATCTCCCGTCACCGAGGCTTTAAGATAGGAGAGCTTGTCAACATCAGGCAGATTTCTTGAATCAATGTTGCTCTTGAAGGAGTCCCAGAACTCACACCAAAAGAGCACGTCTCCACTATACACCGGCAGCTGAAGTTTAGGGAGTCGGCACGAGGCATTCGCTTCCGGAGGTTTCTCTGTAGCGTTGCTTTTCAAAGTTATTTGATCGATCTTCACTTTAAGTTCAGCCAAAGTCTCCTCTGCTTGAAGTTGCAATCCACTCAGTAAACATATTTCATCAGAAGCAGGTGTCGAAGCCAAGCGAAAGTACTCCATCAAGTCGTTGTCAAGTCTTTTCAGAGATGCATCTAATTTACTGTAAGTAATTTGAGCCTGCCCTAAGTTCTCTGAATTAATGGTAACAGGAATAACTTCTATGTCTGTGGTGAGTTTGTCGTTAATGAGCCTAAGCCTTCTTAAAAGCAAATCGTCCATTATGTTGTTTGTATAAGCTCTTTTCTTGTTTAATCCTGTAACGTATAGAAATAAACCCATTTAACCTAAAGTCCTATTTATTTGCTTATGTATGAAATGATTACGCTTGTAGATTTAATTAATACTGCCTTGCAGTAACTATGTTTCATACTACTTTAGGTTGTTTAATTTTAAATTATTTTATTTATTCTTTATTTTAATGATCTCAAAATATTGAAATCTAAATTTAACTAATGATCTCTAAAATCCTTTCAAATTTGAAACCAAAAAAGAATAAAAATCAAAGTCAATTAAATTACATGAATGAAACCATTGACCCAATTATAATCCGATGTTTCATTTAAATATCATGAGAGGGAGTAAAACAAGGATGGAAGGCAACATAACATACACACCTACCTATAAATGTGTCTAGTTTTATCTTTATAACTTATAGGTTACACCAATACAAGCGTCATCGACGTCAGTAAGTGATGTTGACGTTTATACACTGTTGCCACAACACAACCTCTAATGTTGGTGTCTCTGATTCAAGCTCACTCTTAGCACAACGAAAATTAATACTTTATTTCCATTTCACTTGTTTTATTGATCTATTTAATGATTATTTTAATTTTATTTCACTTGTTTGGTTTATTTATTTAGTAATGATTTTAATTTTATTTCACTTGCTTGGTTTATTTATTTAGTAATCATTTTAATTTTATTTATTAGAACACTTTAAAGAATCACTTATCTAATGAGTCTAATTGCACATAAAAGTCACCACAATAAATCTGGAAAGAAGATGTTAACTTATATATACACACATACACACCACAATTGCTTTCGTATACTATAATCATGGACTTCAATATGGAATGCATGTAAAATAAATCAGGTATAAGTTCCCTTTAGGCCTATATACATAATATTGTATATAATTATACTTCTTACTTAACGTTTACTTACTCAACTAAATCCTTGTACATACGCCGTAAATCAATTCACAAAGAAATAAATTGTCTTTCTTAGTTTAAATAAGGTAGCGTAATAATACCAAACTATCTAACTAGGGAACCCGAGATAACATTCCAGAAGGCCTATAGTAAGCTTGGAAAATTACTAAGGTTCGCCTCTTGTTTGGAAAATTCTAGATATTTCTAAAACTGAGTCGTACTAATATGAGCCGTGTTACCTAAACAATAGGGTTGACTCTTGTCTACGGTCGTCCCCAACTATCAACTTCTAGAAAGTGAAATTATTTCAATAAAGTAGGAGACGAAATCGACTCATAATTCATACATACGGAAGGATACTTAGTTAAAAACGGATTCCTTTTCTTGTTAGAAACCCAAATGATCATGGCCGCCATGCTGTCGGATCGCTTGCTATGAAATAATTTTCGTCGCGCGCATTTGTTTTACAGAATAGAGCTCTGTCACTGTGAAGTAAATGTTTAAAAACTTACCGAGAAATAGTCTAGTCCGATAGCAGGTCTAATCAGGGGGGTTTTCGTCAAATCCGAGTTGTCTTGTCCGGTGTGGTTGGCGGCGGCGAGTTCACTGTACCTATGAAGTAAATACGTAGTTTTTCACAATCTTGCCTATCTACACGCTTATCCCTTTGTTGGTGCCCTTTAAATTATAATATTCTCAATATTTACCAGCATAATTTGAGGAACCTTCCCGGGGAACTCGCGTCTGCTTGGAGATCTTCCGCCAACGATTCAAAATGGTGGAACGTTCACTTTGCAACAGTCAGTGTTGCCAAAGTCAACTCAAACCCCATAAATTTCGATAAATATGAAATGAATTTAGGGCCTTTAACAAATTTCTTTCTTCTTTATGTTGATTCCGTATAAATGATTGCATCCTTGTGTTCTTAAAACTACTTAAGTTCTAAAGTATAACGTAAATATAAAAGGTAAAATGTAGAGTGCTTACTCATACAAACTCTTATCTACTACACGTACGTTTCTTATAAGATGCTTATTAGTTATTCTGACTCGCATACGTTTACTTATTATAATCATATTAAATCCACAACTCTAACAACTAATGTATAATAAAATAAAGTAAATCTTCTACTTATATCTAAGTACGCTTTGCTATGACGTACCTACTGAAGCGTCTTATTGGAAATTGGTTATCGTATAACTTTTCTATGTTGAATCAGCTTAGCGACATAATTTTTCTTTCTTCTTTAATTTTCTTGAGAATCCCGATAATCCGCACATTTTCCGCGATTTGGTGGATAATCTTCCTAGTGTGGCAACACCTGCCATCTTGTTCTAGGCGGTTCGCGCCGCCTATTTTTCCGGTTACGTTGGTAACTCGAAGGCATTATTACACAATAGTGTATCACTTAATTTAAAGTAATAAATATCATAATTGATAAATATAGACAAATGCACCAATCCCTTTTTTATTCATCTTTGTTTATTCTTTTACTAATTTGCGACTCCATTCTAATTGGAAAATAAAATACATCCATTATGAAAATGTCGTGTGACTGCTTCCGGTCACCGCGATGTAATTTCTTCATGTTGGCTCCGTACAATGTTGATGTTCTGCCGTTCACGTATATAAAAACATGACTTATTAACTCAAAATATCTTCAATTGATGAATATTAATGCCAGCCTCTTTATTTAAAACGAGCCTAAATTAATGTCGAACCAGATGTAATAAGAAAACACTTTAAAATGTACACATAAAATATAAAACCTCGCAGTTTTCGCTACTGTTAGCGCCATCTATGATTTCCGATAGTAAACATATATGCCTATAGTGAAGATGTATGCTTTGCATTCTTTATATTATTTATTCTCAACAAAGCCTTGGTTCTTTAACTGCTGAATCCCAGCATTAACCACCATTGTGGCCGCCTCTCCCCTAGCCGCCTACGATATATAAATGAGACCGTAAAGAGGGGAAAGGCGGCAACTTATATTATATGTTATATTAGGGGGGGATCTAATTGGGAAATAGAATGCATCGCATACATACCTTCATATCCCATAAGGGACTCTTCATCCTCACTCTCTCTGCACCTCAACTCCTGGGCCAGAGGAGCCTTAATCTGCTTCGCTTATCTTAAGGCGGCTGAATGTATGACACCCGAGATCTGTGGGTAAAATTGCTCTATGAACATGGTATTCTCCAAACCATTAACCTCCACACATAAATCTATATATCTTACTAGTGAGCCCCATCTTACCCGGCCGGATGTAGGTTACACAAAGCCAACTACCTAAGTAGCTGTATAGTCAAGGGGGCGTACCGCAGCCGAAGCTGCCCCTTGCGTGCTGATAAAGGAGTAACTAGCGGCCGAAGCCACCTTACTCCTACACGGGGATAAAGGAGAACCTAGCAGCCGAAGCCACAGAACTCCTAACGCCTTTCTCTGGTTTCAAGGGGGCGTACCACAGCCGAAGCTGCCCCTTGCGTGCTGATAAAGGAGTAACTAGCGGCCGGAGCCACCTTACTCCTACACGGGGATAAAGGAGAACCTAGCAGCCGAAGCCACAGAACTCCTAACGCCTTTCTCTATAGTAGCCGCCCCCCTTACGGGGAGCATCTAGCAGCTAAACCTGCCATTCTCTTACACATTGATATAGGAGGATCTGCGGCCGAAGCCGCAGACTCCTACACAATCATAAGTCCCTAGTCCGCCTTACCTAAGATGGGCTCCCAATAGCTTCCACGTCAAGATCACGTGGCAAGCTCGAACCAGGAAGGAATAAAGGAGATAATCGCACAGAGAAACCATACCACTACTGCGAGCTTTCACCAAGTAAATAAAATACTTAGCTTTAGATGATTCCGGACAGCTGTAGGCTTCCTCACTTTATATCACATTTTATAGAACTAGCGCGTTTCGCGCCATACTGAATCTAGCTTCACCAACTTACTACGTTGGTTAACTTACCACAGTTCCACATAGAGGGCGCTGTTCGGTGTTGCCGCAGGTGAATTAGTATTGTGGCATCGGATTTTCGCGTCCGTCGCGACAACTTTATTGCACATAAACAGGTTAACATAAAACAGACAAAAGAAAACAAAAAAAAAGTTATGTACAAAGGTGAACTTATACCTAAAAGGGATCTCTTCCAGGTAACCTTTGAGAAAATACGAAAGGAATAGGTAGTCATAATAAAGTTTATAATTCCAACTTACCAAATAGTTTTCATAATGATTATTTTCATCAAAACCACGAGCAGACTGTGTGTATCATGCACCTGACTGATTCAGACATACAGAGTGCAATTAAAGTGCAGAAAATTCAACAACCAAACCAATTCCTGGCTACAATGTGTGGCCTCGAGCCATTCAAAGGTGGCCAAGTATTGTACTTGTACAGTACACCAAGTATTGTCCACATACAATTAAAATGGATCAAACATTCCAGGAGGCTTGGTGTATTGGGCAGGCCTATCAATGGTTTGCCATCTATTAACAAATGCCTCTTATAGAAGGGGACATTATACAAAATGTGTTCTTGTGGCGAGTAGGTAAATGGTAAATTAAATGGTGTTAAAATCTTTACAAGTTCAAAAAGAAAGTTAATTTTACTTTATTATATTAACTTTTATTTATAAAAATAATGCAAAGAAATAATGATGGAACGTTGATACCCATTCCACTCCAAGCTAAAATTATAAATTCCAAAGTGTCTGTCTTGACTGCTTGTTACCTTTTCATGGCTAACTATATAATTACTGAACAAATTTGGCAAGTACAAAGCAAACCCAGGATGGTCAAAGGCTACTTTTCAGAGGAGAGAGAAGTAAACTTATAAGTCCAATTTTCACGCGAGCAATGCCGCGTACATGGCTAGTAACAAAATAAAAAATCGGCATTTATGACATCAGTGATAAAGTAACAGTCAACTACCTACTTTATTGTAAAGTACATAGTGTGAATAATTTTTTCTAGGTATTTCATCATCACATAAATAGGAAATATACAATTTACCCATAAAACACTTAAGTCCGTCAAACAATAAAATGAGCAAGTACAGAAAAAGTTACAAAGTTAAATAAAAAGGACGTACTTACCGGCGCAACCACTTGAAAACTCCCATGTCGTGTGACGAAGCCACTTTTTTGTTAGAATATGAACCATACAGTAATAAACAACACTACACGCGCATGGTGCGCAATTAGCAACTAATCAAGTAACTTTTCAACTAAAACAGAAAGTCGCGGCAGAAGCACGCGGAACATTACCGGCGCA
Organism: Cydia pomonella; assembly: GCF_033807575.1. Classification (NCBI taxonomy): domain Eukaryota; kingdom Metazoa; phylum Arthropoda; class Insecta; order Lepidoptera; family Tortricidae; genus Cydia; species Cydia pomonella. The sequence continues at coordinate 11,829,708 of NC_084719.1, read as the reverse complement.
TTAGAGGGTCTACACTTATAAAAAACGTCTAGCAACAATGACCACTGATATATTGTGCGGTCAGACAAAACATCACGAACAACACGGCATTCGCAATGAACTGAATTCTGTTTTTTGTACAAATTACTTTTCGTCGCGCTCCGGTGATCCACTTCATCCACCGGTCGGGCCTCGCTCGCTCGTCGTTCTAGTCTACCGCCGTCACAAGCGGCTCGGCGAATTGTACGAACCACACAACAGACAATAAAAAAAAGAAACAGTAATTCAGTAATTTCTAAAGAAATTAGAAGGTAGTCGTTTACACGCTTATTAATAGTGGGTGGTTTATGAAACATGAAATGATTGTTTACTTCTCTTTTGACGTTTCCGTTTCTGATCGGCATTTCAGAATTTTCACAGCTTTATACTCGTACAGAAACTTCTTCATTCGGCTTGAAACAGATTAACTACTTGATATAACAAAATTATCAAAATGAAAGTAATGCAAGCGTGATTGTTACAATTTATTATTGTATACAAACAATCGACTTCAAGTTGACTGAGTCTGAAAATAAAATGAATGTCAAACACATGTCGGAATATAAACAATATTCGCATATATATTTCATTTTGTAAGAATATAGTTAATTAAACTAGTTTTATATTTCGTTACTCTAATTAATAAATCAGTAAATAGTAAATAGAATCCATATATAAGTTTATAAATTAAATGAATTCGAACTTGACTATATTCCGTTTTCCCGCCTGACCAGTGTTACCCAGAGAAAAAGATTGTTACCATGTGCTTCACTTGCTTAGTAATTGCCGCCATGTGCAAGAATTTGAAATTAAAAAAAACCTTATAATAGAGTCAGCCCAAGCTAAGGTGGTAACGATTTTGATAGCGTAGCCTGTCCAAGTGTTAAGTAAACGTCATTATTTCATAGAAGTTTGACGTTCAAAATACACTTGCACTTTCTGGGCTGTCAAACCGCTGCCAACTTATCTCGGTCTGATTTTACACTCATTATTTTTGTTTGAAAGTTTGAAACATGTTTTAACAATATAAGTTACGCGGACGACATGGCGTTGCTGAGCCCCTCAGTAAGCGCGTTAAAAAGTTGATCGCCATATGTGAGGGTTATGCTGGGCAGCATGGTCTTAGGTACAATTCAACCAAAAGTGAAATACTCATTTTTAAGGCTCCAAAGTATAATTCAAATCTAACTGTGCCTAGGATCATGCTGGGTGGAGTACCCCTCAAGGTGGTGGGCAGTTTTAGATATCTAGGGCATATGCTCACCGGAGATCTGAAGGATGATGTAGATCTGGAGCGGGAGAGGAGGGCTATGGCGATAAGGGGCAATATGGTTGCCCGCAGATTTGCACGTTGTAACACACCAGTAAAGTTAACGCTCTTTAGGGCATACTGTCAAACTTTTTACACGTGCAGTCTGTGGGCAACATTTACACAAAGGGCCTATAATACGCTGAGAGGTCAGTACAACAACATTCTGAGGATGCTGTTGAAACTGCCGAAGCACTGTAGTGCTTCGGGCATGTTTGCAGAGGCGCGAATAGATGACTTTTACGCCATTAGGCGTAAAAGAATAGCGTCTCTGCTGAAGCGCGTGCGTGGCAGTAGCAACAGCCTCCTGAGGACATTGTCCGAACGTGCCGATTGCCGCCTCACAAAGTACTGGGTTGAGGTGGTGATAGGCAGGGCCAAATAAACCATCTTGCCCCGTGGTCCTCTCTACACGCAGGGATGTATTGTAATAAATAGTTATAAGTGTTGGTGTATATGTGTTTTTATGTAAGTACTAATATAGGATGTAAGTTGTTTTGATTTACTAACAAAATATGGATCTGATGGTCTGAAATAAACAAATTTTATTTTTATTTTTATTTTTTATTTTATTATATTTCATTGCATTGCTAACCACATTTTAAAAAATTATAGTTTTGACGGTTTTTGAAGATTATTAATTTTTATCGATACATTCATTGCCTATTTTGGTACATTATACGTCACTACACTACTTTTTTTTCTGGCACTGGTACGTTTTTTCTGTCAAAGTCAAATTTAATTTTCGAAGGACATGTTTACGTTGAGTTTGAGTTGTATTTATTATTTGCTCCCAATTTTGTAAATCAATTTCAATGGACGAATTAAAAGGACCTACTATCCAAATAGTACTTCATGTAAAAGAAGGTGAACATAGTTTGCGAATTAACTGCGTGGAGTTAAAATATATTTTTTGTTGTTGTTATTTCTGTGTTCGTTTTTCAGGTCTTGGATTTGGTTTCTTGAGGGTTCCTTTTATTGTAAGTGGTTCTTTAAATGGATATATGCTGGAGACGGATCCGGTTGTGCCCAGCCACGCACCTAGTTTCGACGCTGAACTTGTCTGGGAGGCCGATAAACGAAGATTTCGTAGGTAAGATTGGTTGTTCAATTTAATGAAAAACTAATTAATTAAAGTGTTCCGTTTACGTTAAACAAATTTAATCCACAATACAATTATACATGAATGTAATTAAACCTTAGGAAATGTGATTCAATCATTTAAATCATTGACAAATATCTAAGGACGGGCCTTACTCACAAATTTGAGCCAATCGAGCAGTCTAACGCAACTAGTTGTGACCAATCGGGCACGTGGCACCAATCATGTTGTGGCATTTGACTGCATGATTGGCTCGAATTGGTGTATGTGGCACCGCTGTACAGGCCCTATTCTTATTGCCCGTAAGGCCCATCCTTAGATATATGTCAATGGATTAAATGTTTGTTTTTGTAAAAGTACTATCTATACAATAAAAAAAAATATCTATACAATCTAAGGTCAAGATCTTCAACAGCAGTTTAATCCCAATATTTACATATGGGGCACAAACATGGGCCTTAAACAAAGAATAAGCTAAAAAATAAAAGTCAATCAGCGTAAAATGGAAAGAATAATACTAAGTAAAAAAATTACTCGAAAAAATCCCTAACAAAGAATTAAGACGTAAAAGCCGCATGAGAGATATACTCCAAACCGTCAAAAAGCTCAAATGGGAGTGGGCATTGCACATAATAAGATACAATGACAACAGATGGACCCAGAAAGCCAAGTCCTGGTACCCAAGAAATATTACAAGAGCTCAGAAACAACCGAGTACCCGATGGCGTGACGAGCTGGCTGACTCTGCGGGATTAACATGGAACAGACAGGCTACTGACAAACGGAATTGGAATAAGATGGGGGAGGCCTTTTCCGAATGATGTGATTCATTTAGGCTAAATAAATAAAAATAAATAAAAGTACTTGCTTCGTTAAATAATCGTATAATATTTCTTCAGCCTACGAGTCCAGAATGTCCCCATCAAAGTGGAAGTGTTCACAATGGGCACTCAGGGCCGGAAGGATAAAGTGGGTTACCTGCTGCTCAGTCTCCTCGGAGCGCAGCCCTGTCCTGCTAGCAAAATTGTTGATGTAAGTTAGTCAATATTACTTTTGTTATGCAATCTGCACACAACTCCTGAGACTGCAAGAAATTCTGAATTCTATTAAATTGATATTTTGCAAAAGGCTCATGTCTATGCTTTTGTGAGTTTAGAGGCTATACACTTTTAACACACTCCCTTTGGCAATTAGTTTAAACTTGTAGTTAACACATTCACTGTCCATTACAAAGCTGTAAGGTTAACCATTCAAATTGCAAGTTAATGTGTTAAGAATACTCTGCATCGGGTCTTTTAGACTAGTGCCACAGTCAGAATTATCAGTTTATCATTCTTAATATAAGTATGATTCTCTTTTTTAAGAAAAGGAGTTAATAGGGACTTCTTCTTTGGTGCCTTGGAGTATGGGACGGCCCCTTGTCTGGGATGCTACATGCGTAGATACCCTGGCACCGTCCCATATTCCAGGCACCAAAGTTGACGCTGGTGCGGCCGCATCCTCGGCCGAAAGCCTCGAGCGTCGCAAGTATGTCAACTTCGGCAGTAGTTACATATTTGCGGCGTTTGGGGTTGAAACCCTAGGGCCGTGGGGGCCTAGCGCGCGCCGCCTCTATAAGGAGTTAGCAAAACGCCTCATAGAGGCTTCGGGTGACCAGAGGGCTGGCCTGTACTTCGCCCAGCGGATAAGCATTGCTATCCAGAGGGGAAATGCAGCCAGCCTTCTGGGCACCCTGCCAAGCGGTCTCGATCTGGGACAAATTTTTTATTTATAAGTTTTTAATTTAAGTTTTTAATTGTTTTTCCACCCGTTTGTATTAATAGATACTTTTTTTTTTCTTCTTGTATATTCGTTTACACGCCTTCATGAAATGCACCCTAGATGTCCAATGTCAGAATTTAGTAGTGTAAATAATTTCTCTAAGAAATAGAGATTTTTCCTGTATTTAGAATAAATTATTCCACACGAACGCACGCACGCATGCACGAAATAAAGCATCAGATTATCTGGTGGCGTTAGGGGGAAAAGGGCTTGAAGTTTGTATGGAGACTCAATAAAAAGTAGATTGTATAATAGATGCCCCCAGATACCTATTTCAGGATTCCTAATAGTAGATCACCCCCACGCCTTTAAATCAGGGGATGGAAGATTGTCATAAGCAACTTACAAAAAGAAGTGAAATCCCATCAAAAACTTTTTCATGTAAAATGTTGCCCAGACGATGCAGAGCCAAGCTTCTAACTCTACACCATATTGGTATCATGTTCTGATTAGGAAAAAATAGAAGAAGAAAATGTTTAGACATGAAAATTTTTTGTCCTTTGTATGGAGGGTTGGCCTACTTGGACAACCTGCACCATAGATTTTTTGTTTCGAATCAAACAATCTCTTTCTTCTACTTTTTCATAATCAGAACATGAGAACCAGTACCAAATACGCCCTCAAATCCTCCACTATGTTGCTTACTCCTTGTATATACTCCTGTTCAGGTGCGGCACTCATGGCACCGGCTGCTAGGAGTGAAGTCGGAGGGAAAGTGCTGCCACCCACAGCTTATGCTAAGCCTCTCTGTTGAAGACCGTGTTAACACAATCACTCCTGTAATTACAGAAATTACTGATTTATTATCTCTAACTATTTTTTTATGGATGACTAAAGAGGATAGTTGATGACCAATTCTATATCCAAACATAGTTCTCATTTTCTTCCCTGGATAATGATGATACAGGAAATATTTTTATACAATTTATTGCATTCGCACCCTATGGTGTATATCTATGATATGCCCGTTCATTTAACTTTTTTTCGATTTTTTGATTATTAGTAGAGTTATTTTTTTTAGTCTTGCAATAATTGTAATAGTTAAAAAACGTAGATGTGGACTCATCAACTTGCATTATTTTTTGTAATGTTAATATCCAGAGATAAAAATGGGGACTATGTTTGTATTTGTATGTCAAACCAGTCACGTGATCTTTACCCCTTTCGGCTTAAATACTCCATCGACTTTTAAGATTACATATGACAATGAGACTACTCACTAATATAAAATCTCTAGTCTGTCTGCCAGTTTGAAATAAAGAGGTATTTTTTTTATTTCCAGAGGAATGAACTCCGCATGTTCCATAGCAACGACGTCGCTTACCCGACTACTTACAACACAGTCAACCCCACTGCTGGACTGTTACTGACACTTAGTAAGTATGTGAAAACATAGGTCAACAAAAAACGGCGCAAGGTTCTTTTTCGTTGGGGCTTAGACATAGTCTGCATCAATAATAGCTGATGAGGCAACCATTCTAATAAGTTCACAAAACAGATATATCTCTACATATTATAACAAGTATATTTTATTATACTAACATGCAAATACAATCCGCCACATGCTTCGTCAAAACACAAATGTAATCCGCACAAGCATCGTCACAAACTTATTGTACATTAACACTAAAACGACTTATAAAACTAAAACTAAACCTACATATAGAACTTAAAGGGGGTGGCAGATAATTTTGGCATATTGTTTTATCTACTAATGGTACTGTAATTTAAGTAGTCTGTACATATAATATCGTTGTAAAATGGAGTAACTGGTTACAGAGAGATAACTTTGGACGGCATTTTTTCAGTATGTACTTATGATATATTTTAATGTTACATATGTTCATAGTGAAAATATAATTCTAATATTCAAATAATAAACGTAATAATAATAATGAGATACTTAAAATTAACTCTGCAAACGCCATACAACGTATAGTCACTGAATTTTCCGTTAGATGTCGCTGTTCTCTCCGCGTTGGAATCGTACATCGCGGTGTTAAGATTTTTCCACGAATAATGACCCTCCCTCCGTATTATTGTGAGCTCATCACGTTACCGCGCAGAAGATCGAGCGGAGATTTTCGCTGACCACCTGGAGACGCAGTTCAGACCGAATCCGTCCGACGACACCGAGCACGAAGCAGCTGTAAAGCAGCACCTGGCGGACTACTTCGCCACGCCCATAGCTCCAGACGAAGATCCCATCATCCTCACACCGGGCCAAGTCCAGAGGATGATAAGACGCACCCCGCTGAAGAAGGCACCCGGCCGACTATCTACTACTATCTCGAAAGTTTTCGAGAAGCTGCTTCTGCCTCACCTGACGCCCCACATTCAGCCACGCGACGAACAGTTCGGCTTCCGCCCGGAACACTCGACGACGCTCCAGCTTGCCCGCGTGCTGCACCTCGCTGCAGCAGCTTACAACAAGAGGGAGCACACGGTCGCTGTTCTTCTGGACATGGAGAAGGCGTTCGATCGCGTATGGCACCCCGGCCTCCTCTACAAGCTGTCCACGTCTACTACTCCGCGTCGAGTAGTCAAGACTGTGGCCACCTTCCTGGAAGACCGCCGCTTCCACGTGGCGGTAGAAGACGCCGTATCATCCGACCGCACCATCCTTGCCGGAGTGCCCCAAGGGAGCTGCCTCTCGCCCGTGTGTTATGGGCGCTACACCGATGACATCCCGGTCAGCGAGGGCGTTACGCTCGCGCTATATGCCGACGACGCTGCCTACATCACGTCATCCATCCGCCTATCACACGCAGCGCACAAAGCCCAGTGCGCCCTAGAGGCTCTCCCTCCATGGCTGAAGAAGTGGAGACTATCAGTCAACGTGTCGAAGACCCAGGCGATTGCTATATCCCGTAAGGTGCTGATGCCGCCGCGTCTCACACTCCTGGGGCAGGCCATCGAGTGGTCCCCGATGGTGAAATACCTGGGGGTGACCATAGACCGCCACCTCACCATGGCCCCTCACGTCAAGAACGTGATCGCCCAGACGCGTGCCGCTCGCATCTTACTTGCCCCGGTTCTGAAGTCCCGGCTATCGCTACGCGTGAAGCTAGGCGTGTACAAGACTTACGTCCGAACACGCCTAACATATGCAGCCCCCGCGTGGTACGCGCTAGTGGGAGAGTGCAACAGGAAGCGACTGGACGCTCAGCAGTCGCTCTCTCTACGCACCATCGTCGAAGCCCCTCGCTATGTGAGGAACGACGTTATAGCCCGGGACCTGAGAGCAGAACCGCTACGTGATTTCGTAGCTCGCCTGGCGGGTCGGATGTTCGAGCGCGCGGACCAGTCGCGCTGGAGCCACCTCCGTGGCATAGCGCCGTACCACGCGCGCCCGCCCGACCACAGGGGTCTGCCGCGCGAGCTCGCGCCTGCAACCCCTGCCACACCGGACTGACCACACCACAGACTGACACCACCCTGACACCGGTTGACGATCGCTGGCTGGGCCTCCCCCAACGGGGTCCCACCTGGCTGGCTTGATCTCGCCGGTGTGAGAAGACCCGGACACGACCACTGGGGCCTCACCCGAGGCCCCACCCCGACGACCCAGCCATATTCATGGCTGGCGGTTTGATACCGCTGCAGGGGGCCAACGCCCCGAACAGCATCCCCAATCCCCTGAGGGGGAATTGAGAAGACGTCCACTGCTGTGAGCTCATACTTACCTGGCATAGGGGATACCGTGATCAAGAAGGCGGTTCCCCCAGGGCGAGACTCTCCCATTGCACTGCGGTTGGGTTGACCCTTGCGATTATCCCTAATGTGGATAACTCGGATGCGTAATTTTTGGTAGTGGGGACTGCGTACGCGCTGTCCCCCCATAAATATAATAAAAAAACATGTGACTTCGTAGTTCCAAATTCCACCGTTCGTGCGTTGTCTCTATTTATATGGATCCGTTGTATATGTGTTATTTCTCTCTGTCCCCACCAGTGTTGTCACATACAATTTTGGCGAAATGGTAGAACAGGGTGCAAAAATAGGTAGAAATGGGTGGATTTTAAAATGAAAAATAGGTAGATCTACCACTCAATAGAAGTACATTTTTATGATTAAAAATATGTATAAAATGTTTTGAATTATTTATAAGTTTTTAATATTGTGACGTTTGTTTATTAAAGAAATTGAAACAAAAGTTAGGATTTCCATTGTTTGTAGGTAATAAACCTGCTAGTATAATCTGTTTCTTTGGCAAGCTTTCATTAAATCGAATCGAAATTCGGTAGAAATTAAGTAATGTTCCGTCACATGTATTGAGAATTGCTTACAATTGTACCATTTTGAAAAATAGGTAGATTTCAGGCTGAGGGAGGTAGATAGGTAGAACGCAGGCAAAATAGGTAGATCTACCGAAAATTTGGTAGATGTGACAACACTGGTCCCCACTTATCCCATTAAAGCAATGAAGAGTACAAGACAGGAGATCAGCATTTGTAAATTTGTTTGCCTCCATATTGCATAACATAAATCGTAAACACTTTCAATTAAACAAAACCACTGCCTTTTCAGCTGAATACATAGCAGAAAGCAAGAAGACAGTGTCGAGCCCCGACCTGCAGCCTAACCTGCTATGCGATGAGGGGCTCATACAGATCGGCGATGGGAAGCATCTGTTTGTGCTTAGTTTCGTCATTGGCTCCGTTGAGAACATTGATATGGTAACTCTTCTATAATATTTTTTTATTTTAAATATCATTTAATATACTTGGTATGGTCTTATACTTACTAAATGTTGGTTCACAAGAGATAGGCGCTGATGGATTACTGTTATTAGTGGGGTTAGCCCCATTGCTGAGCGCCGTGTTCCTTTAGTTGTACAAGAGAACCCGATACGGAATGGGGACTTCATGCACACTTTTGAATTTCGTACTAATAAAGACAATGCGTAGTAGGGTCTGTCATCTAGTTGCAGATCTAAAATAACATGACATTATGCTTCGCGCCAATGAATAGGGGGCGTCTGTGCTGCCCTCTACAGTTAATGCACGCTCCCTGTAAAGATGTATGCTGTAATTGTAAGCAAGTGGTTCGATCAAAATTCATACATAAGTCCTGAAAGACTTATTAATGTGAGTTAGCCGAGTGTTGCCTCAGATTAGACAGCGGCATAAACTCGGCGCATTGGTTTTTGTTTTTAATTCATTGTTTTTTTTTTTAGTTTTTTGTCTAAAAAATAAATGTTTGGTTTCAGCTTATACCCGACTATGCCTCCAAAAAAGATGCAACTGATTGTTATGTTTCATACACCGTCTTTACGCATACCATTACAACTGACAGGTAAATTAAGTTTAAATAAATATTGCTAAGACTTCTTATAAGTAATATTAATAAGTACTTTTTTTGGACCCGGGTATGTCCTTAAACTACGTCCAAAAGAGAGGTATGGGCAATGTGAATGTCATCTCGCCTTGTGTGGTAGGGCACAGCACAGCAGATGTCATTCCAGATCTAGAGCAGAGCCCAACTGGGGAAGTACCTCCACCTTACAGAAAACCGCAGCCAAATAACACTTGACCCTACTCATAGTGTTGTGTTCCTGCCGGTGAGTAAGGTTGCCAGAGCTCAACGAGGGGGGTAGGGTTAGGGTCGGCAACGCGCATGTAACTCCTCTGGAGTTGCAGGTGTACATAGGCTACGGAGACTGCTTACCATCAGGCAGGCCGTATGCTTGTTTGCCACCGACGTAGTATAAAAAAAAAAAATATTACTTTTTAATTTCCATACGACACTGTTTGCCTCACTATCAGTGCTGTTGTTGATGACGATGACGCTATTTATTACGTCTGTATTTTTGTGTTGTGCTTTGAGTGCTATGACAACTATCATCTATACTTATCTTACATCAACGCATTTGATCCTTTCATAGATACTAGATGGCGCTGTACTTGAATTTCCATGCTCAAAACGCATGCTTATTTTTATTATGCTTTTATTGTAATTTTTTGTCTGTGAAAGCGGCCAAGCGAGTCCAATTTTACGTATCGAAAATATACAAAGACTTCAAGTTTTATGTCAATTAATAGGGTAATGTACAACAATGAATGACTATAACAAGACGCGGTAGTGTATAACGATGAAATCCCAGTATATTTAATTGTCCATGTTGAAACAATGTTTTCTGTCATTCTACAGAGTGAGTGTGACGGTGACGGGGTCGGGCGCGGCGGCGCTGTTCAACCAGCGCACGTCGCTGCGGCTGCGGGCAGACTTGTCCACGCTGGCGCGCTACTTCGCCGAGTGCCCCAGCCTGGTCACTGCCGTGCGCGCCGCCGACCGTGACGTCGGTATGTCTCTGTACAACCAGCGCACGTCGCTGCGGCTGCGGGCAGACTTGTCCACGCTGGCGCGCTACTTCGCCGAGTGCCCCAGCCTGGTCACTGCCGTGCGCGCCGCCGACCGTGACGTCGGTATGTCTCTGTACAACCAGCGCACGTCGCTGCGGCTGCGGGCAGACTTGTCCACGCTGGCGCGCTACTTCGCCGAGTGCCCCAGCCTGGTCACTGCCGTGCGCGCCGCCGACCGTGACGTCGGTATGTCTCTGTACAACCAGCGCACGTCGCTGCGGCTGCGGGCAGACTTGTCCACGCTGGCGCGCTACTTCGCCGAGTGCCCCAGCCTGGTCACTGCCGTGCGCGCCGCCGACCGTGACGTCGGTATGTCTCTGTACAACCAGCGCACGTCGCTGCGGCTGCGGGCAGACTTGTCCACGCTGGCGCGCTACTTCGCCGAGTGCCCCAGCCTGGTCACTGCCGTGCGCGCCGCCGACCGTGACGTCGGTATGTCTCTGTACAACCAGCGCACGTCGCTGCGGCTGCGGGCAGACTTGTCCACGCTGGCGCGCTACTTCGCCGAGTGCCCCAGCCTGGTCACTGCCGTGCGCGCCGCCGACCGTGACGTCGGTATGTCTCTGTACAACCAGCGCACGTCGCTGCGGCTGCGGGCAGACTTGTCCACGCTGGCGCGCTACTTCGCCGAGTGCCCCAGCCTGGTCACTGCCGTGCGCGCCGCCGACCGTGACGTCGGTATGTCTCTGTACAACCAGCGCACGTCGCTGCGGCTGCGGGCAGACTTGTCCACGCTGGCGCGCTACTTCGCCGAGTGCCCCAGCCTGGTCACTGCCGTGCGCGCCGCCGACCGTGACGTCGGTATGTCTCTGTACAACCAGCGCACGTCGCTGCGGCTGCGGGCAGACTTGTCCACGCTGGCGCGCTACTTCGCCGAGTGCCCCAGCCTGGTCACTGCCGTGCGCGCCGCCGACCGTGACGTCGGTATGTCTCTGTACAACCAGCGCACGTCGCTGCGGCTGCGGGCAGACTTGTCCACGCTGGCGCGCTACTTCGCCGAGTGCCCCAGCCTGGTCACTGCCGTGCGCGCCGCCGACCGTGACGTCGGTATGTCTCTGTACAACCAGCGCACGTCGCTGCGGCTGCGGGCAGACTTGTCCACGCTGGCGCGCTACTTCGCCGAGTGCCCCAGCCTGGTCACTGCCGTGCGCGCCGCCGACCGTGACGTCGGTATGTCTCTGTACAACCAGCGCACGTCGCTGCGGCTGCGGGCAGACTTGTCCACGCTGGCGCGCTACTTCGCCGAGTGCCCCAGCCTGGTCACTGCCGTGCGCGCCGCCGACCGTGACGTCGGTATGTCTCTGTACAACCAGCGCACGTCGCTGCGGCTGCGGGCAGACTTGTCCACGCTGGCGCGCTACTTCGCCGAGTGCCCCAGCCTGGTCACTGCCGTGCGCGCCGCCGACCGTGACGTCGGTATGTCTCTGTACAACCAGCGCACGTCGCTGCGGCTGCGGGCAGACTTGTCCACGCTGGCGCGCTACTTCGCCGAGTGCCCCAGCCTGGTCACTGCCGTGCGCGCCGCCGACCGTGACGTCGGTATGTCTCTGTACAACCAGCGCACGTCGCTGCGGCTGCGGGCAGACTTGTCCACGCTGGCGCGCTACTTCGCCGAGTGCCCCAGCCTGGTCACTGCCGTGCGCGCCGCCGACCGTGACGTCGGTATGTCTCTGTACAACCAGCGCACGTCGCTGCGGCTGCGGGCAGACTTGTCCACGCTGGCGCGCTACTTCGCCGAGTGCCCCAGCCTGGTCACTGCCGTGCGCGCCGCCGACCGTGACGTCGGTATGTCTCTGTACAACCAGCGCACGTCGCTGCGGCTGCGGGCAGACTTGTCCACGCTGGCGCGCTACTTCGCCGAGTGCCCCAGCCTGGTCACTGCCGTGCGCGCCGCCGACCGTGACGTCGGTATGTCTCTGTACAACCAGCGCACGTCGCTGCGGCTGCGGGCAGACTTGTCCACGCTGGCGCGCTACTTCGCCGAGTGCCCCAGCCTGGTCACTGCCGTGCGCGCCGCCGACCGTGACGTCGGTATGTCTCTGTACAACCAGCGCACGTCGCTGCGGCTGCGGGCAGACTTGTCCACGCTGGCGCGCTACTTCGCCGAGTGCCCCAGCCTGGTCACTGCCGTGCGCGCCGCCGACCGTGACGTCGGTATGTCTCTGTACAACCAGCGCACGTCGCTGCGGCTGCGGGCAGACTTGTCCACGCTGGCGCGCTACTTCGCCGAGTGCCCCAGCCTGGTCACTGCCGTGCGCGCCGCCGACCGTGACGTCGGTATGTCTCTGTACAACCAGCGCACGTCGCTGCGGCTGCGGGCAGACTTGTCCACGCTGGCGCGCTACTTCGCCGAGTGCCCCAGCCTGGTCACTGCCGTGCGCGCCGCCGACCGTGACGTCGGTATGTCTCTGTACAACCAGCGCACGTCGCTGCGGCTGCGGGCAGACTTGTCCACGCTGGCGCGCTACTTCGCCGAGTGCCCCAGCCTGGTCACTGCCGTGCGCGCCGCCGACCGTGACGTCGGTATGTCTCTGTACAACCAGCGCACGTCGCTGCGGCTGCGGGCAGACTTGTCCACGCTGGCGCGCTACTTCGCCGAGTGCCCCAGCCTGGTCACTGCCGTGCGCGCCGCCGACCGTGACGTCGGTATGTCTCTGTACAACCAGCGCACGTCGCTGCGGCTGCGGGCAGACTTGTCCACGCTGGCGCGCTACTTCGCCGAGTGCCCCAGCCTGGTCACTGCCGTGCGCGCCGCCGACCGTGACGTCGGTATGTCTCTGTACAACCAGCGCACGTCCCTGCGGCTGCGGGCAGACTTGTCCACGCTGGCGCGCTACTTCGCCGAGTGCCCCAGCCTGGTCACTGCCGTGCGCGCCGCCGACCGTGACGTCGGTATGTCTCTGTACAACCAGCGCACGTCGCTGCGGCTGCGGGCAGACTTGTCCACGCTGGCGCGCTACTTCGCCGAGTGCCCCAGCCTGGTCACTGCCGTGCGCGCCGCCGACCGTGACGTCGGTATGTCTCTGTACAACCAGCGCACGTCGCTGCGGCTGCGGGCAGACTTGTCCACGCTGGCGCGCTACTTCGCCGAGTGCCCCAGCCTGGTCACTGCCGTGCGCGCCGCCGACCGTGACGTCGGTATGTCTCTGTACAACCAGCGCACGTCGCTGCGGCTGCGGGCAGACTTGTCCACGCTGGCGCGCTACTTCGCCGAGTGCCCCAGCCTGGTCACTGCCGTGCGCGCCGCCGACCGTGACGTCGGTATGTCTCTGTACAACCAGCGCACGTCGCTGCGGCTGCGGGCAGACTTGTCCACGCTGGCGCGCTACTTCGCCGAGTGCCCCAGCCTGGTCACTGCCGTGCGCGCCGCCGACCGTGACGTCGGTATGTCTCTGTACAACCAGCGCACGTCGCTGCGGCTGCGGGCAGACTTGTCCACGCTGGCGCGCTACTTCGCCGAGTGCCCCAGCCTGGTCACTGCCGTGCGCGCCGCCGACCGTGACGTCGGTATGTCTCTGTACAACCAGCGCACGTCGCTGCGGCTGCGGGCAGACTTGTCCACGCTGGCGCGCTACTTCGCCGAGTGCCCCAGCCTGGTCACTGCCGTGCGCGCCGCCGACCGTGACGTCGGTATGTCTCTGTACAACCAGCGCACGTCGCTGCGGCTGCGGGCAGACTTGTCCACGCTGGCGCGCTACTTCGCCGAGTGCCCCAGCCTGGTCACTGCCGTGCGCGCCGCCGACCGTGACGTCGGTATGTCTCTGTACAACCAGCGCACGTCGCTGCGGCTGCGGGCAGACTTGTCCACGCTGGCGCGCTACTTCGCCGAGTGCCCCAGCCTGGTCACCGCCGTGCGCGCCGCCGACCGTGACGTCGGTATGTCTCTCTTACTTAACCCTGTTGAGTCCTAGGGTCCTAAATTCGCCAGCAAAAAAAAGAATACGGCCTAAAACAAAATGCTCATTGTGAATTCGCTCGATGCCAACAGTTGCAAAATCGAGAAACTCTGGACAAGATCAAAGACAAAAAATTAAAATGGGTAACGCAGGCTAACAGTCTAAAAGAAAATCTCGTGCTGGCCGGTTACCTATCGATGTTTTTTCTTCCAAACAATTTTTTTATGTTTATTGATTATCTGATACATATGTACTGAAACTGCGGAAATTCTGATTCTGACAAGTAAGCCTAGAAAGAAAAGATATGCTCAATGACAATTAATACGTGTTTTTTCAGGTATCTGCAGCATGGACCTCCGCAAACTAGTCCCAACCGACAACATCGAACACTTCCTCAACAACTTCTGCAACGAACCACAAGCTTTGTCTATCCACGAGCGCTGCTTCATACTACGCACAGACGGACAACGAGACGGAGATCGAAAACCATATGTGGATGTTGATATGAGCCTTAAATACGTCGGGGTGCAAACTGAACCTACGGTAAGTTTATAAACTTCAGTAATGTATACCAGGGATATTTGCTGCTTCGTACCACGCACAAAAACTGGCATGGATCGGAAACCATATATCGATGTTAATGTGAGCCTTAAGTACGTCGGACTGTAGACCTACGTTGGGTCCAGGCTGAACTATATTGGTATAATGTACATATCTTCGCTGCTTCATACTACGCACAGACGGACGAACAGATTGGGGATCGAAAACCATGTATGTTGAAATGAACCTTAAACGTTTCTTGAAAGCATTTTGATGAAATTTTTGATTAACTATAATAGATCATAATATTATTTTACATTGCACTCATTTTGTTGGGAGCGTGCACGACTGCCACGCAACCTAGTGTCCGCAATTCTAGGGGAAAACGTCAATTCACTACATCTTATAAAACTACTCCAAAACTAAAAACTACTGAACGGATTTTCATACGACTTTCATCTATCAATAGAGTGATTCTTGAGGAAGGCTTAAGTATATAACTTGTTAAGGTTTTGTGTAAATTGTTTGAAATATTACGATGTTGTCGGAAAAAATCACGCTGGCTAGGAGCTTTAATCGAAAACGCCGCCTAATCCGTTTGAGCTATAACAACACAATGTATGGTGGGATTGTTTCTCATTCATAGGTCTACAAAAAAGTCCGCGATGTGAAATGTCTATCTTTTAAGGATAACTTACTATATCCATTCTTAACTTCTAGAAAAAGATCACGTAATATGTGGCATTTGTAAAGCTATTTACATGGATACATTATTAACAATTATCAAAATAAATACGTTAGTTATATTAAGCATTTCATACAGATTACAATGGTCCCTTACACCATACAATTTAAATGAATATTTCAGGAGTAATCGTAAATCAAAGTTTCATTTCCAGCCATATAATTGTACGAAATGTTAAAGACGCTATCCGCAGTTAGTTCAAATTTTTACCACCTTATGCGCTGGGATCGCTTTACTTACCCCCACCATGCACTTCGCACGGTCCCAATACGATTTATTCTCACGAGTTTTAATCAAATAAAGAGTACACTAACGCCATCTCTTTTTGAAGTTAGAAACTGTTCTTTACAATACAAACATCATAAACCATGTAAAATATTAATTATATATATACAGACCGATCAGAAAAAAATGTAATAATTTGGTTATTTATCGACTCTAATCGAATTTCCTAAAAATAATATGATTATGGTATCAAATCTAAACCTATACAGAATCATACATAGTACACTAGCGCCATCTATTGATTCGAGGCAAAGAAACATTACGCCATGTAGGAACGAATTGTTCAAGTAATTGTTTGTAATCAACACACGCTTTAACCATTTTCTAGGCCGCACTAACATCAGGATTTTCCCGAAAAATTTAAATATATTCCAATTAGTCAGCTTTGATTCATTCGAAGACAAGTCGCATTTTCCAAAAGTCCAATCTAATTTGAACCTTAAATCGGATTGCTAATGTTGAAATTAAATTGATGCATATGCTGTCGATAAATCACTATTATGCCTGGAAAAGGGTTAAAAAATATGTTTTATTTACTTTATTTCATCATGTAATGCATTCTTTTGGGCTACCTCAATGACTTTGTTGACTGATGACCTAATGGACAATGTAGATATGGAAAGGGAGCGCAGGGCATTGTTGCTCGATATACAGTTGAAGTTAAAACTATACTTTTCAAAGCTTCAAGAAAAGGGCGTACTCCCATATTAAAGACCGGCAACGCACTTTCCACCCCTCTGGTATTGCAGGTGTCCATGGGCGGCGGTAATCGCTTACCATCAGGTGATCCGTTTGCTCGTTTGCCTCTATCATAAAAAAGCTTACTGTATCTCGCTGTACGCGTCAAGTCTGTGGGATATATGCAGGATATACTCAACGTGCTTACAATGCCCTGCTGTTGATTAATTGAATGATGTTGGTAAAAATATGTCAATGAACTTTCTGATAGCTACAAGGCAGGTCCTCCTACGTGAAAGAGAGAACGCGTGAATTGAATGCAGGACGCTTATAGTGTGAAGTTTCGAAATTAATGTTTTCGGTGTAGGCTAACAACGTAGCAGATCCTCCTACGCACACGCTCTTTAAGCTTAGTACGCACGCGCTGTTTCTTGCAGTATCAGTCTTGCTGAAACTTCCGAACCGCGTAGGAAGTCGCAATGCGGATTGTTTCCGCACTTTTTACGTTCAGTATGACAATGGATTTCCGCAGAGTAGCATGTATTGTGGCCTTAGTGATAAACAATGGAAAGCTTAGAAAACGTCGCCAACATAGGTACTGGGTGCATCCTCTAACAGATGACATTTGAAAGGATATTTTTGGCAAATGTACAATGATGTGTGAAATAAGTAAATAACCGGGATAGCTTTTTTAGGGTTCCGTAGCCAAATGGCATAAAACGGAACCCTTATAGTTTCGCCATGTCCGTCTGTCTGTCTGTCTGTCTGTCTGTCTGTCTGTCTGTCTGTCTGTCCGAGGCTTTGCTCCGTGGTCGTTAGTGCTAGAAAGCTGAAATTTGGCATGGATATAAAAATCAATAAAGCCGACAAAGTCGTACAATAAAATCTAAAAATTTAATTTTTTTTAGGGTACCTCCCCTACACGTAAAGTGGGGGTGAATTTTTTTTTTCGCTTCAACCCTAGAGTGTGGGGTATCGTTGGAAAGGTCTTTCAAAACTAATAGGGGTTTTCAAGAAACATTTTTTGATAAAGTGAATATATTCGGAGATAATCGCTCCGAAAGAAAAAAAAAATGTGTTCCCCCCCTCTAACTTTTGAACCATAGGTCCAAAAAATATGAAAAAAATCGTGGAAGTAGAGCTTAAGAAAGACATTAAATGAAAACTATAGCGGACATGATCAGTTTAGCTGTTTTTGAGTTATCGCAAAAAGTTTTCCCTTCATAGTAAAAAGACTTACTTTAATTAGGTACTGATTATGCAAATTTGCCTATTTGTTTAACTCGGGTGAAAGGTACCATTTACTACACTTTAAGCTCCAGTTTAGCTTATTGTGACGGAAGAGTAACTACGGAACCCTACACTGAGCGTGGCCCGACATGCTCTTGGCCGGTTATTATTTACTATTACCAACGACATTACAGAATGTCATTCGCTAGTAGGTATTAATACATTATACCATTTTCGCTATTTACCGAAAACGTGGTATCTGTCTCTGATGACATAATTTGCTGCACTAAAATACAACACACCTCACCGCTGCGCTCTTGAAGCGGAACTGAAGAAAAACCGCGTTTGTAAACCGCAGTGGGTGCGCCACTACACTAAATGTATGAGATACAGAAAAACGCGCGATTTCGTCCATACCGCAAGTCGATTTGTAACAAGTTGTGTTTTTAAAATCAGTCACTGAAATAAATCGCAAGTGCGTGCACCTATGAAGCATCCCGTACGTTACACTTTTTCCGATTATGAAACCGCAAGAAATTAATTGCAGTACTTGCTAAACCGTTTTGGAATGAAAACTAAACGAGCCAAAGTGTATTTGACGCAGGTAGTGACGTTTACAAAATTATTGTAAATATAAATCATGACGTCATATTTCTGCTTTTGATAACAATATTCGTTAGTGCTGTCGCCAACGTCCATACCACGTTGAATACACCGGTTCTCGTCCGATCACCGAAGTTAAGCAACGTCGGGCGAGGTCAGTACTTGGATGGGTGACCGCCTGGGAACACCTCGTGTCGTTGGCTTTTTGCTTAACTATTATTTTGTTCGCATTCGGTCGGACATAGGTTATTTATTGACCGAGTTAAAGCGAAGGTTTCTGCTTAGGCAAAAATGCTTTCCCCTTCAGGTCGCATTTCTCAGCCGATTTTCGTGAAATTTTGTTAGCAGGTTCGGTAGTTAGATATAATGTGTCTATCGTTATGTTTTTTGAAAAATGTTCAAAATAGTGGAAATCAACGTAAAGGACTTGAGTGCTAGTACTGCTGACAATGACTCAACAAAGCATTTATTTTTTAAGCCCGTGAAGATTACAGCTCACAGAGCCACTAGTATTAATTTACAGCACGTCTATATGCTTTCAGTGACTAGATTGAGTTATCCTGATCATAAATATAACTTCATGAGAATAATTAACAAAAGATTTGAACAAAAGAATACAGAAGTTAATATAATACACATTAATTAACAGAACACTGACACTGAAAAAAATAAATTAGTTACCAGTAACTATTCCATTAAATCTATTCTACATTATTTAGTAGAACGATTTCGTTTTCGTAGAATTTAAATGCCTAGCAGTGGAGATAGCACTGCTAGGCATTTAAATTCTACCAATAGAATTGAAAACGAGTAGTCAATACCGCTAGATTCCCAATTTCTATCGTTTGTATTTCAAAAATAGCATTTCGCCGTTTTCCACACGTTTGAGTGACGAAATCGAGCGCTCGAAATTAAAAAATCGGCTGGGGTTCTTCTATGTATTATAATCGCGAACTTAAAACCTAATATTTTAAAACAGATGGCGCAAGTATACACAATATTATTTTTAATTTTAATAATTTAATATTTTAATATATATATATATACAGCATTACAGTCGAGACCAAAGCACTGTACAATCAGATTATATGATAGGATTACATACTAGGAAAAACAGATCACAATCATCTTTCGTCCATCACCTCGCAATACCGCAGACACATCTGCGGTATTGCGAGGTGATTTATGATTATAAGACCTTCATATCTTAATTTATCTTATCATTGTTTAGATAAAAACGATTGTCACCTGTGTATTCATTTTATTAATACAATAAAACAACCTAGTGATGCTTTTATTATATAGTTTCTATTTAATTTTTTGCATTATCATAATATCATGAACTTGTAATTTCGACGTGTGTCACTAGATGGCGATAGTAACCGTCAAATCGCAAGTGATACTTAAGTAAATAACCGGTAATAAAGCAAAAATCACGTAACCATAAGGCGGGTTGCTACTATAAGAATACTTTACTATAAAAATGTCTATTTCAATTTATCGAATATGATAAAACACTTGTGATAAAATAATTAATAGGAATGGAACTGTTAACATCATAACAAGAGGCGTTGGTGTACGTCATGTTAGATAACTTTTGATCAAGAATTATTAATTGGTACCTTCATATCTCATCAAAACTTTGTAATTGATCTGAAAGTCTTCGATGCGTTACCTTTGCATGTATATGTAGTTTAAACTGTTTACTACTATTCCCCATTTTAATCTAGTAGTTTCCCACCTGTTTACTAGATGGCGCCAGAAGACAGTCGGCTGCTAATTTCTGAGCGTTTTCTTTCTTTACTATGTAGCTACAACAAGATAAGTTCTGAAGCGGGGACTCTAAACTCCGCCCCGCAGGCTGGACCCGGCCTTCCTTTTGTCCCGAGCAAGCTGGAGAGCCGAAAACTAGCGATGTAACGATACCGCTGACGGCATCGTTGATTTAAATACGGCCGATATCTCCTTTTAAAAAGCGCGTGAAATGAACGACACTACAATATGTTATAATATCCCAATGAAACAAGATCCAATAAAGATAAATTATATTTGTCTTATACAATGAGCTCCGTTGCCTCAGAACATCCTCAGAACGTCTTTTTTCAACTGCAGGCCTCATACAAAATTATTTGCTCAAAAAATTATCAGAACACAATTTGTTTCCTTATACAGGTAGACCCTCAGATTGTGATGGATTGTGGTAGTGGCGCTCCCCCCTACAAAGAATTTCGCGTAATATTGTCAATGTACATGTTTATGTTTCCGATTCAGGTCAGAAGATGGCAGACCCCCCAACGCGCAGGATCCATATTGCACAGAAATAGAGAAATTAACGAGACAAAATAATTGAATTCTCATAAGTAAATTTGATATTTCATTCGCCAACGTCCATACCACGTTGAATACACCGGTTCTCGTCCGATCACCGAAGTTAAGCAACGTCGGGCGAGGTCAGTACTTGGATGGGTGACCGCCTGGGAACACCTCGTGTCGTTGGCTTTTTGCTTATTTTTAGCGTGTGTATTAATAAAGTCCGTCTAAGTTAAAACTTAAGAGGGAAGTATACCACGTGATATCGTCCATACAAAAATAACACGTTTTTCCATTTCTAAATATTTTCCATTCTCCATGATTTTTTAATAAGTTATCGACACAATGAAAAACTAGGTTTATAGGTTTTCCCTTTTTCCCAAAATTTGCAAAACAATTCTTTTTTTTTTTCAATTAAGCGAAAACACCTAGAATATATTATGCCGAAGCGATCGATAACAAAATCAAAGTGTAACAAAGTAAGATTTAGTTAGTTGAAGCTGTTTCTCCCGAAATGGAATTTCATAGAAAAATTACCGTTATTTCGTTAGATTCGAAAAGTTATTATTCCCTCTTAACTCTGCACCGACTTTGATACCACAAACAACAGAGTATGCTATTATAAACGTCATATTTTCATAGAAATTTGACATTTGTCTTGACATTGCCACACTTAGTCATTACACATGCTATGCAGAGTTAGCAGCCCAAATGTCTATAAAAACTTAAAAAGGTCTCCGACTTTATTCTAATTTAGGTACATATTCATTTTGACAAATCAAAATTGCATTTGCCTTGGCAAGTTTTGACGTCTGGGCGGGTAGAGAATATATAACTTTTATATTTATTTAAGGGCTTACTAGTTTTTTAGTCATTTTTCACGCAGAAATTAAATCAAAAATACTTAGTAATTTATCGTTACGTTACTTTCCCCTCCTCTTTTCTAATAACTTTCTTAAACCATTATAAAAACTTTGTAAGTTTTAACCCAAACCCGAAAAAGACGACCCAGAAAAAACATGAATATTAGTGGATCTCTTTTTTTCTAAACCTATAATAGAAAAACTCTGTCTCCTGTAGGGATTGCAAACCGGATTGATTTTCAATCCGGCCGGATCCGGCCGGATTTTGGCCATAACCTGGCCGGATCCGGCCGGACCGGATCCGGTTTGGTATAGGGATATCAAAATTAATTAAATGACATATTTTTCTAGTTTTTTGCGTAATACGTATTCCTAAATCTATAATTTGAAGTTAATAAATAACTTCTTAACAATAAAATAACCCTTAGTAGTAAAAAGTGTGACCTTGTCAATATCACTTAAAAACCCAAATATGAAATCGGTCATTTTATTATATATAACCATTCACAAGTGCTCAAATTTTCGTTTACAATTATAAATTTGATCAGTTTCCAAAGCCCGGTAATGGGATGTGGGGTGGGAATTGGAACTCCTTGAAATGACAAGTTTTTGTAACTGTTCATTGATTGAATTCTTTGTAACGTTGACATCCATTCTAGTAAGAAAATAAGATATTTTACTATTAACCAAAATGATATTAAATTTTCCCTCATTTTTTGCCCAAGAAAGTAGTAGTCTGTATGATTTAAAAAAAATACCTTTTTTTTATTTACAGAAAAGTATATTGGTCAAATTATAGGGAATGGAACACGACACGACGATCTCATGCGAAAAATAATAGAGTGTAGGATTGAAATCCATCGCGGAAAGGGACTCCTTAAGAAAAGTACATGGATCAAATAAAGAATTGCATAAGATTAGATGAAATTATAAATACAAAAGATTCTCTCTCAAATTTGAATAGAAAATAAACAACATTTTATCATATATATATAAAATCGAAGTAAACTAAAGATTATCAATGTTATCATTTCATTTCATACATTCATGACCGACCGGTTTGGCCTAGTGGGTAGTGACCCTGCCTACGAAGCTGATGGTCCCGGGTTCAAATCCTGGTAAGGGCATTTATTCGTGTGATGAGCATGGATATTTGTTCCTGAGTCATGGGTGTTTTCTATGTATTTAAGTATTTATAAATATTTATATATTATATATATCGTTGTCTAAGTACCCTCAACACAAGCCTTATTGAGCTTACTGTGGGACTTGGTCAATTTGCGTAATAATGTCCTATATTTTATTGATTATTTATTTATATTATTTATTCATTTTCAATACAAACTTACAATCTTATATTCATTCACACATGTGACACATATTGATTAGCCCAGCTCTAGTCGGTTGAGTACCGCCGACTTAATCCTGCTCATTTGTTTACTTTTAATCTCCTATCACAACATTATGACACTCTTTTCTTCTCTTTAGCATAAATTACAAATGCCTTCCATGGCATCTCCATCGTTTAATTTTTCCTTCTATTACAGTATTTATGTAATCGTCGTATCGTGCCACCAACATGAAAGGCAACTTCTGTTCCCAGTCATCGTCATAATAAATATATTTTTATTTAACTAAATTTAAACTTTCGTCCGTCGCCTTTTCCTCATCTAAACCGCACAGTGCGTGCTGTATTTAGGCGTTTTTTTTATTTGACCGGATCCGGTCCGGATCCGGTGATTTTTAGCGGATCCGGTAGCTCCTGAAAAGTGCCGGATGCGGCCGGATTACCGGATCCGCCGGACCGGATTGCAATCCCTAGTCTCCTGCAGAGACACAATAAGACAATAACAACGAAGATATGCATACATACACATCGAAACCGCTCAACTACGCATAACAAATAACAACCGTATGCAGCTTTGTACTTTAAAGCGTGAGAACACGGTGAATAATTGAATGAGTTTTTGAATGTAGGTAACAATGATAAATTTACGTTGTGAAGGAGAACTCTATCAAAAAATAAAAAACTGGTGTAAATAAATAAATAAATAAAATAAATATTATAGGACATTATTACACAAATTGACTAATTTGGTGGACAATTGGTGTAATGTAATCATTATCAGTTTGCTATCAATGAGATCTTGGCGTCATGTTTCTGATTTAGAGAACACTATTTAGCTGTAATGCCGCCAACGTCCATACCACGTTGAATACACCGGTTCTCGTCCGATCACCGAAGTTAAGCAACGTCGGGCGAGGTCAGTACTTGGATGGGTGACCGCCTGGGAACACCTCGTGTCGTTGGCTTTTTGCTTTAATTTTAGCATCAGCGTAATAATTATATTTCGTACCATCCGCGATGACGCGCAGATTTGTCAAATCTAACCTTAAATAACACACGCGTCTTCTTGAATGACGTGATCTATACACTTATACAGTCATATATGTATAATATATTCCTTACGTCATAGCCCCAAATATATGAATGTATTGACTTTTTGTTATCGTTTGAGATAGTAACTCGATTGTTTAAATTAATAGCCAAAAATTGACATAGAGAACTGAATTTATTTTAATAAAATTGAATTTAAATACTTATTCCAGAAACCACTGGTGCTCTCGGCGCGTAGTGCAACACAACTGGAAAATCGAGCGCAGACGGAGGTCCTGCGGAAAGAAAGCATTTTGAATATAAAAAGCAGCGGGAGTTGTACAAACTTGGAGGATGTGGGCGGCGTAGCGTACACTAACAACACGGCGAGGAATACGTCCAGGTATACAAAGTATAGAAATCAGATAACTTGCATACAACGCCACGATCCTCATTAATTCCGTAGATTGACTTCTTCTTTCTGTCAGTTTCTGTCACACTTCTTGATCCCAGTGCACTGTCTGTTTAAAATATTATACATTCGTGCCTTCATGGATACTGTATAGTGAGCGTGTGTAGGGAGCGTGCATAAACTGTAGGGGGCAGCACAGGAGACATCAGATTTTTTGGCGCGAGGTGTAACTGTGAACTTTATGCTTCCAATGTAGCCCACAAGATGGCAGAACCTACTATGCCCAAGAAAACGTAAGAGAACGGTAGATGGCAGCACGTGCTTTGGCGTGAAGTGTCAATGTACAGGTTTATGTTTCCGACTCAGGCCACAAGATGGCAGACCCTCCAACGCGCATGGTCCCTATCCAGTTGGCAATGCTGCTATTTTTTTGCTCTAGTATAATAATTGTATTTAGCATATTACATATTGCCAGTTCCAGATTAAGACATTTTGATGCCTTTCTAGAGCATTGGGTTCGCCTCTCTCTGGGGTCATCAAATAAATTCGACCTATTCCTGAGATTTTGCACGATTTTATTCGTTTGCATATGATTTACTTATATGTATTACTATTCTAGGTACAAAGATGCATCAGGTGCTGCTATTATCCAAACCAACGAGATAACGGAACTTATACGAAAGATGTGCGATTCGTTCGCGCTCAGCCAAGAAAAACTACTAGCGGCACGAGAGAAACCACTTACTAGCGACATGCAAGTACAGTGCGAGACGCAGACAGACAAGGGAGACAAGGACAGCGTGCGAGAAGAGAGCGTGGGAGACAAAGATAGCGTGGGGGAGAAAGACAGGTATGTCATATATTCATGGTATACAGGTGTATGAGATGAGTTGATCGTGCTCAGGCAAGAAAAACTACTAGTGGGTCGAGAGAGACCCCTTACTAGCGACATGCAAGTGCAGTGCGAGACGGATATAGACAAGGGAGACAAGTACAGTGTGCTGAAATGTTACATTCTTCTAGACGCATTTATATACTAGGTGTTAAAAACAACATATAATTTTATTTTGCTCGTGTTTGTGATGTTAGGGTTAAATGCACCAGTAAGGTTTAGTTTAGTTTCAATAAATGTGATGATAAATTAAAACAATTTGTTATAAAAAAAACTAACTTAATAACTAATGTGCACAAAACCTTATTTTTTTCATTCAATATGAGGTTATCATGATAATTTTATTAATTTCAGCACACCAGTAAAACTAGAGACGAGTAAGAGTGACACCTGCATACGAAACGATAAAGGTAATTAAAATTGATGTACTTAACTACGGATATTACGGATCCACAACGCGGCAATGTCGAAAAAATAGAAGCACTTTCGGAGAGGTCTTAGGCATGCGTTTGGCAAACTCCCCTCAAAAGTTCTTTTACTTCCACCAAAGATTCATTGATTGAGAAGAATAGTGAGATGCCTAAAATCTAAGACAATTTCGTGCTTCGAATTTGACAGGTAAACGAGATGGCGGTGTACAGCTCCATACATTTTGCGGTAACTCTAATTGTCAAAAGTTGACGTTTGACAATTTAGTGACAGCAAAACATATGGCGCAGTACAGCGCCATCTGGTTTGTATGTCAAACTAAGGGATACGTATTTTTCTTAGACTACCAGTCAATTCTCTTTGGTTCCACTTTTCTTGCAGGGAGTAACGTCAGATCAGATATCACATCTGAGTTCTGAGTAATTATTTATTTAGGTGTCCCACTGCTGGCCGAAGGCCTTCCTCATACTTTTTCTATATATCACCATGTATTTACATTCCTGTAGCTTGGAGACTCCTGCTGCTTAAAAATCCGGCCTTTTATCTTAAATCTGCAGACTTCTTATAAGTTTTCCTGTAATCTATAGGTAAAGAACTATAACGCTACTTGCTCGTATCTGGGTCACATACATGAGACATTTGTACCAAATTCATCAACCCCCTTATTCATAAACGTGTACTAAAGTTACGAAGCCGCTAATAATCGTTTGTCCCTTTCCATCATACCAATACGTCGGAAAGGGACAAACGTTTAAAAAAAATGTGTGTAGTAGGCTTATTACATTGCGCTTATGAACGTCAAACATTACGTTCATAAGCGCAATGTAATAAGCCTACTTGAATAATAAACTATCTTTATCTTTATTTCAACTTAATTGCTCCAGTAGTTTTGGAGCAAATAGGGTGTGACAGCCGGACAGACAGGCGCACGGGTGATCCTATGTGGGTTCTGTTTTTTTTTTGAGGTATGGAACCCTATAAAGGCAATTGTCTACTAATATGGTCATGCATAAATAAATCACGAAACTGATGACGCTTGCTTCCATTGCAGACATGGTAAAGAGGGTGATACCATACGAGGAGCGCGACAACATCATGCAGAAGTTTGTGGACGAACTCGAAGACTGGAAAGAGAAACAACAGGAGCTGTATAAGATACAGGTTAGTGCTTATTTAACGTTTCGCTATAGCTTCATTGTACTATCTAATATCTATGCTGCTGAGAAAGCCTTTCAAAAAGTTTGGCAGGGTTATCTACCATCGCGGTGAAATAGGGTGTTCATTACATTTGGGGAAATAAATGGAAACCAATGAGTTCTATCAATCGTTACATAAAGTGGTGGGTGGAAGTGGACAAATTTCATAGCAAATGTAGCGAATTTCATATCAATATTATAAACGTGCTTTCCGACAAGGTTTACGATATGACGTTGACCTCGAGCGCACTTGAATTTGCACAAGCAAGCAAATTATTTCGTCCGTTCACTCTCTTAACACTCACTTTAAACTTAAATAGTTAAGTGTCCTGTCGCTCAAAAGTCAACATCGTACCATCAATTCACAGATATTAATATATAGCGCGCGCGTCGCGTCGCGTGACGCACGTTCGCCGTCCGACGGCCAAGCGGCGACTGCCGCTCGTCGCTCGTGCAGATACCCGCGCGCCGGGGCAACGCACGAACTTGAATAGTATCGAGTTCTCAAAAACTATTCATACTCGTATAATTGAAAAAATCGGCAGACATAATTGAAGTGTACAGCTTTATTCACTATTGGTTATAGTTTTGTGTATAAACGTTGCATAATAAGGGAGCTTATACGGATTTTAACTCGAGGGAAGGGTTCATGGAAAAAATATTTACTTGTGATACGATTAGTTTTTTGAAATATTAGTAGACCTCGTTAAAGGACAATTACCAAGCTAACATATTGTGTGTGTAACTTTATTGTTTATACAACGTTCAAGTATGCTATAGCGACGTAAAAACAGCAAATTTGGCCTGGTAGCCTCTTAAAGGGTTAATCGCTTAATGCGCTAAACTCAAATTTGGGTCCCGGGGATGTACATACTGTACATAGGATAGTTTTAAACAAATAAAATTATCATTCTCGCAAAGTTTCAAGCAGAAGCTAATTTCTATGTTCTGATTTATTTTTATTTTCGTCTGGTGTAGCTAAAACAGGCGCTATATTAAAAAAATTGCGTGTATGCGATCCATGTTTTAATTGTAATCTGGGGGCACGGTAGTACGCCAAGACGAGCAAAGCGGAGCCCAAGGGTACTACCTACCTTTTCTCGAAGCGCTTTATCGTTTTTTGAACCCTCATAACTTGGGTTTGGATTATACCAGATCAACAAAATTCTCGGGATATAATGTCAATAGTGGACTTACTAAGTATAAAAAATTTCAACTGCATAGCTCTCATAATTGCGATTTTCTCTCATTACTACAATACTTCTTGTAGTAACGAGACTCCCACATATTTTGACTAAGGTGACTAAGTTAGAAGCTTGGCTCTACAAGAGATCTGATAACTTATTGACAGTGCGAGCCTAATGGTTTCGTCTTGGCAACGTTTAAAATGTTTCTGATGGGATTACAATATCCTCTGGTTATTTCAGCTGCAACGCAAAGAAGAATACCACCTCGAGCTGCTCTCCCGCGAGTGGAGCAAGAAGCGTACGGAGCTGGAGAGCAAGCTGGGCCGCGGCGTGGAGCAGTGCCGCCGGCTGGCCGCCGACCTGGCGCGCGCCACCGACGACTTCCGGCTGCGCGGCTACCGCAACACCGAGAGGGAGAAAAAGGTTACTTCTTCAGTTATTTAATAGTGAAGCGATGTAGTCAACTAGGCAAAATATAAAAATTCAAAGTTTTTTATTTGCTAGAATCATGGTCAGGTACAATGTAATGGAGTTAATATAACATGTATCAACACAATTCACCATTTTTAGTGGCAAATTAAAATATACAATTTGAAATAAATTAATTAATTCAATTAAAATGAAATTAGTATAATTATTACATTAATTATATTTTTCATTTCTCATGCTCGTAAAATTGACATTTAAGTCGCGTGTAACATTGCGACATAAAATTGCTTATTATGCTCTAGAGCATAAAGTAAAATCATCTATTTCGGCCCTTATTAACTTGGCAATAAAGTTCAAAATCTGCCATATAAACTGCCAGCCCTGCAACCCTGACCGGCCCGAGTACGAATTTCTTTAGCCTTGAACAAATACGTTGAAATAACATCTAATTATTTGAAATTCTTGTCAATTTTCCTCGTAATCGAAGTGAAAAGCATCGCTCGCTGCGCTCGGACCAATAAATTGCCTCGGATAAAAATGGATCGCTTTATTTTATGCCCTTGTTGTACAATCTACTATTAATAAGACAACATCTAAATTTTGCGATTATTGCACAGCATCGGTTGTCAAGTCTATTAGATCGTCTAGGTTTCCCGAGTATGCGAGGAGTCAGCGCACCGACAATGTTGGTGGGCCTTGTGCTCCATGGTCTGCGCTAGCAGTTCCATGATGTAGAGTCTCTCCGAACCGACTTAAATCTGAAGATGTTGCATGGTCCGTACCCGATTCTTAGATAAAGAACCTCGAGCCTAGCTCGCGAGTGATCCGAGCGGACCGGCCTGGAAACCAAGCTTAGCATCGAGCAGTGCCGCCATCTCGCGCCCGACGTGTCCCGCACCACCTCTGACGACGGCTGCAATTGACAATTTCTTAGAACAGTTTTAATTTTATAGGTAGGCACGTAATTATAGTAACAAAAAAATATATTTTTATTGAATATCTTTAAATAAAAAATCGAGTTTAATTAGTTTAGTGATTAAATTTCGCGCTAATAATGAATGCTCCAAGCTGTCAAGTGATCTTGATGACGTCACGATGTGATAATCGACATTATTTTTAATATATTTGATTCTTTTTAATTAGTTTGCTACGTTTGATGTCAACATCCCTATTGCTGATAACTTTTTCATCACACTTGCTGGGGAGTTATAGGTTTTTTTTTAATTATGTCACTTATTCATGCAAACCAAGTAGCATAAATGAGTTTTACTTTTAAAGTACTGACGTTAATAATTTAGAATTTTTATTTATGTTTAAAATTATTTAATTTGATTAATTTAACAGCTGTTTAAATAATTTTTACATAATTTTCAATCGTGGCTGAATGCCGAATAGGTCTGTGCCTACGATGTCTAACCTGTTCAGAAATTACAAAATGGCGGGCGGACGAATGTTTGAAATGTCACCGTAGTTAAGAATTATACCACTTAAAATTTAGTTTTTTCTTCGCAAGTGTGATAAAAACATTATGTGTAACTCCGGGGGTAAGCATATTGCAAACTCTCCAGCCTGCGGCTGTCAGGAATTACCACCCTCGCTTCCAAAATTACACTTACCCCCTCATTGCACAAACGATATTTTGTGGAGTTTTTGTAAACTGAAATAGATGATAATGATACTAAAGAAAAACTGACCAAACCCTCCAGTGGCCGAGGCCGGAATCGAACCGGTGTCTTCAGCTAAGGATGGTATTCCACCTGTCCAATTTCTTTGTCCAATGTGCATTGCGTCTTACTTACTCTCTCATTAAGCAACATGTGAGATGCAAATACACATTGGACCAACAAATTGGACAGGTAGAATACCATCCTTATACGTGGCTAACTCCCTGGCTGCTTTTTGTTTAGGACATATACAATGTGTTTGTCCACGTATAGGGAGCGTGCATGAACTGTATGAGGCAGCACAGGAGCCGTCAGATTTTTGGCGCGAGGCGTACCTAACTGTAATGTTTATTGTTCCGATGTAGCCCACAAGATGGCAGAACCTACTATACCCTAATTTATAGGGACCGTGCGCGTTGGAGGGTCTGCCATCTTGTGGCCTGAATCGGAACCATAAACATGTACATTTACACGTCACGTGTTTTCTTGTGCATAGTAGGTTCTGCCATCTTGTGGGCTACATCGGAATAATAAACACTACATTTACGCCTCGCGCCAAAAACCTGACGGCTCCTGTGCTGCCTCCTACAGTTCATGCACGCTCCCTATAATTAAATTCCATCAAATCTACCAAGAAATTCACAGTCACAATGACATCTGTCAACGTCAGTATGACGGACCAGATGTCACCAACCTTTTTGGAATCATAAAAAATATTATTACGAACAATAAAACCGTTTTTGTATGGAATACAGAAATTACGTCAAAATATGTGACCAAAACCTGATTTCGGTGGCACAAGATGGCAGACCCTCCAACGCGCACGGTCCCTATAGTGAAGCACGATGAATTTCTATCGACAAATCACCCCCCATACCTATGTTTTTTCTCGACCATTTTAAAACTGCACCCTTTCAAAGTTTTATGGTGCCATACACTACTGCACTTGGTTAATGTACCCATTAACCAAGCCATCTACCCATCTGCCCATTTACCTATCGCACATCTAAAAAATAATAATCATTCGATAGCTTATGAATTAGGGCATAAATTTGAAGCATAAATGTCATAAATAATTTCAGAAGTTACACGAGTCCAAACAAGACCTTCAGTAATGAGTTATTCCTTAGTTGTGGAGTTATTTCTGATGTTAAAAAAAGTTTAATCTTTAATGTATGTAGTCACACAAACACCGTGTTTGCTTTGCAACTTCTATTACTGACAGGATTTTTGTAATCTTTCACAGCTTCTAGACGCGAAGAATGCTCTGGAGACGCACTACACGGCGAAGTACCAGGAGCTCAGAGAGGCCTCGCAGAAAATGGAGGACGACATGAACCACCGGCTCAAGCTCAAGGATATGCGCATCGAGGAGCTGGAGGCGAAGGTCATGCAGCTGGAACGACAGCTGGAGACCATGAAGGTAGTGTAGGAAATAGGGGGTCAACGTAGACAAGTAGAGAGTGTATCATTGTAGGTAACTACTACTAGGGGATGTGTGAGCTGTAGACCTCGCGAACTTAAAATTGAATAAATGTATGGCTCCGTCATTTTGAAAAATTTCCAAAAACTGAATCGACAAAAACATATATTTAACCATCGAACCTGCTCACAAAATTTCACGAGAATCAGTTTAGAATTGCGACATGTAGAGGAGAACATCCGGAGTTCCGTACATACGAAAGCTTTTTTGCCCAAGCTAAAACGGAAAGCTTCGCTAACGCTCGATCAATCAAAAATGGAGGACGACAGGAACCACCGGCTCAAGCTCAAGGATATGCGGATCAAGGAGCTGGAGCTGAAAGTGATGCAGTTGGAACGACAGCTGGTATTGCACCCTAGAAAGAGGTCACGTAGACTAGTTATTCTGTTTGGGTTTGTTAGAATTGTCTCGATGAGTATTAGTAGCCTGTTGAAAGAAAAATATAGTCAGCGATAAAAGCTTTTATTAAAAATGTAATTTTTGACAAAACTAAAAATTTCAAATTTTAGTGACAGATTTTTGCGGGTTGGATCCTTTTCCCTAAATTATGTCCATGTCATTTATAGGCATGAAACTGGCCGCGATATTAATAATTCTTATTTTCATATATGTACCCGGATATTACGGTAAACCACGAAAATGTCGAATTTACTGACGACCGGTATAATTGGAAGATAGCTCCCTTTTTTTGTGCCTTTGGGCCTTTGGAGCAGCGGGGCACTTAAAATAGATAAAAATAAATAATACAAACTTTTTTCAAATGTGGATTTATCGAAGGATGCTCAAAATAAAATGGACTGATAGGATAACTAATATCAGAGTTTTGGAAATCATGAAAAAAGATCTAGAAGTAGTATCAACAATTAAGAAAAGAAAAGCAGCGTATTTTGGACATATATATAGAAACAATAAATACAACCTACTGAAATTAATAATTAAAGGAAAAATTGAAGGCAAGTGTGGTCGTGGTAGAAGGCGCACATCATGGACTGGACTAATTCGCATGACTGAACATAGAGAGACATATAGACATATGGTCGCCAACCTCCTGGACGGAAATGGCACGTGAAGAAGAAGAAACTTTTTTCAAATCAGTACTGAAATTACAGTCATAATTTGTTCCATTCGCCTCTCTAAAATTACGAATTTATCTCAATTTATTTTAAGTTTATTTTTATCGGAATTATAATAACGTGTTAGTTAATTACTTTTAATTTATTTTGTTCAGTTTCATAAGAATCTAAAAAGGAAATTTTACATTTTCAGATTAATGCCAAGAATATTGAAAAGGAATCAGAGAGCAAATATTCTGGATTGACTAAAGACCAAACCGCGAGCCTCATACAGGAGTTGGTACGGATTCAAGTTAAACAAATATTTGACGCGACAAATACTGTGATGACTGTGCAGAGTGCATTTAAAGTTCATTTGTATACTTATACTTAACTTATATTTTTAAATTGATTTGTTACAGCGTTGCCTAGAAGAGAAGTTGAACAGCGCAGTGCAGTCCAAGGCGTTCTTCAAGGAGCAGTGGGGCCGCGCGGTGCGCGAGCTGCACCTCCACAAGCTGCACACGCGGCGCCAGATGCTCGCGCAGCTGCGGCACGACAGGAGGCAGCTCGGCCAGATGGGGTTAGCGCCTATATCTGTTTGTAGCGTTGCCTAGAACAGAAGTTGAACAGCGCAGTGCAGTCCAAGGCGTTCTTCAAGGAGCAGTGGGGCCGCGCGGTGCGCGAGCTGCACCTCCACAAGCTGCACACGCGGCGCCAGATGCTCGCGCAGCTGCGGCACGACAGGAGGCAGCTCGGCCAGATGGGGTTAGCGCCTATATCTGTTTGTAGCGTTGCCTAGAACAGAAGTTGGACAGCGCAGTGCAGTCCAAGGCGTTCTTCAAGGAGCAGTGGGGCCGCGCGGTGCGCGAGCTGCACCTCCACAAGCTGCACACGCGGCGCCAGATGCTCGCGCAGCTGCGGCACGACAGGAGGCAGCTCGGCCAGATGGGGTTAGCGCCTATATCTGTTTGTAGCGTTGCCTAGAACAGAAGTTGGACAGCGCAGTGCAGTCCAAGGCGTTCTTCAAGGAGCAGTGGGGCCGCGCGGTGCGCGAGCTGCACCTCCACAAGCTGCACACGCGGCGCCAGATGCTCGCGCAGCTGCGGCACGACAGGAGGCAGCTCGGCCAGATGGGGTTAGCGCCTATATCTGTTTGTAGCGTTGCCTAGAACAGAAGTTGGACAGCGCAGTGCAGTCCAAGGCGTTCTTCAAGGAGCAGTGGGGCCGCGCGGTGCGCGAGCTGCACCTCCACAAGCTGCACACGCGGCGCCAGATGCTCGCGCAGCTGCGGCACGACAGGAGGCAGCTCGGCCAGATGGGGTTAGCGCCTATATCTGTATGTAGCGTTGCCTAGAACAGAAGTTGGACAGCGCAGTGCAGTCCAAGGCGTTCTTCAAGGAGCAGTGGGGCCGCGCGGTGCGCGAGCTGCACCTCCACAAGCTGCACACGCGGCGCCAGATGCTCGCGCAGCTGCGGCACGACAGGAGGCAGCTCGGCCAGATGGGGTTAGCGCCTATATCTGTTTGTAGCGTTGCCTAGAACAGAAGTTGGACAGCGCAGTGCAGTCCAAGGCGTTCTTCAAGGAGCAGTGGGGCCGCGCGGTGCGCGAGCTGCACCTCCACAAGCTGCACACGCGGCGCCAGATGCTCGCGCAGCTGCGGCACGACAGGAGGCAGCTCGGCCAGATGGGGTTAGCGCCTATATCTGTTTGTAGCGTTGCCTAGAACAGAAGTTGGACAGCGCAGTGCAGTCCAAGGCGTTCTTCAAGGAGCAGTGGGGCCGCGCGGTGCGCGAGCTGCACCTCCACAAGCTGCACACGCGGCGCCAGATGCTCGCGCAGCTGCGGCACGACAGGAGGCAGCTCGGCCAGATGGGGTTAGCGCCTATATCTGTTTGTAGCGTTGCCTAGAACAGAAGTTGGACAGCGCAGTGCAGTCCAAGGCGTTCTTCAAGGAGCAGTGGGGCCGCGCGGTGCGCGAGCTGCACCTCCACAAGCTGCACACGCGGCGCCAGATGCTCGCGCAGCTGCGGCACGACAGGAGGCAGCTCGGCCAGATGGGGTTAGCGCCTATATCTGTATGTAGCGTTGCCTAGAACAGAAGTTGGACAGCGCAGTGCAGTCCAAGGCGTTCTTCAAGGAGCAGTGGGGCCGCGCGGTGCGCGAGCTGCACCTCCACAAGCTGCACACGCGGCGCCAGATGCTCGCGCAGCTGCGGCACGACAGGAGGCAGCTCGGCCAGATGGGGTTAGCGCCTATATCTGTTTGTAGCGTTGCCTAGAACAGAAGTTGGACAGCGCAGTGCAGTCCAAGGCGTTCTTCAAGGAGCAGTGGGGCCGCGCGGTGCGCGAGCTGCACCTCCACAAGCTGCACACGCGGCGCCAGATGCTCGCGCAGCTGCGGCACGACAGGAGGCAGCTCGGCCAGATGGGGTTAGCGCCTATATCTGTTTGTAGCGTTGCCTAGAACAGAAGTTGGACAGCGCAGTGCAGTCCAAGGCGTTCTTCAAGGAGCAGTGGGGCCGCGCGGTGCGCGAGCTGCACCTCCACAAGCTGCACACGCGGCGCCAGATGCTCGCGCAGCTGCGGCACGACAGGAGGCAGCTCGGCCAGATGGGGTTAGCGCCTATATCTGTTTGTAGCGTTGCCTAGAACAGATCGCAACGCTACAAACGGATATAGGCGCTAATCCCATCTGGCTGACAGATTTTAACCACGGCCACGCATTCCTGAGGTCACCGGGGCCAAAAAATTTATATGACTTGGTCAATTGGTATGTTTTCTGAACACGACACGTTATTTCTCTTTACATTTTGGCGAAATAAAAAACCATTGCAACGAATATGTAGCTTTTTTTTATTCACTGATATATTGACTGACTGTTGCTCGAATACGCAAGAGTGATAAAGAGGCAAATAACGAACTTTATATTTTCGTGTTTCGCGTTGATCCTCTGTTTATGCTAGTGGCGTCCCCTACACAGATTTTTGCGTAATATGGCCTATAAGATCGATATTTTTTCAGTCTGGACACTATTCAAGACCAAGACGAGAAGGCCGAGCAGGTCGACATGGAACGCCTAAAAGACGACTTTTACGTGGACATACTCGCCAACATGCCAGTCATCGAGTCCAATTCTATCATATGTAAGTATGTATATGGTCTACAGTTTTCAACTGTAGTAGGTATTTTGACTGTTAGCCCTTATACTTGGTGTAACACGAGAATCCCGAAAGATTTTAACCACGCACTTCTGAGGCCAATAGAAGGAAATAAATATGAATTTAAGTAAATTCACCCAATTTTTTTCAAATTTTTGAATGTATTTGTACATAAAAAGTAAATGTTATGGTAAAACTAGCATTTAAAATATTATTTTTTTCGTAAAACCAAGTTTTTGCAATGTGCTACTTGTCACTTTTTGACATCTATCAATAAGGATATTTAGGCTACGCTTCATAATGGCTATTAATGGTGTCATCACCATTAAAAAGGCGTTTTGCATTAAGTTACACTAAGAAATGTTTTTTTATTATTATTTGGTAATAACTTTGAAACTAGACGAAATCCAGGATAGTTTATATCACGTTTTAGTCTTTAAATGTGATCAGGAATACCCTGTTAAAATTTTTCGGGTTCCTCGTGTTACATCGTGAAAATGTATATGAAACTAAGATGCTAAATGATTTGCTCTGTTACACACCTGTTACAATTGTTCCGATTAAAATGATACTCAAAATCAAACGTCGATGTTTTGTCATTTGTTGAATGTAAATCAGTTTGATCATCATACAATCCACGAATCTTACCACTAAAAACATAGTTTTGCACAACTGTACAGATATAAAGAATAATTGTTTTCCATCGTATTATCTCGGAAACGTTCGTATTTCTTATACTACATACTGCTTCAGTCAGCCTCAGTACTTTTTCCGTTTCCGTGAAAATACGATGGAAAATAATTATTATTATTATGCACTACAACTACATCTGTGCCAAAAACTGTTACCGTTGTCAAGATACCCCGCTAGATGTCGCTGT
Source organism: Cydia pomonella (assembly GCF_033807575.1). NCBI lineage: Eukaryota > Metazoa > Arthropoda > Insecta > Lepidoptera > Tortricidae > Cydia > Cydia pomonella. The sequence goes on along the minus strand of NC_084719.1, from coordinate 11,792,781 downwards.
TTGATCGGGAAACTGGACAACGATTGTCTTATGCCTAAACGGTACCTGTGTTGCCCAAATTTCTTTCTTCCGCATTTCTCACGATTTTTCGTGAATATTTTTTCCATGAGTTGCCATTGTGAAGTGGTATTTACTCATATTACGAAATATATAATAATTATTTATTATCAGAAAACTATGTATACATGTTCAGATATCCACCAGACTCCGAACTATGCTAAAGCTCTATAATTTCATAGACATTTGACGTTTATGATAACACTTCCACGCTCTGTGCTATCAATCAAATTCGCTACAGAGCTTGGTCTATAGATCGTTTTTTTTAGCATTAGAAAAAAGGTAAACAAATTTGATGTCTTTTTATTGAAAAACCCCTTTTAAAAATTAGTTTATATTACTCATGAAAGCAAAAGAATGTAAATGATCGTATATGATTTATAATTGTTAAATATTTGCTGTAAATTATTTTTCTAAAGTGCTTTTTAATAAAAAGACAACATGATAGCTCGCCTTCTTTCTAATACTAAAAAAAACTAACTATATATAACTCTATGCATTTTTCGCACACTGTGAAGTACTTCAGTGACTCAACAGATCCGCCTATATCTATGGTTTGGTTCGCGTATATTGTATATACTAAGCGCAATACCTGGACAACTACCAGTTGTGGTAACTGTATTTTAATATTTATACTGGCCGCAATTAGATCCATGGTTTGTTACGCTATTTGAATTTAGTTTCCTTCATATGTTAAACGGAAGTAAGATTTGTATTTAAATTGTACAGTTACCTATGACGATGTAATTTAGATAAATAATATAGCAAACATTTAAAATTTGTATCTTTTACAGCTACGACGGGTCCAGAGTTGGATATGTTTGATGAAATGAAGTAAGTACATTTATACAGTTTTCATAATAGCTTAGCCATTAAAATGTAGTCCTGAGTGCATTCCGTAATTGTAGCATAATCCGAATGACAGCAACGTAACAGAAGGCCTACCGCGAACCACGTTCGACGTGTTGCCTCTCTGTCGCACTTGTAAATTCGTACGTAACTGTGACAGGGAGGCAACACGATTGGTTAGGTCATTTTCCCAAAATCATTATTTCCTTGTAGCGTAATTTCCAGTCGCATTTTTTCCTATTCTTAATTTACACCAGACGTATTTTATTCCTTGCATGATTTTTCCATTCGCATATTTTCCCATTAGACAATTTAACTATTCTTAATTTACACTAGACGTATTTATTCCTTGCATGATTTTTCCATTCGCATATTTTCCCATTAGACAATTTAACTATTCTTAATTTACACTAGACGTATTTATTCCTTGCAAAATTGTCGGTGTTGGGAGTGTTGGGATTGGGACGGTGAAAATTTAACGGTAGGTTAGGTTCGTTAGGTATCTTCAAACGGCCGAAGGCCAAACGGCACAGAATAGGAGCCCCGCGCAAGCGGGGCTCCGTCGATATTGCTAACTGTACGCAATTTGGGTGATTGTGGATAAATTGTCTAATGGGAAAATCTACGCATGGAAAAATCATGCAAGGAATAAATACGTCTAGTGTAAATTAAGAATAGGAAAAAATGCGACTGGAAATTACGCTACAAGGAAATAATGATTTTGGGAAAATGACCTAACCAGTCGGCAACACATCGAGCATGGTTCGCGGTAGGTCCTCAGATATCCTGTTACAAAGCTAAAGTTAACAAACAATAAAAAATAATACAGTGTACCTTTTTCTTTTTTTATTATGTACGGACCCGTTTTCCAACCTATTTTTTACGCATTTCGTCTCAATTATTCCTAGACTATGTGTCTTGCTTTGCCGTATTGGACCATTAGGCTGATCTTGAACACAACAACCCCCATGAGCCCTTGAAGAGACCTAACGGATCCTCACAATTCGCAGAGCACACTAAAATAGCCACATTGGATTTTTTTTTATACCACGTCGGTGACAAACTAGCATACGGTCCGCCTGATGGCCGCTGCCAGAGGTGTTACATGCGCGTTGCGGACCTTTAAAAACCTGTACACTATATTTTTAAGGATCTCATACTGTAGTTCCTCGAGAAACTACGATAAGGTTATCGTAGTTTCTCGAGGAGGTAAGGTTACCAACCATAGAATTAGAACCACGGCAACCTTTTTTTTTACAGAACCACGTCAAAGAACCCAAAAAACGAGAGACTGTCGGAGTTAATCGCAGAGAGAGACCGCCTCGTCAAGCGTGACAGTCCCGACGAGGACCGCCTGCAGCATCTAAATCAGGAGATTAGATCTATCCTGCTCAACTGCGGCTCTTGCTAGCGTTCAAATGAAAGGCTCTTTGTAAATTCATGATTCGAAATTCTTAGCTACGCAGCTTAACCTCTCGTGTTGAACGTGGATCCGTGCAATCAGTATTGAATTCTAATGATTTTTTTTAATTAGAGTTCAGTAACTACTAACGTGGATCCGCGTTCCGCGTGCATACAAGTTAGGTTTAGTTGAAATGTATTTGAATGCCTAAAATAAGGATGATGTGTTCTGAAAAAATTGGTCACTTCTGGCGTCACTGTTTGATGCTGACTTTACATTGCATCTTCTTCAGGTGTCAAACTCCGAGGCGCGGGGGCGTTTTTTATTACGATTTACTCATCTTATACAATCGATAATTTATTGGTTTCATTATACCTGTGATCTTTACGTATTTTAGCACAACGGCCTTTGTAGTGACGTAAATGATTAATCTAAGTGCTTCATAGATACTGTAATTGCACATGGCGCATGTAGCTAGACTTTGTTAGGAGTGACCAATTACTGTGTAGTAGTGGCCAATAAAATAACTAAAGCAATCGCCCTACACTCGTAATTCTTTATTATATACATGTTAGGTAATTGTTATGACATGTGTGTCATCGAAACTAGCTCAATTTATTGCTGTTGTTATTTAAATAAAATATATATATTTTAAATATTCAAGTGTTTCTTTCTCTAAATAATTCCCCAAAACCGCATAATCGCTACTATTATCTATTATGTGACAAAAAAGCCTATACTATATTTGTTGACTTAATTTATGAAGTATATCTGGTTCATAAAATCAATCATCTAAATCGGCTTAGGAGTTCCGTGGGTCACGTGTACAAGAACACTCAGGTAAGCATATAACAAAGAGTTATTAATCAATCAAAAGTTACTATGATAATTATAAACCCTATATTTTTTGCTTTTTCGTATTCGGGTCATAGCTATCAGATCTTTCCAGACGCCGGGCACTTTCTACTGAGAGGAACAGAAAAAGGTATATGTTATTTCCCTGTTGCTCTTAGCAACAAAATAGCAGAAAGTGTCGTGGCGACTTCAAATTTTGTGGCCGTAGTAACAAAAGTCCCATGTTTCCGAATAAACTCAAATGCTCTATTGATGATCTATTTCAAAATATGTTGGTACATGTATGTAAATCACATGTACACACTGGTTATCTGTTTAGGTCGGTGTATACCCATGTCACGCCATACATGAGGCGGGGACAGGTGGGAATAATTCATATGGATGAACCTATTCCCACATTGCCCAGCAGGGACAAATGGGAATACACCTTTAGGTGGATTTGGTACGCCCGTCCACTAGTGTTATTAGAATGGTAAATGTCCCATTTCACTAAACGGCGGTCCAAAAAAAACTTAGAAAATATTCATATCTAAAGTTTCATATCCAAATCATATCTCTTCCCCTTCAGTATCCATCCATGTTTAGAACATGTTTTTCGCAGTAAGAACCGTTTTCTTTCGCGTATCAATGTCTAAAAGTATTTCTTTTCCGAACATAGTCGATAAAAAATATTGACTGGTGTACAACACTAGCGCTGATCGAGGATTCGTCGAACTCGCAGTCGACATTTACGTGCATGCCTACTTGCTAGTATGACGTTTGACGTGACGGATGTGTAATACGATAGATTGCGCATAAAAGTAAATTATAAATATTTCCATGTTTTACTCTTAAGAATCAAGAAAGTATGGCAAAAACAAAAGTGACCGGCGCCACTAGCAGGCTAAAGCAAGACTACTTACGGCTAAAAAACGACCCAGTGCCATACGTTACTGCGGAGCCTGTGCCGTCAAATATTCTGGAGTGGCATTATGTAGTACGAGGACCCGAGAAAAGTCCATACGAAGGTGGTTACTACCATGGGAAAATCATATTTCCCCGGGAGTTTCCGTTCAAACCGCCGTCGATCTACATGATCACGCCCAACGGGCGCTTCCGAACCAACACACGTTTGTGCCTCAGCATCACGGATTTCCACCCCGACACTTGGAATCCGGCGTGGTCTATTTCGACCATCCTAACGGGCCTGCTAAGTTTTATGCTAGAAAAAACACCTACTTGGGGCTCCATAGAAACATCAGATTACCAGAAACGGTGCATGGCAGCTGAATCTCTGGAAATTAATATAAAAAACAAGATGTTCTGTGAACTATTCCCCGAATTCGTGGAGGAAATTGAACAACAGTTGAAGGAGAGACAGGAAGCTATGTTGCAAGCGGAGGAAGTTCCGGGTAGTGAAAGTGAAGTGATGACAGAGCAGCAGTCCAACATGTACTATATTATGACAAATTTGTTTGTTCTAGTGGGTTTCATCTTCCTCGCATATATGGTGAAATACGTCCTAGTCTCTATATCCAATGACTAGACAATAAAATATTGCTAAATTTTAATGTAAATATTGTAATTTATTTTGTATATAGGTAATTATTCCACTGAAAGTGTATAATTAATTCCTTTGCATCTGCACATTCATGTTCTGTTAGTGCTCTATCTATCTCACTGTTGTAATCAATTTGGCTGTTAGCTGTTGCTAATCTAATAGTGTGCAGTACATTACTTTTGTTCCTTGTCTATTTGTTCAGCAACTATTGTTAACTTTCTAATTTAAGATCTCTAAGCTAACATAATATCTCTATGTTACCTATTTATTAATTGCTTTCATAGTATTATAGATAGATGCAACCATTTATGAACACAATTGCACAAATATGAATTAAATATGAATACTGCCATGTACATGTGTTCGCGGCCGCAATTCATTACAAAGTGGGACATTTAGCCTGCTGCGATCACATATGGTCTGATGTTTTCATGTTGTTGATTGTTTGTGCAAGTGTGTAACTATGATTATCTATAAGATAATTTCATTAGTATCGAAATTGCATTTACTATTCTATCAGATCTTTTACTCAGTATTTACTGTGGCCGTGGAGAAGGATTGCAGTACTTTCACTGCCAACAGCCTTTTATTGTTTGAAGCTGGTTTAGACATTGACATTTTCATGCACAACCTATGTTTCATATTTATCACCGCATCAAATATTTACTTGGGATCTAATACCATGTCAGTGTTAGCATGGGCGAGTGACTGGTATTGCCAAAATTAGCTACATTGTGGGTTGAAGGCCAGTGAAAACTTGCCAACGAAATTGTGGAAATGATTTAAGTACCTGTGATGGAAGCACATTTTGTGCACTGTTTTGCATATAAAGTGTAAACTCTATATAATGACACTCAAGGGACTGGACGTTTTTTGACACTATAGTTTTCATTATAATATAGAGAAATTAATACTAAAGTAAACCAAATGTATAATTATGATATCGTCAGGTGACAATCAAAACTCACTAATTACTAAAAAATAACTAAACAAAAATCAACTTAACTCTAATAATCTATTCCTCTAATTAATTCGTGCACTACCTGTTCTAAAAACTTACTGTTCTTTATATCCTTCTAACCTAAGATTGTCTGGAAGAGATCGCTTACACCGATAACACCGCTACCGCCTGTTGCTACCTTTCTTTACATTGTAAATCTGTTTTCTTTGTGGTGCAATAAAGAATATTTACTTACTTACTTTATCTTAGTATTAATGTGGTTCAATATGGCTATGAACTTGTTGTGGTAATTAGTGAGTTTTGCTTGTCATGTGACAATATAATATAACCAACATATGTTCAGATATATTTTAGGGAGTGAATTGTTATATTAAGTGACATTATATGGAGTTTACACTGTAATTTGATAACTTGGCAAATTAAATTTGCAATCCATACCTTTGCCCAGCGATGCTACCACGAAACAAGACTTATTTGTTTATTTGATCATGATGAATGGAGAAATGGTTATGTGTTGGGTAATTAGTTTGTTAAATAACAATTTAATTAGTAACGATGAATCAATACAACTAAATGTATAATTTTCAGTTGAAAATTTGTAGATAATATTGTTTAATAAAGCATTGAGTAAAGTGTTGATATTTTTCTATTTTAATGTTGTTTTATTTGAGACTGAATTATTTATGAAATTAAAAAACATTAAAATTTGCATGGTCTGTTTATTTATTTGCTTTACATTTAGAGGCCAACTGTACCTAGGTGTTAACTAGTAATATCATAATAAGAAAGAAAGAATTATATATACAATAAACATTCCGTAACTAGCCACCACGGAATACAATAATTATTATGTTCTGTGCTAGCCACCTTAGACTGGCATGTCATGTTCTTAGTTTTGTCCAAGTACCTATGTGGTTTTTGTTTTTAAACAAGGCAAACAAGAAATCTATTGGCCAAATACAAACAAAAAATGAGGTCCCAGCGCGCACAAGTTTTTTGGAGAAATCGCGAAACGTCTGGTTGACGTAACTGGTGACCGAAGAGCTGGCGGCTTCCTCGCACAACGTATCAGTATTGCGATACAACGAGAAAATGCCGCCAGCATCCTTGGTACAATGCCTCAAGGGCCTATTTTAGATATAAGCTAGTTATAGTAATCATCTGTATATATCCATTATGTATATTGTTATTGTAAATAAATACTTTTATAAAAAAAAAAAATTGATGAATTTATTAATGTAGGTTCCAACTTACAAAAATATTGGAGTAGTTGGTAATAATGGAATCTAGGATTGCAATTCTTCTAAATTGTTTACATAATTATATTACGTATTAAATACATTGATTACATTGATTGACATTTAGAACTTCCCCAGTCGCTTCACCTATTTATTCACACTACAAAAACATACAACATAATTTGTAAAACAATCTTAGCCACACACCTCAGTCTATATCATATTTATACTTAATGGTCAAATATTTTGGAAGAAACACTCAAACCATTCATTGACAGTAGAAAAATCAAATAGCTACAGAAATTACTCAAATTTAACATTTATTTAAGAAGACTTATAATATACCAAGTTTATGAGAACTATATGGATATAAGCATCTTTAATTAATATATTTATAAATACATCATGGTATTGTGTATGGGGTATTATTTACATAACAAATGTGTAGGTAAGCTTATTTATTGTATAAATAAGAAAATGACTCTTAATACTTTAGCTAAAGTAAACTTTCTATAGAATTTATAACAATACATATTTTGCCTAAGGCAAGTGTTGGGATCGCCCGCAACAACTGCTAATCGGCTCCACCAGCTTTGTCATGATGATATCCGCCAGGGTCTGTCTGGTGGCTTTTCTGCAAATAACGTAAAAAATACATCAACTCTAGTATATATTGTTACTAAGATTAGCCTTACTTATTTATAATAATTTAAATCATTAATAAGGCATCATTTTGTTAAAACATAATTTTAAAGCACCAAATTGTCTTGTCCTGATATATGAGATGACAAGCGCGAAAATGGTGGGAGTAGTTACTGTGACGTCATAAAGTCTAAAGTACATTTTTTTTTAAACATACCATGTGGGGTACCAGTGTGAGTAGATTACAAATATATAACATTTTCACTACTTGGTCTAACAAATTATTAGAAAACGTAACAAACATTCACTTTGAATTGCTCTAAATTGAAAATGGCTGAATGGATTATTCCAAATTTAGTACCAAATGACTGTGAATATCTTCTATATAATGTAACTCTGAGTTGTAAATTTTTTGAACATTTTCTAATAATTTGTTAGACCAAGTAGTGAAAATGTTACAGTATTATATATTTGTAATCTACTCACAAAGCCTTTTCATTTGGTACCCCACATGGTTTAAAAGAAAAAAAGTAAAAAACTGCGCTGCCGACTTTATGACGTCACAGTAACTACCCGTTTTCGCGTTTGTCATCTCATATATTTGTGTTCCGGACACCAAACTGAATTTTTGTAGTAATTGAAAGCAGTTTAATATAATTTATTTATTCTTCATTGGATTGGACTAAAATTAATTTTTCTCAAACTTGTAATGAAATGTTGACATGAGTACATGACTTACTTCGAATTAGGTCCGGAAATACCAGGGATGTGAAAAATAGTTTATAAAAAGTATTTAAATACAAAATACAAATACTTCCTTGATATACTATTTCAAATGCAAAATACAAAATAGTTTTCAAATTTGTATTTAAAATACTAAATACAAAATAGGTATTTTCAAAATGCTTTTTTAAAATACAAATACTTTGCGATAAAAGGTACTCTGAAATAGTGAATACCTAGTCTTAATTAAAAAGTTAGTATTGCTCGGGTGTATATCAGTCCTCTAGAGTGCAATTTTTGTGTCTCCTCATGTTTACCGGTTGAATGGATTTTTAAGTGACGGTTTTTAACACTCAATTATTAAAAGCATTAATTTAGATTTGTAATGTTTTACAGCTTGTATATACCTCTCGTTGGTTGGTGAAAACGTCTCGTTTGTGTTTCACCAGCAGCGTTATCATGGTCGCATTTTTATCATCTGTCACTATGCCTGTCACTTTCGCACTTACATACTTGTTAGAACGTGACAGACATGGTGACAAATGATAAAGAGCCGACCATATTAGCCCTACAGGGCAGAAAAGTTTGTTTACCTCTCGTGCCTTGAAACGCTTAAGATTCCACATTTTTAATCTCTCGTTACGCTTGTGGTCATTTGCGGCGTTACTAAACAGATTCACCGGTTCCATGTTAAAATAATAAATATATAAATATTATAGGACATTATTACACAAATTGACTAAGTCCCACAGTAATAAGCTCATTAAGGCTTGTGTAGTGGATACTAGACAATGATATATATAAATATTTATAAATACTTAAATACATATACATAAGGTCGATATTTAAACGATAGATACAATAACAGCTTCGACAGGAAAACATAACTAAGTATGTAATAATGGTATTAAGCAAACGCGGATCGGTCCGCGCGATCTCGCCAACTATTACATAAACCCTAGCTAGAGGTTTTCAATAGTGGGTATTGTGTTAAACCCTGTTTCAAAAAATTCATAGTGCATAAATAAACTAAAAAAAAAAACAAAACATAGAAAACACCCATGACTCAGGAACAAATATCTGTGTTCACACAAATAAATGCCCTTACCAGGATTTGAACCCGGGACCATGGGCTTCATAGGCAGGGTCACTACCTACTTTACCTAATAAAAAGTATTTTGTATTTTGAAAATAGAAAATAGGTCCCAAAAACTATTTGAAATAAAATACAAAATAGTTTTCTTTAAAAGGTATTTAAATACAAAATAGGTATTTTGCATTTTGTATTTGCATTTTAAATACAAGTATTTCAAATAAGTCACATCTCTGACTAGCACCCAAAAGAAAACGACGAGTAGTTTTATTTGTTGTTTTTTTACTGACAAATTAGTTTGACCAACTATATAAGCAAAATTCTGCCATTGTTTTTTTATTTTTTTGTCTTTTTTGTTTTATTTTAATTTTTTGTGTGCGTTAAATATTCATTTCGGGGATTCAAAGGGGAACAAAAATTTCATTATTTTTGCGCTACGACGCACGGTTTAGGAGATACAGCCCCATAAAGTTTTTTTTTTCAGTCGTGCATAAATCTTCATAGGGCTGTATCTCGTAAACCGTGCGTCGTAGCGTAAAAATAATCAAATTTTCGTTCCCCTTCTAATAACCCGAAAGTAATAAAAACTCCTATTTTTTTTTAAAATTATTTCACTGCAAGTTTGAGAAAAGCACTATACAAATCTCGACGAGAAACGGGGTTGCCGGCCGCGTATCCCTATCCGAGCTTGCTACGCTCGGCCGTCTATATCTACTTGGCCTGCAACCCTTTGTTTCCCGTCCTCTATGGTAATGTACTATTATTTCAAGCTTTGTGGCTCATAACAACGTAAGAACGTCATGGCTCATATTAACATAACTCACCTCATTCCTTAGGCCCATCTTCTTCATCATCGTCCCAGTCACTAACCAGACTCTTAATTTTGTCATCTTTCTTTGGACATTCTTGTTCATGTGGTTCGTTTTCAGTAGGCGCCTCAACAATTGGAGCAGCATCACTTTCAATATCTTCAGGAGCTGCTACAATCTCATTTTCGTTAGTGATTTCGCCATCGTTTTCAGTTGTGGGATCATTTCTTTCCTCTTCTTCTTCTTGAGAATCATTCTCATCCCAGTCATTAAGTAATGATGATATTTTTTCGGGGCATGCTGGTACAGTATTGGTCACAGTAACATTTTCTTGTAGCCCCTGGTCGGTCTGCATTTCTTCCATGGGATTCTCACATTCTTCAATGGGTTCAATTGCAACTATTCTAGTCATCTGTTTCTCCATTTCTTGTTGGATGTTCTCTACTGATTCTTCTAGCTCCACAGAATTGTTATCTGGATTATCCATTTCAGGAACAGTGTTTTCAGAATTTTCATTTTCTATAGTCTCATTCTGAGCAATTGCCTCATCTTCGTCTTCTGACCATTCTGATGTCAAATTTTGAATTTGTTCCTGGGTTGCAGGTGTAAAGGAAGGACCATCATTATTTAATGGTTGCTCAGCAATTGTGGCTTCTTCAGCAAATTCTTGTGACTCACTTGTTTCCTCTGTAATTTCCGTTACATTCTGTACATTTTCTTCTTCTTCAATGGCTGATTCATCCAAAGGCTCATGAATATTTTCCATGGCCTCCTCAACTTCAGTTGAAACTTGCTCTTGAGCTTCATCTTGAGCTACAATGTCATGATTTTCTGTTTGCATAGTTTCAGAAATAGGCTCTTCCGTTGACATGGCTACTAGATTTTCTGAATGTTTTATTATTTGTGCAGGAACATCCACTTCGATGGACATTGATGTGGCTACTTGAATTTCTTCCGCAGCCACTATTTCGGCAGCTTGTTCCTCATTCTGATTATTGTGATGAGCATCTGATTCAGTTGGTAATGGCTCTACCATTTGTGATACTTGATTTATTTGGGATTCATCTTTTGATGCAACAGGCAGCAGATGCACTTCTGGGAGCTCTTCTAATTTGTTAGTAATTTCATCTTGTGATGGAGCCATGACCACCTCTTCCACATTTGTAAGTACTTGGAGCTGAGGCTCCTGTGTTACTTGTATTTGTTGACTGTCTATGTTGTGTTCAAGATTGTTGTGCCAGCTAACTTGATTATCAATTATTTGAGTGTTTACGACACCAGAAGTGGTTGTGACAGTCTCATAGTTTCTAGTGAGTACTGCTGAGGTGGAAACAAATTGAGCCCCACCAAGAGCTTGTGATGTTATAAGTTGGTATGGTTTATTATGATCATCAACTGGATGACTGTATACAACAACTATGTTAGAATTATCACTCGAAACTGCCTCAGACACATTTAATGGAAAATCATCTTGAATAATCATCATGTCATTAGTTTGTGTAGTGTCCAGGTCTATTGTACCATCCAATGTAGCATTATGAGAAGCAGCCAATACTGTTAATCGTTTACTCGCATCTGTATCATCAAATATTATTGAATGATTAGAGGACATCAATGCCTTGTATTCCTCTTCATTTGAAACTACAATCTGAATTGGTTGATTCATAGTTGATTTTTTTATTTAATTTCATATCAGATTGATTAATTTCAGTTGAATTATGGATATTTGAAAACTCAAGTGATGTATCAGACTCCAGAGTATGTAATGTTTGATCCACATCTGTATGTAGCATATCAGACAGAATATATTGATCATTTTCAGCCATTTTAGAATTTTTAGGTATGAGTTGATTATCCCTCATAATGTATTCAGTATCACCAATCATTATAATTTCCTCATGGTTTGAGTTATCAATTTGTGGAATGCTAAGCTCTTTAAGAAACTGATTTTGTATTGTCTGTGGCTTAGGTTTCTTTTGAGGAGTTGAAGGTTGTATAGTAGATTGGATTGGCACACCAAAACCTGAATTTAAGATCTTTTGCCTTGGTGTTGCGGTAACCGTGCGATGTTTTTTTGGCCGTTCTACAATATCTATGGTTCCATGAGGCTTTTGCTGAATTTGATAAGCAGTGTCGTCCTCAGACTCCTGTTCATAGGTCACAGGTAACTCATACTTAATGGGCTTACGGTCAATAATTCTTTCAATAGGTTCTTCTTCTTGCTTTTCCTCATCAGAATCATCAATGATGCAGTCAGTTTTAGCTTCTAGCTTGTGATTAGTTTTCAGGTGAGCATAAAGATTGGCTTCGCGTAAAAAGACTTTGAGGCAATAAACACATTGGAGGTTGGTTCTTCTTTCAGCACTGTATTTATGGCCTGTGTTTTGGATGTGCATTAACAACATGGCAGAAGAATTGAATGCTGCAACACACACATTGCAACGGAAATTTCTTGTTTCTACATGTGTCATCTTATGTTTGACTAGGTAACCTTCATTCAATGCTATGTAACTGCAAAGGTTACATTTTGGGAAATTGTACTGAGGTGGAGGTTTCTTGCCATGTTTAGTGTATAAGTGGTGTAATAAATAATTTCTCTTAAGTGACTTCATACCGCAGTATTCACACATATTTGAAACTGGTTTCTCATTATGTACTTCAACCAAATGGCGTCTGAATTTGTAATAAGAGGTAAAATGTAAAGCCCTACCAGGTGTTCCACATATAAGGCAGATCCAGGGCCCATTTACATTCTCTGCTCCCATGGCAATAAGCTTTGCTGCCTTTGCAGAATCTAGAACCTCAGATTCATATGTGAAGTCTGGTTCTTGTTTCAACTGCAAATCTTCTTTGTGTATTTTTTGTGGGGTCACCGGTCGTTTTTTGACTGGTTTGGTTGGGGTGTCCAAAAGTTTGAGTTTGATATTTTTGTTACTTTTCACTAAGTGCGGGTACTTCTTTAGCACTTCACTTATAATCTTGGCATGGTCCAACTTGCTTGCCTGCTTGCTGTTCTTAGCTTCAATTGTCACTTTAGGACCTGTATTATTATCTAATATTTGGTCAAAAAGTTGGCTGGAATTTTTAACTGGGGGCTCAGGTGGTAAAACATCTCTCCCATACATATCTGGTTCATTTATCATGGAGTCATCATCATAAACATTTTCTTCCTTAGATATTTTCCTACATTCCACAATTTCAACAGTAGAGGGCCCTTGAGCAAATCTTTTCGAGCTTGATGGTGAACTAAACTGGCCCCTTTTGCCTGAATACCGCTTTGTTGTTTCTGGATGTACCATCAAGGGTGTAGAGGTATAGGATATATCAGTAAATGAGTTGTCATAAATATTATCAGTATCAAGTTCCTCAGGGAGCTCATACCTGGTAGGTCGAGGTTCACGCTTAACAAACTTCCTTGGAGGAACATGGTTCTCTATATGGACCGGAGAAGGTGAGCGAAAAGCCCTGCCATTACTTGTGCTACTTGTAGCCTTGCTGTAGGATTTATCTCTTGGTGTTTCAATATCAAAAGCTTTACTAAATGTACGCTTTGAGGTACTTGTAGAGGGAACCGGTGCTTTTTGCTTGCTGCTTGTACTTTTAGCATAACTTTTTAAGCCACTGTAACTATGCGTTGGCGGAGGTTTAGGAGCCGCTTGCTGCTGGCGCTGCGCGTCGAGGAGTTTGGACAACACTGGCATGTTCATTATTTGTGATGTTTGGTACAGCTTTTCAAGAAGTTCTATTTTAAATTCAAGCTGGCCGGTGTACATGAAGTTGACGATGGGCACGACGACGTCGGCCTGGAGGTCGTCCGGCATCACCAGGCAGTCCTCGTACATCTCGCATGTCCGCTCCAGCAGCTCGAAGTACTCGGTGCACGCACTGAGCACCAACCGATGCACTTTTAGCTGCGCATTGTCTTGAAACTGCAGCGTTAGGTCACAATAATCGGTTCGATTGAAAAAATGCTTTAGCCGCTGGAGGAAGTATATCCCCCAGTTATCAACTTTCACTTGCTTTAGATCGGACATTTTGCTCATGGCATTTATGACTGTTTTCTAGGTTATCGCTGTAGCATTTTGTACACTGAAACAACGAAATTATGAAATTTTAGGAAAATTGTCGTCACATATAAACTGAACACTGGTTATTAAGGTGCGATCGATGATGATAGGTTTACAAACCATTTCGGAAACGAAGCCAGGGACGCTTTCATACTTTCTATTTAGAGATACAACTTTTCTGCACATTTTGTTTAATTACTTGAATTTTGCGCCACACTATATTTGTTGTTGGAACTTACCAATAAGCCTAGGTTTATTGAGACTCGTGCAGTCTTGAATTTAGCATCACTTCTCACAAAATTACTCCACTAAATTCGACTGAAGTTGACAGTAGTAACGTAAGATGGCGGTGTTAAGCGTATCTTTGACCGACGCCTTTATGTGGCAGTCTCGGATCAATAACAAGACGCTTTATCTATTTGTGACCTAAATTGTTAAAAAAAAATTTATTAAGCTTCCTCCAAGTATTTTTATCCCAAAATAACACTATTCATTCCAGCAATAGGAGTTATTATATTAGTTTTATTATTAAAAATAAAATATAATCAGTGTAGTGATTTAAACGTTCTCGAGTGTCGCCATCTGCATAGAGTTTGGTTTCAACTATTGATTGTCTGCGTTCTAATTTTACGCCGATGTGAGGAACAAGGGCATACTAGGGCAAGGTGACGCATTGCAACGGTACTAGTCGTTGACGCTATTCTATTGTAGCGGTGAATTCGTTTCGAAGTAAAAGTCAATAGATGGCTCTGATATAATAAGCAAAATGAATAATGTGGCTTTGATTTTAGCTTGTTCATTTACTACATTGAAATGAATGTGTTTATAATTTAATTCGATACAGCAACTTAACATTTCTTATCTACCTATTTACATTTTACATTTATAGCTGTATTGTGCCGTTTTGCTAAATTATAATTTTAAATAGGTCCCTACTTTAATTTTAATGTGAAATCGTGTTAAATTAAAAAAAAAAATTTGTTAGAGCAGGTGGCTTTTCTATTTACCTATTTCAGCTTTCATAGATTTATAAACTGCTTTATTATCTTAATACGGTCATTACACAGATGGCGCTATTATTTAAAACGATAATTTTATCAAATGTTACTTGAACCAAAGCTTGAATACCTACTGGCGGGTGGCGCCTGGCGCCTAGCCTACCTAGTAAGTAATAATAGATTTCATTCTAGGAATACGGAATCTAAAATGCGCCAGCACATCATTATTGCGGCATTAATTTTATTGTATACTTAGCTACTAACTATGGTTTCCAAATTGATTTTATTTGTATAACACAAATTTTTCGTCCGATCCCTTATAACTCTTATAAACCTCAAGAGGTCATAGCCAGACGAGCCTCTGGGGTCTACTTAAGAGGGGCCTCCATACTTTGAGAATTCAGTTCAGTGCAGCGGACCTCTAGTACTGCGTACATCGAAAATAGGAATTTCGTCATATTCGCTTTCTCTATCGCTCTTGCGCATTCGAGCGATAGCGAGACGAAAATTAAATGATCGTTTTTCGCGATAGTAGTATTACAATGTTTGCAGTAGGCCACCACCACCAGTAACCTAACTTCTGTAAACTTCTACCCTATAATCATGTCATGTGACATTATTATAATTTTAATCAAGGGATGAAAGGCACTATATGGATTATTGATCATCCCGTTTGGATTGGCTTACACATATAGTTTTTTTATAACCTTGGTGGAAGTCTGTGGTTAAAGTTGCCTTGAAATCTAATCCCAACTGGGTCGTACTATAGCAATTAGGTTCAATAGTCTCTCTTGTACAGTTGGTTCAGTCAACAGAATTTTTAAAAATCGTAGTGGTTTTTAGGATACCATAGTCCATTAGGAACCCTTATAGTTTCGCCATGTCCGTCTGGCTTGTTTGTCCGTCCGCGGCTTTGCTCCGTGATCGTTAGTGTTAGAAAGCTGAAATTTGGCATACCTAAGGTCAGTTGGGGCAAGAGAAACACTAATCCTCAAAGAATTAGACCAAGCTTAGTTGTCAACGATTGTGATAGCCCAGACTATAGACTGTGAAAGTGTTATTTAAACGTCATAATTTCATAGAAGTTTGACATATAAAATAACACTTGCATTGCCTGTCTATCAAAATCGCTGTTAACTTATCTTGGTCTGACTCTACTGTTTCTCTTGCCCTAAGCAATATAAACTACGTTTCTCTTCAGGCCCCTCTTTCCCACTGGGCACTCTGGGCACGTGCCCGGGGCCCCCAACCTCACGGCCCCCGTTTTTGAGTGCTCTAGGGCCCCCTATTCCTGAGTGCCCAAGGCCCCAGCGTGTATAAAGACGGCCTTGTTTCTCTTGCCCTAAGCAAAATAAACTACGTTTCTCTTACCCTACCTGGGCTATAACCGCGAAAATCGAAGTTCGTCAATAGCGAGCATTTTTCTTTATCACTCTAATTACGTCTCAGTGAGAGTAAAAGATAAAGATCTCCGCAGTTTGCGAATATCGGTTTTCGCGGTAGGCCCCCTGACCTTAACCTTATATAAATCAGTTACGCCGATAAAGTCGTAAAATAATAACTAGCAAAAATGTTTTATAATGCAAAAAACGGAACCCTTATGGATTCGTCATGTCCGTCTGTCTGCCCGTTTATGTCACAGCCACTTTAAAACTATAAGAACTATACTGTTCAAACTTGGCAAGTAGATGTATTCTATGAACCGCATTAAGATTTTCACACAAAACTAGAAAAAAAAAACAAAAAATTTTGGGGGTTAGAATTTAAACTCAATTTTTTTTTCATCAAACCCATACGCGTGGGGTTTCTATGGATAGGTCTTCAAAAATGATATTGAGGTTTCTAATATTTTTTTTTCTAAACTGAATAGTTTGCGCGAGAGACACTTCAAAGTGGTAAAATGTGCCCCTCCCCTGTAACTTCTAAAATAAGAGAATGATAAAACTAAAAAAATATATGATATACATTACCATGCAAACTTCCACCGAAAATTGGTTTGAACGAGATCTAGTAGTTTTTTTAATAAGTCATAAATTGTACGGAATCCTTCATGGGCGAGTCCGACTCGTACTTGGCCGCTTTTTTTAATAAACATAACATTTTCGGAAATAATCGCTCTGAAAGAAATAAAAATTGAAGTCGCACCGCGATAGAGATACCTAAATAGAGATCTTTATTTGTACCTATCCAATGTACATATTTATATTACATGGTAACATATAGATAGGCACATGGACCCTGGTAGGGTATCCCAAAATATTAGTAATAAAACCTATTAAAAAACAATCATGTATAAGTTTTTATACATGTGTCACATGTAACATCATCATAACATATAATAATAATAATAATTCAGCCTATACATATACGTCCCACTGCTGGGCACAGGCCTCTTCTCATGTGCGAGAGGGCTCGGGCTATAGTCCCCACGCCACGCTAGCCCAATGCGGATTGAGGACTTCACATACACCTTTGAATTTCTTCGCAGATGTATGCAGGTTTCCTCACGATGTTTTACTTCACCGAAAAGCTAGTGGTAAATATCAAATGATATTTCGTACATAAGTTCTGAAAAACTCATTGGTCGAGGCAGGATTTGAACCCGCGACCTCCGGATTGAAAGTCAGACGTCATATCCACTCGGCCACCACCGCTATAACATATAACTTAAAATAAATATCATGAGTAGATAACAATTAGGAACAATCAATTTAGTACTTAACTATTAACGCACATAGTCTGGAGGGGACTTTAAATGTATCTTTAAAATGTGGAACAGTTTTTGTACGAAAGCTAAAATATGAAAATTGCTTTCAAAAATTCTCAATTTTATTTTTGATCGGAATCATCGATTTTTTTTTCTTAAAACTTACTAAATAAAACAATTCAACAATATGATATCCGCTTTCCCGGGCACGTACACTCGCACAGGCGTCTCGCTCCCGCTTAAGCTCAGTGCGAGCAGAGTGCGAGTAAGAGAACACCTTCGGGGCTTTAAGGGATAAATCCTAACGTTCTAATTAAACCCTTATCTGCATACCAGGGTACCTACTCCTTTCTGATATCACAAGCTTTTAATCAACTACCCACAGGAGTGATAACTTTTTTAACCTTTACGACGCCGTGTTCAATACAAAAGCTGTCACTCGGACGCCATGTTACCGAAGTGAGTGTCAAAACTGAATTTGAACTTTATGCATATGCACGTATGTCTATGTATGTTGCTCTGTGGTCTGTGACCGATTAATTCGTCTTTGGCGTTGGACCTACGGTGCGGATATATTCGTCATTAGGCCCTAATTTACCTCTACCCTCCATACCCATACAAAAATCGGAACCTCAATGTACGGTATACTGGCCGGTTTCGGTTTTGTACTTGCTTATGCTGATTACTGTGATTAGTGTCATGTATGATGTCAAATACCTACAAATTATTACAACAAGTGAATTCTTATTTCTAATTTTTGGTGTAGTCTGTTACTGTTACAAACATAGAAGTAACCTTTCATATACTATATACTGACGAGAATGAGAACCCTGAGGTATGCGCATTCCACTCGCTTCATTAAAGTTTTTTTATACTACGTCGGTGGCAAACAAGCATACGGCCCTGTAGTGTGTGTACTATGCCTCACTTTCATATGTACGTAGCTGTAATATATAATAGCATGTACGCGTTATTTGAGGAGAATATACTCGTATTTAGCCACCAACCGTTGTATCATTGACGCCACACCTTACATGGCGATCCTGCCAGGATTTGAACCTGGAATCTTCTGAGCCCGCCTGTTGGTAAGCAGTCTCCGTCGCCTATGTACGCCTGCAACTCCAGAGGAGTTACATGTGCGTTGCCGACCCTAACACTCCACACCCTCGTTGAGCTCTGAGAAACTTTACTCACCGGCAGGAACACAACACTATGAGTAAGGTCTAGTGTTATTTAGCTGCGGTTTTCTGTAAGGTGGAGGTACTTCCCCAGTTGGGCTTTGCTCTAGATCGGGAATGACATACGCTGTGCTGTGCCCTACCACACAAAGCGAGATGACATTCACAATGCCCATACCTCTCCTTTGGACGTAGTTTAAGGACGTACCCGGGTCCAAACTACTAATTTTATGTTCTGACTACATATGTATTAACAGTATAAGTGCCTTGGCTGTAGCTGTACTCTTATAAAGAAAGTAAAGAATAAAGACGTGACGACCGCCATACAAGAGGCGGGCACAGATGGGAATTATTTGTATGTAGCACCTATTCCCATCTGTGCCCAGCGGGGACAATGGGAATACACCGACTCGTTGGTAAAAAAAGTCTAGGTGTTCCACATCAAGGTGCAATCCAGGGAGCGTAACTAAAGCGACAATCATTGATCGAAAAGTACAATATATTAAGGTTTGCCATAATTTAGATTTGTGGTGAAAACTGGAACTACGGGATACGGCCGGATCCCCGCAGCGGTGAGTTTCTAAGCTCGGTCACAAAATAAGTAGTAATAGTATTATCAACCAATGCCGGATTTAGAGGTCGGGAGGCCTCGGGCAATAAAGGAGTGGAGGCCCCCTGGCCCCAAATTATTTTCCAAATTTAATGGTAAATTTTCAGAAGTCTCTATTGTGGGGGCCCTTCTTTTGTGGAGGCCCCGGGGCTGTAGCCCCGGTTGCCCTCCCCTAAATCCGGCCCTGTATCAACCTCCGTACAGGAAGACTGGTTCACCACTTTTCTCAGACGGTTGGTAAAGCTGTTGCGCGGTGGTTTTTTTTAAATAGTATCTAAATCTAGTAGAAGGCAACTTAGTTTTGGAATTATATCTTAAGTTTACGTATTTTAATAAAATGTTTGCTTACTTAAGCACCTAAACAATTCAGTTACATAATACGAGTTTTCAAATTCTTAAATTCGAATTGGGATCAAGGTCGAAATGTCTTGATCTGTCCTGAATTTTGGTATATATTAGATGCCGAGTCTGTCATGAAATTGGGACCTTTTATTTATTTGAAGTTCATGTCAAATTTCAGGGCTACTCACGAGGTTTCGGTCCTTGTCTTAGTGCAATTGTATTAATTAAAAGCATACCTATACCTACGTAGGCTTAAGAGTCCCGATTGATCTAGGGCCTAATGTAGATAAGCGATTAAATGAACAAGCGCATTTTGTGATGGAACACGCTTGAGAATGCCTGAAATTGTTTAAGTACGTAAACTCGCTCGCGGTAAATAATTTGAAATCCTTCAATGCTTAATCAATACCTACCTACTTATTGACTTTCGTAGAAATGGTACCTAAGCTGATGTAGATACCTCTGCATGCCTACCCTAGGTAATAGATACTTATCGTTTGCAAATACTGTAGATATAGAAGGCTTTAGGCAAATAATTTGAGTAAGAGAAACACTTAGGGAATCCTCATACCTTACTAATAGTGAAAATTACAATGGGCCCAAAGAATCTAGCGCAGTAAGTACCTGCGTTTCTCCGCATTTCATAGTGTTTTGATTTTATCAAGAGTTACAGGGCAAATCGCTTAAGCTTTGTAGCGATCGAAACGCAACTGTCACTGTCGCACTAATGGGAAATAGTGATAGAGATACACAAAGCGCTACGTTGTCGAAGCGATAGCGATTGACACCTTGGCTTAGGCCGGCAGGACAGTTGCTATAGCTCTTCTTGTCATATCAAGAAAAATATAAGAAAAAATCAACATGATTGAAGTTACCTATCACATTATAGACCTATGATCGTTAAAACCATATTAACCATAGGTATGTCGACTTATTATAACAAATTTTCATATTAGTATAATATATTGCCTATAATGTTGCGCCATACGCTTAAATTATATAAATTGCCGAGTTTATAGTAAATTGTGCAACGAGGGGGTAAGTTAAAATTTGGATATGAGGGTGGTAAATCCCGACAGCCGCAGGCTGGAGGGAATTAAAGACCGGAGTTGGCAATATTCTTATCCCCGGAGTTACACAATGTTTTTCATCACACTTGCGAAGAATAAAACTAAATTTTAAGCGAAATAATTCTTTAAAATAATGTAAAAATATTTTAAGCGGCTGTTAAATTAATTTAACTAACTAACTGCTTTGGCTCAGCGATCCAGCGCCTTGCGATCTTGGCCTCCGAAACGAGAGAACGCCACCTGTCCCGATCCAGCGCGGTTTCCTGCCATGAATTGGCATTCAGCCGACGCAGGTCCGCCTCCACGACATCACACCAGCGGTACCTGGGGCGCCCGATCAGTTGACGGCCGGTTGGTCGCCTCATGTACGCTTCCTTAATTAAAATTAATCAAATGAAACAATTTTAAACATAATCAAAAATATGAAATTATAAATGTCAGTATTTTATAGTATTTTATGCAACAGTTGTATAAGAAGGGTCAAAAAAGGCGAGTGGCGTGAGTTACAATGTGAGCCGGAGCCGAAGGCAAAATATTTTTATATATACGAATCACGATAAATGACTTAACGACAACATGATTAAATTTACCCAATCCTAATCTTATCACATTTCATCCATGCCTAAGCGTGTGCAAGATACACTTATACACTAAAGTAGCTTACTTAAGCTGCCCACTCAGCGCCGAGCAAGAACTATCTTAGTCCCGACTTGACCAGTGGCAAGAAAGAAGTAACAGCTGATCTGTGGCCCCGCCCAGCCGAGGCTCCGCCCAGCGTGGGTGGGCAGGGCTCCGCAGTGAGGCCTCAACTGTGCTGGCGGACGAACGTGGCGGAGTTACGGACGAAGACAAGGTACGTGCAATTTGTATTAATGCGGAGCTTGGGTAGTTTAAAACTGTCTGCGAGCTCTTGCAGTTACTTTTTTTAGTGAAAGTATAGATTCGAATTTTTTGTTTCATTTGTGCTAAAGTTTGGATACTTACTAATTTATGTTTACTTATAAATTTTAAGGTTAAAACCTACATAAATGACGTAAAAATTTACTAATAGCCGATTTCTTTTTCGTTAATCACATTATGAGCAAGTTCTTTTGCTAAGTGAAGTGATGTGCTTATACAACTTTATAAAGGATGGCATTGTTCATTTAGTAGGTATTTATAGCATTTTCTTTAAAGTAACAAAGTTCGGGCGAGTACCTAATGGGACTGGTAAAGTCAATTAATTTCAATTGAAATGTTTCATTAAGGGCCATAATATCATAATGACATTAACTAACTCTAAAAATAATTTCAATTGTATTCGAAATTAAATATGTAAATATGTTTCCTAAAAACGTAAATAATGGCGACTTTATATCGTAATAAAGTATAGTCAGTTAAAGTAAAATGGAAAACTTTGAAATGTAGGTACAGTTAGCACCAAAAGTAGCGGATGAAACAACGCGCCAAAAGTATCTGACATTATGGATAAATTTTCTAAATGTAGATAAATCTCTAAAATTCACGTCCAAAAGTATATCATTTATAGTCTAAATAGTTTTACATATAACTATCACTTTTTGTTAAGTTGTTACAGGATGAGACTTTTGAAGCGTTGTTTGATGCGCTATTTTTGATGCTGACTGTACCACGAGCTATTAAAAAATGCGCTCTAGTTTAAGTCTGAAGTGTTGTAATCCACAATAATAGGTGCCCTATACACAGTTGTGTTGTATGGCGCAGAAAATTCCATTTTGTTCTGCGATGAAAGCCCTCGTCTCGTAAAAGCTTTCCGGCGCGGATGATGCATCTGGGGTGTCGTTCACAATGCTTACACCACAATGGACCAGTATACGTTGACCCTCAACTGCTCACGGGTGGAACAGTTACAGAGGGCAAATTAAATGGAACCCGCAGGCAAAATAAAAAAAAATCTGAGTGGTTGAATGTTGCACTGGTTACGGATGGCTGTTAATGAGACGAGTAAAATTTTACTTAAAATAAGTACTTGCATATTTCTTACTTTTAGGGCCGATTTTTCATTTACCATTTAACTCGTTCGATAACTATTTCAACGAATTAAGTTACGAGAATGACACATGAGAATTAATGAAATAAATCCTATATATCCGTCTGTTTAAAGGATGACTCACGTTAGACCGGCCCGGGGTGTCCGACACTTCGTTTTCTATATAAAGCATCACGTGATCAACGATCACCCGTCATAGAAAACGATGTGTCGGACGCCCCGGCCGGGTCCCGGGCCGGTCTAACGCGGGTAAGCCGGGTAATCCTTAACTGGGGACTGAAAAATCAGCTCTTACTTTTCAGTTATACTTAAAAGTTCTTAATTTTAGTTTATAATCGTGACATGTTATTCGGAATATTTGGTTTTTATAGTATTCACAACACAAAATTCGGTGAAAAACTCGAGAATTCTGTGTCATTCATATTTTCTCGGTTACCGTGTCTTGGCTGTTTTCCATTTTGCCTGTGTTTGATTTCTCTTATTCAGCAGCATCAGCTAGTACATAAATATGAAGATATTGGTTATTAGGCTAGACGTATGAAGCTTACATTCTCCTCGCTATTCGCACAAGTGTGTAAACGCTGTTGTATGTACAGTCAGTATAAAAAGTAGCGGATCAGACTACGCGTGTTATATATTTTTCATCACACATGCTCGAAAAAGATCTTATTTCATGCAGGTGTGCTGAAGGACTAAGGCCTATTTTGTTCCCGTGGGAGTTATGGATTGTGAAAAAAAAAAGCCTAGGGAGTTATAAATTTTTTTATTTAATTATGTCACTTATTCATACAAACCAAGTAGCATAAATGAGTTTTACTTTTAAAATACTGACGTTTATAATTTAATATTTTTGTTTATGTTTAAAATTATTTAATTTGGTTAATTTAACAGCCGTTTAATATATTTTTACATAATCGTGGCTGAATGCCGAATAGGTCTGTGCCTTCGATGTCTCACCTGCCAAGAAATTACAAAATGGCGGACGAATGTTTGATATGTCACCGTATTTAAGAACTATTTTGCTTAAAATTTAGTTTTTTCTTCGCAAGTGTGATGAAAAACATTGTGTGTAACTCCGGGGGTAAGAATATTGCAAACTCGGGTCTTTAATTCCGTCCAGCCTGCGGCTGTCGGAATTTCACTTACCCCCCTCGTGGCACAATGTACAGTCAGCATCAATAATAGCGGATGAAACAACGCGCCAAAAGTATTTGATATTCCGGATAACTCAAATATAGATAAATCTCTAAAATGTACATCCAAAAGTATATCTTTTACCGTCTTAATTGTTCTAGATATAGAACCACCACATTTTGTGAAGTTGTTACAGTATGGTAGATACTTTTGAAACCTTCTTTGATCCGCTACTTTTGATGCTGACTGTACTATTACAGTACATATGATGATACTTTACCGCACTAGTGCGATAATTAGCACATTACGTAACTATGTCCAAAATTTAAAGGGCCATGTGTACTGTAAAATGTTGTATGTACGATACGTACGATTGTATCGTAATGTACTATTATTTTTAGGCTTTTACTTTTATATCAATTTAAAACTCTGTTAATGAAACCGTATTGCGGTATTCTGTGCAGAGTGGTTACGGTAGAGCTTTGTGGTTTCCCGCGCGAAGCGTCGCGAAAAAGGGAGGGAAATGCACAATTAAATTATTAACCGACAGCTGCGGAGCGGTCACTGCGGTGTGAACTTCGAGCCGAACCACGGGTTCGATTTTAGTGCTCGGATTATTTATTTATTAGTGAGATGAAATACATCTTATCAAGGCACACTGAACGATGAAAAGATGTTTCCATAAAAGTAACAAAATAATTTGTTGCTAATTACATAAAAATTAGGACTTTCCAACTAAGTATTATGTCAATTTATGTGTTACACCATTCAACAGGTCGGTTTGTTAAAGCTAAATCGATTTTAGAATATTCATTATAAAAGTTTTTTTTTTTTCATTACATATATCTATGCTATGCAACATGAATAAACTTTTTTTATTTAACAATTATAAATCATATATAACAATCATAAGTAATACATAAGCAAAGGGTTAGATAATACATAGGTAGGGTAGAAAAGGGGTTTCAATCGATGTGTGGAAGGGCGGCACCGTCGTCGAACCCAAGCCACCTGGCGGTTTAAGTCCACCGGTGGCGTGTGCCTCGGATACACATGCTGGTGGCACGTATAACGGCGATACTGATCCTGTATCTCAGCCAGCCCTTTCATTACTCAATGAGTTCGGCAAATTATTTTTTTCAGTGCAGTAAGTGCCCCAACTTAAGTACCTACCCAAGTTGCCATACTTGCTGTATCTATAGGAAAGTTGATAGGTACCTATATGTTACGCCACCGACGGTTCGTACATAAATAATAAATTTAGACGCATGTAAGGATGGTAAGGTAAAGGAACTTACAAAAGTTGTAAATTATCGATGCAATTGTTGAGACCTGCATGAAATAATATCAGTAATATAATCCTCGTATATCATTTTAGACAAAAGTCCATCAGCTGTACGTTGGCAGATTGCAATTGTGATAAAAAAGGTGAAAATGTTCATCTGCGGTAAAAGTAGCCTTTGTATAGTAAAAAGCTTATAGGTACGTAAATAATTCGGGCATTACTATACTATGGTATGGGTGGTTTTGACTGATTCCTGTAGAGGGTATAATGATTGCATATTTTTTCATCTGACTCTTTTAGTCCATTGACAGTTGGAGTCTCCTAACGTCTCACTACTTTTTTCTGTAATGATATTAAAATGTTATTAAACAATATTTAACAAAATAGTCCTTAACTCATGAAGAGTGAAGCTGCTCAGTGATTCACTTTACTCGTCCGCTGTAAAAGTGTCTCGCGTCATATTTTTTGTCCGTCACCGGCTCTGCATCTCATAAATTTACAATTTCCTCGTTCCAATTTCCTTTTGTGTCCACTTTTTTTTCTTCGGTTTGCTTTTAACGAACTTGATGCATTTCAAAAGTAGGTAGAGACTGCCTTTATTTTGATTTGCATTTCAGGGAAAGCATAATATTCTTATATAGTATCTGGGTAGGTTCCATTGCATTAAATTTGGCATCTGCTGCACAGTTTAAGTACGAGTAGGTACGGTATATGGTCTTAAATTTGAGTTTGTCTAAATTTTTTTCGTAGCATAACCAAAACCTTCAATAAAACATGCTTAAACTAAATTAAGTACTTAAATAATAAATATGTATAAGATCGAATCTAAATGATTAGGTTACATTTTAAGTATACAAAAGCATTCTATATAAACCTAAAAAGTTAAAAACCTAATTCCAAGTTAAAACAATGACGAAAATTAGACGCACCGCTATGCAAATGAGACCAAAATGCAAATTAAGCGTGCGAAACTTTTTAATCTCACGTGACAGGCGTCGGTGTTGCCAGAGGGATGATTGAAAGGCTCATTTGTGTTTTTATTACTTTTTAATTTTTCCCATTTCGTAGAGTGGTCGGGACTTGTCTTGTCTGTATCGCTTTGGGCGGACAATATTTATTTTCAAGACAAGAAATAGGTTTGCATAGGATTAGTTTTTATGTGGGTAGATAATCATGAACTTAAATGGATAACCATCGAAAATTGTGTGCAAAAGAAAACAATAAAATTCTTTATGCGCATTTTGAGTTCTGTACTAAGTAGTAACTAAAGAAAACATTAACTTCGCTTTTATCAAACAATTAATCAGCGTATTGTGTCGGAGATATTCAGCAGCAATAGTAGTTCAGCGAGCGAGGTGTTCGAAATAATCTCCACACGCTCTTAAGGTGTAGATAGACTTGAGCATTCACTCGAGCAAAAAATCATTACTCACGTAAAAAAATATGCCGTTTAAGTCATTTAGACGAGCTACGAAAATAATAATAAATATTTGGACAGATTGACCTAGCCCTTATAGCACCAAACTAAGCAAAGCGTGTATATGGGTACCAACACCAACGATATACACACGTGCTTAATATACATAAAAAAATACCCATGACTCAGGAACAAATATCTGTATTCATTACACAAATAAATGCCCTTACCGGGATTCGAGCCCAGGACTAATCGGCTTCATAGGCAGGATTACTACCCACTGGGCCAGACCGGTCGTCAAAGCTACTACTTGATTTAAATCGATTGCACTCGCGTGTAATACAATACAATCATACATTATACCCCCGCAAATAGTCTCTCATATCGTACCTGTCATCGATGCACATGGATTACCAAATGCAAAATCCAAACCATCCTCAGGCATACCAATATAATTATGCTGATAATGCATAGCTACCACTGATCACGGGGTCAACTTATAACGGGGACGAGTTCACGCGAGACAAAATCTTTTTTGAATTAGGAGAGTCATTCCAATAGGTTACTGAACTTAAGCGAGTCAAAAGTAATTATTTTATTTTATTTTTTGAGTCAAAAGTTATATGAATTAGTTTAAAAGTGCTCTCAGACTACTCATACTTAGTTGCTACGAATAGTCATGGATAACAGAGGGCTTACTGCCAACATCGAAAGATCCGAAAATGAAAGGTTGGTATAGATCGTGTCATTCACAAAGACGCGTGCCTTGACTCTTATTGTCATTTTATTAAAGGTTAGATTTGAAAAAGCTGCGCGTTATCGTGACACGAAATATATCTGTTGCTCGAATATGCAAGAGCGACGGATAACTATTTTCTGTTTTTAGGTGAAGAAAATCAGAAAACCTGAGAGACCGCTAAGGTAGTCCCTCCGGTTTTTTGGACGTACACAATCAACTCACTTGTAAGCTTGAATCCATCCACCCATCCATCCGAGCTATATCTACGCAATGCATTGCATTTGCCCCTTTGTTAATGAAGGCGGAGGGGTAAAGGGCTCGAGGGGAGGGGGGCGTCGCCCTCGCTGTCAATCATCGGTAACATTATATGTGCATTGTGCATGCGCCGTGTCCCTGATAACGCATTGTGATTCGGTTTTAATTCGGTTTGCGGCTTGGGATCATTTGTCTAGCCGAAGTCGGGTGCACCGTTGGCTGACCTTATCGTGGAGCTTCTTGGAACGTTGTTGTTTGTGTTAGTAAACACCCGCTGCTGGTGGGCGTCCATGTTTCACTGTCCCTTTTTTTGATGAATGTGATCATATCATGCATTGGTTTCTGCAAAAGACCGAGTCCGTTTTTCTTTTGTCCTCAAGATTTTGGTCTTTACGATTCACGCACTAAATAAACTATAATAGGATCTGTGCGGAAAGAGAGGAGTCGATTCCACGATTCTTCTCTTTCCGTACAGACTACTAAAGTTGGTATACCCATAAAACCTTGGAAAAATGGAATCGACGTTTGGCAGATATATCCAAAGGCCATGTAACACTCCTCTTTCACAAATTGTCTAGGAAATAAGGTTCTAATTAACTTTCGGGAACAGAACATACACTTATTTTCTTATTATATCTACGACTCGCCAATGCCAATACTTGCAAATATGTATTTTGTCAATAAAGTCTAAGGTCGACACCGCCCCGCCACCGCCGGCGGCATTTGTCACCGTTTCTGCGTCCGCCGGAACGAATGCGCTCGTTACCGCGTCACATTACGACACTGTGACATTTCTACTCCCCTCACATTTCGCAAAAATATACTTATCTTCGTACAGAAATAATTCAACTAGTGTTATTTATTGTTTTGTCGCAACACGTATAATATTTTCACCGAGTAACATAATATTCAATGTAATTTTGATACGTCAAACACACATTCGAAAATAAAAGATTCGGATTAACATCTTATTCTTGCCTGTGTTTGATAAAGATCCCGACATTCCTGATCGAATTTTTAGTCGTCTTTTGGCATTTTTTTCGAGAGCGATTTTTTCTGCTCTAGGTACACAATACAACCGAAGTTTGATTTGAACCCACAATTTTTCACAACCACCACGCACATCTATGTATAGCAATGGTTAAATATATCTAAGTAGGTACATTTTATGGGACTAAATATTTATTGGTGCGGCGCGTATTCATGCGAACCCGCACAAATGATACGTTTTTGATATAGTCTTTCGAAAAAAGCCAAATTAAATCGGAGAAAGGGCTATTTTGTTATAAAATTATTAAACGTTTAAGTAAGCAGACCCTTATCCAAATTAGCTTGCATTAGACATTAGAAATTATTATGTATGTAATATGTAAGTTCGTACAAAATAAGCCATTTTCATTGCTCTTGAGTGTAATAAAAAACTGTCGTCCTTGAATCATATCTATATTCCATAAAATTTGAACCACCGGGTGTTGAAGGGGCGCAATCACACCCCGCCCTAATAAGAGGTTACGAACTAATGTCATTACGGGGGTTGCGGTGCCCCACGCGGTTTTTACCGATTTTAGAGGTCCGCAGGTTACACAATATTTACTTAATAGTAGTTTTGATAGACGTACAGACACGTCTGAAAATATAGATACGGACGAAGTGCCAAAAATATGTATACACTACCTAAAGTATACGGGCGATAAGGTCGTGTATACATATTATTGGCACTTTGTCCGTATCGATATTTTCAGACGTGAGTGTACAAAGTTGCTTGAAAATCTCGAAAGCAATTACATTCTAAAAACCTATGCTTCTCCGTCTTAATTTTATGTTGGGGTCAATTTGAGATTTGATTTGCCTTGTCTGTAATTTTCTGTACAAAACCGTCTGTCGACTTTTGCGGGGGAGGGGCACGTCAAATGTATGGCTATTTCTACATAACGTACAAATAGTCATGTCAGATAAACGTAAGGGCTATAACCGAGAAAATCGAAGTTCGTCAATTGCGGGCATTTTTCTCTGTCGCTCTAATTACGTGTTAGTGAGAGTAAAAGAGAAAGATCCCCGCAATTTGCGAATTTCGGTTTTCGCGGTAGGCCCCCAGTCCATACAATGAGTATGACGTGAGTATGACCATTGGCGGAGGTTTTCGACAGAGGGGTAAGCTCTTAAAGGCAACTCTGGTTGGTTAAATGCTCTAAGGTCGAACCGCACTTTTTACCTAGTGATTTCAATAAAAGGTTGACGAATCGAAGTAAGAATAGTATAGGTATTTAACTACCACATATCTGCCTAAGCATATATTGTCAAGATGTGTGACTCATGCTAAAACAGACCGGATCTGGGCCGAGGTATCCGACACTTCGTTTTGTATAGATCATCGCTCACCCGTCAACGTCATAGAATATGACATGACACCTCGGCTCCATAGACCTATATATGTGCCATAGGCGTGCGCCCGTGAGGGACAGAACATACCTACGTAATGCGACAAAAATAAAAACACGTTTTAACATTCCTGCCGACATAGAAAAACAACCCTATGGTCTTTAAACAATCTACGTAATTTGGTCGGGTTCATTGTTACCCACCATAAAAACGGTGGGTAACAAAAACCATCTACGTCATTTAGGACTTTTTAGAAGCAGGCAGAAAGGAAAAGTGAGACTATGACAAGGACAAACAATAATAGCACTTTCTTTGCTACTCCTGCTGAAAGTTTGATAAGAGCATCAAGTTCGGTCATCTGCCCTCTCCCCCATTTTCATCTTTATATTTTTGTACCTCTATGATCGGCCCGGGGGCCTACCGCGAAAACCGAAATTCGCATATTGCGGGGATCTTTCACTTTTACTCTCACTAAGACGTAATTAGAGTGACAGAGAAAAATTCCCGCAATTGACAAACTTTGATTTTCGCGTAACCGTTCTAACAGCCTTTATTTAAAAAATATGATGCACTGTATACGGAACCTTTTAACATTCTTGTCGCATCTCGCATGTTCGTGTCGTCCCACAGTTCGCATTGAACAATGCATTTGACGCAACGTCCACAATCTAATTACGTCGTCGGTGACGGACCGTTAAAAATTCAAGCTGTCGTCATCGACATGCTAATTAAGTACAGTGCTCCTTGTGTTCGTTATCCCCTAAAACGTAGTATAGGTAGGTAAACGAGTCAAATGCTTAAAAAACTTCAAGCCCATTGCGGACTTTTGTAGTAAAGAACCTCTATTTTTTTTTTGTTTATAGTATAGCCTATAGAAGTTTCAACTTCATTCATTAAAAAAAAACAGCTCAACACCAGCAGCAGCAATCAGCTGCATTAGGTGCGACAGATTCAGTACCTAGCCATTGAGATTTGGGTGCTGAACCTAGACGGGCTCCGATAAGATCCTGTCGGAAAAAGCTAAATTAAAAGAAACAATGTCACCTTGGTGTCACTACATGGTGAATGAAGTAAAAGGAGCGTTGCATGAAATGAAACAGATAGAATTTTATTTTTGCATTATTTTATAAGTTCTAAACGAATTTATTACGGGTACTGATAAATACTGATATTTTGTTACCCGTAGGAGTGAAAGTACAAAAAGCTCTTTAAAAACTGGTTGGTGGTTAACAAATAAATCTAGGTACTGTTACTAGAACTAAGCTAAGCTAAACAGGTAAATTGAAAAACGTAATTGGCAAAAATTTCATTTCTGGTTTCAAGGTTTCAATTTCAAGTTTAAAGTATACGCAGACAAAATATTATTATTTTGTGATTACATTACATGCACAGCACAGGTAAAAAACAGACGATCGGGAAGCTCTATGCATATGTTCAATATGACTTTACGCTATGAACAAAAACACTTTTCACTCAGGATTACAAATTGAATGCAATTAAAACGAGAGGGAACCAGAATACGAAACAGTTGGTAGTCGGTAAAAGGTTGTTTTAAAAACAATTAGCATTAAGATCCCACGGAAACAAGCGTTGATTAGCATGGCCGTAGCCATGGATCTATTTGGTTCTTCATTACGTAAGTCAAATCGCTGTGGGTATTACTTTCTTGTTTAAATACTGCTAGTGTGAGGATTATAATAACGCAAACCTTTTTGTACAATATGAGGATGAACTGGTTGTGCCTGGCTGTGGGACGTATATTTATAGGCTAGTGAATTACCAAAAGTGGACTGATCGCTTTCTTTTGAATTTTCAATGTCCTCTTGGACAGTGCTAATCACAATTCTCACTGGACAACTTAAATGAACTCTTAATAGTAGTACTCATTATGTTTGAACATATCATCTAGAATATCGATGTTCATTTATGTTTGTGAGGGGCCCGTTGCTACAGATGATTGGGCGCTGAGCCAAAATATTAAAATGTAAAAAATATTAACAATGATTATTTGATAACAATGCCGACACGCAATAAGCCGCGGCCGTCCCCCTGATCGCTAATTCCTCCCAGCTTAAATGTCTTTTCAAACAAATAAAACTGGGATTTGCGGTTTAAGATGCCTCACCGAGCCGCCGTTGTACCTGTGATCGCAATAAAATTTAATATTGGAGGGAGTTCTGAATATCACCGCTACTTTGAACAAGGGTTGTTAATTATAGGGTGGGTATTATCCAAAATTTTTTTTTTTTTTACTTACACGAGGTAAGCAACTAAGCAGGAACTAGATATTTACTAGACTTACACTACCGCTCATAATCATCATATAGAGTGTTTACTTATTTATTCACCTGCAATATTTTACGGGTTGAATATAAAGGTCATACTGAACTGAACCACTTTGACTATGGGACCAACCACAAAATCGCAAAAAATAATTGGCTGTTTCATACATTTTTGCTTTCTGGCCTTGACATTTTCTATGGGAGGGTAATTTTTTTCGTGATTTCGGGCTTGGTCCCATAGTAAAAGTGCTCATTTGGATCTATATATGTTCAGCCCGTAAATTATTGCTGGTGACTAAATAAACAACCTGTATTTGCCTATTAGAGGGTGTTCATGGCGCTTATGCTGTTTAAATAAACAGGGAAGTATTTTCAGTGATTACTACGGAGGAATACAATATGTACACAACTACCCACTCGAAAACGGTGCAAACGATTTTGTTAAAGTAGTTTAAATTGCCGTTTAGTTATCCGGCCTCTTTTATTCTTTGAAGCGGCTTTTGCGTTTTAGATTGTGACTGGAGGCTCTACATAATTGAATTGAATTTGATACCTAAAACTGGGCTATGTTTACCTAAATTATGAATTTAGCTCAACGATTTTTAAAATCTAATCCGCTAAACTTTCTACCAAGGTTGAATACAGCACAAGTACCCACGTCGGTAGGTTGTAAAACAACGATATCTTACCCAAACCCCAAATTCTCGCTTCAAGAACAACCGCAAGGAATCTAATTAATTAGCCGAGACAATATCGAAAAACCCGTCCCTCAAGCAACCGGATATGTCTCAATACCGCCGCCATCTTGCGGATTAATGGCGGCGCTTCCTGTCGTCTCGGAAAGAATGGCGCTAATTAATCAAAACCGAGGATTTATTAACAAATGCTTTCTTATACTGGAAGTGAATGTTTTGTAAACGGCGCAAATGATTGACTAATTTGAGATTATTCACTACTAACCAACTATTTAAAAAAAATAAGGGGAGGAAAGGGAAGAGGAAGAAGAAGAAGGGAAGAAGGCTATCTAGAGCGAATGGAAGGTGATCGGGTGGTGAAAAGAGCGTTTGAGGGAAAACCGACAGCACGCCGCCGCCCGGCCTGGCCTACCTCGAGTCGACATAGGTATCGATGTGGTGTAAATATGCGGATCTGTGCGAGGTCCAGGTTGAAGACTGGCGAGAAACTGCACAGGACCGGGACCAGTGGCGTGCAGTCGTGTTGGAGGCCACCAAGACACACTTTGATTCGCTGCGCCAAACGGAAAAATAAGTAAGGAGAGGGAAGGATATAAGAGGAGGAAGTTGCTATTAGCTTACCTACATGCACAAAACTAAAAAACATTTTATTATAAATTCTGGTTGTGAAATCGATGGAACTCTTCAGATAAACTATACGAAGAAACGCATAGGTGCCTACCTGTTTAGCAATTTCGTTTCTTTAACTATATTTACTCTCGAAATGTAATGTAACACAGCCTACAACTATATCAAATATCTATATTACATCGACACAAGCGAAGATTTTCCCGTTCAACCCAGATTATATCTAGTCAAATGCACTTCCAGATTTTGTAATCCCTGTTGCAGTGCCCCAATAATTTCCATAGAGATTTTACTTTTTTAGACCGCCCGCGACGAAGCTCCTATTGTAATACTGGTAATACGACAATTATTACGAGATTGGATTTTTGTTTGCGGCCAGTGCTGCTGGGGAGAACGGAATCCTGCTGGGCTCTCCCATGTTTTGCTTTTTGTGTGCTCTGTAGGATTTCAATTTTCCTTTTATAATTTCTTTGCGTACTCGATAATTAATATTTTGAGTGATGATATTGGCAATTGTGGCAAACGTGCCAAAAATATGTACATAGTTGCTACTACCTTAATAAATGGAAAGTAAAGTACATATTTTTAGCACTTTGTTCGTGTTGATATTTAATACCTTGATTGTACCCACTTAGTTTTTTTCAGCGGCATCTTTTATTCGTCTTCAAACTGAAATCCTACACGTCTCTACAGAATAGGCACTCCAAATTATACCTATTTTCAACCAATCAGTAATAGTATATTGTTAACCAAGGGAAGAAAGGCACTCATTTCTGTCGAGCTAATTTCACAATGCGTTCGAGCGCCAATAGTCAGAGACTGAAATGGTGCCTTTCACCCGGGTTAAACACTCTACTTTTCATTTCGAATACGAGGAAAGTAAACTACATGTGTATTTAAAAGAAAACATATCTAATCATAAAGTTTTATAGCACTTCTTGAGGGTACTTTTATATTAATAATTTAGGTAAAAATATCGTAATTTATGAAATAGAGAGTTAGATATAGAAAATCAGAATGAAAATTGTACAAAAACTCCATTTAATATCAAATTTTAATTACTTATCGAAAAAAAAATGTACTGAAGTCTGAATGCTCATTCTCATTCTCATAAATTTGCCCACTCACTAAACACGCCTTGTCATTTAAAAGTCATTAAAGTATTCCATCCACCTGCCTTCCATAAATTCTGCTTTGATGAAAGCAAAGCAAACCAATATTACCGCGACTTACCTCCTCGGCACAGAACCTCCTTTAATATTAAAACTAGAGATTTATGCGCCAACTTTTTAATATTTATGGGCTTGCTATAAATTGTTGGCGACGACTGGGAAGGGGTTTCTTACGGAGCGGAGGGAGGAATCAACAAGTAAGACGTTGCGAGTAATACTGCTAATATTGGGGATATTCAATTCGTGTGGTTGTTTTATTGTGATTTTAACGTAACGTTAACTACGTTAACGTTTTTGACCATACTCTAAAGGTAAAGACCATAATTAATCTTTTTTTTTGTTTTTCTACGTCTAAGTTTTAAAAACACTTTTTGCGCCGCTCCAATGAGATATTTATGTATTATGACCAATGAAATGGATGTATATGCTGCCGAAACTCTGGGCTTGAGCATAATTTAAACATTGCCGTAATTAAAATTTAGCAAATTGTCTATAATAATTAAAATGCCACCTTTTTTTTAAGTAAAATAACAGATTCACAATTAAATCACAAAGCCAATGTAAGTCTATCAAGACAACAATGAATATATATACCGAGAGTATCTATCTATACCTATGTTCCACGTAGGTAAGAGTACGAGGCTCATCTCAATCAAAACACAATTTCTCTTGACGCGGTGTTCCTCCACGAGCATATGTCTTCGCTCGGGGCCCGATCGCAATCAAACTATAAGTAGCAGTACTTTGATCTAAGGCCCAAGGCGTAAAGCGTAAGGCTAATACTCGTACTACCTGATGCTTCAAGCTGGCAGTTACTTCCGGCCCGCTTCCCCGCGCCACCCCCTCTGACGCCATATCCACTCGGTCACCACAGGTTTAAAACTTTTATTATTCGCATTTAATAGGTACAATCCCAAGAATTATTACATAAAGTAACCATTAAAAAATTAAGTATATAACGGCTTGAAACGGTCGTCGATTGCCAACTTGAAGCGAACTGGTAGTACAAGTGGTGGGTACATTTAAAATTGCCTGTTGGGCTTTCTGGAGCTTATTTGACCTGCTTGTTTCTAAATATCTGCAACATATGGTGATCAATTTAAGTAGATGGAAATTGAGTTCCAACACTGGTTAATAGGATCGTTGTTGGTTTAGTATTGGATTCAATTAATAAAATTTTAGCGCGTTTTCTAACGTAGAGCCAGTTCCAGATACCTACAAGTAAAAATACTGCAAGATGGTATATAGACTGCGACTCGTCTCCGCTCGGGGCCCAATTGTCCTGAGTACCCATTACATTAATTTCTAAGACGTCTGCGATTGACTTACAATCGCGTTTAGACAAAGGGGCGCTCAGAGGAATTCCCGACTATTCGAGAATCCTGATACGAATGTCGTTTGAATAGAGGCTAATTTCGTTATGAGGGATAAGATTTAATATCGGATGGGTTGACAGAGGTATGAGTGATTTTGAACATTTGACGCCATTTCCGGATTGGATTTTGGATCGTCAGACGACTGTTTATTGATCAGACATGACAACCATTTTGTCGGAATAACTTGAGTCTTCATCTAAAAACTCTAATAATTTTTGTTTCTCATAAAAAAAAGTCTGGTAAATTAACTTATAGTTTTTCGTGATGTTCGGCTTTGCACTATACACACTCCATTAATTATTTGATTGCAGCCTTTGCATTGGTCCTGTCTTCAGATACAGACTTTCTTATTTTGTGTTTCGTCCAAAAGCACACGTGCATTACACTGCAAGATTCCTACCGAAGGTACCTTCATGACTTTTCCACTTTAAAGCTATCCCTATCCACCTGATTCTGGTCATTTTCGCTGTGGCCTGCTATGTCGACACTTAGTTAAATTGTCTCTAGTACCCTAGCACTAGTACCGTCGACGAGGAAGCCTACCTGCCTATCACGTGTATTTTAACACTTTAAACCTTGGTGTACGCTATTCGGCCCATAAAAACAATTATATTTATTTCATTATGAACCTGCACGTTTTTCGCAGCCTCGGGCATCGTCTTGTGACGTTTGAATCTCGAAGTCACTACCGAAGATGTAGAGATGATGTAGTGCAGGGACGCCCGGCCGGCAGCAGGCGAGCTGTCGATCGGTCGATGTGTTCATTCAGCCCAAAGTAACTGCCGAAACTTGCAACGAGCAAGTTTTATGAGGCATGTATGATGTTCGGATTAGTGAGTAATTTGCACAAAACTTACTCGTCCTTTAATGACTTCATATCTGAGAGTCACTGAACATGGATACATTAGTAAATACGCTTTCATATTTCAAATTTCATGTCAGTTCAGTCAGTGTTCAGTTGTTACGTATGGTCCGTTCATTTGTAATAATAAGCTATCGAAGATGTACTTCAAACATCAAAACACTTTGCTATAGGTAAAAAGTTGGAACATTACCTATAAATAAATAAAATAACGAGTAAGTACACAGTTGTTTTTTGTATTTTGGATTGATATGATTTAATTAGACCCTCCCGGGGTCTATATCTATATTTTCAGAGATTTGATATGTTTAGAGATGGGTAAAAGTGAAAAAGTATCTTCTGGGTAATCTTCTCTGAGATTCAAATCATATTGGTATTTAAAACAGTAAGTTTATTTACAATAACAATATACATAATGGATATTATATAGGGATGATTACTCTAACTATTGGTATTTTATTTACATTTTACAAGTCGAATTATACCATATCCATCAATTATTCTTAGTGGGTCTGGATCCCACAATTGGAGTACCTACATTTTAGCGGATCCCAGCGAACAATATGAATGTCGGCCCCCTGAGCAAACATCGCGTCGCGTCGCAGTCTGCGAGCGCTGAATCTTTCATACGACTGTGTGGATTAAATACATTCAAATTGATACACACCCTTAAAGGCTCTTGAATTTGTAATTATTAGGTATGGTCTAGCTGGTGATCGCCAGACTGCATGTATATCTGCCATTAAAAAAGGTACGTTTTTGAATTTTTTATGTTAATTAATTCGCGCTTATTAAATATTACAATTTTACCGCCTTATTTTAGTGATGGATATGCTTAACCATTAGTATGACTAGACTGAAACAAATGCCCCTGCAAACAAATTTCTATGCAGGAGGGTCCGTTATCTTTGCAGCTGACTGTATATAGCAAAGAGCTGTAAAAACCTCACTCTTTTGCCCGTAGGGTATGCAGATTATCTTAAGATGTGGGAGTTGACTGTACCCTGGAGCTCGTTCTATGTAATCAAGATAAGTGATATACTCGCAGACCAGCAGTGGTAGCACTGGTAGCATGGTTCAATTTTTATCGCTTGTCATTATACCCGGCACTTACATACTTGTTAAAAAGTGACAGGCATGGTGACAAATGATAAAGAGCCGACCATATTAGCCCCACTGCAATAGGTACGAAATCATATAAAAAGCGTAAGATATGCCTAATTTAACCTTACAGAAAACCGCTGCCAAATAACAGTAGACTTTACTCATAGTGTTGTGTTCCTGCCGGTGAGTAAGGTTGCCAGAGAGCTTAACGAGGGTGCGGAGTGTTAGGGTCGGCCACGCGCAAGTGACACCTCAGGCGTTGCAGGCGTCCATAGGCTACGGAGACTGCTTACCATCAGGCGGGCTGTATGAATAAAAAAAAACCGACCTAGAATAAAAAAAAATCAACGCTAATAATCACGACACGTTGTCGTTTTGCCTCTACAAAGCCACCAGCGTAGCGTTTTGCAGCTACATACCGGGAAACCTATGTTACAACGTAGCGCTGCGACTACAGCTCAGCAGTCAGTGTGTTAACTCTCCCACTACGCAGGTGTGCTACGAGTGCTACGTCGTGTTTATCTCGGAATCTTATTCAACATGATTTAACATGTCATTCAATGCCAGGGCGAGCTAAGCGCTATGAGCGTACCCGATAACACGGGGAAACCCGTATGTAGTGAAAACCGTCTACAAACAAGAACCCGTCTACGGGTCGCTGGCAGCGCATGTGTTAGGGCCGATACAGATGGACTGCAACCCTACTGCAATTTGTATGGGAACTACACGCCGACTGCACGCAAACTGTAACGTCGGCGTGAGCGATCTTCAAGTTCGTATAAAAATAATCAAAACATAACAAGTCAAAAATATAAACCTTAATCAATAATCAGGCTCAGGGTAAACACTACCTTTTCAATTTTAAATATGGTAATGTTCTGTGGGTATAAAATGTACCTACAAATTTATTACATAACTTGGAACGATTGATATATATTTTATACACATTTTATTTTTTAATCACATTCGGAATGAATTAGTACGACGCCCACGACCTTGACACTGACATATTTGCTAGCATGAACGTAAATTACTTTCTATACATCTAGCTCGTACTGGCATATTAGTGCGAGCGAGATGTATAGACAGAAAGTCACGCAGACGTTAGGGAATATGACAGTTTCACACTAATAAGACAGTCATGGTAAGGTTTAAGTTGTCGCCCACACTGTTAACTGCCCATCGATGGACCTTATTACAAAAGGCATAGGGTCCACCGATGGACAGTCAAGAGTGTTGCTGTTCGTATGCGGGAGGGATGATGGGTAGAGATTATAACAAAGACAAATAAATGTGTAAGTAAGGTTAGCACTGACTGACTAGCACGTTATCTTATCGCGGATTAGCAAATTAATATTTTTTGTTTCAATTAGTAAGTCTAGTTGAAAAAGGATAACCGCGTACCTATCGCGATGTTTAAAGAGTTCAGCTTTTTCTGCATAATGAACTTGATACTGTAGAAATAATAATTTTCGTAGGGCTTAAAGTTTTATATGTTGTATGTGAGTTTTATATCTTTTGCCATACTAAAAATTTTGGAAAATATCATACCAAATCTTCTTTTAGACTTGTGAAACAATTGTAAATATATTTGAAAAAACTAGGCAAAATATCAACGTTATATCTAAAATAACGTTTTTAATATAAAGGCGATTGTGAAATCATACGCTCGCGTCACACCGGCGCTAAAGGCGTGTCCACACCGCCGGGACAATGCTCTTCCGCGCCATTGTCTCTGCGTCTATTGTGCACGCGCCTTTTAGGGCTGCCAGCGGATAAAACCCGTGTTTGAAACTTGAGTGAAGGTAGACTTGTATAAAATTTGTAAATACCTATAGGATTGTTTTCGAAATAGATCGAAAAATAATTTTACCAATGGAGGCTGCTATTTGCATTAGAATGGATTGCGCTTTTCCTACTAAGAGCAGCAGTTGTAAAACAGTCCTTTGTTATCTGGTTACTAATTATAACAATCAAGTTGCACCATTGATCCACCTTTTTTGTCCAGCGGGCTAAGCACGGTACCATTTTTATCGCCTGTCACCATGCCTGTCGCGTTCTAACAAGTATGTAAGTGCGAAAGTAAGAAGCATAGTGATAGGTGATAAAAATGCAACCATGCTGCCACCGCTGGTAAGGGCATTTATTTGTGTGTTTATCATTATCACAAATATGTGTTCCTGAGTTATGGATGTTTTATGTGTACGTACGTATGTATTTATATATACTATTTATTATATTTATCGTCATCTAGTACCCACAACACAAGCTTTATTGAGCTTACTGTATGACTTATAATATTCATTTATTTATTTTTCATTGGCAAAGCCCAATCCCAACACGAGAAGCATTTAAAAAACAAGATGAATCATTATCATTACCCAAAAACTAATGTATATTGTAATTAATTATTATTTTATTACTCATGAAGCCTAGTTTCCCTTGCGCTAGCAAATCTAAAGAAGTCGAAAAGTGCCCAAGATGAAATCGGAAATGGGAATGAGTATGTGTCAATTAATTTTTTACAATGTTATCTTACATGATACAAGATAATCAACAGTCAACTAATATCTGGCAGACCGAGCTTTGCACGGAAAAGAGATAAAAACTCAAAAATGCGCGTTTTCCCAGAGATAAGACCTAGCTGGATCGATTTTTTGTCCCCGATAACCCCCATGTAACAAATTTCCGAAATACACAAAATTTAAAGGTATAACGTTAAAATAAAATCCTCCATCACGCGTTACACACGTCAAGTGGCGAAAGTCTATTCGAAACCGTTTGTTTTTGCTATCACCCAAGTGAATGTAATCTGGTTTCCGCAGACTGGCAATACTCTGGGGATGCCCTGTTTGAACCGCTTTTACTTTATTGTTTCAGTCCTGAGCTATTCAGATCTACGCTCTTCAAGTACACCTATTGTTTCAATGAGCCGGTATAAGTATAGTTTGGTTACTGATATGGAGGTCAAGTTATGTCAGTAATAAACTCGCAGTCGTAATAAAACAGTTTGTGAATAATGCTTCTGCAGGTATTTCAAAAGTGATTGAAAACAGACGGAGGAGTTTACGTATACTGTTGGAACGCCCGACGAATATTATGACGATAGAATTTTTTTTTATTATTTCTCAATAACTCGGTATCGCCCGCGACTTCATCTTCTTAGAAACCATAAATGTTCTCATGAGAATTCCCCTGGGTCCTAATATTATGTTTGTTAACTATATTTTAAAATCTAAATTATTTCCGAGACAGATTTCGTACGAAATTGTAGCATTCGTGTTTGCCTGATTTTGTAAAAAACTTCTAAACGTACAAACTTTCTCGTTAATAATATCAGAATAATGTATCCTGGGGTATATTGAAGTAAATATCTACATTATTAACCTAACATGGGGACGAATATTAATATCAACCAAGAATATGGCTATCCATATCCTTCACAAAGTTTCTTAAACAAAACAGGCATAAGTCAGCACGAGATTCGCACTAACATACCTCCTTATATCACCGAAGTGATACATTTTAATCCTTCTACACAGGAGTCTGAATTTTCTTGATATTTATGAACTCTATCGCCCAGGTAACAAGGCGACAGTTAGTAAAAGCAAGTGAGTAGCAATGTAAACACAAGACTCAATTTCGTGTGTTTGTTCATTAGATTCCGCGCGTTAAGCGCAGCCGGGCCGCCGGCGGTTTGAGGAGTTTGCTTAAATCTTTGTTTTTTAACCGACTGCCAAAGAGACGATAATTCTGCACGGTAAGTTTTCATGCCGTGATCCTATGGGATTTTCATTGTCACTGCCAAGTCTGTAAAAATATAGCGCAGATATAAATATAATAAATAGTAAAGTAGTTTTTTAACGATTTCGGGGTTGGTCCCATAGTAAAAGTTGCTCAGTATGACCTATATATTCATCCCGTAAATTGTTGCAGGTGACTAAATAAACATCCTGTTTAAAAATGAAATATTCATTTGACCATTTTATTTGGTAAACAAATAAGTGCCATTATCGATAAAAAAAGGCTGTGTTAAAAATAAAACTTTATTTACAAAACTTGTTCAGTTAACATTACTTCATATTTTAATACCAAATGCACATGTTGTCACGTCTTCTACTGTTTATAAATAACATTGTTTTTCTTTTCCCATGTAAACTGATATCTAACATCAAGTTACATCACGCTTCGAACGGATTCGACAAGCAACGAAGATAACAAGGAGTAGATTTCTATATATTTTTTAAACTAGTATGTACAATTTTCAACTATAACTCCATAGATTTAAAATTCAATTTCTATAATCTCTTTAG
Organism: Cydia pomonella; assembly: GCF_033807575.1. Lineage (NCBI taxonomy): Eukaryota > Metazoa > Arthropoda > Insecta > Lepidoptera > Tortricidae > Cydia > Cydia pomonella. Next base: position 11,749,992 of record NC_084719.1, on the reverse strand, counting down.
AGGACATACGCTTTTTAGTGATTGGCGCCACTTTGTAACAGGCTGATTGAAAATGCGTCTTAAGCTTTGAGTTTTAGGTCGAGAGTCGCATGATAAAATCGTGGTATTACGCCCTTTCTGAGACGTATGCGTGATTGAAAGTTACACACAAACCCACTCTGCCGCGTTTGGTATTCAAATAGAACATGATTCGAGATACGTTTCGATGTTGCGCTGATTTTTTCCCGATTGAACAGGAATATATTCGTATTTTTGTGGAATGTTAAATAGTCTAATGCATCCAGTTGAGTACTTAATATGTATGCATAATACATATAACTTACTTCTCTTAGCATTAGTAAAATTGTATTTATTAGTAAATAAAATTTATTAGTATGTTTAATTTATTAGTACATTAAATTAATAATGGACGGGAAAACTACATGTAAGTAGGATACATACGATCTGATTTAATGTGACATTATAAGGCATATTCTGATTTGAAAAACAGGTTTCGAATTAGATTTTGATTACTTATGAATATGATCTGTCTGTTTAAAAGTGGCGTTTTTGGTTGAAGAAATGTCACATTTGACACTGACAGATCAGATCCATACCGAATCCAGATCTAATTCATAGCCTTTAATTAAAATGAGCATAAACACCAGGAAAATTGTCATCATGGTGCAAGGCGTAAACCAGTCTCCGGAAATCATGATCGACGGTGCTGTACTCGATGTCGTGAACCATTTCTGCTATCTTGGCTCTACCACCATCCAGTCACAATCTCTAGACAAGGAAATAGATACTCGGATAGGCAGAGCATTAACTGTTTTTGGGAGGCTTTTCGCGCGCGTATGGAGAAACCGTTATGCTCACTACATATACCAAAGTCCTTGTATATACCAGACCTGCGTCCTAAGTATATTGCTGTACGCATCAGAAACAAGGACTACATACGCGAATCAAGAACGCAAACTCAACACTTTCCTTATGCGCTGCCTGAGGACTATACTTGGAGTTACTTGGCAAGATAAAATTAGTAACGAGGTAGTACTCTCAAGAACACATTGCTGCAGCTTAACTGCAATGTTAAAGCTTCGCTGGCTCGGTCACGTTCATCGCATGGACCCTGTGTCGTCAAGCTCACCATGCTTATTAACCTATCGAATGAGCTAATGCTTTTACGGATACTGGAAAGCGATATGTAAATGTACTACATACCTATGAGGCCTGGATGTTAGTGAGATGACGATATGAGTTGTGCTGGTGTCCGACTTTATTACCTACATATAACATGAGTATCACACGATTATCCACCTGTTTTCTTGAGCTTAATAGTCGCCTCCAAACCTCCCCTTATAGCGACCCCATTCCTCACACAAAGTTTACCTTAAGTTCATATTAGCCTCACTGGATCACTGTTCACTCTGAGTACTGATAACGTTGGTCACAATATACCAGAGACACATCATTATTCTAATAACACCATAAGAACGTTCTTGACTTGATCTAAAAGCAAATATCACTCCCGCGTCGATTTGTTCGCACACAACCTCCTTTTTCCTACTGTCGTTCTCATCTACCCTCTCAACTTCCCTCAAAAAATCCCAATAACCTAGAAGCGGTTACTTAAACGTGACTACTAGCGCCATCTACTCCATGACGTTGGCAAATATTAGCTGGTTCGCAATACGTTCGCGACACTCCCGCCCAGAAAGAAAATGCTACTCTTAATTAAAATTAGATGTCTATAGGCAAACATATAAATAAATCAACAAGCAGATAATAAGAACACTTGTGAATAACGATGTGTTTGAGCCGTCCATTCTCGAACCGCATGGTTCACCCTTTGCGTCGTGAATCGGCACGGCCTGAGACTTTGTGCAATTTCTGATGACGTTACAGAAATGTGCTGAGACACTGCGTTTCTGAGATCGATCCAATCGTGCATCTGGTCTGAGTCGAGTTGTGAGTGATCTGCCTTGAGCTGATAAAGAACAGGATTCTGAGTCTGGTCTGAGCATTCATCAATGTTTGTGCTGAGCCAACTAATAACAGGATCCTAAGACTGATCTGAATACTGATCAATTTCCGTGCTAAACTGATTGAAAGCAGGATCCTGAAACTGGTGTGAGCGTCCATCGATGTCTGAGCTGAGCTGAGTGGGATCACGGCTGCGACCTGTCATATTTGGTCCATTACTGGTCTCTCCGTCAACCCATGACCAATGTTATTTCCTACACTCCCACGTGTACGGTTCTAGATTGCTCCGAGCAGTCCCTAGTTGCAGTTTAGGTCACGAGAAGAGACCGCGTCATGCGGCCCATGTGTCAGAGAGTGGCAATGCGATCTGATATCAAATATCGGTATTGTTAAACAGTGAGAACTCCGTTCGCGATAGGTCTATCCCATCTATAACTGCCATCTGTGATTCGCTCTGACACTTTGTCACTTTGCTCTTTTGACATCGTTATTAACATAATAACCTATTTCACCACTTCAAGTGTCACAACTATTACTACAGCAGACGTAAACAACTGTAACTGTTTTGAACACTGCGACGACCGCGTGATCGAAAAGAACATACGTTTTTGTATGCAATAATAGTTACCACACAGACAAATGCGGCCGTCTTATCCGAACGGGTGTATGTAACCTAAATTCCCACTACTTCTCTTTACTGTATATTACTCGCAGTAATCTACTATGTTAAGTATTCGCTTTAAATCTATTCGCTTATCCATTAAGGCCGCTGTTGACATGTCCATCTCTGGGTGCACCCACTTCATGTCCGGCAGCCCTCCCCAGCCAAGGGAGAATCACGCTATTTTTATATAATCACAAATCAGAATGTAAAATAGAGTCCATCTACAACTCGACCACACTCCTTTTTTTTAAAATGCTAATTGGACATTCAACAGACGTATCAAATCAGGCTCCCACTTCAAACCGTCAAATCCAAAACAAGTGATGTGATATTCAAGGCACCTTTTCTTACCGTTCATTTCGATTTATGAAGCAGATATTGAGTCAAAATGAACTCTGTTTGTTTGTTTGTTTGTTTGCAAAGTGGTTTTTATTCTTCTTATCAATCTCTGGTGCGTTTATATCGCGCCTGGTATGAAATAATCTAGTTTAAATATGTTGGGACAGTCAAGTTGTCAGCAACTGTTTTAAACTGTTTTATAGGCTTAAAGTATTATATCACGTCCGTGATTTTATTCACGTCGATTTACGCATAAACATTTTTGCCACACTTTATTCTGTCTAAATTGAGCTACACTGATACCGCCTTTGGGGGGTGGATGCTGGCGAGTACCTCGGTATTAATTCAACGCATTCAAAATGCTTTTCTTTTCTGTTTCTTGCCGTTCTTACATCACACCATTTTTAAACCGTTATAACCTATTAAATATGTCTGCCAGACCTACCACTTTGCATCATTGCTTTTTGGAGTCATTCGCGATTAACAGCAGTCTTATCTATTTGAAAAACTTAAGATTTCGAAGGGTCATATACGTGGTGTCTTCAGGCTTAACGGCACGCAACACAGTACGTCCGCTTTTCGTGGCAGCTTTCGATATGTTTACTCTTTGATTACATCCCCGTGCACATGCATCAGTCCTGCTAAGGATGGTAGAAACAGCAATACATATACTGTACATCCGAGGTACCGATCCATCTTCCTCATTCCGATCAGATCTTAAATTAAGCAGAATATCGCCGGCCTTCCGCACCATAGTGTTTTAACTGCTGTGTCCATCAAATTGACCCACTCTGTTTCTTTTATTCATGAATAATCACTTCACAACTTTAACAACCATGCGAGACATATAGATGGGTACTCAGTAGCAAATTCTCAACGTGTGCCAATTAATAAAGAATACACTGGATGCGGCGTCTGTATACTCTTTAAAGCTTTGCGCTTTATTGACTTCGCATTCGCAAAGGCTTTTGATTTCTTCAACTGGAGTAAAATGTTCAGAGTTATGAGAAATGGGGATACCGCAACACGTAATCCTTTTATAGTTGAACGAGGAGTGCAACTGTTCACTGAGATCTGTGAATAGACAATGAGTATTGGAAGGTTGTGAGGGTGATGTCCAAGTTGGTGGCCAACTAATCAATAAACTCAGTTTTGCAGATGATATGACTATATTAGGTTAAGTGTCTGTGGAAAATGAATTTCGGTTCTGCTACAAAAGATTGAGTATGCCAGTAATGAGTCCATTTTCAGGATCCAGATCCATACCTTATGATCAATAGAAATGAGACGAAGATGATGCATGTCGATCTTCCTGGTAAAATTAAGAGAATCAATGAATTGCACGATCTTGAGGCAAGTTGTTGGTTTACTTGGTATCTTAAATAAGTGACGATGGCATCTGCGACTAAAAGGTGATCAGAAGAGCTCATATGGCCAAAGCTGCGGTGAAACGACTCGCCAGGATATGCATATGGAATAACATAAAACAAGGATCAGACTAATGCGGGCGCCTTGGTTTCTCGATCATATTCTTTACATGTCCGAAACCTAGACCATTGAAACTGAAACCCATCATAGGACAGATGCATTTGAGATATGGTGCTGGCGAAGATTGCTTGAACGTTACTACTGTACAACTGCTTCAACTCTTGACAAACTCGACATCACCGAGGTTATCCACTGTTTGTACCCATAGCGTTCTTAGTTTCTTCGGCTATCGAGGCCGAACCAAGAAAGGACGAGCCAAGGAAGCGTAGGGATGGACGTATGGTCACACAGCGTTGGGCGAACAGAATAACACTAAAGATAAATCCACATTACAGGCTAGCATACACCGCCCAAGAAAGAGCGGCTTCGAGTGCACTGATGAAGAACCACACAGGACAGGTGTCCACAGTGACTTATGACGATACGGCAACGAATAAGACTTTGATAAATCTGTCTTGTGACTATTGCTACTGTAGGAGTCTTACATAAACCAATTACGGCTCCTCTTCCCGCAAAATACCGTAAAACTAAGTTATTCAGAACCATATTTTATATTAAAGATTGATACTTTCTGAGCAGCAAAAAATATACAACAATCTACAAGATATGACCGACGATATATTTTTCTGGAAATCTATTTTAATGTACACAACTATATTTCTTTCAGTTAGATCGATATTACTTCTGCAAAAATATGGAACTTTAAAATCATTCTCACACAAGACACTATAAAATGATTTGGTTTTCTTGCTTTTTGCAATTTCATAAAACTATGCCTCAATTCCTATAAACAATAAGCCTAAATTCCGCCTAGATTCCTACCATTACCCCCCTCTGCGGAGGCAGTGCGAGGCAAGTCGTGTTGCTAGACGGACCTGTGCTGCATTGCACGCGCGAGCAAGCGATATTCTATTTCGAACGCATAGCTCTGCGCGCTCGATCTTTTGCAGCGGGTGGTGCGGTGAGGGGTATAAAGCTCCGCCCACACGCGCGTGGTCATTGGCGTCGAGTGCAACCTTAACACTACGATATTTCACGGCAATATTAAAATGAATCAAGAAAGATATCGAACTTCCTTATATGACATCTCATTCTAATTGTGATTATGATTCTTGGGATCATAGTGTAGCTCCAGTCTGCATTTCAATCCGATTAAATCTGATAAACAAGCTAACAAGCTGAGGTGTCCCGATCAATAATTATCAATAATTATTTGGCTTATCATTAATCTCTTCCTTTTAAAGGTTTAATGGTCTGAGCTTTTGCATACTAAAATAATTAATAATAAAGTCCTTTTTATTGTTTCTAAAGATGATATTAATACAACATAGATGATATTATATCTGAATTCTTTCTGTCATTACATTTATTAAAATAACACAATACTTGAGAAATTCTGATCTTATTCAGAAATGTATCCACCTTGGTCTTCTACCGCCTTTGTAATTATTACTATGAGTATGAAGGTTGAAGGTACTTAATATGTACATCTACGACGAGTAGACTCGATTGAGTTGACATCTACTGCTCGATTCCACTTTCATTTAACAAAATTAAAATAGTTATGCATGGCTAGTGACTATTCTTTAAATTATCTACCACTCCCTTAGCTGTTTTTGTTCGAATAAAATAGATAATAAAGAAACCACTAGCCCATTCAATTAGTATGCCTTTCATTTGAAGTCTTCTCAATAATAATATATTCTAATATTTTTAACCCTAGGTTTGGGTCATCGCATGTACATGACATAGATACATACACAATTCAGAAGTTAAGTTAATATTTATCTAATTAGTGTATATCAAATCGCTAATCTGTGACTGTCCACACTATGAATCAATGGTTGAATAATAATAGGAAGTCCTTATACCTATAGGGTATGGCTTAGGTGCAAACATATTATAATAGCCTGGTGGCTTATACTAAACAGTTTTGCCTTTGCAATTTACTGTTATACAAGTTGATATTTACTGATTCTCTGATGACAATCTCTAGATTGGAATGTTAATTGGGATTGAATCAAGATACTGTGCTGAGTTACATGAACAGAAAAAGTAAGTGAATATTATTTAAACATAATATATTCGGCAGTTCTTTATTCGTTTACTTTAGCCGTTTATTTTTCAGGACAGCAATATCATGCATGCCAACTGTTAAATCTTGCGAGAGCCCCATTATTGGCAGTTTGCTGGTGCCATTGGAGTGGCTGCGCGATTCTGATTGGGTCTCAATGATGGTCCTGGTACTTTGAGTTTAGGTAGCCGTGTACATATTATGACATCAAATTGTAATCTGATTTCAAATGCCTCCTGCATTTTCACTAAGGCACGTTACAGGTTACTACATCTAAATGATACCTATTACTTCTAAGAAACCAACCCGTACCAATACCTTACAACTGTAACAACAAACAACAATGAGGCAAGACATTCCTTAACATCTCTTATGTTATGAGTGGTTCTAGTCCTTCAAACGAAGTGAAAGGGCTAATTTCGAATTTTGAATTACACACAATGCGAATGCTTCTGATTTTAGCTTAGTGAAGATATGGATGCGCAAAACATACGATTATAATAGCCTAGTTTGGTTGTTTAGAAGATATTGCTCTTCAGCGATAAGACCGCTTGTTGTGCACCATAGTTTGAGTTATGTGCTTAATCTGTATGTTATTTTCGTTTTTATATTGGTGAGCAACAAAGAATATTTGTACTGTATTATTTTATTAATCTTGATAAAATAAATTTTGTTTCATTCTAAGAGAATATTTATGGATCATATAAGTATAACGAACGAATGTTAAATCTGGTTCCTACCTAATACGTTAAACATGATACATTCGTTTTCTAAAAAGACACGCAGCATAAATTGTTTCCATACACCACGCACACTTGCGCGCACGACGAGCCAAATCAGGGCTGAGCTGATAATTTGTGATAAAGTGGATATTCTGCAAGCAATGCGTGTTATACAAAAGCATCATGATTCATAAGAGATTATGGTCCTTTTCACAAAATATTATAAACACCAATATAACTAGATCCCGAAGTTACAGAAAATATACCAAATCGGAGGTCAGACCTAAACTGGTTTGTAAGCAACAACAGTCGGCAAGGCATTATATCAACTATCCGCATGATAAATAAACTTCAATTTTGATACTATTAACTATAACAACTATTCCGCCAAACAGAACAATGAATGTGATATTTTGATTCTTATTATTTTAATATTAAAATTTTAATTATTTTGTTAATGAATTGTTGATCAACAGCATGATTTGAATCTGTGATAAAGTCGCTGTTTGAAAGGATGCATCCTGGGTCACAACACAAATTGACCAGCAAATTTTAATTCAAAATGTCGTAAATGTTTATTAGTGCATGATTATATTTAATTTATATCAAAGATTGGTCAGGCAACTAAATCTAAACACGTAGGTAAAGTACCTTGTCCCCTACATAATCAAATATAAATATCAAAATTAACATAACGTATAGGTACCTAAATATAGATTATAGTTAAACCTCTTGTTCAACTTAAACTTAGGTTTGAGCAGTTTGACCTGTTAGGTATGAGCAGGTATGGTAATGGCACCATTCATAGGACATTCAAGAGAACAATTGGATAAATGCTGACACTTCACTGATAATTGAAAAAAATTCTACCGCTTTGGGCGTTAAAATTTGAGTTGAATGTCCTTTCACCCTTCATTATTTTCGACATGTTTAATGAAATATGTAGTTAGGTACTTGGTTTCAATATAATGAAATGTGAGATTAAGAGTTCTAAGGCTCTTGTTGAAGGTAAAATGTTACTAAGTCAGTGTCTAAAAACTGATGATAAATACTTGCTTTACAGAATTTATAGTAAACATACCAATACTGGCGCCACGTCCGTAATAGGGGTGTCAACTATACCTAATTACCAATGTTTACTGATACCTACCTGATAAATGACTTACAGATACATGAATGATTACTGATTAGTAGGTAGAGGTAACTATATTTTCTGATGTGACAATCTTTGCCACTCCTCGAATGAGAGAATGAGAATTCTTTTAACATAGAAATGTTGAATCTGTTTAGTAACGTCACACATAACCATGAGCGTAGCGAGTGGTTAAAAAAGTAGAATCTTGAGCGTTCCGAGGGTTTCAAGTCACGTGAGTTGAAAACAAACTTTGCTGCTCTGGTGAAACACAAACATTTTTATCACATCAATCAGTGACAAATACTGGGTCTAAAATATAAAAAATATAAATGAATCCTTTTAAATATCAAAACCATCACTTGAAATTCCATTCCACTGCTTATTGCTGCTTTAGGGCTAATTAACACACTGTTTTCAAAGATTAAAGAGAGCCTTTTAATTGAGACTACCCTTTGTCGCAAAATATTAATAATCGTGAAAGTATGTATTTATATATCTGCTTTTTATAAACTATATTATGATACCTACTGACACTTGCAATCTCTTGTATATTAAAGAGCAAGAATGTTCAGTTAAAATGTAGGTACTCAATTGCTTATGTAAGAATTACTTACCTTTTTGCAAGAAAAGGGTTACATAAATATGAGCTTCATGGTTGAAATAAAACATTAAATTGAATTAAATAAACCAAAAAATGCAGCTTTGTAGTTGTACGCGCGTAAATAAATTGACTTTTCATCTGCTAGAGAGAAACATATGTTACTTTTGATGATGACAACAGTACATGTGAATAAAAATTCCCAGCATGCTCCACCATGTCGTCAAGCTCACCATGCTTATTAACCTATCGAATGAGCTAATGCTTTTACGGATACTGGAAAGCGATATGTAAATGTACTACATACCTATGAGGCCTGGATGTTAGTGAGATGACGATATGAGTTGTGCTGGTGTCCGACTTTATTACCTACATATAACATGAGTATCACACGATTATCCACCTGTTTTCTTGAGCTTAATAGTCGCCTCCAAACCTCCCCTTATAGCGACCCCATTCCTCACACAAAGTTTACCTTAAGTTCATATTAGCCTCACTGGATCACTGTTCACTCTGAGTACTGATAACGTTGGTCACAATATACCAGAGACACATCATTATTCTAATAACACCATAAGAACGTTCTTGACTTGATCTAAAAGCAAATATCACTCCCGCGTCGATTTGTTCGCACACAACCTCCTTTTTCCTACTGTCGTTCTCATCTACCCTCTCAACTTCCCTCAAAAAATCCCAATAACCTAGAAGCGGTTACTTAAACGTGACTACTAGCGCCATCTACTCCATGACGTTGGCAAATATTAGCTGGTTCGCAATACGTTCGCGACACCCTGACAGACTACCACGCCAAGTAATGCTGGGTCAGATAGCGGACGTAAAAAGACCTGTTGGGCGTCCAACTCTACGTTTTAAGGACTCCTGCAAGCGGGACATGGACAGTTTTGGCATTTGGACCGACGGTTGGGACAAACGCGCCGAAATGAGACCGGAATGGCGTCACGACATTAAAGTCGGTATATCAAAGCACGACGATGACTGGCTGGAGCACCTTCAGCAGAAAAGTCTTCGTCGTGCTCTACCACCTCCTGCGAAGTCACGATTTGTGTGCGATCGATGTGGAAAGAAATGTCGCGCTGCTATAGGACTTTATAGCCACCAACGGCGATGCCCAGCCCCATAAACCCACAAGCGCCGCAACGAGCATCTACAACAGATGGTGTGGGTGATTTAAAAAAGCAGTATTGTCCGAGGATATTTTTATAAATGTACCTACCCTACCCCCTAACCTACGCTATTTTACACATACTAATTTTTTCTAGAAAAATCAATGACAGATTAAAACCTTAAACAACCCTTATATTAAAAAAATAAATGCAACTTTGGCTACAAAGAGATTGGCCGCAACAGAGCTTGGATACGTCCTCGCTCGCTACGGCGTAGCTCGTAGCTCGTAGACGCGTGCTCGTAGCTCCGTAGCACCTTTATTGGCTACACAAAGAAACCGCGCGATACTATGCCGCTGAAATGTTTCAAGGAGCAATGAAAGGCTTTAGTTAGATGTGCTGCTTTATGGCATTAAGATGAGATATGCATAGGTAGGTATATATTTGTGGTACTTTTGATTATTCGGTTTTCTATCGAGCGAATATCAGTTAATTGACGATCGGTTTGGCCTAGTGGGTAGTGATCCTGCCTATGAAGCCTATGGTTCTGGGTTCCAATTCCGATAAGGGCATTTATTTGTGTGATGAACACAGATATTTATTCCTGGGTTATGGATGTTTTCTATGTTTAAGTATTTGTTTATTAAATATATCGTTGTCTGAGTATCCACAACACAAGGCTTCTTCGCTTACCGTGGGACTTAGTCAATTTGTGCAAGAATGTCCCTATAATATATGTTATAAAAAAATTATGTTATTAATCAACTTGAAACTGTCAGGCGTATTCTTATTATAATTAATAAATAAATAGGATATGAATTTGATCTGGATCCCTTCAGCCGCGTACGCAACCAGAGCTTCGTAACCAGATGCGATCGAAAACTATTTCTGCTTTGTACGAAACCGGTTGCGATCAACAACTAATTTCGTCTTACCCGTAACCAGTTACGATCGAACACTTCTCGTTCTTATACGAAACCAATGTCTGGGCCATCTAGCTATAGGTTTTTTTTTTCAGATATTTTGTCATGATACTCATGATAATTTCTTATCCTGAATGTCAGTGCTCCATGTCTCTTAAGCCAGTGTCTTTTAAGGAACAAGGTTACATTGTATTTGCCAACAAAGTATTTGAATATTATCAACTGGTATAATTTTTGTGTTATGATTTTTGACTAGATATATAACGTGTACAGTACTTATACTGTATAACAAGATGTATAAATATAATCTTAGCTGACTTTATCAACGGTCGAAAGGTTTCGTATAATAAAGAAAAGTGTTCGATCGTAACTGATAACTAGTAAGACGGAATTAGTTTTTGATCGCAACCGGTTTCGTACAAGGCAGAAATAGTTTTCGATCGCATCTGGTTACAAAGCTCTGGTTGCGTACGCGGCCGAAGGGATCTGGATTAGATGTGGATTGGATCTATCAGTGTTAAAGTGACATTTATTTAACCAAAAAGTCACTTTTCACATGTTACACTGTTACATAGTTCGCACGCTAGAAAATATAATTAAATATACCACAAACCGGCTTTAGTAGACCTCGCCAAAATATAATACCAAATGATTTTTTGTGATAAGTCACAAGCGATTGAAGAAACCTTTGTTGTGAGAAAACCTATCTTCTAATCATTGTATTTTGTGACTTTTTTACCACATCTACAGATGTGCAAGTTGCAGAAAGTTTCCAAAATGTAGAAAAATTCTCGGAAATCCAGGAATATTTCATAGAAAATCAAGGAAACTTTCATTTTGGAAATGGAAAATTTTGATTTCTATTCAAAAATATGATGAGTTTTCGAAATTTTTCCAAGTGGGAATTTTGCAATTTTAGAAAATAGGGGCCGCTTTTTGAATTTCCACCGCTCGATTTCGTATATTTCGTTCAATACTATTTCCACTACTAGGCATTTAAATTTTACTAATAGAATTGAAAACCAATGCGGTTAATACCACTAGATTCCCAATTTCTAGCCCCCATTTCAAAAATAGCATTTCGCCGTTTTCCGCACATTTTCGAGTGACGAAATCGAGCGCTCGAAATTCAAAAATCAGCCCCCTGTTCGACGTCACATCAGTAACCACATCCAATGATTCCTTTATTAAAATTTCGCAGCTCCATGTTTTGACGCGACGTAAAGACATTTCGGCATTGTGTCGACCGAGATAGCGTTATTACGGCGAGATAAAATGCGAAATGTACCGTATTGTAGCCGGCGCATAAACACGATGTTCCCGACCGGTAAAAGAATGGTAATGTTTTTTATATTTCTATTGTTCGCTTAGGAGAAAAAGCTTTTTAAATGGACTGAAAACGACGCGTGCGCTGTGCTGTTATATTCATATGGCGACTTTCGGCCCGAATGATTGAGACACGTTTAAGATCTTGGAAAGATCTTTAAAAGATCGATAACTAAACGACATGTCAAAATTGACGTTTATTTCGATTCCGCTGTGATCCCAATAAGATCTATCTATGATATTTCTAACGTCAAAGTGACATTTGTTGCCCGAATCGAGCTGATTCTGTCTATTATAATACATACAAAAGATATCTAAATGGGAACTTATCTAAACCAGAACTTATCGTTATCGTATCTCATTCTTGGAATCGGGCTGTTTATAACAGCATCTCGGTTGACTGTATTGGCAAAGTTTGTGGGACATTGCTATTAGAGTTAGACCAAGCTAAGTTGGCAGCGATTTTGACAGCCCAGCCGGCGCAAATGTTATTTTAAACGTCACACTTCTATAAAGTTATAACGTTTAATTAACACTTGCACCGTCTGGGCTATCAAAATAACTGCCAACTTAGCTTGGTCGACTTATTATCCCACCGAAGTTTTGGTTTTGGTAAAGATACAACTAATATTTGTCTGTAACATTGTTCTGATTTTTACAAGCTTTTATTTAACTTGCCCTGTTAGTTAGTGTGGGTCAAAACTTGTAAGCTAAATTTGACCCACTTCCCGATTTCCGATTGAGCTGAAATTTTGCATACGTATGTAAATCGAATGACAATACATCATTATTATGACATGGAGCTGATCTGATGATAGAGACAAAAGCTGGCCATGGAAAACGTAAAACAGCGCAAAGCAATGCGTTTAGGGTTGTTATGAATATTGTATCGTTTGTGCCCAAATAAACATTAAAACATTGTACCAAAATAGAAAAAATTCCAAAAACTTATTTAAATTTGAATGTGTTTTAAATACTTGTGATTGTGATATTAACGACACCGCAACATTCAATAGCGCCAGCATACGAGCTCCAGTAGTAATTAATTTGCCTTTGAGTTAGCGACGAGACATCTTACGAGCGACAGACTATAGTTTCCACTACATTAGACTCGTATTTGTTTACGTGGCACCACACATGCCAAAAGTAACCATTATTGCAATAAAATTATTAAAAAGATTCTATAATGGTTACTTTTGGCATGTCTGCTGCCAGCTGCAAGTACAACCATTCCTATGTTTTTGGTCAATATATATTTAATAAGTTTTTTGCGTGTGATTTCATCTAGAAACATGTTTTGAAAGCTTTATGAAATAATGTTTTAGGATTCGTTTTGTTTCTGTCCTAGACGATTGTACAACTAGAAGTACAGTCATGTCTGAAAATATCGATACGAACAAAGTCCCAAAAATATGTATACACGACCTTATTGCCCATATATTAAGGTGTATACATATTCTTGTCACTTTATCGTCGGTGTCTATATATTCAGACGTGACCATACCTCCATTAAGATTTTGTGTGTGTACTGTTTACATAAACGAATATAATAAATTACTTGACATTGACAACTATTTATGCTCAGTACCCCTAGTGTAAATTTTATCGACATCATAACGTGACGAACGCGTTTGCGTTAAGTCTCATTTTGTATAGGATTTTGAGTTTCCAAAACGTCCCGCTTGGCGCGCTCTTTCTAAATCCAATACAAAATGAGACTGAACGCAAACGCGTACGTCACGTTTCAAAATCGAATTTATTTACACTAGGGGTACTGATAAATAAATTATACCTAAGTACTTGCCTAATACCCAAAAAGTTCAATGTTGAGTATAAAATTTATTTTTATAATGTTGATTCCGTTACGCACACCACCTATCATGTCACGAGTTGAGACTTGCGTTAATAAGCGGGCGTCGTCGCGCGGTAATTATCGCCAAAACACGTATAATTAATTAATTATCGTATGTTTATTAATTGCTTACGAACAGGGGCGACGCGGCAGCTGGGAGCGATCATTTTGGACTAGGTTACTGTGATGTACGTACGGTCACGTCTGAAAATATCGACACGAAAAAAGTGCCAAAATATGTATACACGACTTTATTGCCCATATATTAAGGTAGTGTAGTAAAAAAATAGCATATTGATATTTTTTTAATGCATTATTATGTGCTTGTTAGCATGAAATCTAAATTTTTTGTACGTTAATAACAGATATTAACTATCAGATAAAATATCGAAAATAGAGTTCCAGCTAACACTTTCCAGATGAAATCAAAATATAGCCATATAGTAAACACCCCTATAATGGAACAGGCACCAGTAATGGAATGGTAATAGACAAATGCTGTAAAACAAGTATTTACCATCAATTTTTAAACGCTGGCAACATTTTACCATAAACAAGAGCCAAAGAGCTGCTTCAGTTTAATTTCATTGATATTTGTTATTTTGAAAATGAATGGCGCCATACATTCCATGACTGGAGCAAAAAACCACAGTTTTAATTGATTAATAATATTGAAACCAATTGCAGTAGCTTTCATTCAATACATAGAGAACATAAAAGACGAATTGGACATTCAACTTTTAAAGCGTAACGCGGTAGATATTTTTACAGGTGTCAGTGAAATATCATAAACACTCCAAATTTTCTCTTAAATGTTCCATGATTGGTGCCGTTAACATACACCTTTTAATTTGAAATAGAACAGTAATTGAACAATGGAAGATTTGAAGTTAAAATAATAATGCATACCTATATTAAAATAAAATTGGTTTCCACAGAATACCTAAATAAAAAGGGAATGTAATGAAAAGGCAAATATAACATTTGATACCATATTCGCACCAGTTAATTTCATCTTATTCAAATCCACTAAAACTCATTCGTTCAGTTAAAATCATTCCATTCACTCCCAATTCCGAATGAACACTCAGTAAGTCTTATTCCAAAAATTCAAAACTTGTAAATGCCACCTTATTTCGTGTAATTAAAGTCGAAATTAAAATATACTCACCAGAGATACAATTTTGTCAAAATGACTTCATATACCTATTCCGGTATATTAATAAGGGCGTAACTTGTTGAAAATATTCATCGTAAATTTGACTTTATTCTATGATGGTCTAGGATGAATTTCGCTTGTAAAATAATGCACGTGAATTAAAAAGGTATCGATATGCATTTGGTATCAGTATCGGTGGAAATTGGCCCGAGTCGGCTTTCCGCTCGACTGGCTCGATTTACTCGATTACCGAGTTAGGTTCGGCGAACATCGATTCGGGCTCGAAAATTACTTTTTAAGACTTTTTGCGATTGGCAACTCGATAGGAAAACGGTGAATTGGTTTGCTTCGTTCAGTTGTAGATTGATCAAAATTGTAGATTGATGATGACTTTTGCCAATGAATTTATCTAAATCTCATATACATTTTTATTACAGGACAATATTATAAACAACATGTATGTTCATTAACCATTTCATAACCTAAGAAAAAACGAAACTAGGTAGAAATATTGTTTTAGGTTTTATTGTTTTTTGAGCTAGGTATAACATGGCAAACGATTAAAATTTTGCTTATTATAATACCCGTGGCTCCAGAAATGGTTTTCTGTAGGCCCTCTGGATGTGACTTTTCCCGGATAGCAGATGGATTTTAATATTCATTATTGAGGCAAAAAATACCTATTGCTTACTGAACGAAGGTCTCTTTCTTAAAAAACTTAATTATTAAGTTATATTATAACACAATCTAAAAAAAAATTTTCCCGGTGAGTCAGGCAAGGAAAATAAATAGATTTCACATTAGGAATAAAATACTGCCTTCAAATAGGAATGGTAGCTAGGGGCCTTAAAAAGGAAACAAAAGACTTCCTTTAAATAGGCTACAAGTGGTCAACAAGCTCAAAGCTCCTTACTATTTAAAAATACCCTCACAACGCACCCCGTTTTAAAGCGCGGCTTAGCCCCCCCTCCACCCGTCTGCCCCCTCCCCCGGCACTTCACGTGCGTTTTGACGCGATTATCATACCCGACGGTATCTCGCTGTCGTTTTGGATGTGGGATGTAAAGGATGCGGCACTTGGAAATAGAATGAGTTATTCAGAAATGGATATAATGGTTTGTTAATTTTAAAATGCCTGTTTGCCGCTTTAGCGTGTAGGTGTGCGGTTGAATGAGAAAGTGAGCGAGTATTCAAGTGAAGACAATCTTTTCGATGTTAAATATTACGATACGTCAAATGAATATTAGAGAACCGAAGAACCTGAGGGTCTACCGCGAAAAAAGAAAATCGAAATTTCGTCATCTGCCTCTCTATTGCACAAATATTGAGTATGGAAGAGCAAGAAATATATATGCGAAATATCCTGCTAATGTGAACACTTAAATGCACATACTCTGACAGGAAAAAACGTTAAAATTTAATTTTAGTTTTAAACTTGTAACATATTTTTTACTTCAATATTATCAGTATCACCTTTGTATGAAAGAGCGAATACCTCCTAACCGGATCCCTTTGTTTGACATAATTATTGAAAGTCATAATGTCATGATTGTCAGATTATCATTAGTTATAATTCTGAAATCGTTAACTTCTCAGGATTTTCGTAAGGTGTTTGATGATGATTGTTTTATGGCAATCCTAAAATGGCACGCGTTTCTGAGAAAAAGCACATTATGACTAACGAAAATGCGGACAAACATATATTATATAATACATTATGACTAAAAATGTTCAAAGTGTCAAACTTAAAAGGAGGATTCGACAACTTGGAAAAAACTTGTTTAAACTTAAACGTTTTTTTTGCTATGAGAAAAAGTACTGTTACGAGCAGAAAACAAAAGCACACGTCTTGCTTTTTAACAATCTTTCTAATTTCCAAAAGTTCCGGTAGAGGTAAAAACAAAAAAGCGCTACAAGTAATAAAAACTGCACATTTTTTCATACAATATTTTTAAATCAGTCTCGTCACGATCCATATAGAATTTAAGTAAAAAGCGTCCCAAAAAAAACGCGTCTACTTCTTCGTAGCTCAACCCCCGCCGCCTGCGGTTTTTGAATCTGCTTCCTTTGTGACGGTTTTAATATGGAAATTAACGTTCTACCGTGTGACGTACTCGACAAGCTTATTCCTTCCCTTTTATGCTACCAGCACTAACAATTTGGCCTTTAAAGGTATTAGCATAAAGTTGTGATTTGCACTGTTGATTTTATTAGGCGGAAGATGTATGTTTGCCTTTCACAAAGAATTTGCCGCTAAAATCCTCGGATTTGGGTGCCTAATTGAATTTTTTATATAACTTTGCAGCGGCAGATTCTTTTTAGGTAAACATAAAAAAAGTGCCTTAATTCAGGTAGGTACCTGAATTAAGGCACTGTGTTTATTCTATAGTTTCTGTTTAAGGTACCTATCTAAGTGCTATTACTTTGTAGAGATTGTTTTAGAACTTAGAGCTATGTAGGTTAAATTTATCAATTAATGAAACTAATAATTATAGAAAGTAATATATGATTAACATAAGCATGTAATGAATAGAATCAGATGTTACTTTGCGGAAATCCATACTAATTAAAACAAAAAAATATTACTTTGCTAATCCGCGAAAAAGAAGTTTTTTCAATTGAGCCTCGTGCGTTCAGGTTCTTGTTTCACTCTCACTGAGCGTAAGCGTGAGCGAGACAACTGTCCGTGCCCCCGGGCTAGTATATAGTAGTAGTTATCACGGATAAGTAGGTAGGTATCATGTTCTTGAACTGTTAAGTACCTAAGTTTTACAAAAAAAAATGAGTTGGATCAAAAATAAACATGCGTATTTTTTAAAGCAAGTTTCATATTTCTAGCTTGTGCAAATATTGTTACAAATTTTTAAGGTGCGGTTTAAACCTATTTTCGTGATTTTTTCTATCGAGCAAAACCCAAGAAATTGGGTTTTAAATGAATGAACTTACTAAAGAAAGGCTTCAAAATTGTTATCCATAATTTTTGGCAACCGTATTATGATCTAAAAAAACGCTACGATTTTTCAAAAACTCTGTTGGCTGAACCTACTCGGACTGCACTTTAAGCGTTGATTTAAAAATTACTAACAAAAATCAAGTTTGAATTGACAAACGGACAGATAGACAACAGACACGAAGACTCTGTCTGCAGTATACTTAATAATATAAAGAACTAAATTCAAATAGACATCGATATCGGAATTCAAATATACATCGATATCTCAGTCATCGCATCGGACACTAAAAAAACCAGGGTATAAAAGCACGGAAAATCACTAATAAAAGATATCAATCTCGTAACGTTCATTTCCCTCTTCGTTCCATTTCCAACTTTTCGTTGTTCCATTTGGCATTAAAAAAAAGAAGTACTGAGACGGAAGAGAACCATTCGAACACGGAGCTGTAGGAGTACTAGAGAATCTACAACCTCTAAATTGGCCCTCGGTAGACCTTATGCCTTCGCAATACGGTTTATGAATTGTCAGTTTACTGTGTGGATGGTAAAAGTAGTTATTTCATTTAGTTATTAATTTCTTTATTGTGATCACTGCAACTGAAAGTGACTGACTGATATTGAAAGTTTCGACTTTATCGATATTTAGGTATATATTGATATTTTTCAATAACCCCATTAGACTGTAGTATGTTAAATTACAGCGACGGCATGTTAATATTTATTTATTTAAATTTATTGAACAAACATTTTACATAAACAGAGTATAAATGGCGGATTTAACGCTTTGAGGCATTCTCTACCAGTCAACCATTTGGAATGTATAACGATAATTGGGATGTCATGAGTTTTCTTTACAAGGCGCAGCTACAAAGTGGTACGCGGTAGCCGTGTCAAGATGGTAGTAAATATATGTATATACCTAGCTTAGCACATTCACCGCTGAGCTACGATCGTACCGCTACGTCGTAGTCGATAATATAAATTTCTCGGTATGTAACGGAAATGTTTTGTAGAGGCAAAACGATGTGTCGTGATTAACGCTGAATGAGTAAGATATGTGAAGGTAATGGATGGATTTAAGGAAATAAAAAAAAAAATGGAATTTTCTTTTTTACTTAATTCGCCAAATATCAATTTGATTGATTGCTTAGTGTAATAATACACAATGCTATTGTAAACATTAAATTGAAGACCAATTAAGGCCATAAACTATACTGTACAAACATTCTAATTAAATGACCGCAATAATTTGATACAAATCAATATTGCTTGCTATTTACGACATTATATCATTCACGTTCCAAAATTAAAAACCAAAGTCGCGACGGGGGAAGGGGGTCTATTTCTACGCCCGTCATTCCAAAGATCCATTCCGTTCTACGCTCACATCAACTGTTTGAATAGAAGCACGCGGCGCTGAATTTATTGTACTCGCTCATCAAACCGAAACGTCACATGTCACTTAACTTTACATTTAGTTGAGTTCTTTTGGATTAGGATGGTAGTTACCACCCCAAACCTATTGTCACGTAAATCCGATGTATCGCTTTCACTTGAAACTCGTGTGATATGGTAATGTGACATTTAATTCCTATCATTGAGGGATCCCTCGTTATATTTCAATTTACCCATCTATACGTTGCACAAACACAAATACAGATCTGTAACTTTTATGGCTTGTGGTTATTCTATAGGAATATGGGTACTTAATCAATAAAGTACCTATAATGCAATATAATATAAATAACGATCTTGATGGGCGTATAAGATTGTTATTAAGTTGTACTGACTTCATTAGTTCGTTATTATCAAAAGTTGCGACAGTGTTAGTTAAGATAGTATATTAGGTAGTAAATTAGAAGGTGGACCGATGACCATTATAGGAGTATTTACTCCATGACTGATGTGAAAAAAAGTTACAAATTTTCAAACCTTAAAATTAAAACTATTTCATAGCTTACGTTTATATGAGTTAGTGCAGTATTTCAATCACACGTATACTATACGACATCTCTTGATTAAACAAACCAATGCAAACCGATTGCTAAACTAAATAAAAATCCTGATAGGTAACGAATCCTTTGATTTTACGTCAAAGGGATTCAAATCCAAATGGAAATATGCCGATATTAAAAAAGAGAGCTAACCGAATTCGGATGTATGCGTCATGCGAATTTGGAATATTGGCAATAAAACAGCGCTGAGCTGAAAAATCGATGTCGACAGACGAGCTCGCGCCGCATCCCTAGTACCTATAGATGAGCCCTTTTAGGGTTCCATGGTTCTATAGTCAAGCTATGTTATGGACCCTTTATTTTTGCTTAAGGAATGTAGCCATTTGATTGATTAAGATTAAAATGATTCCTCCTATACAGGTCGGATATCTCAACTGATTCTCGATTAAATCTATTTTTTTTGTCGATTCAGTTTTTGGAAATCAAAGAGCCAAAAAAAGAGTTAAACTAGTAACAATTATTGTGGTATTTTTCAAGCTAAACGTTTATAGGTTTCAGCAACAGCCTACCATCCAGACACATCATGAAAGTTCCTAAGCTTCATTACATCTAAGCAAATGTACCACAATGGTGTTAATTTGTCCTCTGATTTGTACACGGTAAACAAATAATGACTTTAGTTGAAGTATTAACTAGGTACAGGTAGTTAACGTAGATAGAAGTTTGTAAACACCATCCGATCGCAATGCATACGCAAACAATCCGGCCCAGGTTTTTAATCTAGCTAAAACTGTTGTCAACAGCGAACAGTTATAGTAAAAACATTGCAGTGTGTGCCATTGGTGACACAGTTGACTAATCGTAACCCTTATAGCTACGACGTAAGGTTGACAATGGTCAATAGCGTGTTGATTTGAGTAGTTGACTACCTAGACTTAAATCGACCGGGATATAAACCGTGATTACCTTTTATATTGTTTTTGAGCTCCCGATATTTCGACGCAGTTACATCTGTATCTATTTTAAGTTACGGATCCCCACTATTTGTGATACACCTTCTATTATAGAATATAATTATATAACACCCAGAGTGGTGTATTATATCTGTCACTATTATATACATCGTACTCGTCATGACTACTCAAATCTCAACCATCATCCGCCAGAGATTACTGTCCCACCATGCAAACAGTCGTAACAGTCATCGAAAATCTGTTCGAATTTGAATTTTATAGCGCGAGAATACGGTAAATATTTGAGTTTTCAAATGGCTTTTATGGCTGTAATGCGAGGCGAGGCAGATTATCAGGGACAGTGCCGGCTGCAGTGTATCTAAAGGTGCATCCACACCGCAGTTAACTTTTGTGGAGCAACACTGCAACTCGGTAACATTAGGTAATTTCGGTAAATTACCTAACTAATTAGAAGGAAAGGAACTAGTAGTGAGGGTGTTACCACACCAATCGATCGATGGCATCCATCGACGTCGACATGGAACAGAACATCGAACGTCAATCAATCGATTTGTCTAGGTAATTGAAACTATCGATCGATTAGAGTGGTAACACCTCATAGTTATGTCAAATCTAACCTTTAATATCATGTCAATACGAATCAAGGTCAAGGAACACATCTTCGTGAATGACACCATCTATAACTCGAAAGTTATATGTAAGTAAACTGTTTCACAGTGTTGGTGGTTGGTGTACAGTTCCCCCACAAAAGCAACGCACCTTGAAGGCTCATTAAGAAACGTTAAATATGATACATAATACCAGTAGTATTTACTAGGTAATACTAAAACATCATGTTCACAAAATTCACCAATGTTGTTTCATAACCGTTCTTATTGCTTGCATCGTAATGCTATAAAACCTATAAATCGTAGAAGGAACATTTTACATAACTTTCCCAGATAGCAGATCACCTTGCAGCAAATATGATTTTTCTTTGATTATAAATTGCTACGTCAAATGTAACAAGGCAAGCTTGTATCAATCTTGGAGCAACTTATAAATTTGATATATAATGCTTCAAATATGTTGCAGTATTGTCGCAATCTTGCATTTTATTTCATGTTTCGAATATAATCTTTCAAAATGGCTGCAAACTTTGAAGATACTGCAAGTTGCAAATATGATTTTTGACATTTGTTTCAAAGTTTCTACAAACTTTGTTTATATTTCAATTTGCAAAGATGGTCTTTCAAGTTTGTTTTATAATTGCTGCAAGCTTTGCTGTGACTTCAAGTTGCAAACATGATATTATTATTATTTTTATAGTTGCTGCAAGCTTTGACGTTTTTTCAAGTGGCAAGCATGATATTTCAAAGTTGCTGCAAACTTTGCTGATATGTTAATTTGCAAAAATGATCTTTCAAATTTATTTTAAAGCTACTGCAAACTTTGGTGTAACGTCAATCTGCAAGCTTAATAAAAAAAAAATTCTAAATTGCTGCAAACTTTGATGATGTTTCAAGTATCAAAGTTGATTTTTCTACTCGTCGACTGTAATGGTTGAATTAAGATTTCTTATACAAAACTATAATTGCATATTTTTCATATATGGACTCCCAACTCAAGTGTACAAAATTTTTTCGATACGCTGTAATCAACTATAAAAAAAAAATAGACCAATCACGTGCCGCCGCGCTCCCATAGAACGGGGGACGGGCGGGCAGAGGCTCGCGCGTTTTTGTCTTTTGTACTACTTACCAATTTTCATTACTTATTTAGGTTTTATAGTAAAAGAAATACTATTTTTATTAGCTCGTAGAATAAGTATTGTATACAATAGTGATATAATCAGGCTTTTCAATCTCGTACCTCACTTAAGCAACTCAGCAAGCTTCGTTGCCTAAACACGGTACTCGACTGAAAAGCTCTCTATTGTATTAAGATTGTATAAAATACAATTTCCGTGTTTGGTTTAAAGTTGCTGTTAACTTTGGTGTAACATTAAGTTGGAAACATGGTCTTTAATTATTTTTCAAAGTTGCTGCAAAGTTAATTTTTATAAAATTATTTTATTAATTAGTAAAATTACGTACCTACATGCACATAATTATTATCATCAAAAGGACACAATACCTACATGATCTTTCAATTTTACTGCAAACGGATGATGATCTTTCAGATTTAAGTTTGTATTGATTTAAAGTAACTCTTTTACCTTGGTCCTAGTTTTACCTCGGACAGTTGGCAATATTTCCACATTGCCACGGTTATTGAAATACCTACTTCATTCATATTATTTGAAACGTTATTATTAATCATCAAAATCAAGCTATCAACGAAACTTGAAAGCGGTCGGTATCTCAAGAAAAAAATCAAAATATAAATTGTCTTATGAAAAGTCAGTATATCGAATGTTAAGTACCTACATCAAGGATAATGATTTCATGTTTTGCTAACAGATAAAAAAAAAGAATATAATATATGGGTTAAAGTTAAATAAGTAATTAGCTACTCGATGGTAGGATTACTTCAGCCTAATCTCAATTGGAAGTGCTATTACGAAGCTTACTTGTCTAAAAAGTTGCTTTGTTGTACCTCAGATACCGAAAATATGTTGTACTTTGACCAGAACTTGCTACTAATGTACCTACTTAAATATTATTATTTTTTTAAGGATTAATATTTGCCGTATTCCTAATTACTGGTTACCTGCGTTATAAGTTACCAGGTAATTGATCTTAGAAAGGATTCCTAAAATGATTAGGCAAAAATTAAATAAGACCATTGCTAACTATATTTTTCCAAGGTACTAGAAAAATCTATTGAATGGCGTAAGTAAGTATGCTAAAAATATCTGATTCCATACATGAATATTATTTCTATGATTATTTTATTATTAATTAAAACAAAACAAGCGAAATTTCGTACTCTTTCGACAAATACAATACATTAATAGTTGATTAGTTGGTTATTGTACGAATTCCCGCCATGCCGCCAATTCGCAAACCCAAAACAAAGACGATATGCAGTTCACATTTCAAAAAAAAATATTTGAATCGTCTCAATGTCTAATATAATTTGACCCCTAACTTCAGTACTACTAAACGATAAATAATATGTCAGACATAAAATGGACGATCGATTCGTGTTGCTACGCAAGTGTTCGGTAAGCGTCGTGAATCATCCTTCGTTGTTGAACTGACGCAACTTTCGCTACTTGCTTTAATAATACGTATTATGAGGTTCTTAAATTTAAACCTTAAGAATCAAAAAATAGAGCACTTTTTTGTCTAACAAAACTTTGACCGTTTTTTAATATCATGGTCCAGTATATAGCGCGGTTAGCGACTACCTGACAGCTCCATCCGTTCGCCGGCCGTATTGTGCTATTACCAATTTACCGCCCAAAATCCTTATGTAGAAAAAAAAAACTCCAGCAGAGGCAGCAGAGGCGGTCGAGACAAGATGGCTGAGGCTGCATGAAGCTGGTATTGTGAATATTGTGATAAAGTTTTTATTGTTACTGGACATAGTAGGTAAGTAGGTTAAATTCTTTAATTTCCTTATGTAACGATTTTGTTGTTTTTAACGAGAATACGGCCTATCTATACGAAAGCAGATATCATTTTAGCCTTTAGACGTCTTCAACCCCAGAGGTGATGCTTTAAGGAAGGATTCACTGTGTGTGTGTTGATGGCTAAAGGGCAAGCAGGCCTGTTAGCATAACTTGACTTTTGACGCGCGAGTTCAGGGTACAACGTAAGATATGCTAGGCCTACAGGTTGTAGCGTATTTACTTTATACTTCGAGTCACGCTTGAAGTATGAATTCGCGCGTCACATGCCAAGATATGCTAGGCATACGAAAACATTACTATGAGTCGATA
The DNA here is from genome assembly GCF_033807575.1 of Cydia pomonella. NCBI lineage: Eukaryota > Metazoa > Arthropoda > Insecta > Lepidoptera > Tortricidae > Cydia > Cydia pomonella. Next base: position 11,724,873 of record NC_084719.1, on the reverse strand, counting down.
TGGAATGATATTGGTGACTAGAGTTAAAAATCTGACGGCTTCTAGAGATATTTACTTATTTTCTATTTTTTATTTTCTTTAGGAAGAACTGAACATGTCTCGAAAACCTTTTGTCCTAATGTCTAGGCAGGGACAGTTAAAGAGAATAAAACGAGAAATGGCACAAAACACACAAACAAATAATATTTCGACCAATGACAGCCACACAGAGGAAAACATATTGTTTTCTCATCACAACTCTCGTCAGGAGGTGCAGCTAATGGCAGAGAACGAATTTGACTTGAATAGCCCGGGTTCCTCTTGACATTGTTCCCATCCTCCTCAAAACCATTTCAATTCCTCTCCAAGTCAACAAAATACTCCAGCTTATAATGATTATTCGGCATTTAATAATTTTATTAATGAACAGCCTTTATCAGATAGTGATAGTGATGACCAGGTTAATCCAATTGATATGAATGAATCATTTAAAAATAGTTTGAGACATTGGGCTATCAAAAATCAAATAACCCATGTTGCTACTAATGAATTGCTGAATATATTAAAAGATCATGAATGTTTTGATTTGCCAGCTGATGCTAGATCATTACTTAAGACTCCGGCAAATGTTATCTGTCGAGTTGTTGAGCCAGGACATTACTCTCATATAGGTTTGGAGAAAAATTTGAGGGAAATATTGAAATTTGTTAGTGAAAATGATAATGAAATTCTTCTATTAATCAGCATTGATGGGTTACCATTATTTAAACGTAGTACAATGGAGTTTTGGCCAATTTTGGGTTCTGTCTATAATGTTCCTGCAATAAAATCGGTTGTGTTCCCTATTGGTGTGTATTGTGGCCCTAAAAAACCTATTAGCTGCACATCTTTTATGGAAGAATTTATTTCTGAAGTTGCTAAATTGATTAACTCGGGTTTGACTATTAACGGCAAAAACATTAAAGTTGCTATTAAAGGTTTTGTTTGTGATACTCCGGCAAAATCTTTTCTATTAGGAGTCAAAGGACACACAGGTTATTATTCATGTACAAAGTGCAGACAGCCTGGTGTTTATTTGGAAAACAGAATGACATTTCCTGAGTGTGATGCAACTCTAAGAACCCATGTAGAGTTTCTCAAGATGGATGATGAAGATTTTCAACGTACTCAAACGCCATTAATATCAGTACCTGGCATAAATTTTATTAAAAGTTTCCCATTGGATTATATGCACCTTGTTTGCCTAGGTGTTGTGCGCAGTCTTATTTATATATGGATGTTTGGACCAGTACCAATAAAACTGCCTCGTCAAATTTTAAATAACATCAGTGCTGATCTGGTTGCTCTTGCCAAGCACATGCCTTTAGAGTTCAATAGGAAACCACGTTCTTTGGATGACGTCAAAAGGTGGAAGGCAACTGAATTTCGCCATTTTTTGCTATACACAGGGCCGTTAGTACTTTCAAAATTAAAGTCTGAATATTTATCATATTATAACAATTTTATAAGCCTTACTGTTTCTATGAGTATATTATTAAATCCGGAATATTGCTTTAAATACAATGAATATGCTAGAAATCTGCTAAAACATTTTGTCAAAACATTCATCAATTTATATGGCGCCCAAATGGCAACTTATAATCTACATGGTCTTGTACACCTCAGTGATGATGTATATGAATTTGGTGCACTTGATTCCTGTGCAGCATTTCCATTTGAAAACTTTTTACAGGTTTTCAAAAAGAATATCAGAAAAGGGGCCAAACCTCTTCAGCAAATAATTAAGAGGTTCGGGGAAATGAGTAATTCTAACTTTTGGACTAAAAACATATTACCTTGTGGTTCTATTTATCCAATATTTTTAAAACCTCACTCATCAGGCTTGCTTTTGCCAGGGTATGATAAATTACAGCAGTTCAGCTCAATTAAATTTCAATCTTTTGTAATAAAAACAGCACATCCGGATTCATATTGTGTTTTAAAACATGGTAATATTGTAGCAGTATGCAACATAGTGTTTTCCAATAATGTGCAGAGCATGGTTATACTCTGTAAAGAGTTTGCAACTAAAGAAAACTTCTTTGGTACACCATTAATAGAAAGTTCTAGTATAGGAATTAATATAGTAAAAGAAAAAATGAGTCTATGTGAAAAACCTGTGTCGGATATTGTGGGAAAAGTTGTTCTTCTCCCTTTTCATGATCACCATGTCGCAATCAAAATGCTGCATTCATAGGTCTTAATCCATAATGTCCTTTGTTCCTGTCCTATCCTTTACTAGCCTTGTGGGTTTTGTCAAAGTGGATGATTACTTACTACAGGTATGTGGATATCAAGCCGGGCCTATTTTTAAAAAGCTTGTAACTTGTTAATACAAGTTACAAGCTTTTGAGAAATATGCCCCTGGTCAAACTGTTAATACAAGTTGCTTTTGCAGAGCCGAAGTGTATGAAACACCCAACATTTTATTCGCGATATTGAAATTAGTCCTATATATTAGTCCTATAGTAGAAGTGGATGTAGCTGCTGCAAGTGTATGTAGCTGCTAAACCCCCGTGCCGCTACGCGATAATAGTTTTAGGAAACCTTTTTTAGCTTTTTAATTTATGACATTTAAATAATTTTGAAACCATGCACAGTCAGGGAGAAAATTGAATTATTTAAAAATACACATTTGATGCCATTCGCTGTTTCTATCACGGATTAAGATCAAGAAACCAACCTTAGAGCACTAGGAAAGCCACCTAGTATCAAAGAAAACATTTTCCATACATTAGCTAAAAATACAAGGTTATTCACTTAATCGCATAAGGATATTTCTGTGATTCATTACAGCTTGCAGCATGTCTTCATAAGTGAAAAAATGTATAAAAAATAGTAACTTTGATTTTCGTGATTTTTAGTAATCCAATAGCATCAGAGTATTGTTACAGATGGCGCCAGCGTAGGTTTTCCCCGTCAAATTTTAGTTTGGGATTTGGCTGAAATCCCATAGAACAAAACTAGATACTGGGGAAACATATGCTGGTGGCATCTATCAAAACCTTTAACATTTGCCTTCCCCATTGTGATGTCTTCATACAAAATTATGATTTTAAAAAGCGTATAATATGAGTATGTGAGTGATTGACCGAAGTAATAAAAGAGCATTTTCACAATGTATGGGAAACGTTTTCTTTGATTTGTGTTTTTCCTAGTGCCCTTGCCTTAACATGGCTTGGTCTCTATGAAATCCCTGATGGAAGCAGGACAGATGGCACTAAAAAACTCTGTTTTAACCAATTTTGTTGCTGCCTACATTAAAATAAAAATTGCAATGTTATAATTTAAAAAAATCTAAAGGCCCGCTAAGATAATCTTCTTATAGGGGCATGGGATTATAGTAGCTGCCAATACTGACCCATTAAAAAAACCATCCTGTATGTTCACCGCAACCGCTTATAGTCGAAAAACTCCCAGAATTATTGACAAAATCGTTACTACTTACTTATTTCGTTGGTCAATTTAGCTATGCTTCATAGGTAATTATTTTGTAATGTATTTTCAGATTCTTTATAATGGCTCATTTTGCCATCGTTACATTTGTGGACGAGGCTGATGCACCAGGAATAATTGCATCAAACTGGGTAATAAATGAAAATTTATGTTCGTACCCTAATGTACGTACAGAAGAATTAAAAGACAAATTGTTAAAAAGGAAAGCTGAACCCGAGGATAAATGGCCGCAGTATAAAATAAAAATTCTAAAATACTACGGTATGAAATTTTCATATATTTTTAGGGTTCCGGACCTACCTGAAAAGGAAATAAAACCGGCCAAGAGCATGTCAGGCCATGCTCAGAGTAGGGTTCCGTAGTTACTCTTCCATCACAATAAGCTAAACTGGAGCTTAAAGTATGGTAGATTGTTAACCAAGGGATGAACTGTGGGTGTACGTCTTTTTACTATGAAGGGGAAACTTTTTGCGATAACTCAAAAACAGCTAAACTGATCATATCCGCTATAGTTTTCATTTAATGTCTTTCTTAAGCTCTACTTCTAAGATTTTTTTCATATTTTTTGGACTAATGGTTCAAAAGTTAGAAGGGGGGGGGGACACATTTTTTTTCTTTCGGAGCAATTATCTCCGAATATATTCACTTTATCAAGAAATGTTTGTTGAAGACCCATATTAGTTTTGAAAGACCTTTCCAACGATATCCCACACTGTAGGGTTGAAGCAAAAAAAAAATTTCACCCCCACTTTACGTGTAGAGGAGGTACCCTACACGTAAAATTTTTAGATTTTATTGTATGACTTTGTCGGCGTTATTAATTTATATATCCATGCCAAATTTCAGCTTTCTAGCACTAACGACCATGGAGCAAAGCCTCGGACATACAGACAGACAGACGGACGGACATGGCGAAACTATAAGGGTTCCGTTTTTTGCCATTTGGCTACGGAACCCTAAAAACAATACCATCTCGTATATATATTTTTCGTAATTTTCCTGAATCCATTTTTACTTTCAGAAAATTATAGCGAAGCCCGTCTCCATTTGAAAAAAGCAGAAGAAACTTCCAATTTGGATTCTGATGAGGAAGTAAGAAAAAGAAAAAGAAGACTAAAAAAAATATCCCTGCCAGAAGACTAACTCAGAAGATGAATACCCCATTATGAAGATGTCAAAAACCCAGCAAATATTAAAAAAAAAGAAAATGATTTAGTTAAATATCCAACTCCTCCTAAACCTAAAATAAGTGCCATGTTAGTAGCAGACACAAATAAAAATGCCAGTAATTCCTCTAAAGAGATGAATTGTCAACACAACCCAGCTGTAGAAGGCCATCTGTGTTCTAGTGGAGTTGAAGACCACGCATATGGTAATTGGTTTATTGTATATTGACCATGTCTATTTTAAGGATCCCGAGGAGGTTACGTAGAAATAAAATTTGAAACTGATTTTTTTAACCGAAGTCCGTTTTTCTGTCTCTTTTTTGGTTATTAATCGTGTTGGGTGAATAAAAATAGCTTTGGTAGCTACTTTTAAGGGAGTCACCCTAAATCTCTACATTCTCTACCCACCGTGTGTGACAGCTTATCTGATACGCATTTTTAGCAGATTTAGAAATAATTTGTAGAAACCAAATTTTTTGTTATATATTGTTTTAACGTTTGACTTTTATGTGTTTGTTGCAGACATTGTGCCTGAAGAATTTAACAACTGTGCAGAAGTTAACAACCATGGGGCAATAAATGGAAACTCTATCATTGTATGTAGTCCCACTCATACTCTAGCCTGCACAAATAATTTCTCGAACGGTATCTCTGGTATGTGTTTTTTTCGTCATTGTTTTTAGATTAGATGTAGATAGAATATTTCTTCACATCACCTATTCAGAAATAGTTATTTGTGCAATAGGAGAGCAAAGTTAGTAATTGCAACGAGTGCCGATTCTATAATATAATCACGAGCGTAGCGAGCTATGATCATTCAGAATCGTGAGCATGGCAACGAACTAAAATCGGCATGAATAGCAAAAACTTTGCTCTTGGTTTGTGAAATGTGGTGATATGAATATGTGCTGTGAAAATATCTAGGGCTACATTATTTAATTTTTACCTTTGCGGCCATTGTGATTTGTGGTATGATGACGATGACGACGAAAGATGATGGACACGGATCTCTTTTACCCACTAGACGCGGAGCATGCGACACTATTTGAGGTCACCACACACGGGCGCTCCCATATACTAATTTGTGACCTTATTAATAACAAATATCATTTTCATGTTGTTGTAGCATAAATTAGAACAGGAATCAATTCAATTGTGCGGCTCACGGCGCAGTATTTTATAAGCAAAAGAGCTCCTATATTTGTGGTGACCTCGCGGTCTTAGCTTCTAATCTGAGCTCCATATGCTTCATATAGCGGTGTTTGGATCTAGTCTGTGATGATGGATGACTGTCGAATGGCGGATGACGAATGTCTGAAGACGGACGTCAAATAACGGATGTTGAATGACAGATGTCAGGTGGATGGTGGATGTATTGATTGTCTTAGTGGTCTTTTATTTTCCTCAAAGGTGGCGTAAAAAGTATAGGCATGTGTTACATATGGTACCTAGCAATAGTTATTTATTATACAAGGGGGCAAAGTTGTTGTTTAACTTCTCGTGCTTATATTGAGACCCGAGGCAGCGAAATATTCCGAAATTGAGCCACGAGCGTAGCGAGTGGTTCAAAAAGTGGAATCTTGAGCGTGCGAGGGCCTCAAAGCACGAGAGGTTGAACAAACTTTGCCGCCGAGTGCAATACAACATTTTTCACCACAACAATGCGAGGAAAATACAAGCTGTTAAATAATGCAAATGTAATCAAAATTATTGCTATTCAATATTTATCATTCAAAATTATCGCATAAAATGAATAATATTGTTGTTGTTAGAATTTGTATCAAGTTACATTCCCCCCATGTGGATAAAACGTAACTTTCCACACACTTATTAAAGGATATTAAGAGCGCCTTTCCGAGGTGGAGTGGAGAAAAAGTATTTTCATCGTGCATTCTATTTTAGAATCCCGAGCGTAGCGAGCTTTACTTTGTCAAGGATTATTATGTACGCTTTCTCCATAAATGTAATTTAGCTCCCTTGTGACACCATCTAACTACATATTATTGTTGTAGGCTGCTCCGTAAGCAAACAATTTGGCATGCAGCAGGCTCATTTAATCCAGGTCGTGACTGACTTGGCCAAACAAATGTCTGAATTGAATAGAAAAGTTGACATACTTTTAGGGACACATACAGCAGATAGCTTTAATGCATATACACAAGATAATTTAGAAATTTCTGAATTATTAGCTACTCTTCCAGTAAAGGATGATGCGAGTTTTTGTCATTTCAATGACCAGTTACAAATAGTCCGGAACAAACAGGCAATTGTGAGTATACAGTATACACTTGTCTACTTATGTCCGACACTTATGTATTGTTTTTTATCTTGTAATTTTGTAACTTTTATTTAATAGGTATCATTTTTGGCTGGTATTGGCGGTAGAAACATTCGAAGTCTAACCACTAATATGTTGAAAAGAATACTACAAGACGAAGTTGCCGAGCTATATTCCTTAACTGGAAAACAAATGAAGAACTCCAATAAAAAACCATTTTTAAAGACAGAAACCTGTAAAATAATCTTTCGTAAGTATATTTTGTGACCAAATTTCCTAACATTAAAGTATCTCAACACCGACTTTGACATTAACGGCCTCATATCATAATAATTATATTAAAAAAGTATTATTTATACCTTTCCCATACGCCTGCTTAAAATTTCGTAAGCACAAGTAAATTAAATCGTTTTTTATTCAGAAATCTGCAAGAAAGTTTACGAAGATGCGACAGAAGAAAACCTGAAATAAATAATTAGCGACTGGCTGAATCAGGCTAAAGTTAGGACAACAAGAAGGTAAGAATTACTGTAAGGATTAATGCTTTGAAAATCCCTAGTTTCTAAGGTCGGTGTCGATAGAAAAGTAAATTATGGCAAACAAACCCATTTACCTTCATTGCATCGCAATTTTCTGAAATAACTGCCCACGTTTGACTGTTATTTTTCTGATCCTAAAAAAATAAGTATAAAGTAGGTAACCTTAATGCGTCTATGATATATACCTCAAGTCGATTGGTATGTGGTAAAAACGGCATGTCATTATAATATTATTTATTTGTTTCAGGGCAGAAAGACTAAACAGACAAGCATAACCCTTATAAAGGCAGAGGCGATATTTTAAACATAGCTAATATGAGAAAATGGAAGAATCCTTCAGCATTTTCAATTGAGAAAACCATTATTATATAGTTGATATATATTGCTTTCGTACCTTATACTTACTTTTTTCATCAGTATTTAATTTTGGTGTTAAGAAATCCACGGCAATAAGTGGTCAATTTATGCACTACGCCTGTTAAGGAAGGTGAGTTATCATATCACTGTTTTAATAGAGAATATATGTCAAATCAAGTGTACTAATAGGTAGAGTGCATATATTTACCACGTGTTTTTTTTAATTATTTAGGTTTTTTTACTGTAGATGTATTCCCCAGTGTATAACTGGGGTCTTATTAAGGGATAAATAACGAGTCTGTGCATTAAGTAACAATACTGTATGTTGGTACTCTTTATATATTATTATTGCATACTGACACCAGTCAGTTTAACCAATAGTGCTTTAATAGTTATTTACGATACAAGTGCAAAAAATAGGAAATTCGCAACGAGTGGTGATAAATTAAAATACGACCGAACGGAGTGTTTGAAATCGACACTAGATGCGAATTACTGATTCGCACGTGTATCGTACAACGACCCATATGTACTGTATATGGGTCTTTAAAGTTTCGTCATATGCACAGAAAGTGCTCATTCCCGCACGCGTGCGGGAAAGTAGCACCATATGTACTGTAAAATAATATGTTGTGTTCCATACCTAATAAATACTGTAATAAAATCTTACATAATTACCCATGAATAATTTGTTTTATTTAGTTAGTTTAAGGCTTCGTCACACTCCAGCGCGATGCCGGCGGGGCGTCGGCGCGGGCGCGACACCGACAGTCCGACACACCGTTGTGCCTCATGTAACGACATGAGGCTAACATTCGGACCTCAGCGACGCGCCTCGCTCACGCCTCGCCAGCATCGCACTCGATTGTGACGAAGAATCCTTTAGTTAAACAAACACTATGCAAAGCTGAGATGTTACTATTGCATATAGTTTATGAAAACAAACATCATTCAAATTTGACATGTTAGCCTTGCATATAAATTGTCGAAACAAAAAAGACGTAAATCTGACATGTCAGTATTGCGTATAATTTGTTAGAACAAACATCATGCGAGGTTGATAATATCAGTATTGCATATAGTTTGTTAAAACAAAAAATATGTAAGGTTTACAATGTCAATATTGCATATAAATTGTCGAAACAAACACGATGCAAATCGAACATGTCATTATTGCACATAGTTTGCAAAACAAACTTCTTGCAAGTTTGTTGTTGGGAAACTAGGAGGTTTGATCCAGGCTTGCGTCAAGTGTACATACTTGTCATCGCAAACTTGTCACAACCCTTCACTTGTGATACGTCAAACTTGTTGCAAGGCGGGTCCAAGTCTAAAATGCTATCTGGGTTACGAGTACCTTAAGTCCCTGCAAAATTCCAGTTTATTTGCACTGCAGTGTAGTAGACACTCCAGTGAGACGGTGATTATCGCGGAATCCGCGAACAATGCTGTCTACCTGCGAGAGTATCATATTGCTATCACGATCGAGGACGAGAAAGAGTTCTCGGACAATCCAGTGTAACGAGATCTTTAAATCCGTAACTTATTATATAATCTGCAGAACGAAAGCCATCATAAATCATTTTTATAGGATATATTTAATAAAATTATATATTTACATATATTTTTTGGATCTGTTTATAACACTTTCTTTATAAATTGCTTAACACTGGGATGTAAGAGTTGTCTAACTGTCGCAATGTTTTGTATTACGGGTAAAACGCTGGATCATGTCTAAGGCCCACTCGGGCTGGTCCACTGTCACCGAATGCCCCGCATTCCGGACCACTTCCCCCCCTGCTTGGCGTACCCCGCTACCTCCCCGTCCACGTGCCAGATCGAACGCTTCGCCGTCTTGTACTTCGCAGACCCACTGAAGTTCAGTTTCTGCAAGTAGTTGAGTGTCAGAGGATAAGCGACTATAATGTCTAGTTGCCCGCTGTAGATCAAACAATCCTAGTGGTCCAAGAGCTCTGACAACAACGGGGCCACAGACTTCATCAAGTAATATAATATGTGTCTTGTGTAATTTATCCCAAGAAAAATCTTGATAACGCGATTAAGGAATATTACTACGTGGAACAGTGCTGTCTGGCGAGCTATTTGGTAACTATGTAAAAAAATTATGAATCTAGGGTCATTACCCCAAGAAAAATCTTAACAGCGCGATTCAGAATTTAGACTACACGTAACACTGCCATCTAACAATTAATTTGCCAACTGAACAAAACTTGTATGAGGGTTACTCCGGTTACTATTTGTTAATTCATTATCCAAGAAAAATCTTAATTGAGCAATTTTGGATTTTAGTACTTAGAGTGCGAGTTTTTATTTAATAATTTGTTTGTACTATTAAATAAAATCAAATATGTACATTAATGCGTTGCGCCGCTGGTGTAATGGTGGCTTGAATGTAAGAAGCTGCTCTGATATTTTTTTTACTTTGCTAGTCCCCTGGGCTACTTAAATGTATAGTCGACTACTACCTACCTATTCACTAGTATTTTTTTAATTGTGTTACAGATGAGTTCAGTGCAAGAGGAGAAGCCCCCAGAGCCAGCGAAGGCGGTCCGTGAGCTTCGCAACGCGGAGCTAGTGTCGCGGCTGCTCGCTGCTACGCCGCCATACTTGTACAGCTCATTTCCACTGCAGCCACATGCTTTCTTCTTCAGCGAGATGCTGCGGTCGTTCGTAACACGGCACCCAAGGCCTAACCACTATCACAGGTAACACGTACACCTATACCTACTGCCTTCTCAACCATCTTCCAATTCTATCTATAAGTACTCTATGATGAAGGCCTTCATTGTTAAATACGTCTCTAATATTATAATGTAGAATATTAGAGATATAAAATGACATTTGTTTAGGAGTATAATGATTAAGCAACATTTTTAAACCGTATCTCCGTAACTTCACACTACTAACATCACTACTACTACTACTACTATAACATCCAATATCTCAAACAGAACTGTACATTTACATGATAAATTTTCAAAAAATCATAGAAAAATAAGTACGAAACTTAAATTTATGATTCTTTTTGCATATAAAAGAGCATGTTTTGAAATATATGCTGGTAGCAATAACTCAATACCGCCAATAAGTTACCTTTCGATTAAGAATGACACATAATTATGCTAGTTTAATGCAACGCTGCCGACAATTCTTAGTATCTAAGAGTCTTCGTATGTACGGCTCTGCTGATGGTGATTAAATTACTTAATTAGTTAACAGTTACTTACATGAAAATCCGTCTCTTCTCTTGGTCTCTTCTGTCGACGATACGTTAACTTGTATTATCCACAGAAGTGACCTTTTTCTACCCCTAGTGTAAATAAATTCGATTTCCAAACGTGACGTACGCGTTTGCGTTTAGTCTCATTTTGTATTGAATTTCGAAAGAGCGCGCCAAGCGGGACGTTTTGGAAACTCAAAATCCTATACAAAATGACACTTAACGCAAACGCGTTCGTCACGTTATGATGTCGATCACAGTTACACTAGGGGTACTGTTTATACCTAGGCGTGGTAGGCAGTAAACTCAGTTAGGTTACAATTTATCTCGAAATATAACTGAGACTTTTTTAATTTCAGGAGATTTAAAAGGCGATCGCACAAATATTTCGCTGAAAATGACGAGTGGCGGCGAGACTGGCCAAAACAGGATGAAGAAAAAAAGGAGCCAGAAACTCGGCCCGAAGTTCCTTTAGAGTTAACTGTGGAGAAACATTCTCGCGTGCCTTCGCCGAGGAGGTTATCGCCGAAGATTGAACAGAAACCAAGCAGCCCGCCTCCTGGCCGACAGTCATCTTTCGTCGATGTAGGCACAGAAGAACTCCCCAAACCCTCACCCTGCGTCGGCAGAGCTGACGCCGTACCTTCAAACCTCATCCTACCCCCGCCTCCACCGATGTGGTACCCACCTATCTACAACCCCCAATTTGGTGTAGACCCTTTAAACTTTTTCATAGACTTACGTGTCTCTGGACATATATATGATAGAAAACGGGCCTTGGCCGAAGGCTTAGACAACATTAACCAAGAACGTCCAGAAGATTCCGGCTTGGACAAACGATTAAGCAGGGATTTTGGGATGAAACCACGCCACGTTTCTGCGTTCTCCGTCCCAGTTAGACCAGGGAACATCGCTCCTGAAGTACCAACTAAATACTTTGACCAGAACGGCACTAACAAACAGGGTAAAATCAACGGGACGTCGTATATAATGAAGAATTTGAAAAACGTTTATGAAAATTTAAAAAGCTCTCAAGATGTAAAAGACGTTTCCAAGGTAGATAAGGATGAAGATACCAAAGCTGAGTCCTCAGAAATTGATGACGATATAATAGATTAGTCGTATTAACTGATAGGTATAAAATTAAGTTTAATTTAAAGTGACGATGGATGAATGAATCAATATTAAAAAGAGAGTAGTGAAATATGCGAAGTCTGGCATTGAGAAGGTAACTAATAAATGTGATTAGTAAAAAACATTGTAGAAAATATTATCAAAATTGTATTATATGTAACTGTGTGTCTGTATAAGCACGGGTCGGAGCCTATAGCTCGATGTACTTACCTACCTAAAAATACTAAATACCAATGTACTGTCACGTCTGAAAATATCGATACGAAAGAAGTGACAAAAATATGTATACACGACTTTATTGCCCATATATTAAGGTAGTGTATACATATTTTTGGCACATTTTTCGTATCGATATTTTCAGATGTGACTGTACCTATTATAGTTAAGGGGGTCCCTAACGGCAATGACCTTCGATCTGAATCCCTTAGTTTTCTAATGTTTTTTGTAGCTGTCCTCGGGATATTTGGCATAAAAGTTGAACAAATTTATGCCAGAAAACTGGTTTAATGGCCATAACTTTTGTGTTAATTAGTTTAAAATAAAATTAAAATCTTTGACCAGTTTTTAGAGACGTCAAAGACGAACCCAAATGTGTAGACTTCATACATGTAAAATCCTTCGCAGCAATCTAGTAACGAAAAAAGTGTATTTAAAAAAAATGTTTTAAAAAATATATAAAAACCGGCCAAGAGCATGTCGGGCCACGCTCAGTGTAGGGTTCCGTAGTTACTCTTCCGTCACAATAAGCTAAACTGGAGCTTAAAGTATAGTAAATTGTTAACCAAGGGATGAAACGGTACCTTTCACCCGAGTTAAACAAATAGGCAAATTTGCATACGATGATTAGTACCTAATTAAAGTAAGTCTTTTTACTATGAAGGGAAAACTTTTTGCGATAACTCAAAAACAGCTAAACTGATCATGTCCGCTATAGTTTTCATTTAATGTCTTTCTTAAGCTCTACTTTCACGATTTTTTTCATATTTTTTGGACCTATGGTTCAAAAGTTAGAGGGGGGGGACACACTTTTTTTTTTCGGAGCGATTATCCCCGAATATATTCACTTTATCAAAAAATGTTTCTTGAACACCCCTATTAGTTTTGAAAGACCTTTCCAACGATACCCCACACTCTAGGGTTGAAGCGAAAAAAAAATTACACCCCTACTTTACGTGTAGGGGAGGTACCCTAAAAAAATTAAATTTTTAGTGTTTATTGTACGACTTTGTCGGCTTTATTGATTTATATATCCATACAAAATTTCAGCTTTCTAGCACTAACGACCTCGGAGCAAAGCCTCGGATAGACAGACAGACAGACAGACGGACATGGCGAAACTATAAGCCTTACAGTATAAGGGTTCCTAGTTGACTACAGAACCCTAAGAAATAAGTGTTCATTTCTTTCAAAATCCGGCATACCAGAATGGAGATAAAAGATTGAAGAACCGATAGCCGTTGGTCTTATAATTCTACGAGTATCTATAGTGCAAATGTAGGAGTCAAAACAAAACTAGCCAAACTCGATTAAAACCGCGGGGAGCCCTTAAACAGCCAAACAGGATGGATATTCTGTGATGAGAAATATTCAGTGTTTGAATTCACGTTTTAGATCTAGAGATGGGTAGGGGTGAGTAAATAATGAGTAGGTAGTAGGTACTCATTTAGGTGGGTAAAAACGATTGCTAAGAAAAAATAAAAAAGTAAGATTTAAGAATTAGAACTAAATTGTTTTTTTATTGAAGAGTGTTACGGTGTATTAACAATATTTACATGATGAAAATCATATAAGGACACTTTTTTTTAAAGTAATTGTCAGTGTAAGGCAATTTGTGATAATGCGTAGTTAACAATTTTGACTTTAAAAATATGAGACTTAATTATAGTTCTATCAATGTTCTAGATTTCGTGCAAAAATGCGTGTTTACGATGCACTTATGACCTTTTATTACGGGTTTTTCAAACAAAACTCAAAAATGGCTCGACCGATCATGTTTAAAGTATTTTTTTGTACTCTATTCAATGGCTAATCATAATTTTGAACTTTGGTTCGAAAGTTATTGAGGGATAAATATTATTTCGACCTTTAGTATCGGTTTTTTGTCAAAAATATTCAATTTATACAAAAAAGTTTTTAGAAACTTTCGACTTATTTTTAAAAACCCATTTATTGATGTGCGACACGTTCGGGGTTTCTGAATTTTTACATGTATGGAGTGCCCCCCTTAAAAATATATTTCTTACAATTTTGAGTATTTAATCCAGTAGCGGCTTACAAAATACACCTATATTTCAAATTTATATGCCCCTTTCCGCACTCTAAATAGTTTATACCCACTAATTTGGGTATAAACGAGTAAATTCAGGTAGGCAAGATATTGAGTATATACTCAGTATTTACCCCTGAGTATTTACTCAGTACCCATCTCTTTTTAGATCATAACAATATTTATTTAGTTATCACTTATCAGCGGTCTTAAGGATGTATATAAATGTACCTATTAAACACAATGTTTATTTTTCGAGAACGCTGTTAGGTAAATAAAAATCAAGGCCACCTAACCTAATTTAATATCAATGCCGTGTTATTGTAGGATGTAAGTTTATAATGATCTCAGTGTAAATAAAACATGTTTGTACATTCCTAAGTGATTAAATCTAGTCCTTTACTTAATTCAAATTCTGACTTAATTGTAATTTATGTAACGACTTAAATGTTATAAAATGATAAAGCTCATATTATTATGAAAATTTAACATAATAAAATATTGATACTTAATAAATATAGTTTATTTGATTGCCGCTATTAATTAGGACCGCACCTTATAATATACATACATGGTACCTTTAGCAAAACTAAAAATTAAGATAGGCATAGTTAGACCAAACCAGATTGCAGCAGACTGGACTGTTCAAGTGTTATTTATACATCATAGTTTCATATAAGTTTGACGTTTAAAATGCTTAACACGTGGACCGTCTATCTTGGTCTAACTCTTAAGTGACTAGTGACTAGGTACCAAAGTGAATTTGAAATAGAGATGTATTGTCAAAGAAAACTTTGAAGCGACGTAAATTTACTGCCATCTTTCGACACATAATTAAAACTTTTAGAGCGCCATTTGACTTTGATCCTTATTTGTTCACTAAATGTGTTCAATTTGTTAAATATCAAAAAGTGGCGCCATCGTACCGGGCACTACCTAAAGGTTATGGCGTCAGAGCTCGAAATGATGCTGCTATACCTTAATCTTAATACCTTTGATCTATTAGATGGCGCCACTTTTGATATTTATCAAATATAACATATCATTGAAAGAATAATGATCAAAGTAAAATGGCTTTCTAAAAGTTTTAATTATGTGTCGAAAGATGGCAGTAAATTTACGTCGGTTACAAAGTTTCCTTTGACAAACCACTTCAATTTCTCTTTGCTAGGTACTAACTCTGAAGGTCAACCGCGAACACCGAATATGCGTATATTATATTGTGGGCATTTTTCTCTGTCACTCTAATTATCTGGTGTGCGGCGTTTTAGTGATTACAACATATTTTTAGCTGCGTGTACCTTTCCCCCAGCAGTATTTACATTCGCGGCTCTTTTCATGTCTCGGCAACAGCGCCCACAGCTCGTGAGCTCCTCGAGCTAATGTACACACTCTCGCCTCGTGGTTCGGCTCGCGGCTCGTCTCGTGTCTCGGCCACAGCCCCTAAGCTCGTCAAGATAATTAATTTTAAACACAAGCGGCACGGTATAATATAAGGTTTGTAACCGAATAAAGAGCCGAACGCGAATGTAAACAGCAAGCGCGCGTCCCCCATGAGCCCAAAAAACCGCTCCAGACGCGTGCCCGGCGAGTGTCGAGCCGAGCCAAGAGCCCACCGTTTACATACACGTACGTGAATGTAATTGCGCCATAAAATATTCCCGACTTTTGTCTCGTAAATCACGGGTCATGTTAACGATTCCCAAATGTAAATTATTATCCGCCATGAAATGAAATACCAAGTTACATTCATACACGTATAAACTGGCAACATTTGCCAAAAGGCTTTTTACGATTGGTCAACCATTTGTCAAACCATTGAATGTTGCCAGTATACATATATATAAATACACATTAAAATGGTAACTTGTTAGTTTAATGAAAAAAAAATGATTAAAAATAATATAATATTCGGGTTCCATTTGAATAATAGAATGAATATAAGAAAGATTAAACTAAACTGAAACTCTAACGTGATTTCTGTAGTCTCGTGACTATAATGCTTAAAAAAAAAGGAGAATTGACAGTCCATGTTGTTGTGCTGCCGTTGCTAAAAAATAAAATAGTCCAAATATTTTTTTTACATTTTTAGTATAATAGTATTTAGGATAAGAGTAAAAGACAATTGGTACTTCACAATAAAAAATATTCATACTTATTATAAAATCTTGATTCTGTAAATTTAATAAATTCCTGGAAACAAAATAATGTATAACAAATGACATTCATATTTCATGTTTTTATTCATTCGCATAGCAACATTAGTCACCACGCGATTTTCTTTCTGAATTTGCTTGTACTTCTTCTGGACGAATTTAGAAGGTTTTCACTTTTGCTTCCAGAAAAATAGACAAAAATGTTCGGTGGTCAACAGCCTATTTTAGTTTTGAGTAAGTGTTGTGTCAAGAAAGTTTGTGCATTGTCTAGAAAAAGGTAAAACTGTATTCAATGGTGATTCACGGTTACAGGTCAAAACACAAAACGTGAGTCCGGCCGGAAGGTTCAGCTCGAAAATATTAATGCAGGAAAGGTGAATATGTGTTCAAATGATACTATACATGAAATTTCCGCACTTAGCAACCGATTCCAGTTCTTACTTTGTACATTTTTTATTTATTTTAGACGATAGCGGACGTTATCCGAACATGCCTCGGACCTCAGGCGATGTTAAAAATGTTGATGGACCCCATGGGTGGCATCGTGATGACCAACGATGGCAACGCTATACTTCGGGAGATCACTGTACAGCACCCCGCAGCCAAATCTATGATAGAAATCGCAAGAACACAAGATGAAGAGGTTAGAATTATTACTATCCTTTTTTGGCAGTTACAATGTTTAACTGTAATTTAAAGCATTACATATATAATTAATCTTTTATTTGCATCTTAAAAGCTCTCACATTACTCTTGTTCCTGTTAATTTAAGTTTCTATATTTATGTTTTCTACAAAGAGTGACATAGAATAATATTTGCAACAAAGTACTTCTAAGTTCTCTTTAACATCAGAATTTTCAGTTAAACTAGCTTAAAAAATATCATTATATGGTGTGTAGAAACAATAATTATGGTTTAATCTTTGTAAGTCTCCAAATACTTCTACAAGTACAAATTCAATGAGTTTCGATATTTATAGAAATAATAGAAAGTTTCAAATAGAAAATCCAACATTTTCTGTCCAGGTTGGTGACGGAACCACATCAGTAATAGTCCTGGCTGGAGAAATGCTGGCTGTGGCTGAGCAGTTCCTGACCCAGAACATCCACCCCACAGTCATCATCAGGGAGTACCGGCAGGCCCTTGAGGATGCCGTTAAACTACTGGAGGACAAGATCTCTATCCCCATTGACATGAATGACAAGGAAAAGATGAAGGAAGTTGTAAGTAATCTGTGTTAAATTTACATTCACTTTTATATCTTTGTGAAATAAGCACATACAGTGGATTTCTTATATAATGACAATGAAGGGACCCCTGTAATTTCGTAGTTATTTCCAGAAATCATAGGAAAAAAAGAGATAAAAACGCATATGTATAAATTTAACCCTGAAAAGTGAGTTACCTAGCTAATATCTAATAAACAAAAGGTCACCACAGTTTCTAACCATCTGTGGATGTAAACAAAAGATAAAATAAAAAATAGCCTTTATTTACAGAACAAAGAACAGTTTGCACATTATCTCTCTATTATCTCCCATCTTTTGTATTCTTTGTCTGCTTGCCCTTCGGCAAAGGCCTCCAACCTTCTCCACTCTCCGATCTATTGCTACTCTGCTCCAGGTACTGCCAGCTAGGCAAGGCGCAGGTGCGCATTGTCATTGTCCCATCTCATTAGAGGTCTCTTCACCCCTCTTTCTCCCTCCCTTGGGTACCATTGGGAGATTCGCTCCATTTGTCTGTGCCTCGGATGATATGGCCAGCCCACTTCCATTTAAGTCTTCTAATTTTTGTGACAATTTCTTGGACTTCCGTCCTAATTTGGGTGTTACGTAATAGCCGGTTAGACTTCTGTACACCTATCATGCTCCTTTCCATGGCGTGCTGGCAGCATCCTAGATGGGATGTAATAGCTTTTGTCAGGCCCAGGTTTGGCTACCATACATTAGGACAGGAAGAACACATGTGTTGAATAGTTTACCCTTTGTCTTAGAGTGGAGTTGTATATCTTTGAAGACTTCTTTCAGGGACCAGTACCTTTTCCACCCATTCAACAATTCACAAAACAAAAGATAAGAAAGTAAAACTCTTTGTCCTTAGACATGGAATCCTCCAATATTTAATTATATTCTAAGAAATTGTTACAAATGGTTCATTAAAAACCTTTGCTACACCTGAATTCAGTGTTACACCTAAGTTGCGGTATACACATGAATCTTGTAATAGAGTATGCTTCTAATTCATGGGATTTGGATTTAACACTATGACTAAATGGTCCCAACAACCAAGGTCATGGTAACTAAGGTAGTATAAAAAAAAATCTCTTCTTTATTTAGCAAGATGTATAAAAATTACAATGATTTTGTATTTCAGATCCGTTCATGTGTGGGCACCAAGTACATTGGGCGCTGGGCCGACCTGGCTGTAGACATTGCCTTGGATGCGGTCAACACCGTCATGGTCAATGAGAACGGCAGGGTGGAGGTTGATATTAAGAAGTAAGTTATGATACTTTATGAATGAAATGATTTGTGATAAATTAAAAGACAAGATGATTCAATTTGTGAAGTCAGGTCTGCTTGTGTGTTTTACGCGTGTTTAATTTTTTTTTAAGAAACTGTTGCAAAAATATGAACAAGTTCAAGTTTGTTAAAAAGCCGGGAATGTTTCTGTTTGAGAGAGATACACATTTGTGATCATTAGGTAGATACATAGAATCCTTACACAACTTAGTGCAAATGATACTCGCAGATTAACTTTTTAAGATACTAAATCAGTATTCTGGGTAACATCATCATCATCATAAAAAAATCTTAAATTCTAGCTACGCCAAAGTAGAGAAGATCCCCGGAGGCACGGTGGAGGAGTCCCGCGTCCTGAACGGCGTCATGATCAACAAGGACGTGACGCACCCTAAGATGCGGCGCTACATCGAGAACCCGCGCATCGTGCTGCTGGACTGCCCGCTCGAGTACAAGAAGGGCGAGAGCCAGACCAACATCGAGATTGTGGGAGAACAGGTATGACAGTAAGGGCCGATTGGACCCAGACACAAACTACGAAAAATAGTTTGATTAATAATTACACACTAAACAAACACCTACATAATATGGGTAAAACGAACAGCCCTATGTGCGAAGCGTGCATGGAAGAAGAGGAAACAGCGAAATATATTCTCCTAGAGTGTAAACAGGTAGAAGTATACAGGAACCAATACCTAGGGACTCTGCGCACACTAAAGGAGGCAGTTAGCAACCTGAAGACACTGCTAGGTTTTGTGGAGGAGCTGGGGTGGTTATAGTAGTGCTACCTCGTTTTCACGCAAAATAGGCACAATGGTGGTCGATTTGCGGAAAATGCCCACCATAACTAACTAATTAAGGGCCGATTGCAGTTGCGTCAAACCGTCTGTCAATCTTAACCCTTTGAACACCACGCGTAACGCACGGTGAGCTGAAACGCCAAAAAAGAGGACTACAAAGCTTGTTGCTTTTGCTATTAAAAAAAATGCCATTAGATAGGAAATGGCTTAACAAACAATAATTGTTCAAAATAATGCATATTTAACACAGAAAAAAAAGTCTGTTTATTTTTGTATGGAATCTAAATATATATATCTTATTTTGGGGAAATTATTAGTGGAACAACTAATAGCTTCTTCAGGACTTCATTTTCCAATTTCTATAGAGTACAAAATGATCCGCAGACTACTTCTGTTGGCGCCCGTTTGTTTACTTAGTCCAATCAAAAGTCCAAAACATTTTGTTTCTTTTTTTCCAATATTTATTTAAAGGTTCGTTAAAATTTCTTGCATGGAAAGTTCCATACTTCACTTCTGATTGCTGATGATCAGTCTGTCAATTGTGATTGGTTCAACTGGCTCTAAGATGTTAAATTCCAATCAATAAATCGAACCTCACAGGTTGTTTTACTAAAACTGTCTTGATTAATTAATAAATAACTAGCAAAATGTATCTGTTACATACATGTAACATTGTTATAATACAATAAACTATTAGCACCACTGATTGTGAATAAACATAGATGATGAATTTGCTCTGCATAATGACATAAAAGTAAAAATCAGTCTGCTTTCGTAAATAGAGTTTTGGTACTTAACTTCCCTATTCAGGACTTCACAAAGCTGCTCCAACTGGAGGAGGAGCACGTGCAGCGCCAGTGCGAGGACATCATCGCGCTGAAGCCCGACATCGTGTTCACGGAGAAGGGCGTCTCTGATTTGGCGCAGCACTACCTGGTCAAGGCTGGCATCACCGCCATCCGCAGGTAACTAACAAGTCTAACAACTGTTTTGTAACTGAATAACCATAAATAAACTGGGCACTTTTCCTAATTTGTAACTAATTTATATCAAATGCTGCAAATTTTTGACAAAGAATTTATTCGAAGGCTTGAGTCCTTTAAAGTTGCACCTAAAAAACTCAACAAAGGACTCGACTCGGAACTTAAAGACTCGGAAGTTTTTGAAGCGCAGAGTCGCGTCATAACGACTGGACTTCTTCAAATTTAGACTTAAGAGACTCGAGTCCTTACCAACTCTACAAAAGACTTATGGTACAACCTAAGAGTATCACTAATAATAACGTGTTTTATATTTGAAAGCGGAGAAGAATGGCTCACCAGCTTTATTTGATTTGCTGTTGGTGGTAACAACGGGTTCTAGGCTCTGAAGCCGAGTTGTTTCTTGTGCAAAGGGGAAGGTGCTTGCGAGAGAGAAGTCTCGATCGTCGCTCTGGGTTATTAGATGCAGTCTATTTCATTTTTCGCCGTAATGTGGTGATTGTAATGACATTTGCGTCTGGAGGGACGCGAAGCGATTCTGTGGATTAAGTAGAGTTATACCGAGCTAAGTTGGCAGCGATTTTGATAGAACAAACGGTGCGAGTGTTATTCTCATAGAAGTTTGACGTTTAAAATAACACTTGCACCATCTAGGCTATCAAAATCGCTGCCAACTTAACTTGGTCTAACTCTAGTTAATTAATGGTTTTAAATTTAATGTAAGATCTTGTTGTATTTTGATTTATTATTTTGAACATTCGTAATGTCAGAAATATGAGTGGTTTGAGTATTATTGAAGTGATTATGATTGTTCAGATTGCGCAAGACCGACAACAACCGGCTGGCGCGCGCGTGCGGCGCCACCATCGTGAACCGCACGGAGGAGCTGCGCGAGGCCGACGTGGGCACCGCCGCCGGACGGTTCGAGGTCAAGAAGATCGGCGACGACTACTTCTCCTTCATCACCGACTGCAAGAACCCCAAGGTAATCTTTAAGAGGCATGCAGCTCTAATGTCTAGTATTACAAAATACTGACAACCCCCATAGGCCCCGTGACATCTCCGCATGAATCGTCATTGTTGTAGATGGCACTAAATGTTGATCGAGCGACAGTGAAGGTCTTTCGTTTCAGTTTGGGAAAAGGGTTGTCTGGTTGTTCTCGCCAGGTCGCATTTTTCAACCGATTCTAGTGAAATATGGTGAAATTAATCAAAAGGGCAGAGCCGTAAGAGTTCACGAAATCTAAACAAAAAATAACTAATTTAAATTTAAGAAAGAAAGAAAATACATTTATTTATGACCAAACAAACACTGATGACAAAAACATGTTGACAATACAATGTATAACATTTAGCGCAAAATGTTATAAAAGGGTCACAACTCGGCATGTAGCTGGCAAAGCCAGCGCTGTTCTTCCGTTGTGGAAATTTAAGGTTTAACATACTTTCGATATACTTTTCTTGTCTATGACAGTCCCTTTAGCGCATCTAAATGAAAGAACCATAAGGGTAAGACACAACTTTACATAATGGTATCTGTAAATTCACGCAAGTTAATTCTGAACAAGATTACCAGCCCACCTCTTTCGGACTGGTACCTACTATGCCATGGATGTAGTATAATTAACTGGGGATTCACAATCAGCCGAAAAAAATGGCCCTACAAAAGTCGTGCTCGAACGGCTTGTGCACGGCACGGCTTGTGCACGGCTTTTGCGCTCAGTTTCGTTTCGGCCGTCGACAACGACAACTGTCAAAAAATGCGCTTCAAGCAGCAGAACCTCCGGTGCCATATTTGTTTTGTACAATAAATAATTTATACATACATATAAAACAACGAGAAGGGATGGCATATATTTCTTTCATTGACTTCTATTGATATTTTAACAGAACCAATGTGAACTCTTCGAATTTCATGGTATTTGATAATTCATTTTGTTGATACATATTTTGACATTTATAAGGACCGTGCACGTTGGAAGGTCTGCTATCTTGTGGCCGGTATCGGAAACATAAACGTTACAATGACACTTCACGCCAAAGAAAGTGCTGACATCTACCGTTCTCGTACGTTTTCTTGTTCATGGTAAGTTCTGCCATCTTGTGGGCTACATTGAAAGCATAAACAGATATATATATATTTTTTTTAATAAACATTTACACCTCGCGCCAAAAATCTGACGTCTTCTGTGCTGCCCCCGACCGTTTATGCACGCTCCCTATACAATGATCAGCTTACGAAAACGTCACTTGTAATGTATAATGTATATCATAAAGTATTCAATGTAATGAAACGTGCGTTTGCAAATTTAGTACTTAATACATACATTTTTATAAAATACTTATCTTCTTCTTGACAGAAATTATAAAGAAGCTTTGCTAGCTCCTATTAGAACGTTTTTTCGAATGTCAGTTTGCTCCATGTATTTGAGGGCTCCTCTACTAGACTGGCCTACGCTGGGCCATCGTGTAGAGGAGCCCTCAGGGACGCAGCTATGCGGTGGAATGAGATAGCAATATCACTTGCTTGCATAAATGCGTCCCTTGTACTGGCCTACGCTGTACCATCGTGTAGAGGAGCCATAACATATTTCCTTGGCATCGGGCGTCCATTTATTTTAGTATACGTCAATGTAGTATGCGGTACAAACGGATCTCATTGTTTCGCGTGACTAAAAACTTAGCATTTAAATTCATGCTAGCCATATTTTTTTATTATTACAATGAAATGTTGAAGATGTTCTTGACGGGTGTGTATCTTTTATAATGAACGTTTGTACTGTCCTCTAGTAAAATGTTAACCTTTATATACGTAATTTTCAGGCGTGCACAATCCTGCTTCGCGGTGCTTCCAAGGACGTGTTGAATGAAATCGAGAGGAACCTCCAGGATGCTCTTCATGTTGCTAAGAATTTGGTAAGCAAATAATTCGCGTGTTCTAGATTTCTACGGTGTTTATATTATTTATGAGGACCAAATATCTTTATGGGACCTATTGTTTCAATACAATACAATAGGTAGTTACAGTCAACGTTGTATTCTGACAACAAGATAAGACAAGACAAGATGGTACCTGAGCTCGCCAAGTACATGCTTGCTCCGGACTAGCCGGCATACCAGGGGACACAATTTGTGAGGAGTGACACGCTCTGGGACGGGAGAGGATGAGTTCAATCGACCGGCTATGCAGCCTCAAGCCAATTTAGGAAATATGGAGCGACAGGATATTCAAAGAGGGTTGAGCGTTGTTGAGGTAGTGCTCCTTTCTCTCACTGATCACATCTTTTGAATGTCATTCAATATGTATTCGAAATATTTCTTCTTTTTCTTGAAAGATTACGAAGAAGGGAGGCAGCAGAATGAGGTTTTTGAGTGTCGATCATGTATAGGTAGAGCGTAGGGTGGGCTCCAGCAAGGTACCGTAAGCCAACGTTGGATATGAGCAAAGCAAGAGTGTTCATTGTAGATAGGCTGGATCTTTTCCAGAGAGGTGTTGCTGGCTCATATGGTGGCCACGGTGATAATGTATCTGCTGACAACGATGATTATGGTGTTGAAGCACTAATATTACAGACAAATTGGAGTTTGTCTATTTCTTTGGCAGGGCGGTATAATACGAATAAAGAACTGAAATGGAAAATAATATCAGTATTAGATCCCACCACACACGGGAGATGCGTGGCGTGGCTGGGGGTGGACGCGCGGTGAATGTAATATATAATGCCGTGTTGCAGGTGCTGAGCCCGCGGCTGGTGGCGGGCGGCGGCGCGGTGGAGATGGCCGTGTCGCAGGCGCTGGGCCTCAACGCGGCGCACAACACGCCCTACCGCGCCGTGGCGCAGGCGCTAGGTAACTACACTGTGTGCAGGCGCTGAGCCCGCGGCCGGTGGAGATGGCCGTGTCGCAGGCGCTGGGCCTCAACGCGGCGCACAACACGCCCTACCGCGCCGTGGCGCAGGCGCTAGGTAACTACACTGTGTGCAGGCGCTGAGCCCGCGGCCGGTGGAGATGGCCGTGTCGCAGGCGCTGGGCCTCAACGCGGCGCACAACACGCCCTACCGCGCCGTGGCGCAGGCGCTAGGTAACTACACTGTGTGCAGGCGCTGAGCCCGCGGCCGGTGGAGATGGCCGTGTCGCAGGCGCTGGGCCTCAACGCGGCGCACAACACGCCCTACCGCGCCGTGGCGCAGGCGCTAGGTAACTACACTGTGTGCAGGCGCTGAGCCCGCGGCCGGTGGAGATGGCCGTGTCGCAGGCGCTGGGCCTCAACGCGGCGCACAACACGCCCTACCGCGCCGTGGCGCAGGCGCTAGGTAACTACACTGTGTGCAGGCGCTGAGCCCGCGGCCGGTGGAGATGGCCGTGTCGCAGGCGCTGGGCCTCAACGCGGCGCACAACACGCCCTACCGCGCCGTGGCGCAGGCGCTAGGTAACTACACTGTGTGCAGGCGCTGAGCCCGCGGCCGGTGGAGATGGCCGTGTCGCAGGCGCTGGGCCTCAACGCGGCGCACAACACGCCCTACCGCGCCGTGGCGCAGGCGCTAGGTAACTACACTGTGTGCAGGCGCTGAGCCCGCGGCCGGTGGAGATGGCCGTGTCGCAGGCGCTGGGCCTCAACGCGGCGCACAACACGCCCTACCGCGCCGTGGCGCAGGCGCTAGGTAACTACACTGTGTGCAGGCGCTGAGCCCGCGGCCGGTGGAGATGGCCGTGTCGCAGGCGCTGGGCCTCAACGCGGCGCACAACACGCCCTACCGCGCCGTGGCGCAGGCGCTAGGTAACTACACTGTGTGCAGGCGCTGAGCCCGCGGCCGGTGGAGATGGCCGTGTCGCAGGCGCTGGGCCTCAACGCGGCGCACAACACGCCCTACCGCGCCGTGGCGCAGGCGCTAGGTAACTACACTGTGTGCAGGCGCTGAGCCCGCGGCCGGTGGAGATGGCCGTGTCGCAGGCGCTGGGCCTCAACGCGGCGCACAACACGCCCTACCGCGCCGTGGCGCAGGCGCTAGGTAACTACACTGTGTGCAGGCGCTGAGCCCGCGGCCGGTGGAGATGGCCGTGTCGCAGGCGCTGGGCCTCAACGCGGCGCACAACACGCCCTACCGCGCCGTGGCGCAGGCGCTAGGTAACTACACTGTGTGCAGGCGCTGAGCCCGCGGCCGGTGGAGATGGCCGTGTCGCAGGCGCTGGGCCTCAACGCGGCGCACAACACGCCCTACCGCGCCGTGGCGCAGGCGCTAGGTAACTACACTGTGTGCAGGCGCTGAGCCCGCGGCCGGTGGAGATGGCCGTGTCGCAGGCGCTGGGCCTCAACGCGGCGCACAACACGCCCTACCGCGCCGTGGCGCAGGCGCTAGGTAACTACACTGTGTGCAGGCGCTGAGCCCGCGGCCGGTGGAGATGGCCGTGTCGCAGGCGCTGGGCCTCAACGCGGCGCACAACACGCCCTACCGCGCCGTGGCGCAGGCGCTAGGTAACTACACTGTGTGCAGGCGCTGAGCCCGCGGCCGGTGGAGATGGCCGTGTCGCAGGCGCTGGGCCTCAACGCGGCGCACAACACGCCCTACCGCGCCGTGGCGCAGGCGCTAGGTAACTACACTGTGTGCAGGCGCTGAGCCCGCGGCCGGTGGAGATGGCCGTGTCGCAGGCGCTGGGCCTCAACGCGGCGCACAACACGCCCTACCGCGCCGTGGCGCAGGCGCTAGGTAACTACACTGTGTGCAGGCGCTGAGCCCGCGGCCGGTGGAGATGGCCGTGTCGCAGGCGCTGGGCCTCAACGCGGCGCACAACACGCCCTACCGCGCCGTGGCGCAGGCGCTAGGTAACTACACTGTGTGCAGGCGCTGAGCCCGCGGCCGGTGGAGATGGCCGTGTCGCAGGCGCTGGGCCTCAACGCGGCGCACAACACGCCCTACCGCGCCGTGGCGCAGGCGCTAGGTAACTACACTGTGTGCAGGCGCTGAGCCCGCGGCCGGTGGAGATGGCCGTGTCGCAGGCGCTGGGCCTCAACGCGGCGCACAACACGCCCTACCGCGCCGTGGCGCAGGCGCTAGGTAACTACACTGTGTGCAGGCGCTGAGCCCGCGGCCGGTGGAGATGGCCGTGTCGCAGGCGCTGGGCCTCAACGCGGCGCACAACACGCCCTACCGCGCCGTGGCGCAGGCGCTAGGTAACTACACTGTGTGCAGGCGCTGAGTCCGCTGTTTGTGTGGCTGTCGTTCTTCAACCCTCCAACTGAGCAGCACGAAGGTTAATTTACACATCGCCCTGGAAATCGCTCATTACGACGCTTTGTTACGAATTATCGCTCAAAAAAAGCTTGCTGGTTTACGGTTCAATATTTGTTACTTACATATTTTTTTGTGAAATTCCAGAAATCATCCCTCGCACACTCGCTCAAAACTGCGGCGCCAACACCATCCGCACCCTCACCGCGTTGCGCGCCAAGCACGCCGCCGGCGGCAGCACGTTCGGCATCGACGGGGAGACCGGCGCCATCGTCGACATGGCTGCCAAGGGCATCTGGGAGCCTCTCGCCGTCAAACTGCAGGTATTGCTACACTGTGGCACAACACCTTCCACACAGCACGTTCGGCATCGACGGGGAGACCGGCGCCATCGTCGACATGGCTGCCAAGGGCATCTGGGAGCCTCTCGCCGTCAAACTGCAGGTATTGCTACACTGTGGCACAACACCTTCCACACAGCACGTTCGGCATCGACGGGGAGACCGGCGCCATCGTTGACATGGCTGCCAAGGGCATCTGGGAGCCTCTCGCCGTCAAACTGCAGGTATTGCTACACTGTGGCACAACACCTTCCACACAGCACGTTCGGCATCGACGGGGAGACCGGCGCCATCGTCGACATGGCTGCCAAGGGCATCTGGGAGCCTCTCGCCGTCAAACTGCAGGTATTGCTACACTGTGGCACAACACCTTCCACACAGCACGTTCGGCATCGACGGGGAGACCGGCGCCATCGTCGACATGGCCGCCAAGGGCATCTGGGAGCCTCTCGCCGTCAAACTGCAGGTATTGCTACACTGTGGCACAACACCTTCCACACAGCACGTTCGGCATCGACGGGGAGACCGGCGCCATCGTCGACATGGCCGCCAAGGGCATCTGGGAGCCTCTCGCCGTCAAACTGCAGGTATTGCTACACTGTGGCACAACACCTTCCACACAGCACGTTCGGCATCGACGGGGAGACCGGCGCCATCGTCGACATGGCCGCCAAGGGCATCTGGGAGCCTCTCGCCGTCAAACTGCAGGTATTGCTACACTGTGGCACAACACCTTCCACACAGCACGTTCGGCATCGACGGGGAGACCGGCGCCATCGTCGACATGGCCGCCAAGGGCATCTGGGAGCCTCTCGCCGTCAAACTGCAGGTATTGCTACACTGTGGCACAACACCTTCCACACAGCACGTTCGGCATCGACGGGGAGACCGGCGCCATCGTCGACATGGCCGCCAAGGGCATCTGGGAGCCTCTCGCCGTCAAACTGCAGGTACTGCTACCGGTAGTGTTGAATGCTAGCAGTGTAGAGCTATTATAACGTCGATGTAAAGCTTTGCGACGTTTATAAATGCGCCGACGCCGCTCCTGCAAAAATACTTAATAAATTTATAATTCATTTTCCATTTTGATATTCATTAGGGCCCGGGACACTCCCAAACGTAGGCAATAATCGATGTATCTGCCTCCAGGTGTACAAGACGGCAGTGGAGACAGCCATCCTGCTGCTGCGGATCGACGACATCGTGTCGGGCTCCAAGAAGAAGGCCAACGACCCCGCCGCGCCGCCCGCGCCCGCGGCCATGGCGGCCGGCCAGGAGTAACTCACACATACGTTTACGCCTAGCTAGCGCATCTCTTCAGTGCTGGGTTTTGGTCAATTGCAACGATTAGTGTAAGGCCTGAGTGGACGCTCGGTGGCGGGCGTGCAGCGTGGCGTCGGGCTCGCGTGCTGTGAGCCGCGCGCACTGCCTGCGGCCGCTCCTCCACGCTTGCATTTGTTTAATATGCCCGCCGCTCCGCGCCCGCCCAACTCCAGCGGCCACTCAGGCCTTACATTTAGTGTTGGGAAATTCTGAAGAAGGTCTAGTGTGACTGATCACTTAAGTTTTTTGCGAAATATGTTTAAAGAGTGGAATATCTCGAACTCCTATGAAATTGTTTGAACATTATCGAGCGGTAAACCTTTTCCTTCCTGTTCGCTTAGGACTAGAATACTTAAGTTTGCCTGGATAGCTTAAGATTACGATATGGCTAGGTCATGTACTAACTACTACTACTCTACTCTGGCGTCAAATGATGCAAGTCAAGCGAAATTTAATTCGATCACTGTACTAGACCTTCTGTTCATTCATATCACACTTATGGAAAATTCTGACAATTAACTGGTTGTTATTTACCATTATTGCGAGCACCGAAGAATTGCATAATTTTAAATTGTTTAGTAACATAACTGACACTTTTAGTAAATATTGTTATGTAACTAAATACTTACTTTAGTCTTTAATAATCAAATGTACCGAGATTGCAGATATTTTTTACACAAATATTTATATATAAAATAGTTTTCATGCAGTTGTGCGATATGATGATGCAGGTCATCTGTGTACAGTTTGGTATAGTACAGTCGATTTAATAAATGAATAAATTTTTTCACCTTATTGGCTTGGCTTATGGCATAAGGTGAAAAAATTATACATATTTATGAACTCGACTGTACAAAAATTAATGCGTTGTTCAAGTCCACTAGCGCACACGGTGAATTTTTGCGGCGTTGTATTTGCCAAAGCAGTCCTCGCAGCACCTATACCTTTTAGACCAACCAATAGACCGTTTTAAAATAGATCAAGATAATGCTTTGCTGAAATTCGCCGTGTGCTCTAGGGCCCACTTGCACCATCTCACTAACCCGGAGTTACGCGGTTTAATCGTTAACCTAATGTCAAATTGTACTGGTAACCATGGTAACTCCAGGTTTAACCGTTTAACCCCGTGTTAGTGGAATGGGTGAAGTGGGCTTAGGTGTTTTAGTGAGAATAGTGAGTGCTAGTTGTGTTGCCGGCGTGGGAGGGCAGGAGGCCCTTCATCATTTCATGTCATTCATCCAACAACGATTAATATTGCAGTCCATAAAGTTCCATTTCTGACACTGGCAATATAACCAGCACTACGGTGAGTGTTTAAGGTGGATATTTATTGCTTACTCTCTGTCGTCTGTTAAAACATTTAGAATATTAGAATTTGTAATGTTGCGTGGAAAAATACTTTTGTTTCCTAATTCTTCTCGATGATGCAATTTATGTGATAAAATCATCCACGTTTGATGGTCAGTAACTCAGACGGACACAAAAAGTATTGAGACCCAATTTAATTGTCACTATAACATTATTTGTTGTAATAAATATTCAGTTTGTATCTCGGTACGTTTTATTTAAGTCTTATAGCTTTCACTTAATGCTAAAAATGCCTTATGTATCACAGTTCGAGAGGACAATTTATTTCCTCGTATGAAACGCTAGTTTTATTTTATTTTGTTGTTAATGGTCACATCTAATGTCGTGAATGCATTTATGTTCGTTGCGAAAATGATACAGCAATAGTATTAAATGTTTTATAAATGTACTAATAATTAGTTCTGATGTTTCTTTTATATCCTTGTATCTTTGATACTAAGCCCTCATCGTCTCTATCCATCCAGAACGTTCAGAGAGAGACAAGCACAGATGTACAGATTAAGGATCGGTTGCAACAAACCGTCTGTCACCATTAAAACGCTGGCTAAACA
Source organism: Cydia pomonella (assembly GCF_033807575.1). NCBI lineage: Eukaryota > Metazoa > Arthropoda > Insecta > Lepidoptera > Tortricidae > Cydia > Cydia pomonella. Next base: position 11,694,149 of record NC_084719.1, on the reverse strand, counting down.
ATATTGTTTGGGAAGTTTCATAGTTTTCTGTTGAATGACGTTGATCAGTCCGCTAACTGTGGTTGGTGCAAATGGCCCGAAGTGTTATATTGAGGCATCAACTAATAATCGCAATCGCAGTGACAGATCAATGCTCGTATCCGTACCGCTCGTATATATTATCATTTTTAACAAGCTTGTCCATTCAAATATCAACCCTAACTTTAGGCAAGAAGATTCAAATTGCAACGACCCTTTATTCCTAAAGCAAGGTTGGTCTCAAATAATTTCAGCCATAGGTCGAATGTGCAGATTGGCGACGCTACGCATGCGTGTGCGCTTTGTTCCCGACCATGTTTTAAAGGCTCACCGGTATATGTGGCGGGTTTCCATTACACTATTGCGGGGCCAAAATTAATGTGTAGGTTGAGTTATATAGATCGTGTCATTCACGTAGACGCGTACCTTGACTCCTAATGCCATGTTATTAAAGATTAGAATTGACAAATCTGCGCGTCATCGTGGATTACACGAAGTATAAATTATTACTTACATTTCTTAATGAATAATGATGCGTGTTGCAGCTCGTAAAGTGTATTCGGTAATGAGGATTGACATACAAATCGTTTAGGTTCCACTTTCCTTATGTTCAAGATTAGAATTAAAAAAATACAGTAGCGGGGCAAGACCAAAATTTGGTGTGGGCAAAATGTACCTTTAGCGAGGCCCTCTGGTGGCGCATAAAAACGAACAAATGTTTACGTTGCGTCCGAGTTTACGTATTTGAGCCGCGAGGCCCCTCGGACCGCGTGACCGTAGGCGGTAGCCCGCGTCGCCCACGTCGTCCACGTCTAGCGCCACCTCTGAAAAAATTGACGAATTTTTTCTTCACGGAGAATGAATTGATTGCCAATTGAGTGGAGCGGACCATGAGTTTGTTTCCAAAAAATCTATTTAGTGTGTGTGGTGGTCGAAAGTCGTGGATTCATCCCAGTTGTGCTGATTCGGTTACGGTCCTTCATACCCAGACGAGGTTAAAAACCGTGACATTAAACTGACGGGCGACAATGGGCCCGCGCGCCGCGACAACAAAAGGTCACAGCCCGTGACGAGCGGCCGGCCGCGGGCCGGCTCATTATGGGTTCGATTCTGGCTTCGGCACCACGGGATTATGTGAGGTGAGTGCTTTTTAATTTTGTTTACGATATTTATTTGGATTTACACACCACAGCCATACCGAACCATATGTATTAAAAAAACGAAATTTAATCATGATATTTAAAATTTCTAAATCATGTTGACATTTATAGTTCGTGTCATCCACGGTGACGCGCAGATTTCAAATATAACCTTTAATAACATGACAATACGAGTTAAGGCATACTTACTTTACTCTTTGGTTAAGGCACGCGTCGTAAATGACACGATATATAAACTCGATTTAACCAAGTGCAACACGACAACAACATGAGATTAAAAGACAAATTTGATGGATTTATGAAACACAAGATGTAGGAACTTATTTCGTCGATGCATACAGTAGCAAACATAATTATTAGAAATAAACCGGCTAAGACTATGTCGTAAAATAGTCTTAGGGTCTCCCCAAACTAGTCGACGCCGTTTCGGCAAATCGCGTACGGAAAAAGCTTTATGTCAACGCAATAAGAGCGAATAAGTCATAAATCGGCTCGGCCCACGCAAAACGACGTCTTTCGACGGGAAAACGGCGTTTTGCCGTAAAGCTGTTCGCATTCGTACGACGCTGTTTGCAGCCTACCGCACACGTTCGCATTCATAAATCTCCTTATACCGCCGTACGGTGCCGGAAAGGGTTGAACGGCTCTGATCACGGCCGAGTACCTACGATAAGGACCGGTCAGAGCTGGCGGAAGCCGATCAGCGTCTTCGACGGCCGAACATAGCTGACGACGGCCGAACAGAGCCGATGACGGCCATAATAATCGTAAAACATTTTTGGATCGAGTCTCAAACGAGGATATCGTAAATTAAATTCACCTTCACTTAATCTATATTGCCACAAAGAATCAACCCACTGTCGCCTCCGCTTTTGCTGCTGTTCTAGCTCTTCCAACAAGTAGGCTACGATAAAAATGCTGGTAAGCCTTTTTTTTTCCATGCCCATCTACGTAAAGTATCCATCATCACAGGTTATTATATAATATTTAACAATTACCAAGGGAAATAATCTTACAGGTCTGTTCAATTTCAAACTCAGGTTGTTACTAACAACCAGTCTCCAAAAATGAGATTTACGATTGCCGATCACCCGCTGTCCTACATCTGTTCGTCGGACTCAACGGCTGTACGTGTGCTGTCTGACGTCTCGACGGCAGGACGGAGCACGGGAGAGCCGACCGTCGCTTTACAACTGTTGCGATAGCAAGTCGCAGGCGATCGGGCGTCTCTACGGCCGCAAGGAGGATGAGACTGCTAAACGCAGGTGTCCAACCGCGGAGACGGTCGATCGGCTAAATGCGAATAGTGTGGTGTAAAACACTCGGCGAAAGCCGACTCCGCGTCGACTGGTTTGGGGAGACCCTTAGCCGGTTCGGTAAGGCTCTCTTTATACTTCAAAAAATGACGAGAAAGTTGCATTTTATCCACAAGTCAAAGTAATCTGATGCAAATTTTGAGTTGTTTCCACATGTCGGCAGGTAGAATCAATTTTTGAGTGATGATTTATAATATAATGATAAATATTTAATAACGTTAATTTGAATTTTATTTCCAATGTTTTACAATTAGTATTTTCCTCGCGCTAGTGTTGTAAAAATATTGTGCTTCACTTGGAAACAAAGTTTGTTTAAACCTCGTGCCTTGAAACCCTCGCAACGCTCAAAATTCTAATTTTCGTTTTGGGATCTTTCGCTTGCTCGGGTATCATGTAAACAACAACTTTTAAGTCGGATATAAATGTAGCCTATCGATTGACAACATAACATTTCCATTTATCAACTGGTAGTAGTTTTGAACTTTTGACATAACCTTGGAACATAGGACATATACTTTCCTTTCCTCCGCAGCAGGCTAGGACGCCTAGTAACCCCTCAGGACAAATACGTAATATCTATTAGTTATTATTCTATTTGCCTTGTTCTCGAAGGAAATAAGTTTTTGGGCAAATAAATCATTTTTGGTGCAAGCTTTTATTGCTGACTGTACTTTTCTTCCCACAGGCAACTAATACTCATCGTGACAATTCTAAAAACCCCATACACAATTAGGTTGCGTTGTTTCATCAAAGAGTTCCTATCGCCACCTGTCTCCATCATCAGATCAGCTCAAATTTTCAGCTCAATTGGAAATCGGGAAGTGGGTCAAATTTAGCTGCCAAGATTTGACCCACACATAATACATACATACTAACAGGGCCGCGCGCTGGTGTGGGATGCTACCTGCGCCGATACGTTGGCAGCATCCTACATTCAAGCGACCAGCAGAAATGCCGGGGCAGCGGCGGACGCCCGAGAGCGGTTTAAGGCCTACAAATACAGCTGTCTCGGCACCAACTACAAGTTCGTAGCATTTGGCGTTGAAACACTCGGGCCGAGGGGTAGGGAAGTGCATGGGCTCCTTAAGGAGCTTGGGAAGCGGTTGAGGGAGGCAACAGGGAAATCTCGTGCCGGCAGCTATCTCGCGCAGAGGATTGCTATCGCAATACAGCGCGGGCACCTTGCCGAGGGGCCTAGGCTTAGAAGGTAGTTTTTAGGGATTTTTTATTTCTTTTAGTTAGTTTTAGTTGTCTTATTTTATAAGTATCTTACTAATTGTATGTTACTTTTAATTGCGATCACTTGTCATTTGTATTCTTTATTAATACTCCCATTTATTTATATTATAATATAATAAATGTTACAAAACAGGGCAAGTTAAGAGGGACGTAGCACGTACTCGACCATACAAAAAGAGAAAATGTTTTCCACTTTTGAATATTTCCCATTCTCCATGATTCTATAGTAGTGTTATTGACACAATGAAAAACTAGGTCCTATAAACCTTTTCTTTTTTTCCATCAAAGTGATTTGTTAAGATTTAGATACCTAGTAGAAACCGTTTTCTCCCGAAATGGAATTTCATAGAAAAAGTCCGTTATTTCATTAGGATCGCAAAGCTATTCTTCCCTCGTAAATAAAAGCCGGTAGTACAAAAAAAGAAAGGATGTCGCGTAATTATTCTCGTACTATATCACAATAATTTTATATATATTAGTGCACATGATGATCGTTATCAAAATTGAGCTCGTATTGTACCAATCTTTTATGTTTGTTGCTCATTTTCGTTAATTATGACCCTTTTGGACTCGAGAGGTCTAAATTTATTTATAGTAATATAGTTCACCGTCTGGGATAATATTTCATACACTCGGACCTATGAATAAATGATCTGTATAAGTCAACAGTCTATTTGCACGGACTATTGGATCGCATTCTACATGTTTGAATAGGATTTCGGGTAACGGGACCTATTGCTATTGATCGTGGCTATATGGAGCGGAACGCACTGTGCTGACACCTGATCGTGGGATTTTGGTGATTCATAGGCTAGTTAAGCTATTGTGGTAGGTTTAGGTGCACATGTCGATGATCTGTCTTTATTATTTTGCAATGTATGCATACAAATATTAAGTATTCGAAATTACAGTTATTTACAGTATTCATGTTTCAGAGCTCAACGAGGGGGGAGGGGTGTTAGGGTCGGCAACACGCATGTAACTCCTATGGAGTTGCAGGCGTACATAGGCTACGGAGACTGCTTACCATCAGGCGGGCCGTATGCTTGTTTGCCACCGACGTATTATAAAAAATGTTTGAGCAAATAGGTGTTCCAGAAAGCAAACCGGGACTGGAACCTTAAGTGGCATGAGCTTTCTCTACCAAAAATGTGGGAGGTCGTGCCTCTCATGCATCGGCCTCCACAGTCGCAACGCCTAGACGCAAAGGCCTATGATGATGTTTGATTTGAATATTACTTAACAGTCGATACACCAGTATCGCATCCATGTGAGTAGGCCCGATGTGAGCTTATCAAGATATCAGTACGGTCAATGGGGTAACTGAAACTAACCTATAGGTAACCTAACCTACCCGCCGCTTCCCGCCGCCACGTCGCGTCCGTCCGGTTTATCACGATAACCAGATTGTCGGGGTCCATAATAATCGAGGATCTACTGTATTATCAAGTTTCCCAGGCCATCGTCCTCGTCTGCGCCCAAATCCGCGGGCATTAGCAACGTTGGGCTAGATAACATTCACGGTCCGTCGCGCCTTCCGCCCATTTCATCACTTCCGGTGCCACAATGACACCAAACATCGTTATTTACCATTTATTTACTGCCTATCAAAGCGTTAAGATCAATCGCGTAAAATAATGGTTTTAATGAACAAAACCTCAGATCACGGTCTGCTTATAATACCTACATACTTATAAGAGTAATAAACCTAATCGAGTAAACTATACTAATTTTACTTAATTTCAAATGATGGACCGATTCGACTTTATTGTGACGACTGTCCTCTAATACTTGTACACAGGGGCGAATCGTAGTACCTTAAAATCTAATACTTAATATTCTTTGGTAGGATATTTCTGATCGAACTGAACCTTTTGAAGGCCAAGAACCTCAAAAGGCGTGAAAGTAATTTAAAAACATCTGGAAACCACTAAGTAAATAGGTACTATCTAAATCATTGTCATAGGTTGATAATATCTTACGCCACGACGCATGGAAAATTAACACGCGCTTTTTACTCGTACTCAAAAAAATGGATGTGCAGGATATTATTGCAGGTGACAAGAAGGGGCCATCGCCGTCATCGTACATCAACAAATGCTAGACGTACTTATAGAAAAAATGTATTGGAACGACAGATGCTGCGAAAGTCACGTGACTGACGACTTTCATGCGTTATTTAAGTTTCGATTGGCGTTTTCTATCAACGATTGTTATCTTGGCTAGGCCCCCAGTACATTTCATAATCTTCCTATAATCTCTCGACTAATAATAATAATATTTAAGCTGTTTATTTCAATAAAATCACATTACATAATATTAAACTTACTGACTGCTGAATTGCTGACTGAAATATTAATGTACTTATCTTTTAATTTTTTTACATGTTCCATTCCAGGACGAACTAAATAGAAACAGCGATGACGAATTCGAAGATTTTGATATTATGGTGTGCCGCTTTCATACAGGCTGCTTACTGTGCGGAGGAACACCATGGATATGAAACGCATTCGGAGGTAAGCTTTTATTCTAAAAGTCGTCTCCTTTTTATTCACGCACTATTTAAGGCATGGTGTTTTAATAATGCAAATAAGCCATAAGACGTGCTTTGGAAGGTAGGTATAATTTTGCTTAAATATAAATGATTTGTTAAGCCAACACGACATAGGACGAGCAGCTGCTTGGCAATTCTTCTCAATCGATTGGCCAATTGTTCAGTTAAAAACCCTAATCCTTTTGAACTTTAAACTCTGGTTTTTTCGTCTTGCCTTTGTGATAGATTACACATATGAAGAAATCATTTCTTGTTTCCAGGTGACGATGGAAACTGATATGACCCGGGGCCGCCGCGGTGTTATCGAAGAGGAGAAATTTTACAACATTCGCACCGAAAACAACCAGGAGGCCAACCAACCCTGGCTGCCCGGCCCTCCTGAGGACCCCACTACGAAAATATCCATCACGAATGAGAACGCTAAAGAGGTTCTTCCTTTGTATCAGACCACAGAAAGAGTTACAGATAAACCTACTGGCAGAGGTGCTAGAGCCTCCAACGACAACTGGATCAAACTGCCTTATCCAGGTCGCGAAGAGGACACCAGAGACGACATGCTCACGCCTCCGCAACCTTCAGGAGAACTGATCAACTCCCGCATGCCTCGAGTAAACTTCGTTACACAAAATAAACCTTTAGAAGCATCTGAATCGAGAAACGACAAGGAAACCATTCAGAGAGTAACAAGGACCGACGACGTTCGAGACATACGAACAGACTTCGTCAGACCAGGCGAAGACGAGCGAGCTAAGTTGTATAAGCCAGTGTACCCGCGGCAGGCCGTATACTACCCAGAAGAATCCCGGCGACCCTACTACAACGAACGGTACCCAGCTTACCCTGTCTACCCCGCTGACGACTTGTATCGACGCGATCCTTACTACGACAGTTATGACAGAAGAAGTATCCCTAGGTATATCCCTGCACCATATGGCCCTAAAGTCGATCGATACGATGAACCTTACGACAACTACGTACCACGAAAACCGAAGAGAATAATCTACTACACCCATCTTCCTGAAGTCGTCAGGACGCCTCCAAGCGTAGATTTGAGATACAGGTACTCTGTAGACCCTTACGGCCGGCGGCCGTATGATGACGATTACTATGCACGAAACGGCAGGTACGACTATAGATTCAGAAACAAGTATCCGTACGCACCTCTAAGGAAAGAAGAAAGGAATTATAGAGATTTGGTTGGAGCTGGTACGACAGCTAGAGACAAGAAAGCCGAGGAGAAAGTGACACCGACCCCAATCCTTCCAGAAAAAGAGGACAAGTATAAGAAACCCACCGATTACAACAGGAACGTGAACAGGAATCTGATAAATAGTCACCAGTACCACGATGGAGTGGTGAACTATAATGAGCCGGTGTCTCACAAGGCCTTCCAGGACGTGGTGAGACAGGACGACACCTACTTGCGGTACGATGAACCATTGTTCCAAGGCACCGTGGAAGATCCGTACCAAAGAAAATACTAATTGAAAGCGACTTCGTAGATTTGTTTTCATACATGTTATCAATAAAATTATTTCCAAATATTAACGGAGGAAGAACAAGCTAGGTTTACGATTTCAATACCAGCCGTTTGTATCGATCAGTTATTTAAACGATTTTATTTACAATTAGTTACTTGCCTATGTTTACGTTTGTAAAATTAGGTATTTTGTGTCGACGATAAATTGCCCATGTAAATGTAATGCAGATTCAGTATTCTGTTTAACTTGTCGGTAATAAATGTAATTAAGAACGGTTTTGTATTAATTATACTAGGGTCCCGCGACAAATTGTGCGCGTAATAAATCGGCCGTTTAAATTAAAACTCGGAGGGTGAAGACGAATTTCATTAAGAATTAATTAATGTCATTCTTAAACCGTTTCGTTTTTCCTTGCGAATAAAAAACATCTGCTTGAAACGCGACGCGACTTCGAGGTAATTAAGCAATACATTTTGTGGCTGGCAACATCTCGAGGTGGGGGCCAATTACAGTAAACATTTAAGAAAATGGATGCCCCAGACACGCGTACTAACCGACAACTAATTAGAGTGGCTTAGAAAAAATCCCGTAACGTGACAGCTTGTAATCAAGGGGATAGATTCCCGCGTTTTTGTTTTTTAAAACGCTTTTTTTTTAAAGCAGAAGCGACGGATTAATTGCAACAATAAATTAGGAGTAATTAAATCTTGTTGAGGGAGGCTCGAGTTCGGGGCTTAAATCATTTTGGCTGACACAGTTCTGTGTTGATTGATGTGATGTCGTGGGAGTGTTTGGGATTAGAACAAGATGTGTTGGAATTAGATAAAGTCAAGTGTAGGAATAAGTTAAATCACCCATAGGCTATAGGCTTACATAGGTATTGCTGCTACAAAAATATCTTCGCAAGAAATATCTGAGATAAATATCAACATGAAAACAATCTGAAAATTCTCACGTGAGCCTATAACTTAAAACACCCTACATCTAGCTACGCGGACCGACCAACTTGTGGACCAACTAAACATATTCCCATACGATTGTAATCAAACCCAAACATAATCCACATAAGCCACTATCTCATTAGTTACTAACCCTTGCCCAATCAAGGTATCCAAATATCCGATTCCCCAGACATTTTTGCGTGTAAATACTACGTCGGACTATCCCCTGAATTAGTAATGTCCACACGGCAGGACGAGTCCGGACAGAATTATTTATTCGTCGTGAGGGTGTCCATGAGGCGGGTAAGATGGATGGGTGAGTATTCTTGATTGACTACGGCGGAGAAGACTTTAAGAAATAGTTACGGTGCATTGGAGTCTTGTTTTCAATGATCTTGTCTCCTCAAGTGGTACGTATTTCTTCACAGGATTTATTGCGATCTATACACATTCGAAATCGAAAAGTAATGGGAAACTAGAACAAGATTGAGAAAACAGAGCTGACCTGGTTGCCTAGCCAATGCGCTAATCGTTTACGCTCCATAGCCATTAGTTGGCTCGCAACTGTTTCTGTCGAACTAATATGGAAAGGCGATAGAGAGAGATGACTACGCGACTCTACGGAGCGTACAAAATTGGCACGTTGGCTAGGCACCCAGAAGATGCAGGATATCGAAACAAAACCAAACAAACTCGTCGATGGAAAAACATAAACACATCGAGTTTAGGCTCATTAGAGGTCTCGAGAAGTACTTGATAGACATGCAAATTAGAAGAAGTAGGTAAGTCAGCAATAAAATTGTAATTTGTAATTTGTTGCCAGTGATCATTAGTATCGTCCACAGACGAAGATTATTGATCTAATTTACGAGTGCCCTACCGTTCGTTCGTTACCTACTCGCAATCGGCAGTACGTTATTTAGTAAGGATTTTCATTCCTAACGGTTACTGTGCATATCGCCTCTTTAGAGTCACACGAACATAGCCGTCGCCATACAATCGAAGTTACGCTCTCATTTTGAAACTACATTCTGATCTAATATGAAATTTGGCATGAACATTCTCTCCGAACATTGCAGGTTCGTGTCCTGTCACGGTCGCCATGTAGGTACGGATGGCATTAGGAAGGATGGACATCAAACAAATGTTAGGTTCAAACTGAACTGTATTGAGTAATTAGCACGATTATATAGTGTATATAAAGTTGAATATATTTAGCGTTAATGACTTAAGGTAAAGGTCCGTAAGTTCGTGATAGTACGTTATTTCGTTAGTTTTTTTTCTGGCGCAAATAATAAGCAATTTATATCTTTTTTATTCAAATTATACATAAGAAAAAAAAACTGTGTTATTTAATCTCTTAAAAAAACCAAGGAACAATATTTTAGTGCCTAAACTGAAAGTAATTTGACCCTCAAACCTGTCAGGCGGCCGCGATTGGCCGCGATCAGCTGTGTTGTATGCGTGCACTTTTTGTAGCCGTAAGGTATTAATAGACAAACACGTACCTTGCCGTTATTCCAGAAACTCGTGTACAAATTATCCTGTATGGCATAGTAGGTCATTAAGAAAGATTTTGAAAGAAAAAAGAAAATATCATAAATTATGGAAATGTTATGGTAACCCGTTAGATTGTGAAAGTTTTACAATCTTAAGAAAAAGGGCTGAAAAAATTGAAAATGAGTGTTACAAGAATTATATAGATAGTTCCGAGGATAAAATAAATTCACATGTAAAATATTTTTGGAAATTTATTAAGTCTTCAATGTCCAATAATGGTATACCACAAACAATGAATTACAGGGGGGTTTCAGCATCCGACGGGGAAAGTATTTGTAATATGTTCAGTGATCACTTCCAATCAGTCTTTGAACAGTCCACTTTGCCACCTCTGGACATTAACTCTCTGGAACCTCCGCCAAAGCCAGTTTTAAACTTTAGTGGTATCATTTTGACAAATGAAATTGTCCTCAAATATCTGAAATCTGTTGATATAAATAAGGGCGCTGGACCTGATCGTATACATCCTTTACTAATTAGTAAATGTGCTGATACTTTGGTTGTTCCCGTCACTAAAATATTTCAGCAGTCTATCAAGGAGGGGAAAGTCCCGCAAATCTGGAAAACGGCGTGGATCACACCTATACCCAAAGGTTCTATAAGTCAGGACATCGAAAAATATAGGCCTATCTCCAAGTTATGCCAATTCAGTAAAATATTAGAGAAAATTGTTACTGATCAATTGTCATACGCTGTCCGGCGTCATATCAATCCGAGTCAGCACGGGTTCTACAAGGGCCGAAGTGTGGAGAGTAATCTTTTGTCCTTTAGTGAAGTCATACTAGATGCAATGGATAATAAGTATCAAGTCGACGCAGTTTACACAGACTTCGCCAAAGCGTTCGATAAAATTTCTTACAATACGCTTTTTGTGAAACTTTGGAACCTTGGCATCCACGGTGATCTTTTTCGATGGGTAAAATCTTATATAGAAAATAGGTCCCAAAGTGTTGTACTCGGAGGTTTCTCATCGGCTTTTAAAATAACTACTTCAGGTGTCCCACAAGGGTCCGTTATTATTTATTTTATACATAAATGATATCACGGAGTGTCTAACAAATTCAAAAGCTCTTTTATACGCCGATGATACTAAATTATTTCGAGTCATTAAAACTGACGTCGACTGTGCTCTGTTGCAGGATGATTTAACTAGGTTTGAAACTTATTGTGTGGAAAATAATCTGTTTTTAAATAGTGACAAATGTTCAGTTATTACTTTCACGCGGAAAAGGGATCCCATTGCATTCAGTTACCGGCTGTGTGGCAGTACTCTAACACGACAGCACAGTATACGTGACCTAGGGGTGTTAATGGATGCAAAACTAACGTTTAACCCTCATATAGATCATATTTTAAACAAGGCATATAAACAACTGGGTTTCGTTCTTCGCGTGGCAAAACCTTTTCGAAGACCTCTCACTTATAAACTTCTTTATAATAGTTACGTTCGCAGCAGATTGGAATTTGCTTCTGTGGTTTGGAATCCTTTCTTTAATGTCCATAAGACTCGAATTGAAAGACTCCAGAAAAAGTTCATTAAAGCACTGGAATTTCGAGTGGGTCGTAACTATGTAAATTACGCTTCCTCGGCTACACATCATAATATCCAGCCACTTTCACTTAGACGGTCCTGTACAGATTTAGTATTTTTATTCAAAATTATTAATAATATTGTAGATGCCCCCGACTTATTACATAAAATTGGTTTCCGTGTCCCCCGTAGAAATGAACGTAGTTGTCGCAGTAAGGCATTATTTAGCATTTCTAACAGCAGAACGAAATACGCACAGCATTCATATATTGGGCGCGCATGTAGGCAGTACAATGAAAAATGTATGGACGCAGATTTGTTTTGCAATTCATTAGGCCTCTTTAAAAGAGCAGTATATTCTTTTCTAAAATAACGGTGAAAAGTTGCAGCAACCTGATAATAGGTACCTGTGATTTAAGTATTTTCACAGTTCTCTACATATATATATTTATATAAATTTACGCTTTTGTTATGTACGCTATAAGTTTACACTATTATTATTTTTTCAATTGTACATCGAATAATTTAAAATTAGGAAACTATAGGTCTATAACGAAATCAATCCATAGCTATTAGCTAAGTTGCTCATATGTTTATTTTAAGACTGTTTGTTCCTCAATAAAAAAAAAAAAAAAAAAAAAAGGTGAGCGCTCTAACTTGTTAAGCTTATAGGAAAGAAAGAGCGTTTCTATGGGTTCCTTAGTAATAGATTTGATATGAAAATATATATATATATATATATATATATATATATATGTATGCATAGAAGTACCTTAAAATTGCAATAAATCGAGTCACGAAATAGCGGTCATTTTATTTTTCGTGTGTCTCCTGTTTCGTGTCACTAACGAATCAAGGATTGTTTTGATATCTTTTGATTGCTGGTGTATTAATATAACAACGAAGGTAATTTAAATATAAATTAGAAGGGCGACGGGCTTTATATGTTTTTTTTTACTAGAATTCCCATAAAACGAGTTTGAATATGACCAGAGTTCACATTTTTAAGGTAAATTCGCACAGTGAAGACTAGCACAATTTTGTTAATAATTCAATTTGTTTTATTTATCTTTGTTTAAGTCTATAACATATAAGATAGTTAATTATTAATTTACGTACTTTCAATATGATCGACTAAATTAATGCGGAAGTTAAAAATATCAGTAACACGACGTAAGGTACTGCTTTTTTGTTACTTTCCCCCTAGTTCGTGACATATAAATCTATAGTGATAGGTAACACATAAACAGAAACAACTTACGCAATGGACTTAGAATCAGTATATTTCTGATCATTAAGCAGGTAGGAATCTTAACTTGTTGAGATTTTAGGTAAATATTGTTTTTTTTTTATTGTTCCGGGACATGCAAGGAACAAAATTCCGTACAAAACATATATAAATTAAAATCAAGCCGTTAAAAATTAGAAATGACGAAATGTCGGCTTAAAATTCTTGCAAAGTTGTTTTATTTTTTTTATTTTTCTATTTTTTTTTGTATTGTTCCACTAACATAGTTACTCTGTAACTAGCAAGCTATGGATCAATTTGGTCTGAAATAAAAGGATTATTTATTTATTAAGTAGCTTTAGAAAAAGTTTCAAGGTGGATCTTAATTTAACATATTTTTATTTGTTTAGATAAAATCATTAACTTGACCTTACTTAAGTAGGTTAGCCCGTTAAATATGTATGATTATTATCATCAATTACTCTAGAAAACTTTATCCCGAAACAGGGGACACGAGCTTAGGAACTGAGCTGAATTTTATCACGAAATGGGAGCCAAATTAGAGTTTCATGAATAAATTCATATAAAAATAAGTTGTTACTAAAACTCTATAGTTTATACATTAAATTACTACCAAAGAATTAATATAACTTACTCAAAAGCTTTCAAGGTATTATCATGCTTAGTTAGGTATATTAAAAAAAATTACTAATTCTCAAGAGCCTTAACCTGCCGAAACAGGGGCCCTTTACCTTACTTCTACAACTCAAGTAACGTATATTTATGTCTGGTACTAGTTTTCGTTACTAGAAAATTTAATACAAATAAATTAGAGCGAGTAGAAGTTTTACATCCAAATGATTTTACATAAAAATGCAGAAAGAGCTGCATCCTCGAGAAATCTGGAGACTATAGACAAGATAAAAATCGACAAACGCTAAAAGGAAAGACAAAATGTATCGGGACAGATTTATTTTATTCGGAAAACCAACAGCTTAAGTTACTAAGCCTAAGTTAAACAAATATGTATCAGGGATGCCAATTACAGGTATCCACTGACTGGAACTATTTCCATACACTATTTCAGTTTCGGTTGCCGTTTTCTATAAACGATTGTCATCTGGCTAGGCCCCCTGGGACCTTTGCTTACCGTCAGGATCACAACACTGCACCTACGGATGAAATAGTAACCAGAGGCTGTGGAGGAGAAGAACGAAGAAAGAAGTAAGTACCTTACAGAAGACTGTAAGGTACTTACTTCTCCTTTTGGACTTTTTCAGATTCAAGCAAGATGAACATCTTGCTGTGGTTTGGATACTTCTCTTGGGGTATTTTCGTGGTCATGAGCTCGTCAACTGTATCTCCTTCTCTTTTTCTCTCAAAGACAAATATAGGCAAGTTGTACACTGGTTTTTCTAATACAATATTCTCGGCAAGTAAATTGGAATACTAGTCCAGCACACCCTACGAAAGGGTTGACAGATGCCCGAGGCACTCAACCTGCCTTAAGATACGTCCGTATTACGCACAATATCCTATCAATGATATTAAAACTGTACATCATGTACTAGGACTTTAAACCTTATGTGTTATGCTTAAGATTCTATTAAGATTGAAAAGGTTAGTGAAATAAGAGGTTGCGATAGCTAGAGAGGCTAATTGGGCTTGTTTGCGGTAAGCGGATAAAGGATGTCATGTTAATAAATAATATTGTGGTTAAATAGCTACAAGCGAAAATCTCCCTTGGTATGGCGGACCAAAATCGACTTGTTTTAAATATTGATTGTGATATGGCGATCATTTACTATAGGTACTAGGTAATTTTTCATCGGTGGACTGCACAATTATGATATTCGAATGACATAGGTACCTAATGAATGAAATGAAAATAATTGTACTGTAGTAATTTCAGGGGGATGATAATTTCAAATTGTGACTTGTAACGTTCGGTTTTGTATAGTTTAATTTAGGTTATTTTTAGAACTAAGGTAAGCGGGTATGGTAAGGTTAGGTTAAGCGATGAAAGTGAAATAATAATGTCCAACTAAAAAAAACATACTCAATAAAATGTATAAACGTATGAACTTAATTAGCAATTTGCCTTAAGAAGCGATCATTTTACAACAAATATTTTCGTAAATAACGGCAATTGTTTTTTCTGTGTGCCACTAGCCCAAAGTTTACGAAGATATTATATTCGAACTCCGTAAACTTCAAACGTTATTAGTTACTACCTAACAGCTCCCAAATGGACCATAAGGTCATTAAGGCTTAACTAAACTACGTCAAACGGCCCAATGATAAAACTATAGCGTCCCTTACGAGCCCTTTACAATATCCAACACCGTTACGGTACGGAGTCGTCACGTGACATTTTCCAAATTAAATATTTGTTAAATACAACAGCAGGTAGGAATGTATCATTTATTATAAAATAAAGTATATACAAACTACATTTAAGTTACAAGAATTATAACTATTTATAAAATAAACTAATATAACTAAACCTAACTAAAAAAAATAAAATAACTAAAATCTACCCTCCAACCCTTGGCCTCTTGGCAGAGTGCCCATCACGCAGGCAGCATTCCCGCGCTGTATCGCAATAGCGAGTCTTTGCGCGAGAAAGCTGCCCGCGCAAGGGTCTCCTGTTGCCTCCCTTAATCGCTTCCCGAGCTCCTTGTGGAGCCCTCACGCACCTTTGCCCCACGGCCCGAGTGTCTCGACGCCAAAGGCTACGAACTCGTAGCTGGCGCCGAGACAGCTATATTTGTTGTCCTTGTGTCGTTCTCGGGCGTCTGCCGCTGCCCCGGCATGTCTGCTGGTCGCTAAAATGTAGGACGCCGCCAACGTGTCGGCACAGGTAGCGTCCCACACCAGCGCACGGCCCATCCTCCAAGGGATCAACGACATCCCGTCCGGGCGCTTGCCATCGTCCCGCACGATCTGGGGCTCCAGAGCTGCGGGGACGCCGGCGCTGACGAGAGCCCTTCTAAGGATGTCATTGAGAGCGGAGTGACGAGACAGGCGGCCGGCGCCCGAGGAGCAGGAAAGGCCGTGATGACCAAGCCGGTCCACTGAGGCCCCACAAGAAACACAGCTGTGGTCAACGCAGATGGGGATTCCGAGACGGAGACCGACGGCTATGCGCAGAGTACTTGGGTCTATTAAAGTACCCGCGTTGGGCGAGATAGATACGTCGCCCCCACCTAACGCCGCCTCTGGCCACAAGGTATGTGCCACACAGATATGCTATGTATTGATATCCTAATAATAGATAGCAGCGCCACCTATAACTATAAACATAGAAACTCTGTAGTTAATAGCCTCTTTGGATTATTTTTGAACTGTGTGGCTGTTTGTCTTTCGAATATTGATTAACTTAATATATTATTGCTTTGATATCCGTTTACTTGGTGGTTTTATTAAAGGTTATGGGTCCAGACAGACTTTTTGTTCTTTCGATATCGATTCTACAGCGATTTTATCGTTAGTAGTCACCTACAGTAAGACGTAATTATCGTCCGATTGCGAGCCTTCAAAAGCTTCGTTGATATCACTGGAGGCTCGTATATTGTGTCGAACAACATCCATGGCATTTCATAAGTAAATAAAAATTGATTTAAGGATCATTATTTACAAATAGCTTGTGTTTTAACGAATAAAGTTAAAATATTAGTACTAGTATTCGTTTTCATCATCAATCTGGTAATATCCCTTCCGCTAATAATATATAGATAAGTTTTATTTTAATTGTAGGTTTATCTGACAATTATAGGAGGTAAAAATTAAGTAACGTATTTGAGAATGAATATAAAATGTGAGTAAGTAGGTGTGACCTGGATACTTCCTAAAGGAACATTATCCTAACTTGCCCCAATATCGGTCGCAGCCGTACAGGTGTCCGTTGAGTCCGGTCCGACACCGTATCATCCAGTGTAAAGACACTTTAAATCCACGTATAATAAAGCTACCATGTCATGGTAGTTAATATGTTGATGGTAAACGGCGACATACGACATTCAGGGCCACGTTAACATGCAGATAACAATTTAGCGAATTGCTTTTACGAGTGCGGGAAGGGGTGAGCTTAGGGTTGCCTACGCAGGGTGGCTGAGGGACCGCTTTTCAAGGAGAATTAGAATATGAGTAGTTTATCTGTTAATTAAGAGTATAACTACGCTACGCGTAGTAACTTTCGCATTTTAGAGTATTCTTATATGGAAGGGAGAAAATGTTTTACACGTTAGTATTTATGCCTTTGATTATGGATAGCGCCTACGGAAAATACCTATATATTTACAAGACCGTATAATCGAAAACAACTAGTAATATTTTTGGAAGTAAATGAAAGAACACTATACTTACATTTGTGTTTACTGTTGTGTTTCTTTGGAATCTTTTCACATCAAGTTACTATTTCGTAGGCAGTGTGGCGACACTCCTCCTTTCGGGCATTCTCGGGTCAGCATTGCTCCGAGCAATTATTAGGGTTGGCACAACATGACGTCCCTATGCGTGTATGACCACCGATAAGATAATGACTTGAATTTTGACAACTCTAAATAGTTTTGTAAGAAGTGTCATTTACGTACGGTAGTACTATTATTTATTCTGTGCTATAGGTACATTGTTGTCTCCTCGTCATATTGAAATTATTTACGATGGTAATGTGTCGAACGAAACTGTGTTTATAATTTGACAGAAGTATGTTTGTCCGCTGCCACTCAAGGTATTCAATTAACTGGCGCGCGACAACCCTGACTTTAAATTCCGAAGGGTCCGGTAAATTGATAATTTTCACCGATGTCGGGACAAGGGTGTACAGGACGATATAAATACACATTTTACTAGGTATCTATAAGTAGAAGCTTATAAATCCAGTTGGTGGTTGGTTGGTTGGGGACGTTGCGGTTGGAAGCTTATAATTATCAAACTTTTCTTCTGTGCGTTATGTTTGGAAATATTTCCGTTTACTTCTCTCTTGACAACAAACAGATAGACGATAATTTTAAGAGTAAAATTCCATCAGTCAAGTTAACTCCAAACCTTTGTTAAATTTTATCTCTTTCCAATAAACTCAAATGTCAATATGACAGATAGGGACAAACGACTATCATTGGCTTGCTACACTTGGCTGACTTTTATGAATACCGCCATCAATTAGCCTTTTAAAGGACATACGCACAGTGCAGCCAACTTGTAGTTTAAAAAAATGGCAAATTTTAGCATCTCATTACGTAAGCTGCTGGGCTACAATTTTTACAATTACAAGCAGATCTTCTTTTTAACCGTTCGTAAACACATATCCATAAAAACAGTACGTATTTACTCTCATGGAGTGTATTTGACGACCCGTCTGGCCTAGTGGGTAGTGACCCTGCCTATGATGCCGATGGTGCTGGGTTCGAATCCCGGTAAGGGCATTTATTTCGTGTGATGAGCACGGATATTTGTTCCTGAGTCATGGGTGTTTTCTATGTATTAAAGTATTTATATATTATATTTATCATTGTCTGCTTACTGTGGGGCTTAGTCAATTTGTGTAAGAATGTCCAATATTTATTTATTTAAATCTGATAGTATTTCAGGGTCACCCTGTAGGCCCTGTGTAACATCTCCGGGCACCGTCAAGCCATCGCTTATTCATTAAAGGTCCGGTGGCACTATTAATATTTACCGACGACCCCATTACGGGTCGGATAATGTTTTGACAGGGGTAAGTTTTGACATGATACGTTTGAATAGTTCACGACCTCCTTCCCCGAGGAATTCATTACAATACCATTTAATTGTTCTTAATATCTTGAGCGCTTTAGTAAGGTACCCGAGCATTTTCTACCTAGCAGATGTTTTTCTCCAAATGGACAATGTAAAAACGCTTTTAGCCATAGCATATTTGTGAAATCCTATCTTCGTTCAGATATATTTTGTGTACGAACTTCAAATGGGTAATTTACGAAAATAATGAATCCCATCAAAAACATTTTCATGTAAAATGTTGCCAACACAAAACCATAAGGCTCGCACTCACGCACTGTTAAAAGTTATCAGTACCCCTAGTGTAAATAAATTCGATTTCGAAACGTGACGTACGCGTTTGTGTTTAGTCTCATTTTGTATGTGATTTAGAAAGAGCGCGCCAAGCGGGACGTTTTGGAAACTCAAAATCCTATACAAAATGAGACTTAACGCAAACGCGTTCGTCACGTTATGATGTCGATTAAATTTACACTAAGGGTACTGATCTCTTGTAGAGCCAAGCTTCTAACTATACAAGCCCTATCTTCACAAACTCTACACCCATATATGGCTTGGCCGTTTCGCTACCGCCACATGGGCGTAAGGTGAATTTTTTTTCACTATTCATTACTTTTATTCTACAATACTTTTTGTGAAGCGCTGGTGGCCTAGCGGTAAAAGCGTGCGACTTGCAATTCGGAGGTCGCGGGTTCAAATCCCGGCTCGTACCAATGAGTTTTTGGGAACTTATGCACGAAATATCATTTGATATTACCCAGTCGCTTTTCGGTGAAGGAAAACATCGTGAGGAAACCGGACTAATCCCAATAAGGCCTAGTTTACCTTCTGGGTTGAAAGGTCAGATGGTAGTCACTTTCGTAAAAACTAGTGCCTACGGTTATTCCGGATTAGTTGCCAAGCGGACCCCAGGCTCCCATGAGCCGTGCCAAAATGCCGGGACAGCGCGAGGAAGAAGAAGAAGATACAATACTTTTTGTACCTAGTAACGAAACGGCTAAGCACAATATAATCCAAACACAAGTTATTGGGGTTCAAAAACGACGAAGCGTTTCGAGAAAAGGCAGGTAGTGCCCTTAAGCGTAGGTAAAGCTCATATGTACATACATAAGAGCTTTATCTGGGGGCACGTTAGGTACCTGTACTGTAGATATAAAAATCTAGTCAACATGCCTATGTCGATCATTTAGAAGCAATAGTTCCGTACAATATGCCCGGAAACGACATAATTATCCATGAACTGCTAACAATTTGGGCAACTTTCGTTTTTATCGTTTATCGCCATTGACCTCCTGAAAGGTAGATAATGTAGGTACCTAAGTGCAGGAGTGCCGGATGTCTGATCCACGCCGGGCCTGTTGGATAGCATCGCGCTATCGGCGGCGGTGCGACAAAGCGCGACCATTAACCGATATGACAAGACTATAAAGAAGCCTTGCTGGGATAGTGACCCGCACCGGCCGGAGAGTGGCTCTACTTATTTGTCAATTCATATTTTATTTTATTATTATTTTTATACTACGTCGGTGGCAAACAAGCATACGGCCTGCCTGATGGTAAGCAGTATCCGTAGCCTATGTACGCCTGCAACTCCAGAGGAGTTACATGCGCGTTGCCGACCCTAACCCCCTCCCACCCTCGTTGAGCTCTGGCAACCTTACTCACCGGCAGGAACACAACACTATGAGTAGGGTCTAGTGTTATTTGGCTGCGATTTTCTGTAAGGTGGAGGTACTTCTCCAGTTGGGCTCTGCTCTATATCTGGAATGACATCCGCTGTGCTGTGCCCTACCACACAGAGCGAGATGACATTCACAATGCCCATACCTCTCTTGTGGACGTAGTTTAAGGACATACCCGGGTCCAACTCATATGAGTTTGAGGCTGAATTGCGCGTAGGTAAAAGTATTGTTTAGTTTAGGGTTGCGAGTGGACGTGACGTGAATTATCTTAGTTACTTTTTATTTCTAGCTATGATTCTCTTTTAACGTTAAATTGTAAAACATTTTTTGAAAATGCTGACATTTCAAGCTATATCCTACAATTCCTATAGCCGTTGATGATAGCATCATTTCCACTAGGTTAGAAGTCAAAATTTGGTGTATTTGGTGTGTTTGGTTTTGGTGTACATTATGGTACCTAGGTAAGACATACCTACATAACTTAAAAATATTCTACTAAAAGCTGCAATTTGTTTTTTTTTACTCCGAATTACATTGATTCGAGATTTGCGTGGCTTTCCTTTAAGCTCATTTTGTATTCTGACGGTAAATACTTAAATACATAGAAAATATCCACAACTCAGGAACAAATATCTGTGATAAACACACCAATAAATCCAGATAAGGGATTCGAACCCGGCGACTCCTAGGTAGGGTCACTACCGACTAGGCTAAGAGCCCGTTAAGTAGAGCAACTTCTCATGCAGATCGTCAGAATCGCAATAATTTTCACCATACACACATTACGGGCGATCACTCCGCGCTACATTACGCGCCGTGTTTCGCCCGGACTCGAACCCGGCGACACTAACCATAAATATGCCAACGTAACGTATCAATTGTGTTTATGGTCGATATTTTTATTATTTATTGCGGACATTATCGATTGAAGATTTTATCATTGATGGAAGTGTGAAAGTATTGTCTTAATATTGAGATGTCCAGTCGGCTCAGTCGTTGTTTATTGTCACAGCTCTTCATTGAATGCGACGCAAAAATAATATTAAAATAATAGTGGTTTGTCGGTAAAATTGATTAAGCAAACGAGTAATATGAAAATTACACATTTTGGCGACTGAAGCACAATATCAATAGATTTTTGTGTGTCACGTGCGAGGCAGCGCTACGCCAAGAGTTTCTTAGGGCCACTTGCACCAATCAGGCAATCACTAAACCGGGGTTCACCGGTTTAACTTGGAGTTACCATGGTTACCAGTACAATTTGACACTAGGTGAATGGTTTAACGGGCCAGAACATATTTTTTACAACTATGGACTCTATTTTGTCTGAAATAAAATACATATGTATATTGCGAGAGTGAATACTTCTTTAGTTATTTTTCACAAGTATCGTCACAAACTTATTGTACATTAACACTAAAACAACTTATAAATTCCAACACTAGCTTCGTCAAACGCAACAAGCTTCGTCGTTATTGCTATTCACCTGCCAAATCCTAACCAGATTCTAAATATTATAGTTAGGTATCTAATAAATTACACTCAAGAGTAATGAAAATTGAACATTTAGAAATTTCCATACCAAGTCACACCATTGTCAAAATAACGAGTAGACGCGTAAATTTTTATATTGACAATGATTATTGCAATCGGGATGATATTATTAGGTTTGGACTGGAATCCTACCAGGATTGAAAACAGTAGGTAAAACATTATTTGTGGCACACAGCCAAATGATACATATGTTAACGGCACCGATCATGGGACATTTAATAGAAAATTTGGAGTATTTTTGATATTTCACCGACCTCTGTAAAATTTCTACCGCTTTATGCTTTAAAAGTTGAATGTCCAATTTGTCCTTTATGTTTTCTATGTATTTGAAGGAAAGCTACTGCAATTGTTGTCAATATTATTAACCAATTAAAACTGGTTTTTTGCTCCCGTCATGGGATGTATGGCGCCATTAATTTTCAAACTAACAAATATTAATGAAAAATTAAACTTAAGCAGCTCTTTGGCTCTTGTTTATGGTAAAATGTTGCCAGCGATTAAAAACCGATGTTAAATACTTGTTTTACAGGATTTGTCCATACCATCCCATTACTGGTGCCTGTTCCATTATAGGGGTGTATGTATAGACATACTCGTATATTCACTTGTTTGTAAACTGACAAAATAAAAAAAACCCAGACAAAACAAAGGGTTAAAAACCTGTTTGGTTTATTCTGTTCTAACCGATATCAATATTCAGCGGACCCAGATCCGGCAAATTCAGTACTAGTTCGATCCGAATTGCGAATCGCGTTTAACATTCTCGTATTTTTGTGAGTGAAGTATAAATTGTTAAATTTTAAAATTGTTATAACTTTAGTCTGAGACATCTTTGGGTTGAACAACGATCTACAGTTGATTTCTAACAAACGCTTTAAATGTCTCCATGTTCCAATATTTTATCACCGTTGATTCACAGAACGGTGTCTTTAAACCTAACATTCGTAAAATATCAACCAAATTTCTCCCTAACTATGTGTCATCGTATAATAAATTGGCAACAAAGTAAGTTATGCAAATGTTTTTTATCGCCGATTGCTTGTGAATTCTTCTAAGAAGACCCTTTGTTACGGGTCAAACACCAGGTGGTTTATTCAGACTCTGGAAATATTAATAACAATCTGTAGCAGTGCATCACAAATATTAATTGAAAAACCTGGGCTAATTTGGTTTACCTTTTCTTCATGAGCCGTACCTATTCAAATATTCGACTGGATGAAAATTAGACAAGATGGGAATCGAGAACTGATAACAATATCAAAGATTTTTTGTGTTTCTTTTCTTGCTCTAATATAGTGTGCTGTGTACGTTAGTGGTCCCGGGTTTGAATTCGTAAGGGCATTTGTTTGTGTGATGCGGACGGATAATGGTTCCTGAGTCATGGGTGTTTTATATATATCTAAGTATGTATTTATCTATTTAAATATCTATATCGTTGCCTAGTAAGGTACCCGATTTACTCATAGTACCTACAAGTTTTGCTTAGTTTGGGGCTAGACCGATTTGTTTAAGATTGTCCTCAAATTATTTATTTACCTATTTGTATCCCAAGTCATCTAACGAGTGCGAGAGAGATGTATCGAAGATTGTTATATTGAAATCGGAATTTAAAACCTGAATATATGCCAATTGAAGGCGACCGGGTGTCACATAAAGTATAATGAGCGAAGATATGCGGCGATTTGGTCCTAAACGTTTACAGTGTTGTATAATTTATGGCGGTTGACATCGATTAGGGTTTAACGTGTTTTATTATTGTTTTGCAGGCTTGGAGGCTGACTAAGTTAATACTTACGTTGTTATGTATTACCAGTGCAAAGAATTGGGTAAGGTATTTTGACTAAACTCCTCTTTTTTTGAGTTCCAGAGGCTATGGGTTGATTTTTAATTTGGAACTTTCCATTAGGTACGGTCGCAGATCACAGACTTTACTTATTGTTGACACATCTATGGTTCAAGCTGATTTGGTGTCGTAAATTATTCAGTTTTTAACACTAAAAATATGTTAATCTGACTAATTAATACTGTTACAAAACAGTAGGTTACTAAACACCCTATAGGGTCGATCCTACTCACGTCTCCTGTGTGTGTAATAGATGGTATATTTTGAAAACATTTTCTAAGTTCATGCTCGTGACTCGTGAGCGATCTATGATGGCCTGTTCAAGAAACTTAACAACTTATCGCTTGTGGAGTTTTTAGCGCTGTTGCAAACTAGGAGCGGTATGGTTATCGTGCAAGTTGTGCAACTGAACGAAAACATAAAGCCATTACGACCCTGTTTGTTATTATAAAGTCACATTCACATGGTTCTGGTAGTAAAAAATCTGCAATCAACATGATATTGAACTGAATTAGGTACATATCAAACTCTTAGGTTTAACTACGTGACAATTTCTAGAAGTGGTTGTTTCGCGCAAAATCAAAAGTTTCCATATGAATAATAATAATATTATAGGAAAATCTTACACAAACCAAGCTAGTACCATAGTAAGCTCAATAAGGCGAAAATATTTATTACATGTAATATTTATTACATTGGAAACCAGAAGTCGATAGTATATATATGGAATGTCATATGGACAATGTCTTGGTCACAAACATCTCGATCTTTAATTAGTATTCTCCAGCAAGTTCGGCAAACACCTCGTGCATCAAGCACGCGGTCCCCTCTATTTATTGGAGGTATTGGAGGTAATTAAAAAGAAAACAGGCGCCGGTCGCGACGTGCGGTGCACACTAACGGTCAGAGCAAGTGGGATGGGACACGGGCGGGGTGATATCGATGTCGATATCCACTCTTTCAAAGTAACCAGCTGCGCTTTGTGATATATTCTTATAGAGTACCTACGTCCTGCACCACACAGCATACAGAACATAAATCTTAAGTATCTAACTCTACTAATCTAACCCGTCATCGTAATTGTATAAGAGGATAAGTTATAGTCGCCATAGAAATGGGTCTGCATGAGAAATCCGTAAATATAACGTATACATTTAGAGGGAATCGGTAGGCATTAGTTCCACCGCAGGATTGCATATGACTGTACTACAGTTTCCAAGTATTTCGTCATCGTTTTTTAGAGAATTGATGAACAATGAAAAGTAAGTATAACCATATTTATTAAATAATGTGAAACATCTGATATGATCAAGATACACATGTATATTAATATCTATTGTATTCTTATCGACATTAGCTTTGTCCCATCTCTAGGTAAGATCACAAGTCGGTCGAACGAAAGGACTTTTATCACGGCGATAGGAAACTCCTGGATTCCGGGATATTTATTGCCACCCCAGCACGCGAGCCTCGCTGGCGTAGGTACTTTTATTTTATCTCAACTTTTGGACGGGATAAAGTTTTTCACAAGTTTTGTAAAGGGGTAACCGTGTAGTTCACTTTTGAACGCTTTACACGTATGTGAGAAAGTTTGGTCAGCAGTTTGGAGGTTTAGATGCCGATTTGCAGTAACAAAAGTTCGTCTTGGAAGGTGCAAATGTCGTATGTGTCCTTTCGTATAAAATTATAATTCAAAACCCATTTTGTGAGGCTATTTTGTGGCATAAGAAGCACGGCTAATGCAGCTCGATGGTTTTATAAGATTACGAAGATTAGGGGTCAATTCGGGATAAGAGCAGCTCAGGATAATATGATTACTTGAAGTAAAATCTGAGTTTAGCAGCTGGCCTCTTAACATGCTAAATATGACGTTGAATAGCATATCTGCAACTCAGATAATAGTTATTTGTTTCCAGGGGGCAAAGTTGTTGTTTAGCCGCTCGTGCTAATATTGAAGCTTGTGCTAAAATTTAGAAGTGGAATCTTGAGCGTTGCGAGGGTTTCAAGGCACGAGGGTTAAACAAACTTTGCCTCAGAGTGAAAAACAAAATTTTTCATCACAACAATGTGAGGAAAATACTGGCTATGAAATACCAAAAAAATCTAAATAAATGAAACCCAAATAAATGTAATAAAAAATATCATTCAAAATCATCATTTCAAAGTCAATTCTACCAGCTAACATAAGAAAGCAACTCAAAATTTACATCTGATTACTTTGCCCCACATGTGGATAAAATGCAACTTTTTCATTACTTTTGAACAATCAAGAGGTTGCCTTTATCAGTTGGTGTGGTGAAAATTATATTTTTTGTGTCTAGAAAATAGGGCTACTGATGAAAACATCGCAGAATATAATAAAGAGCATATGCTCTTTATTATTTTCTGCGATGTTCTCATAGTGCATAGATGAGCATATGCTCATCGTATGCCACCAATAGCGAAGTAGGAGCAGTTGCCGTGACTTAAAACGACCGATTACCTAATATATCCGATTTAAACAATGCAAGATAAAATGTTAGCCTAAATTGGGTGAATCGACTTTGTTACCATGGTTACGTTCCTTTAGGGTCACTGTCAAACAAGGTTTACCTAATGCCATTTCAATTGTACTATTAGTAACAGGTCATATACCAAACATGTAGGTAAACTACCAAGATTTTCGATAAAGCACAAATCTAGGGTTCTTTTACTCGCTGTCAAACCAGCTGTTAAAATAGTTGGACGTACAAAAAGAAAAATATATGCGTAAGTATGACAAAATAACCATTTCCGAATTGTAATCAAACAAGCTGAGGTAATCTTGCTGCAATACTGCTGCAGCTATACGCCCCGAGTATATCGTTTGTACGTCGTATAATTCACAGAAGCAGCTCGATTCGGGCAACCAATGTCACTTTGACGTTAGAAATATTGTAGACAGATCTTATTGGGATCACAGCGGAATCGAAATAAACGTCAATTTTGACATGTCATTTAGTTATCGATCTTTTAAAGATCTTGAACGTGTCTTAATCATTCTTCGAATCAGGCCGTCAATCTCATTTGAAAAATATTAGAAATAGGTCGTTCTTACTACCCACTTATTTTACCCTCAACAATTTTATTTTATACCCGTCATACCCATACCGGTAAAAGCCACGATGCTCTTCAAATCAAATAACTCCCCGTGGCTGTTGGTTAAATTTTTCACATCGGCCATTTGGGCCACTTGGGGCACTTGCCCCATTGCCATTACCTGCAATAAAATAACGACTCAATGTAAATCACATAACGCACTTTTGCGGTGTACGGTCGGTTGCAATAAAAAACGTAGAAAGGGCGAAGCGGGCTTTTCAATGAAGGGTTCTGTAACTATATTATTTAGGTTGGTTATTGAGTTTGTAAAAAAAATCTACGTATATACCTTAATAATTTACTTAAGTCCATTGGTCCAAATTACCTTGAAATAAAATAAAATAAAATAGTAGGTAGTACACGTAGGTTCGTACAAATATACAAATCAAATCTAGGTACGTATTTGTACTACCATTCAAGATCCAAACCCTTTTCAGGAAACCAGATGTATCTAACGAACCTGTGTGCCCTGAGGCGAGCTGTCTGCATCCGACGTTGTGTTGAGCATATCGAGTCTCAAATTTAAGATATTTGTCATTTTATAGATTTGTCAACCATAGATTATTTTTCTAGACAAGGCTTAGGTATCGCATAATACTAAAAAAATATAATGTCGTCTCTCACAACAGATATCAACTGTACATACCTCTCGCGTTGAATGATGGCCCCTATGCCTATGACAGTTACTTTTAATATGAAGTACTTAGCTGTCACGTAAAATGTTGGTAGTATTTTCTTTTTTGAAGTTTAGCTTATTTATTTATTAAATGTAGAAATGTAACATGTAAATAATAAAAATAGGGTAAAAACATAAATTACGCCCAATAAAATACTCTTGAAGGAACTGTCATGGGGACCATAATTCGACGCGAGGCGTGTAGTCGATTGGTAACGCCGAGTTGTTGTTTATTTGAGAATCATTCTGTGGACTGCATTCTGCATTCTGTGCCATTCAGATGGCGTTCTAAGTAAAACTACCAAAAAGCTCCCAATTATGGTCAAAATTAACTGGAATATCCGGTGTATGTTCAGGTGTGACTATTATTAGAATGTCGCAGTTCTAAGGCAAAATGTATTGTGAATACATACAGAAAACACCAAAAATTATGGATTGAACTTGAGGACCATAGTGGTAGTATTGGTTTTACGGGACCCTAAAAACCAAAGTGTCCCATGAAAATGCCAGGCCGTGTTTGGCGATCGTTTGTAATCGGGAGCAATCTCAACGAGTCCCAAGGCAGGGGGCGCCGGGGGGCGAGCTTGTTTTATTGATATTTTAGAGGCGGAATGATTTGGAAGCCCGATGGGCGCTCGGGGCCCGTTACTATTGATGGCTGGTTGGAATGTTACCTCAGTTTTAAAGTCAACTGATGTTATGCCGTATCAGGAGGCCTACGGCGAAAACCGAAATTCGCAGATTGCGGGGATCTTTCTCTTTTACTTTTACAAATAGGTAATTAGAGTGACAGAGAAAAATGCCCGCAATTGTCGAACTTCGATTTTGACGGTTATAGCCCAGTACAGGAACTGATCGGCGAACTGACTACTTGGCGGCGTAGTTATTAGAAATGACTCCCTCGTTCGGAGATTATACTAGTAGAAATTAGGAATATTAAGGTGACAAAACTTCCGTGAGACACAGACATGTTAAATATATTAAAAAAAAGCGAGTCGGAGTCGCCCACCGAGGGTTCCGTACAAACCTGTAGGTATATATGTAAAAGTTCACCCATTACGACAATCGAGTCATATCAATTATTAAAAATATTTTTAGTTTTTGAGAGATCTGATAACTTTTTGACAGTGCGTGCCTTATGGTTTCGTCTTGGCAACATTTGACATGAAAATGTTTTTGAGAGATCTGATAACTTTTTGACAGTGCGTGCCTTAAGGTTTCGTCTTGGCAACATTTGACATGGAAATGTTTTTGAGAGATCTGATAACTTTTTGACAGTGCGTGCCTTATGGTTTCGTCTTGGCAACATTTGACATGGAAATGTTTTTGAGAGATCTGATAACTTTTTGACAGTGCGTGCCTTATGGTTTCGTCTTGGCAACATTTGACATGGAAATGTTTTTGAGAGATCTGATAACTTTTTGGCAGTGCGTGCCTTATGGTTTCGTCTTGGCAACATTTGACATGAAAATTTTGATGGGGTCAATATTAGCACGAGCGGTTAAACAACAACGGCCTCTTGTAAAACAAAAACTATTTAAACCTCAAACTTACGTCCCTGAAGTGAGGTCGTGGGTTCTTCAATTCCGGATAACACATTCAGCGTAACGACAAGCAGACTGTAAAATGCAGTCTACAAAATAAAGTCACAACATCCTGCACATGTCAAAATCGTTATGCCATTGACATAAGGTTTCATTTAGCCTGTGTCTGTGAAATTTATCCACTTTGGGCTTGATTTAATAATTTACACTCCGGCTTTTATGACAGTATGAGTATTAAAGTAAATATTTGACTGTATTACTTATTTAGGTAGCCGAAGTGTTACAGAAATATTTTGACATTGGGTTAAATTTAGGAATCTTTTTTTTATACTACGTCGGCGGCAAACAAGCATACGGCCCACCTGACAGTAAGCAGTGTATGTCTGCAACTTCAGAGGAGTTACATGGGCGTTGCCGACCCTAACACTCCCCACCCTCGTTGAGCTCTGGCAACCTTACTCACCGCAAAATTTACTTATCTTGCAAAATTATCCACTCAATGATCTAAATAAAACACTTAGGTAAGTCATATATTATACAATGAATGTTGATTAGAAATTACACATAACCATTTGGATTGTACATCTAAAGTACAAAAACGGCCCGATTCGAATCATGAGAAACGATAACGATAAGTTCTGTCGTATATGTCGTATAATTGTCAGAAGCAGCTCGATTCGGGCAACCAATGTCAATTTGACGTTAGAAATATCGTAGACAGATCTTATTGGGATCACAGCGGAATCGAAATAAACGTCAATTTTGACATTTCGTTTAGTTATCGATCTTTTAAAGATCTTTCCAAGATTAGCGTGTTTTAATCATTCTTCGAATCGGGCCGATAGTCCGTTTCTAAAGTACAAGAGTAAAGTACAAAATGATTACCTTTGTTAGATACAAAAAAAATCAAACAACTTTTAAATTAGGTATGCCATTTCTTATTGTGCCTAAACTTACTTTGACGACACCTACAGTGAGCAGCATTGTCCGGTATCGATGTCTATAAACAAGGCAAGGCAGCATTCCCACGTAATATTTTGCAAACAATACCGACCGAGCAAAAAGTTCAGGCGACACGAGCTTCAACTGATACTGGGAACACTGTAAATCGTAATTCGATAACACGATCGCAGTCGAGACAATGGCAGTAAGCTAACTTGAAGTTTTAGAAATTCGTTTTTAGACTATTTGCGTTATGATTACTTATAAATTTGATGACGGTTCCAAATTCCAATTACTTTCGTGTAATAAGGAGGAGATGTTGTAAATACTGCAGTGTTTGATAGCGTTTCAGTTTTCTGGCAAAAGAAAAGGATCTCTAAGAAAATATATGCCATCAAAATCTACGGCCAGTCTGACATAAATGTGTCATTTACATTTGTTTTGTGGCGCATTTATTATTTCTTTGGCTTGGAAAGCTTTCTCAGTCTTCACATCTCCTATGCCCTCCTTTTTTAATAATATTTCGTTAATATATTTCAGGCTTTTAATGTCAAACTGATGGCCACAGTGGTCTCCTCTCTCAAGACGGTTTGGCCTATTGATTTGGTAATTAAAGACGAAACTTGAAGATGAACTACTCGATACAACGTACATTGATATAACTTTGTACTACTAAATCTGTATCAATTGTCACCGTATGGCAATTATAAATGAGAGCAATCCATTGCGGGCTTGGATTTCAGTTGAGTAGGCTAAAAAGGTGCGCCATTATTGTATAGCATGTGGAGAGGAATGATATGGAAGTGAATGAAAGTGCAGGGGTCAATGTTCGCGAATTATTTGAGAGTCGAATAGTAAATTGTGATGCGAGATTTAAATTATACACTAGACTTGTAGGTTGTAGGTAAGTATTAGCATCTTGAGTTTCTAATGACTGGTTTATAGGTGCACGGATATCGTTTATACTTGCCGCTAAACTAACTGGCTACTGAGATCTCCTTTACCCTTGTTAAGTTAAGACCAACCAAGAGTGAAAAAGATGGTGTTATGACCTGACTCGCCACTTAGTCTTGCGGTAAAACGGTCTTGCGCAAGAGTATAGTCGATCTGAAGGAAAAAAAAAGTGTTTCTAAGATGCGAGGTAAATCAAAATATG
Source organism: Cydia pomonella (assembly GCF_033807575.1). NCBI lineage: Eukaryota > Metazoa > Arthropoda > Insecta > Lepidoptera > Tortricidae > Cydia > Cydia pomonella. The sequence goes on along the minus strand of NC_084719.1, from coordinate 11,662,847 downwards.
GTATATTTGCAACAAATCTGGTGTGATCTGGTAGAACGCATCGGGAATGTTGGTCACAATGAGTGGTTTGAAAAAAAATTGTTTTGGGCCGAAATTAAAATTATGTGTTGTACAAAGGTATCGGCGCCAGCCCTGCTCTGAGTATAGTTATGATGTTACTTCCGAAAACCGGAATTCCGAAAACTGAATACTAAACTGTCTCTTTATTTCTCTTTAATGTACTCACAATCCGTGTCTTCTGTTGTAACGTTTTCGCTGAACGCCGGTCATCATCGAATGGGCTCTATGGCAAGTGCTGAGTCCCTATTCACTCTTATCCTTCTGGTTTTTGTATGTATGACGCTATATTATTTATTCAATCGGCGCACAATTTTACCGTGCATGCGTGCGCACGGTATTGTCACCGCAAAGCTATCTGCGCTGAGTGCGCAACCTTGTACCGCGCGCTTATTTACGCGCTGCTCTGATAGACGCGATGCCGTGCGATAATGTGCATTGGTAGGACACTTGCGAAACTTAGGAGAGTTGGACTTGACCATTGACATATATCTAAGGACGGACGGGCAATAAGAATGGTGTTAGTTCAGGGGTGTCACTCGCGATGAGTTTTTAGGAACTTATGTACGAAATATCATTTATATTTACCAGTCGCTTTTCGGTGAAGGAAAGCATCGTGAGGAAACCGGACTAATCCTAATAAGGCCAAGTTTACCATCTGGGTTGGAAGGTCAGATGGCAGTCGCTTTCATAAAAACTAGTGTCTACGCCAATTCTGGGGATTAGTTGTCAAGCGGATCCCAGGCTAGCCGTGGCAAAAATGCTGGGACCATGCGAGGAAGAAGAGAGACCCGCGAATTTGAGTCAATCGTGCAGTCTAACGCAACTAATCGCGCGCATGATGTGAACTCATCAACCAATCGAGTTGTGGAATTAGACTGTATTGGCTCGAATTCGTGTGCATGACACCGCTGTACTGGCCCCATTCTTATTACCCGTAAGGACCGTCCTTAGATATATGTCAATGGACTTGACATTTAGAGAACGATAGAAGAGTGATCAGGACTAAGAGTTAATTGAACTACATTTTTACGGAGTTTTAAGGGCAAGTCCACTTTGTATTTGAATAATTTGTCGTCTTCTTTTGTATGTAATTTTATCTCTTTCCTATAAAAACATCCTCCCAAAAAATATTCGTGTTAAATGATAGGTACTACTACAGTAACAAGATCTAAATTTTAATATAATTATTTATTAAAGATTTAGTGTTAAGTTCAAGTACGTTTTATAAGCAAAATATATTATAAAACGTGCATTATTTAATAGAAACCCGTTTATTAAAGAATCGTTTATTTATCGTTAAACTTCTTCGATATATTTGTATTATATTGTTTAGGTATGATGTCAAAGAGACTCCGTAAAATCCGTAATAACGATCTCTCATGTCTCAAATGAACAGCAAGAGGCCATTCGATACCACCATGCAAACCTAACCCTTACCTCCCCCAACCAGTAAATATGAGCCATTATATTATTTCAGTGAACTTTAGGACTTCTTGTGTACATCAATATGGCAAATTAGATCAGGGTTACGCCACAGAGTAGCGTGTTTACGGTTATCGCCGGGAGGGGAATGTCGATACAGTTTGGGATTATGATTGCAGTTTATTGGGTTATAGTGTATTTATTTATTAACAAACTCGGTAAGAATTTGTTTTTGTACGACGTCTGTTTCTACAGTAAGGCCGGTCTCGGTCTGGTTGCAATAATCTCTAGAGTCAAACCAAGATATAGCCCAGACAGTGCTCGTGTTTTTTTAAACATCAAATTTCTATGAAATTATTACTTGCACCGTCTGATGGGCTATCAAAATCCCTGCTAACTTATCTTGGTCTGACTCTACTAATATTATAATGCTCTTGTCTGTCTGTCTTTACGTCTTAACGCTTTAACCGCTGAAGCGATTTAGATGAAATTTGGTAAGATAAATTGAGGCCAGAGGAAGGTTATAAGAGATAGAATTTTATCAATCATCATCATCATCCCACGCAGACGAAGTCACGGGCATAGGTATAAATGTTGTATGGTTACAAAGCACATTACGGCTTGTAGGTACAGGTACCTATAGGTGTGAAACTGTTAGCACTTTATAAATTTGTTGCTAGGACAAAGTAAGACTTGGTACCTTACAGCGTGTTACAGTTAGACAACATATTGTAAGTATATGTGGTAGTAAACCTTTTTTCCGTATTAACTCTAGCTACTGAGGGTCAAGCACCTGGATGATTTTTGAGACATCGTTATTTGATCATATTTTATACTGAAATTTTAATGATTCGTTACGATACAAACTTCTTTTATAATGGCTTGATTGCACCCTTCGTCTCACCGGTATCTATTGCTCTGTTTTCCCATTATGTATTTTACGGATTGCCATTGCGTCCGGCAGAAGTATGAAGGTGCCCACCTTAATGTTAAATTAGGCGATCCATCTCGGCCAAAGGGCGCTAAGGGCCAAATAAATTAGTTGGGGACACCGGGGATAATAAACACGCTGGAATGGCCGTTCCAAATAACTTGTTACGAGTGCCCTGTCCTCCCCTATTGACTAATTACGACACTTTGTTTTAGGAGCGCCCTGCACTGAGTTATTGAGTGGAGACACGAGTATTATACTCCATTGCTGGGAAAAGGGATCTGCTAGTTCATTTACAAGTCATTTTCTCTCAGCTGTTAGTGCGTTCCTAAAAAAATGAGTTAGGATACATACCAATGCGGAGCCGAACCGCGCACGTAGCAACTATGACGACTTTTTAGTACTAAAAGGTATAAATAAACAGTTGGATAGGGTCTTGTACAAGTTATTTTAAAAACTCAGTTAAGATTTAGTATGACTTCACATGGTTCCCATGACACTGCAAATATTCCAGCTCAAAAAAGACAGGTTAAAAGCATAATTATAACCTTTCTATACCGAGATTTAACATATCGCGTGAGCCCATCGACACCCGCTGTGTCTCTCAGTAATTACACAACTTGTCGATCGATAAATCAATGACGTGTATGGCATGTGACTGGTGACAAAGCATTGCCTAAACTTGTAGGCGGACATTTTATCCGACTGGTGAAGAGAGGATAATGTTTTTCGAGAGCATTAAAAGCCCACATGACAAACTTATGAGATGATATAGACGCGAAACTCCCTAGAGAGAGTTACGCTGTGGAGTAGTGAGCTATGCTATATATGTAGCTCTTTAGAATCTAGAATGTTGAGTGGCTCTGAGCCGCCTCTTGAGTCTAATTATGAGCGACCACATACTTTCCCCCAAGTCATCCCTGGCTACATGTACTAATCGAAGACTGACTCAGACACTGATACTGAGGAATTTTGGACTGGACGAGAAAATATGACGGTGTTTCCCGAACCCTACTTGGCCAAGTTTTATATTAGGACGTATGATATCCTTTTCCAAGTTTGATGTACTTATTAGATAGTTTGTCTCAAGTACCTATACCTAATCGTTTACAACTTCGATGGGAACTACTGCCCAGATCTTAAACAATGAGAGGAGGCCGTTGAGGTTATTCATTTATGATGTACCACTACTACTATGCATATAGATGACTTATTTTCGCTCTGAACAAAATCTCTTTTAAATATTATTACAGAAATCATATAACTTGTACTTATAGTTATGTATATGTTGAAAAGATCATGTACAGCCAATCGTCACCCGCTGCGCCTCCCAGTAATTATGGCGATTGTCTCGATAAGCCACGCGATATTTATATCGGCCGGTGACAAAATATACCGTGCCGGTTATTGATTTATCCACGCCGTTCACCTTTTGGTATGCGTTTGAAGAAAAATGGGCATTGTAGAAGTGCCAGATTAAAAGGGACGATTTAACGCCTTGTCATAAAACCGGCGACATTGTGAGCATTCATTAAAATTCCTAGTATTGAAAAAAAAAAAATCTGACTTCTAAATATGAAATACGATATATAATCTAGTAACTTTGTCAACTTTTGTAATGGGGTTCGTTTGCGTCAAATCCAGTAGTTCTGATTTTTTGCAGACTTGTTTATGATGTTCGCTCAATGAATAATCCAAGTTTGTGACCTCGAGCGCCGAAAGCAACTTTGTTGCTATCATACATTTTTTTGTAAAAATATGTAGCGGATGGCAGTGACGATTTCCATAGAAATTAAATTATGGCCAAAGGCAAAGATTAGAAATATATAAAAAAAAAACACTTAACTTCGGGTTTTTAATGTATGAATATAATGTTTTCGTCCCTCAATTGGGTTATATTCAATTAACACAAATGGATATCAAGAGCGAAACTAACTGCCATCAAACTGCTTCGCAGTTTGGCAGTACTATTTTGATGTGACACCTATGTACCGTGTCTTATGAGAATAAAATGATTAATAAAATAATATTTAGGTATGTATTTTGTATGCATTATTTTCATTAAATGTATCGTGTCTTATTGGCCTTCGCAAAAAAAAAAGATATTGGAAATTCATGTCTGAAACGGTTACCTAATACCTACGAGACAGGCTTCGCCTAGTCTAGGAGCCAGCGAAACTTATTGAAAATTCTTAAATATACATATACTGCTTCTTAGTTTTATTTCAATTTCTGTGTAAGTTATCTTGTGTACAATAAATATTTTTTACTTTATTTTTACTTTATAGTCTGTGCGGAAACAGAAGAGTCATGGAATGTATTGGGCCCCATACATTCCACGACTCTTCTCTTTCCGCACAGACTCTAATACTAGTTTCTGCTACTTTATTTTATAAATGCAGTATTTAAAAAAAAATCACTTTCGCTTTTTCGCTTATCGAATCGAAAGCGAGTTTAATTGTATTAGCATATACTTGAAATACCTAGGTGCCAAACCAAATTTAAGTGTATTGCATTGTCGCACGCGCTATAAGTTCAGATTTTGGAAATATGAACTCATTGTTTTGCGTGGCATAGCGGGTTCGGTTATTTTGTACTGTTATATTTTTTGTGTAGGTACATATTTTTTCTGTATGCTTACTACGTTTAAAACATTAATAGTAAGTATTGGATTTCGATGCTGTATTTAAAGTTTGCTCGGCTAAATTTAAGTTCTGAAGTAAACAAATGATTTTACTAACTTAAACTAATATCGCTCAGTCTTCGGAGATCTACGGCCGACTCCAAGCCACAGATAAATGTCCAAGACAATGGTAGTTCTATGTTTAGGTACTGGCGAGACAGGCGGCCTACCTATATGCAAAGACTGACTGAATAGGCTGAAACACAGAACACGGGTGGGTGGTCTTTGTTTTTACTGAATTACCATACGAAATGTCCGCTTTTTATAGCTCTTTGGAGTGTTTATGTCAAGTGTCTGTTACAAGTAAAGTTTTTAATGAGTAAGTATTATTTTTGTGTCAAAAATTACAATCGGTAGGTAGGTGTGTGCTAAGGCTACGTTTATTTAATCGCTGTCTGTAAATATTTGTTCCTTAGTTATGGGTGTATTGTATTAATTAAAAAATACATTTTATTTAAGTATGTATATCGTCGGCTAGCCTAGGTAGCGGTAGGATGACTCACGTTAGAATGGCCTGAGAACGGTCTGGGACCGGGCCGGGGCGTCCGGTGGCGGGGTACTTCCTTTTATATAGAAAACATCACGTGATCACCGATCATCTGTCATAGAAAACGAAGAGTCGCACGCCCCGGCCCGGACCCGGAATGTTCTAACGTCAGTCATCCTTAATACTTAAGGTACCTATGCTTTGTTTAGTTTGGGACCAGGTCGATCTGAGTAAGAATGTTTTATAAATACTTAGTTCTCTTAGTACTAAAATATACCAGAATACATTAAAAGCTTCCATAACTTCTTACGTACGCTGCAATAATTCCATTTCGCCCTCCAAAGGCCTCGATCCCGGCGGCGAAACAAAACCTGCATTAAATCCCCCGCTACAATGTCCAAGTGACAAACTCATGAACATTTGTCACTGCGGACCGTCCACGTAATTGCGACCAGCCATAATTACACACCCACTATTTTACGAAGACCTCTCTAACATACACACTTTTCCTGAGAAAACTCTACGGGTGAGAAAGAAGGAAGGGGCGGGGTAGGTCAACGTAAAATGGGGGGTATTACTTATTGATGCCCCGAAACGTTTAGTCGATCCTGTTCTAAATTTAACAAATAATTTACGTACGGTCACTCTTGACATCGGGTAGGGCTGGCACGTTGTTAATAATTAATTGCAATGTTTTCTTTATTGGCGTAAACAAAAGCAATTGCCACTTTTAATTTTATAAATTGCTAATATTATCCTTTTGATAGAAAATGTTTTCCTGATTTTCCACATCTTTAATTTGGTCTGTTTAAATATAGATTAAAACAAAAATTTAATTGTTTGAGAAAATATGAAAAATATCTATATAATTTTTAATAAATATTAAAATTATCAATGTTTATTCAGGTATACCTATGTTTATACAGTTGTAATTTTGTGCTTCATATAATCAGCTAGGATCTACTCGTTTTATTTTTTGTGGTTTTAATACATATAAAACTGGAAGCTGAAAATTTAAATTTGTTTCTTTGCGTCATAAAAACTCAAAACTGTATTCAGAAAACTGCTGACCGCCCTAAGAGCGAGTGAATAATCACTGGATCCTGCAGCTCATTACGAATGCCCGTCACTGTCCGATCAACAAAACGTCGACGCGAAATTACGCTTACTCGCGGTGACAACCCTATAGATGGGTGAGCGATTACCGAAGACCTTTAGTGGACCTATTGGACTGTGATAGATCGTTGTAAAATAACAAATTAACTTTTTTAATACTAAAATGGTACAGTGGACTACAATAGTATTTTATACAATCGTGATCTAATGGAGAGCTTTTCAGTCGAGTATCGTGTTTAGGCAACGAAGCTTGCTGAGTTGCCTAAGTAAGGTAGGAGATTGAAATGCTTCATTATATCACTATTGTGTACAATACTTTTTTACGAGTCATCTAAAATAATACTATTCAACCCATTAGAGTCGACGGGTAGAAAAATATATGTTTTGCATATTAATCGATTATATTATACTCGGCGCCGTCGACTGGACATAAACGGTTTTGGACAGAGAAGCATGGCGGTCTTTGGTGTCGGAGGCCAAGATCCACTTTGTGTCGCTGCGCCACAGCAGTAAGTAAGTATATTATACTATAATACTACTTACTATTGTACTTAATAGCTTTTGTCCACCACTCTCAATCTTTGCTTTCCTAAGACAGTTTGCAGATGTATAAGGTGAGCGTCTGCAAAGTGATATCACGTGATATGTCACGAAATTTAAAAACTATTCCAACAAAGGTAGATTTTGACATCAAATTGATACCTATAGGATGTTATTTAGTTATTATTCTCGCGTCAATTTATTGGCGCAAGTGAAACGAATGGGATAAAAATCGGACAAGTGCGAGTCGGACTTGCCTACCGAGGGTTTCGTACTTTTTAGTATTTGTTATTATAGCGGCAACAGAAATACATTATCTGTGAAAATTTCAACTGTCTAGCTATCACGCTTCATGAGATACAGCCTGGTGACAGACGGACAGACGGACGGACGGACAGCGGAGTCTTAGTAATAGGGTACCGTTTTTAGGGTACGGAACTAAAAAGGACATCATTTTGATGTCAAAATGTATCTTTGAATCGGCCCCCCGGGCTCATTTCGAATGCAAGACACTGCCTTAACATTGTCCAACAATATTCGGAAATTATGCTGACCGCGCGGTAATCCGATAATACGTGTAATTTAGAGCTATTTAGTAAAATTGTTGCCGGACGGACAGGTTTCCGAGTCAGAGTTGGTGTCATGGGAAAAACATTGCCTACATTTAAGGATGGTTCATGCTAGAACAGCTCGAGGTGTCCGACACTTCGATTTCTATAGAAAGTATCGCGTGGTCATTTATCACCCGTCCGATCATTAAGAAGTGTCGGAAGCTCCGGCCCGGACCCGGACTGTTCTAGCGCTTAGCACTTATTTATGCCTAATCGGGCAAAAAAAAAACGATTTCTGAAATACCGGGTGTGGCTGTAACAGGAGCAATAAATTGAACTGTACATCTGTTCAGCAACTTTTGAAAATAACTTGTGTTTATATTTTTAATACACTTAAAAGCTGCAGAATATTACAATAATCATCTAAATTACATTAGTTCACGAGAGAGGGACGAAACGTTTGCAAAAAAAGTTGAAGGCATTTCTTATCAATAAAAACTATTATACAGTTGACAGATTTTTTAATGATTTCGATGTTTGTAGCAACTAATATTACTATGTTAATTAATTATATTATAATTTTTATTAATTTAATATTTTATAATTTAATATCAGGCGATATTATATCCTACTTTTCAATATTTAATTGCCATACCCGTTCCGGGTCCATGTGATACTATTTATTGCATCTTGTAATTACCATGGTGCAATAAAGAAATAAATAAAGGAGTTGATTCTAAGACGCAATGTATTGCAAATATTGTTATATTACAAAGATTACAAGCGTCAATTACAATGATGATACGTACGATTACCAACGATCTCCAAATCGAAACGCGCGATATCTGCTCGCTCCGTCGAAGCTTGAGTCGAAAAACCCAAAATCAAATTGACACAGTGTACACCATAAATAGAAATCGTCTCCCGACGCCAGCCTGTGAGATTACGACATTTCACCATCGAAGGAACCAAACCAGGGGCCCCTGAGGAAGTTGCAGACCACGTCACAGGTGAGTCCCCACGGTTTATGCTAGTCATTTATTCAACGTTGGCGTACATTGAAGATAATAACTAATTTGTATGAAAAATAGGAAGTCTAAAGAATTCATAATTTTTAAAAGTTACACTAAAGTTGTATCGTTTAAGGAGTACAATATGCATTAAAATTATTCGTTCGTGTTACAGGGCTCACCCTGTATAGGTACCTCTCAGACACTTGCCATAATTTCCTGATTAGTAGAATCATAAGATACAAGTGTGTCTATGTGTGCAGTAGTGGACTAGACGTGTGTGTAACGAGCCCACAGCTGTGTTAACCCACGGGTAACTGCTAAACAAAATGTCTTGTTTATTTCCTCGTTCCGTGTTGCACAAAATTAGACACCATTCCATCAGCCTCCGACGTGTCCCCTAGGACACTACTACGGGTTACTTTTTGCTATCGCTATTACTATACCCTGCTGACGACCGGCGTCCTACTCGTAGTGCATAGCTTCCATTGAAAAGGGAAGTATACCACGTGATCGTCCATACAAAAAGATAAAACGTTTTTCCACTTCTAAATATTTTCCATTCTCCATGTTACTGACTCAATGAAAAACTAAAATTGTAGGTTTTCCTCCTCCTACAATTTTTTTTTTTTAACGCCACACCTATAAACCTAGAATATATTATGCGGAAGCGATCGACATCAAAATCAAAGTGATTTATTAAGATTTAGTTAATGAAAAACGTTTTCTCCCGAAATTGAACTTACTTAAAAAGTACCGTTATTTCGCTAGGATCGCAAAGCCATTCTTCCCTCCTTGAAGGATGAGCGGTCAGATCCTATTATAGAAGTCTAGATAGTTTGTTATTTAAATAGGACTTCATGCACGTCACATACCTGTAGCACTCATTTCAAAAAACTTTTTGTTCGACAAAGTTTGTCACATGACGGTTATTATTAATATGTATAGTTATAATGTTTTTACTTGTTTTCAATTATTTACCTGATTGTAGCCTAATTTTACTGCAGTAGGCTGGTAGGGACACTATAGGCTAACTTAACTATTAAAATGTGGTTTCTGTCTAAGTATATGATAATTTCTAACAAATGAATCAATCCAGTTTTATATTCAATCGAGAAGAAAATAGCGAAGACAATACGTCAGGACTAATCAAACCATTCAGTCTAAGTCGTTTACGATGGCAACTAATGAAACAGTCGTATTCTAGCGTGCTAATATACAATGAATCTTAGACAGAATTTATTTACCTGCATATACGTGTACCTATGAGAATAGGATACTTATCTATATAAATATTTAAATAAATATAATAAATATTTGGGGACAATCTTACAAAAATCGAACTAGGCCCAAACTAAGCAAAGCTTGTACTATGGGTACGAGGCGACGATATACATACGTCTATAGATAAATACATACTTATATACATAGAAAACATCCATGACAAAGAACTTATAGAAATATCTTTGTTCATCACACAAATAAATGCCCTTACCGGGATTCGAACCCGGGACCATCGGCTTCATGGGCAGGGTCACTACCACTAGGCCAGACCGGTCGTCATATATTTAGGAACAAAGCAGACAAAATAAAACCTAAAATACAAAGACCTTTAAAAACGACCGTTGACTGATTTGAAACCAAACTCTTTCAATCAAGATCTTCCAGTGCCTTGCCAGGTCGCTAAAGCTAAAGGGCTGGCCGCTACTTCGGTCAGGCTTAGTGGGCTGCTGGCTTTCTGGGCACCTGGAAGTAATTTTATTAGTAGTTAAATGTAGATGGTACTTTATTGTTATGGTTTTTCATAGTGTTGTTCCTTGAATACATTATAGTTCGGGTAATCCACGATGACGCGCAGATTTATGAAAGGCACGCGTCGTCGTGAATGGCACGATCTATACACATTCTAAAGAAACTTACGCACTCACATGCAAACTTTTCTCGGGCCTATAAGTTAGGTTCGAACCGGTGGTAGTTTCTGACTTGTAATATATCCAAATTTTGATTAGTTCATTGTAATATGGCTATTTGGCTAAATAGAAGTAACTATAAAGATTTACATTTTTAAACATGCACCTCGAATAAATTACAATCGGCCCGGTTTGTAAGATACGTCAAACATTTGCTAAAAATTCTTCAGACAAAAAGTCACTTTTGACGCTGACATATTCAATCCATATCGTATCTTTAGGAAATTTTTGACGTACAGAATAACGTTCGAATCGGGCCGAATTACAGTCATTTGTGTACTTAGTCGTGTAAAATATCTAATCTCTATTAGAAAATAGTCGGTGCGGCACTTCCAGCAGCTAATCACGAATTTAGGAGACATGGACACTACCTACAGGCAGTGGTTAATTAGGCAAGATGGCGGCGAGAAAGATGGCGTCTTAACGATGGGAGGCTGGTGGGCCACGAAACACACAATATGGGAATGTGTGTGTGTATACTTTGCGACTTGACCATCTGTTTGACGACCTAGTGGGTAGTGACCCTGCCTATGAAGCCGATGGTCCCGGGTTCAAATCTTGGTAAGGGCATTTATTCGTGTGATGAGCATGGATAATTTGTTCCTGAGTCAAGGATGTTTTCTATGTATTTAAGTATTTATAAATATATATATATATATATATATATATATATATATATATATATATTATATATATATATATATATATATATATATTATATATATCGTTGTCTAAGTACCCGCAACACAAGCCTTATTGAGATTACCGTGGGACTTAGTCAATTTGCGTAATAATTTCCTAAAATATTTATTTATTTATTGTTTAAAATCTGATTCTGAAAAATCCAAAAAGTTGGATAAGATAAAAAGTTTCCTATATAAAAATATGAAAAAGTATCCGAAATGATCCCATATGGGAATTTCGCGTTTTTTTTTGGATACGAGTTACCTTCTCATATACATAAAAACTGAAGGAGCTCTTGTCGGCAGATCAACTTTGATGACACGACTTGACGACTGGCTTTAGGTAGGTGCTTGATTCATGTTTGCTATTATTTAGTCAACTTTCCTTTCTAAGATATTCTCGGATTACCTATGCTATGTTATGTATAATTTTTACTAAAATTTGCATGTATAAAAAAATGTAGGCGTTCCTTTTTTCTGCGTGATAACATGTTAGGAAAACCCGGGGAAAATATAATTAAAACAGACTGCAGATTGGGTCTCACAATAATTTCCTACTTCCCTACATAAAACGTTGTAACTTAAAATTTCCAAAAACTTTTTTCTCTTCCCTTCCATCGCTGTTTTCATGGCCACACTTCCTCAACACGTCCTCAGTAATGTCATTCGACAGAACAACTAGTTTATGAACGCGTTCTGTTGTTTCGCAAACTGCGCCGAATATAACATATTTTCGACCGTAACAATATAGCAATTAGGTCAGAAGTCGTTTAGCAGGCGGTGATGGTGGTCAAAGGGCAATCATTATCGTCTGTCGCTACACACTTGATTGGATTCTTTTATTGATGCTTGTCGTAGACGAGTCTTTGTTTGATGTAGTTTTGTTTGGTTCATAAATATACTACTTACTAGGTGGAAAACTAGGTGGTGAACAGGATTGGAGCTACGACAGAAACTTGATTAACAATGAATAGAAATGGTAGGCTTCTTTCGATTTGTATGAGTGTCACAAGATACTTAATTAGTACCCAAAAAAATACTATAGGTCAAAATAGGTCAGCATAGCTCATTCATGCTCGGGACTGTGGCCACCTTTAAGTATTAAAATTTAAGAAACGAAATAGTATAAAATGTGAAAAAATCTGGTGTTCAGTTAATGTATTTTAGAAAAGTTTAATGATTTGATTGAATTGCACCAGTCTTTCAAAAATGAGAAACATTTTTGTATAATGAAAGACGAAGCGCCTATAACAATTATGTGAGCAATACAATTCGGTGAAGAGCATAGCTCACAACAAACATCGCTCCCGTTCTGAGATTGTTTGGTCGCCTAAATACCAATTCCATTTTAAGGAGAAGAATACAAGTCTCTAAATCAGTGTTTTTTAACCGGTGGTTCTGCGGTGGTGGTTCATTTATAAACAGAATACACCATTGGTTTACTTTATTCTATGAAGGTAAGCTGCAAAGGGCCTGGCCGGAATTCCGTAGTAAAATCGCCCATGACTGAAAATGCCCTAAATGCTTACCAATGTTTGCGAAAAAAAAAGAAAAACAGTTTTTATTTTTTATTGCCAAGCTATGTAATCGATTGACTTGTTCTTGATCGAATTATACGTAGGTATTTAAGATATATTATATAAAAAAATATTTCGGAAACAGTAAGAATTTAGGGCATTAAATTCAGTAAAATTATATGTCATAATAATAAAATAAACGTGCATAAGAATAGTTTAATTTAGGTCAGAGCGATTTTACTATGACATTCCGGCCAGGCCCTTTGAACGGACAAATTATGATATGAATGAATTCATAAATTTAGCGTTTGGGTGTACCTATTACCTTCCAAACAGTGCATAAAAATACATTTTGTTGAGTAGTTCCATATGTTACTGAAAGGTACGAGTAAATGCGGTTTTCGCATTGGATGTTGTTCCGCACATCGCAGCAGCACGTGGATCCCCATAAGTGTGAAAACCGTGTAAGAACCTCTGTCCTAGACAAACAAAGACGTCTTGCAAATAAATCAGTCTGGAATTAGCCAGTACATTGAATGCGGCGGCGGCGGATGTGACGTCACGCCGGATGCCGGTGACGGGGTGCCGGAAATGCGGATGGCCAACTTGCGAACTTGCAGGAGCCAAAAATAGCCCTGTGAGGCCTAATGTGTAATGAAATGTACATTAAGTAGCCTGTTGGGAATTTTGTGAAAATTCATGATTTTCTGACATAAAAATTTCAAATTTAATTTATGTCTTTGTGTGACTCTGTAGCTGGTGGTCATTATGATATATTCGATGTACTCATTACATTACCTGTACTAATCATAATGTAGTTTTGGATTGTACCTAAATTGTGGATTGATGGGTAGGTCCTAACATGCATATTTTTTCATTCGCTTTTCTAGAAAATTATACCTTTTTTAGTTTAAAAATAATCCCTACATAACAAACTCAATTCTCAAATGAATAAAATATCATCAAAGAAAACAGAAGCATATTTAAACTGTCAACGGCGGAGGGAGAAGTTTTGTCTAATTTATGCTCACAAAGAGCGAAAGAATCTACTGAGAAGTCTCAACAACGAACAAAGACAAACTTTTCAGATATTTCAACAATATTAGCGAGATGCTATTAGGGTTGCCAAATGCGACCGATATATAAGCAGGTAGGTTTTGTTATTTATTTATTTACTTAATCTTTATTGCACAATAAATAAAGGTATAAATAGCGAACTTAATGCCTTAAGGCATTCTCTACCAGTCAACCAGGTTTTGTGGTCTGTGATTGCGGGAAGTAACATTTTATTGTTTCTATGTGTCAAAATATGTGTTGGATACTTAATCAATATAGGTATAGGATTCCCCTCAGCTTGCCCTTTCCAATAGAAAATATTATAATAAAAGTTTTTAGAAGAATAAACCTTATCCTTGCCAAAAAGATATGTTAGATGCGCTGGCACTAACAGTTATTTGCCTATAAATATTCTGGTGTCTGATACTTCAGCTACAGTCAAGCTATTTATTTCGGTTAGTACTATAAAATATGATAGGTACCAATTTGATTTCCATCTTTGTGAGCTTGCCAACCTTTTTCATTTTAATATTTGACTAGTGAAAGTGTCAGTGGCAGCCATGAGTAAAATATTAGGTTATCCGTGCCATTTTGAATCCATCATTAAAGTCTGTAGCGAGACGTGTTATATAAAGAAAGTTGAGAGTAGCTGGGTTATTAAATATTCTTTTGATTCGATTTAAAATATAAAAAATAGTTTCTATAAGTATATATAAAAAAAATTGTTAACCTCGGTGGGAAGGTGTCAGCCCTGTGTAAAATATGGGATTTCCCGCGCCATTTTGAATCGCACCGCACGACATTTCGCGGCGAGCCGCGTTTGACAGAGGAGGTTTATTTGGCTTATCTTGGTGCTTTGATTAAAATCCGTGGCGAGATGTGTTTCTAGAAAAGTTGGACGTAATACTTAATAATTTTTGATACAGTTTTTTTATTAGAAAAAAATATAGATAACTTTGTAAGTAATGCTAATATGTAGTACCTAAGTATCTCATTTTGAGCGAGAGTAATCATCTCAGCAGAGATAATAAGTTATAAATACCTACATATCTTTATATCTTGACTACGTAAAATGAAGAGATACCTAATAACTTAATGGATATTAATATATGTGACCATAAGACTAAAGAGAATTTAAACCTTTTTTTATATAGGGTACCACCGGCCACCCCACCAGACACAGACAGATGTGGGTATTGTGGATCTGTTGAAAACAAGCCTATGACCTGCTTGATAGTAAGCTGCCGCCCGGCCTATGGACCCTTACAGGTCTAGTGGTGCCATAAACGCATTGCCGACTGTTTTAGTAAGGATTCAAAGTACATAGAAAATTGATAAACTCACAGAGAATTTCCAGTTCCGCAATGTAACGATAAGTCCAAGAATTATCTAGCACGGTAGATGCCCCAATATTGGATATCAGAAGCAAGTCTCGCCGGAAAATCTCTAACGGACCTCCTGTCGTGCCAAAACCGAACTCGCCTACTGTGTGATTTACCCTAAACCACCACTGCGTCTTGCCGTCCGACCACCAATATCATAACTAGTTCATACAAATTTAAACTCTATTTCAAGTGCACAGGGTCGATAGTAACCAAAGTATTTTAATTAGGGGCAAAGTTAACATTGTAAATGTATGTTTTATTATTTTAATATGGCGGACAAAAAGTCGGATTTGTCGTAATTTGTTCGTTGCTTCGTCGCTTTAATAAATTTACAGTCAATTTCCAGGAAGTGTAAATTGGTTTTTCGGTTTAATATTGTGTCTGTTTTGCTTATTATGGAAGGGGGGAATGGATAACATAATATTTGCTCATTTAATGAAATTTAATGATGATGTTAGACTACTGTTTTAACAGTGCTGACGTGTAAAGAATTTAAAATAAAACAAGAAATCATATATGTACTTATATTACTTATATTTAACACTTAAGTTAACCGTTTATAAAATGTTTTAAGATTTTAGCCTTTTGATTTGGCCCTACATTCATCGACAAGGAATTTAAAATGACGATTTCAATATTTAATACAATTATCAGTACCTAGTATATCTACCTGTAGCTGTTAAAGAGCATCCGCCATAATTATGTTTTACATACCCACAGCATTCCTCATTTGACAAAATATTCTTAAAATAATAGTACATTACGATACAAGTGCGAAAAATAGGAAATTCGAAACGAGTGGCGATAAATTAAAACACGACCGAGGGGAGTGTTTTAAATCGACACGAGTGGCGAATTACCTATTCGCACATGTATCGTACAACGTTTTACAGTACATATGGCCCTTTAAATGTTTGACACAGTAACGTAATATGCTAATTTTCACACTAGTGCGGTAAAGTAGCACCATATGTAATGTACTGTAAAATATGATGCGTTTCCATATTTGCACGAGCACGACACGCTAATAAAAATCAAATCGGACATCGTATTCTACGCTTCAACATACGCCCCCGTTTACAAAGTTTACTTGATTTCTTAAAGCTAATAGAAATTCCGGCCGACACATGTCAAGCGTCTTGACCCGCAGTGGGTAATGTTGCGTGGACGGGCTCGAGGGGTTCTTCATCTTAAATGTTTTCAAATGCCGTTTCACTCGTTTGAGTTGGTGGACTTGGACTCACACCGCGTGTAATGTGTTCAGTCGGCCCAATTCGAATAATGAGTATAAGATGTCACAGCTATACGATACCGATCTGCCAGTGTAAAGTGACGTTTTTGGTTGAAGTTGTCACGTTTGACACTAACAGATCGGTATCGTATCATTCGTCTCGCTATGACAGCTTATATGCAATAATATGCATTGTTCGAATTGGGCCGAGTATGTTCAAATCCCAACAAAAAGATAAATGTGAAATGAGAGCCAAGTTCAATATAATATAAGCTGAGAGCGCGCTCGAGCGTATATGGGTAATGCGCGTGTGGCACAGAATAAATAATAGTACCTACTACCGTACAGGAATGATACTTCCTACAAAACCGAAGTTTGACAGCGGTTTAGGGACGAATTATGCTGTCCCTTTCTAAAGTATAGCATTATCCCTTTCTGACATTTAGGGTTGTCAAAATTTAAGTCATTATCTTATCTGTGGTAGTGCACGCCAATCTGTTGCGGTGGCCGCTTAACTAAAATAAACATAAAGCGAATACGGGAGATTAAATTTAAATATTTTAGGTGAACATATCCGTCTCTCTAACGGAAGCGGCTCCTAAAACTAGTGCGATAGGGACAACGCCTGAAAAATCCTGCGTAAAAATCTCAAAAAACGATGTTTCGTACTCGACTCTTTCCTCATGCAAACTTAAGCAAATGTAACGAAATGTTGAGATCTAAATGGTAATGAAACTATCTGTGTCGAACTGTTTTGCTTTTGGCTGATTGATGTTAGTTTTTAATACCATGGTTCTCTTTGCGGCCTATTAGTAAATTAGGCCGTTATTGCGAATATTTGAAGTGCACTGGTGCCTTAAGAAACAAAAAAAGCAAAACAGTCCGACACAGATATGATTAATAATAATCTGTGTTGAATAAATCATTGCTCTAGCTTCAAAAACCACGGAGGAAACCGTCGAGTACGTTAATATGAAGAAATAACCACTCCTGTTGCCCCTTAAGTAAGTTATTAAATATGTTCCGAGGCCCTACCGCGAACTACGTTCGACGTGTTGCCTCTTTATCGCAATTGTAAATATGTAAGTGTGACAGGGAGGCAACACGTCGAACGTGGTTCGCGGTAGGCCCTCAGGAATACGCTGTTATCTGTCTGGTTCTTCGTGAGTACGTGTATAAAACTTTCGAGTTCCTCGTGAGTACGTGTATAAAAAACATTTTTTAAAAGCGATTCGTGTGAGTGCCCCTCAGGCAGCCTCCCCAATAAAAAACTATTAGGATGTGTGTCACGCCAGTCGCGTTCAGTTTAAATCGCCACCGACACCGCTCTTTCTCGTATTTATTCGACGCATTCGCAGCGTTCAATGGGAGATCGGTGATAGGTTTTTTAGAGTCTCGTTTCATGGGCCCCGTTTTATAATATATTCAGGGTTGCCACACGTCCCGTATATACGGGATTGTCACCGTATTGAAGGATCGCATCCCGTATTTGTACCTGTTCCGTTTTTGTCCCATATAATCGATACCGCTGTAGAATACCTAGTTGAAATGGTCACAATCATCTCTGTGTAACCAGTCTGTACCTATGTAAACCACATTGTCCCGTATCAGTTTCAAATAATTATGGCAAACCTTAATATATTGTACTTTTCGATCAATGATTGTCGCTTTAGTTACGCTCCCTGGATTGCACCTTAATGTGGAACACCTAGACTTTTTTTACCAATGAGTCGGTGTATTCCCATTGTCCCCGCTGGGCACAGATGGGAATAGGTGCTACGTACAAATAATTCCCATCTGTGCCCGCCTCTTGTATGGCCGTCGTCACGTCTTTATTCTTTATTCAGGCAAACACAAAGTATAAGTTTACAGCTACAGCCAAGGCACTTATACTGTTAATACAGTATATGGTAGTCAGAACATAAAATTAGTAAACTTGTATTACACACATTATACATTTTTGGAACTATCTCTAGAATTAAACATAAAAATAATGTATTACTAAGTTACATAGAGATTTAAAAAAAAATGATATTAAGTAACATAGGTAGAGTTTAAAAAAATCCTGATACTACGTTGCAGGGACGGCCAGTTGTCTGAGAATATGTCTGCGTTTTGGACTGTAGCTATGAAGTTATTTAGTAATTCTATTGCTCGGTACGTGGGTGCATTTGAACCGTGATAAGTGCGAACATTTGGATATGCGAAAAGGTTTCTGGCTCTACGTGCGCTACGCCCTACTGCAGCTATGTAACTACGTTGGGCGGGTACAGTTGGAAATACATCAACGAGTCATAATGATCTGACGAAAGAGAGTCAGGTATTAAAAAAAACAATTTCAAATAGGATTGTACAATTTTATTAGGTATTTATATAGGTATGTATACCTAACTCAGTTATTTGATTTTTTCTCCACTAACGAATTCGGTATCTTTTGTTAAAAATAAATCCTTATATGAAACAAAATAATGAAATAGCTTTTGTATATGTATGAAACACGTCTGGGTAAACCATACACGACACGATGAGCAGAGACAGAGACAGCAACTTTGATTTAGCAAATAGGCAAAAACACTGCCCTCTCCAATTTCAGAAAGAGCCCTTACAAAAGACCACTCGCGTTAACTATGAATGGCCTAAAACAAGCTGCCATGGACACGAATGGAAATTAAAAAGAAAATTCGGAAAACGAAAATTCGAATCGAATTTAAGTACATTTTAAATTTCCCCCTCGCTTTGACTGGCCGAAATAAAAGAATGCCCGCGTTCGAAATGCGAGTGTTTTGATCTCGTTCGTGCATCCCTTAACGGTCGCGGTGTAGTGCAAACAAGACCAGCAGGTTCATAATGTGGAAAAGGGATTATTTTAGGTACACGGCTTCTTTTTTTAGTTAGGAGCTAAACCGTTCGATTGAATACCAGTTATAGCCATTGCTTTCCAATAAACGCCTCACGCGACTCATCTCATGGTCCAAGAGCGTTTTCTGTTCTTACTTCCAAACGTGTTACAGGAGAAAAGAAAACGGTGTAATGGTGTGTTAGGCAAAAAGTTCTTGTCAAAATCACTGAATTGTTAAACTCGCTCTCTTTTATCTAGGTATATATTTATCTAGATATTATATAAGTTCAAATAATGTCTCTAAAATCTCTATTGATTTAATTTGTCAAAAATTGGCAATTACTTATTTCTATGGTTTAAGACATTTATTTCTCAAACAGAATACAATTCACTTGACATGAGAAATACAAATTACATTTTACAGTAGCTTACACAGTAACATGCAGAGAACTATTTACAATTTCTTAACACTAAAAGCATATGAGTAGCAGGAAAATATTAGCAAATTATTTTATCATAACAAAGTTAGGCAATGAGAATGAGGGTAAGGCATATTTTAGGTTGGAGGTAGATCGATGCGGATGACGCTTATCGGCCGGTTAATATTGTCATGGCGCGGGACTTATTACGTGTGCATACGATAGCAATAGTAATAAGGTACTACTTATAGCAATTAGATATCTATACTTGAAAAGCGATTAAGGATGTTATGTTTGAGAACTTTTTTAAATAATGACTGTGATTTTATGTTCTATTCTAGTGAAACTATATAAGTATGGTATAAATAAGCAATTGGTATGTTATTATGTCTGCCGAATCTTGGTCTAGATTTGTACGGTGACTACTAACTTTTCGAAATCTTTCAATTTTTTTTTTGCCAACTTATTAATACGTGAGCACAAACAGCACAATACCCATATCTATGCGTACCTAACAGCTTATTCAGTTTTCCCTATTGGAGTGGTCCTACTGCATTTTCGTCACTGCACCCTAACGGCCAAGCATTTGCACGGCACGCGACTAAATGGATTATTTTCTTCGTATGTTCTTTTTTCAAAAACAATATTACCTATGGGTCTTTTTGTGACGTTCTTTTGTTTCGTGTCTGTTATATTCAGAGCTCTCTCCCTTCTTGTTTATTATAGTGTAATCCAGGAAAGGGGGGAAATGGAAAGATCTTATTATATTGGCAGTATTGGTAGAAACAAAACGTTGACAAGGATGGGTGTGATTGGATTAAGGAGGGGTTGACTTTACGGTGGCAATTTGGATATTGAGTTGGCGAATCTGCTTAGCGGTCTATTTTGCTCTTTTATGGTGTCAATTTGTCTTGTTTGGTCGTGTTTGCGGTATAGTGGATTAAAATGTAGAAGCATTTGTGGGAGTTGAAGAGTGATTGGGATGTGGGTTGCAGTAATGTGCATTTGAAAATGGGGTTGGAAATGTTATAGACTCAGAAAAAAAGGATTATGGAATATTAGGAGTTTTTTTTTGGGATTTTTGGACAGGGTAGAATCCTTTATGCTCAGTCTGCTAGTGTGGAAAGGCAAAGTCGTTCAGCTTACGGCCATACGGTCAAGAATAAAATAGCTAAAACACTGCATGACATGAGTATCATAGTAAATCAGAAAGAACCAAAAAGAAAGACAATGGCTATTTTATAGAAAACTAACAAATGTCTAACAAGCTGTCTTCAGCAGAACTCAAATCAATTTCTGCAACGAAACGCGTCAAGGCGTGGAAAACAAGTGTATAATAACAGCGCGTTGGATGACGGATGATCTGGCGACGATTAACTGGGGTCGCGCCCCTGACGTGACGACAAACTAAACGATTTGTGCGTTTCTACTGCTCCTAACATTGTTTACTCATTGACGGCGCAAAACACGCGGCTTGACTATTGTGCGATTCATGGTGGTAAAACACAACCAGATTTTTTCATAAAGTCAAAGCTTGAAGCGCTGGTGGCGATAAGAGCGTCCGACTTGCAATCCGGAGGTCGCGGGTTCAAACCCCGCTTCGTACCAATGAGTTTTTCGGAACTTATGTACGAAATATCATTTGATATTTACCAGTCGCTTTTCGGTGAAGGAAAACATCGTGAGGGAACCGGACTAATAAGGCCTAGTTTACCCTCTGGGTTGGAAGGACAGATGGCAGTCGCTTTCGTAAAAACTAGTGCCTACGCCAAATCTTGGGATTAGTTGTTAAGCGGACCCCAGGCTCCCATGAGCCGTGGCAAAACGCCGGGACAACGCGAGGAAGAAAAAACAAAACCTGTTTTTGGATGGAAAAATATCTAAGATCACGGAGTAAGTATCTGAATTTATTGCGTGGCTCTGAGGTCTTCAAGTATACAATTCTTTATGATAATACATAGGTATGATCACCACCTTTTTGTATATAATACTAAAATGCTTATAAAGCAGCCAGTCATATGAAGAGATATGAAACAAGTACGAGTATTCTGTAAAGTTTATCACGCCGACACGCAAAAATATGCTTGATTACCTAATATGTTTATATTATCTTTATGTTTCAGCAGGGCTAAGATGGACGGCTGTTTATCATTTGTCACCATACCTGTCACGCTCTAACAAATACGTAAGTGCGAAAGTGACGCATGATATGACAAGTGACAAAAACACTATCATGATACCGCTGCTGCGATGGCAGCATGGTTCCATTTTTATCACCTGTCACTATGCCCGTCACTTTCGCACTCACATATTTGTTAGAACGTGACAGGCATGGTGACAAATGATAAAAAGCCGACCATCTTAGCCCTAGGAGGTATTAAAACAATAAGAAGATGATAAATTACAAAACAATACATGCACAAGAGTTTTTAGATATCTATCATCCCCAAAATCACAGAAACCTCATAATTTGATGTATCACAGAACCTCGAAAAATCTTGGCTATTTTTGGACAAGGTCCGAAATTGAACATGTCATTTCTGAAATGACTTATCTGCCCTAGCGCTGCGAAAATACTTATGGCATTCTCGTGCTAAGGTATGACCACATTAGCACAACAAAGCTTCCCGATCCGTCATACCGTGACTACTGATATATTTTAATGGAGACTTACTTTTCATGCAGGAACTCGGGGTACGGCAGGGGTATTCGATACAAGTGCGTTTTCATATACTTAGGTATTTCTAAGTATTAATAGTAGTTTGGCTTTTCAGCCGCACTGAAACTGTATTTTCGGTATTAATCGGCCGAAGTTTTGGTTTTTGTTTCTATCATGTTTCGGCCTAAGGCACAGTTTTGGTCGAAACTTCCTTCGGTTTTGGCAAAACATCCGGTTTCTGCCTGACGCTAATTATTATTTTCGTATAACCATCTGCACCTATTCATATAAGTACACCTATTTTCGTTAGTGTAACCAAATATAGCCAGTCAGTTGCGTACTTAAAGAGGCCCACTGATTAACAGTTTGCCGAACGGTATCGGCCTGTCAGTTAGAAAAAAAGTTGACAGTTCCGAACAACTGATACCGTCCGGCGGACTGTTAATCAGTGGACCCCTTTACAGGGATTTGATAGGGATTCAAATGAGACGAACAAAATTAAGACAATTATGTAGACTTCCTAATACCTACATTTTCCTTAAAAGTCATGGGTCATTTCTCCCTGTTTTTTAACGGCTTCTCAAACGCAAATCGCTGTGATTTTACAGTTACAGATCTATGAAAACGTCAACTTCCTATAACATAGTCCTCTACCAGCTTATTTTAAAAACCTATCCACAAAGGTTTGCCATCAGTATCAAATGTAACTACACAACGACGCAAACCAACGGTTCTCTATCAATCACTTAGAAACCTATCAGCCATATCCATTATGCACGAGATAAGTTTGTACAATAAGTTGCGAACTTCGGGCCCTCAGGCCCTGTGGCCACGACAATATCTGATATTCTTCTGCTTAAGATATTTCATATTTTCAGATAATAATCTGTGGGGGTGTACCCAACTGTCCCAACCCACGTGACTGCCGCCATAAATGAGGTGGGGACAAAATGGGAATGATTTATATGAAGCCTATTCTTATCTGTGGCCAGCGGGAACAAATAGGAAATACCTCTGTCAGGTTGTTTGCAAACCAGAGCTTTCCCTGTGGCGCCACTTGATTTGCAAGCGACCATGGCCATGTAGCCGCTTACCAACACGTATATCGTACACTTATTTACCATGTTCACCATTAATATAGTAGAGTGAAAAAATTCATTGATACCTGCGTCGTTTTCAGATGTGTCTAAGATCAGGGTATTTCAAATGTCAAATAGAAAATGAAGAAATAGACCGACAGAATTGCATTAGGTCATCCAAAGTTGAACGGTGAATACCTATATATTATTTGTGCGCATCATTTACGGTACCCCGTCAAAAAACGACGTCGATTACTACTTTTCATTTCTCCGAATATATCTGGCATAAAAGCCAGACCTCTAACACCGCTACTTAAGCCAATTGATATTCACAATACACTCAAACAGCAACAATTCAAACATCGACACGTGTCTTACACGACTGTAACCCCATCTAGTGTCATTACCATAACTACTTACCCACACCCTTCATCACATCCTATCACACTTAACCAAATCATTGCAAAAACCACCTAGCTCCTTTAACAGAAAGTTTAATTTTAAAACGCGTGAGCAAATGTGATAGGAGTTTAAGAAATTAAAGGTGGCCTTTATGGGAAGGAAAAAATAATGGGCAGTCAGTGCAATGCCGCGAAATGCCGCAGAATGGGGAGAGTGGGGACAGACGGTCTAAATGACGTGTGACATATACGTGACCCTCGTAGGGAACAGCGGGTAAAGCGGGAAACGATGCCAAGTTGGGATAGGCAAGAAGTGGTTGAACATTTTACAATTGTTAGTCGAAAACATCTTAGATGTGCATGCGTAAAGTAATCTTAAAGTTACGCACAAAAACAAACCAAAAGTATTACTAAAGGTTTTCTATATTTAAATTACTATAATTATATACCTATTGGTAAATATTTATTGACATTGTGTACTTGTGTCAAACATTTTAAATACCCATATTTATTACTTTAAGTAAATTACCTTAGTATCTCTTTGTTGGGATGTTATGCCATGGCAGTGTTAAAATCGTAATTTACTGGTATATACTGGTATTCTCTTTCTTGGCTTTAAGACATCTTAGCGCTGAGATTATATAACCAGTGTTAATAGGCGACGTTATAAGGTGAAATTCATTCCTGTTGATTAAGATCTGGTAGATTTCTTCTCTCAAATAACAGAACAATCTATAACTTGGTCGTTAAACATTTTGCGAGTCATCCTCAAACTACCCAATCGATTAGTTTTCCTTCGTCCACGTCCATATGTCACCAGGAGGGGCAGTCCCCATAGCGAATCCCAGAGGAATTCCGGCTAGCTTAGTACGGGAAGATTGGAGACGGGAAACTACATTCTTGGGAAAGTTAGATTTGCGGGATGGTTTTAATTTTAAAGTCCAGGGGCGGCATTTATTCAAGTTTGAATCTTATATTAGTGTCATCTTCGTGAAAAGTCTAGTAAAAATAATGAGACTGGATTTGCGATCCAACGGGAAAGTTAATGCATGATTAATTATGATAACAAAGTCACTGCCACTCCTCATTGCGTCAAAATTTCGTCTAAAGAAGCCGAGAAATTACTTTACACTATACAGTGTGTAAATTCAATACGGGCGAATATTTAAACGATGGTTAGCATAGGACCTAAAAAGTATATTGAGATAAATTTAGTTTAGAATACAATGAAAATATTAACTATACAAAATAATTCGGCCCGCAACATGAAGCAACATACAAGTTACGAGATACGAGCTTTTTAAAGTAACTGACAACGCTTATTGGCAGTTAGGTACTATAAAAAGCTAGTATCTCGTCATGTCATATCATGTTATGGCTCATAATGTTTGCTGCTCGGTAAATTAATAAAAAAAAAAACTACGGGGTCATAATTAAGTGTAACTTAAAAACCGCTTAATTAACGATTACACTGATAAATTATGGAATTCCTGGTTTAATTTATTGCCCGTATTGGATTTACATACTGTAGATGAAAAAGTATATTACATTTTGGACAGTTTATTTTGTCCATATTTTTAAACGTTCCTCCTTTGAACTCGGTTAATCCCGTCAAAACAGCAATTTTCTCGTGTCGTTCCAAATCCGATGTCCCCCCCGAGGCAAGGCGAGATGCCTTGAATCATTCAGAGCAGAATTAATATCAGTTGCGTTCTGCAATTACCCTGCTGGTATCACTGCGCGATTCGATACAAGAGTACAATATTTAATAGACAGGCTGAATTTAGAGGGCCGCAGTGGCCATATTTGCCTATCGTCCAGTAACGTGTGGCAGATTTTTAGTGACAGTTGAAATAGGGAAGCGGGGTACCTAATACTCATGTACTTACCTACTTATAGTATTATATAATTCATTGGGAAGAAGAATTAGCACGATTTTTAGTGTTTCGTACAAAACTGTTCACGGAACACTTATGGAATCACTTCGGTCTTGCACATTGGTTAAATTCGTTTTTCTCAAAGACCGTTTGACGGAGACAGCTAAAATTTGGAACAGTTGTAGCAATTACCGCCACTAATACATGTAAATACCTACGTCAAAATCGCTTATTTCTTATTTAAGGGAGAAATTAAGGTGGTTGAGAGGGATAAGCTCAATTTATTATGTTTATACTTAGTTTAACATAAGTTTTCATGTTTTTTTTATTGCTATGTAGGTATGTTCAACAGTATTATTCGCTATTTGAATTACTTAAAATGATATACCTAATCACAATTCAGTCATTGTACCTTTCCAATTTTTTCTTAAATCTTATGATGTAGGTATAAGTCATGTATTGATTGACATCATACTAACTTCAAAAAGAAATATTGAGGTAAGAATGATTTGACTATTCTACAAAACATTGATGAGCAACATTCAATGACAACCTCCAACACACTTCTATTCCAACTGTCCCCTCTACAGTATAAGCTCTGCATCTCTCAGGAGATCCTAATTTGCCTCGCGACAACGTGCCGATTAAATTTTAATATTTCAAGCGCAAGACGATTGCGACGGGGGACGTTTGTTTTTACGTCCTTTGTTGTGTTTGTTGTGCAATTCCGGGAATTCGCGGAATTGTATCGCGATGAGCTGGAGTTATTCTGCCGTTATATTTTATTGGAGTTTAAAAGAGGAGCTTGATTGTTTTCTTAGGGAACTGAGTAGCGGAAAATGGCATTTGTTTGACATCAACTTTTGTGAACCGGATATACAGTTGTATTTTTATACAACCGCAAACTTAAACTAGGCGTAGGTTTTAGTGCTATAAAATATACTCTTTCAAGCCATTCATTTCCGTGAGTAGAAAAAAGCGGCAAAATTAAAAAATGTAGTCGCGAAGAGTTATCGTCCCATAGAAAATTTGAAATTCTCGCCTTTTTTCTACTTAAAAACTTGTTTAACCGACTATAATTCTAAAAGATTTTTTTTCAATTTAGTCTTAATCACCAGAGAACAAACAATTTTTGATTTTTTTTAGAGCGGCTATTCTGACAGTTGTGACATCGGTCATTAAATGTGACGTAATTGCTTGTTGAATTTAAAAAAAAATAAAAGTAGTCCATTGTCTATAAAACCTATGAAAGTGTGTTTATTAACGCCTAAATAAACTTGTTATTATCAGTGATCGTAACTTTTGCGATTTTTAAAACTATACACAAGACTGAAAAAATTAAACGATTCCAAATATTAATATTTTCATTACACTTGCTCGAAAAAGTTCTTATTTCATGCAGGTGTACAGAAGGACAAAGGCCTATTTTGTTCCCGCGAGAGTTATGGATTGTCAAAAAATTTTTTTTTTTAATTATGTTACTTTTTATACAAACCAAGTAGCATAAACGAGTTTTACTATTAAAATACTAACGTTGATAATTTAATATTTTTGTTTATGTTTAAAATGAAATAATTCGATTAATTTAACAGCCGTTTAAAATATTTTTACATAATCATTAATCGTGGCTGAATGCCGGATAGGTTTGTGCCTTCGATGCTAACCTGTCAAGAAATTACAAAATGGCGGACGAATGTTTGATATGTCACCGTACTTAAGAATTATTTCCTTTAAATTTTAGTTTTTTCTTCGCAAGTGTGATGAAAAACATTGTGTGTAACTCCGGAGGTAAGAATATTGCATATATAATCACCCTCGTGTCCAAAATTTGACTTAGGTACCCTCCTCGTTGCACAATGTACTATTTGACAAAAATAAGGATGACAATAAGTTATTTTTTGTAATTTAGCATAGGAGCGCGTGTTACCCGTATCTTTCTAACTGTGCATAATACCTATTAATTAAAGACGGACTGGTCTATCTCGCGGGCGAGATACTTTCGCAGTGCTTCAGTGCTAAGCCTACAGGGGGCCAAGCGAACAGTTTTGCAGAGTGAGAGAGCGTGCCATCTGCTCATTGATTTCACTTATTTAAGAATCTCCTTATAATAAAAAATAATAATAATAATAATTCAGCCTATATACGTCCCACTGCGGGGCACAGGCCTCCTCTCATGTGCGAGAGGGCTCGGGCTATAGTCTCCACGCTAGCCCAATGCGGATTGGGGACTTCACATACACCTTTGAATTTCTTCGCAGATGTATGCAGGTTTCCTCACGATGTTTTCCTTCACCGAAAAGCATGAGTTTTTCGGAACTTATGTACGAAATGTCATTTGATATTTAAGAATCTCCTTAATGAAGAAAAAAATTACTAATCTCAATTCATACTCCTCAATACCCATATTTTCAACCAATATTCAAATCCAAACAGAATGGACACTTACCTATTCCAAATTCCCTCAAAGTCGTTTCGCGATATTTCATCAATTACCCTGGCAATGAGTTGTTTACGCGCGGGGTCCGTAATAAAGAATACCGACCCGGGTCCCTGGGGACGCTTGACCTGAAGGGTTCCGTAAATGAACCCCTTGAACCCCTTCGCTGTTTGCTGAGACGACGTTCGGTTTTCAATTGGGTCCATAGATATCTATAGATAACCCTGAATCGGCTAGCACTAAACTCAGATGGTTGATGTAATTAACCGAGTGAAGTGAAGGTCTCCATTTTATCTTGGCCAAAAATGCTTATTATCAGTAACCAGATTTCTCCTCTACAGGTCACATTTCTCAACCGATACTCGTGAAATTTTGTTGATTCAATTCGCCTGAGCCATGGGGGTACGCCACTAGCAAGTAACACAACAGGCCACGGCCGTTGCAAACCAGCTGAAACGTCGGATAAAAATAATGAAATTATACACCTGTTCTAATCACTAAATATATGCCCAAATGCGAGAGTTCAAAGTGTTATATAAATGACAAAACTACGTATTTTCCTAGAGACTCTCAATTTCTGAATTGTTTTAATCAGGACATAGCTCTATTAAGTACCTACTAAGTTGTTTGTGAACCTTGCGTGGTAAACTGGCTATTTTTTCCGTTTGGTAAGTGTTTTAGAAGCTATTTTTTTGTTAATCCGAGTATTTATAACGGGTAGTAAAATCTTTTTCCAAAAATGATTCCTATATAATTGTCGGTACCGTACGGAATGGAAGTAAGTAGGTTACCTAATCAAAAAATGTCAAAAAATATGTAACTGCTCTTAGAAGCCTCTTAAATTGATACTAAGATATAAGGCGACGTGTGTTTTAAAAGTAGACAAATTAACTACTAAGTAAATTTTTATTGTGTGCCATAGCTTAAGGAATTATGGCTGACTCAAAAAGTAAAGAATCTGAGTGTTTGTAATTTTGACATAAAACAATGGCGGACTGACGTTTTATTTTGTTAAGTGTTAACTGTTTTTGAAATTCCATTAGGTAAATACATACCTAAAATTTGAATCAGACTATAAGTAATTACCTAGCGTGTGTTATAACGGCATATGTGGATTCAAGCCTCGCAGCAATTCCGCTTCCTCAGGAAATATAAAATTGTATTGACGGATTAATGGCCCTTTTTACTTTTCGCCCACGGGCACAAAATCGGCATGCGAGCGCCGGACCCAATAGCCTCCTAAGACTCACGGTACCTACAGTACTTATCAAGTTCGGTGAAATTTAAATCATGTTCAATTGGAACAGAGTTGCATTTGTTTTGTTTCGTTGAATTTTAAGACAAAACAAAAGTAACACTATTTTATACATTGTAGGTTCAAATTTCACTGGCAAATTTCGGACTTTTTCTTATATCTCTGGGCCTGAGGAGAATAAAATTAGTTGGCGTAAAACAGGTAGCGTCAGCAATTGACTAATTTTGGCCGTGGACCGATGATGACAGGGTTTGGTACTTGAGATAGTTGAGAAAAGGCTTTACATGCGTGTTTGGCGTATTATTTTACCCTTCAAGATGATTAAGGATTTAATTTTGATTTAAGCGACTTGATATTTGGCAGTTGTGAGTTGAGGAACGAGTATAATGTTACTAAAAGAATAAAACATTTGATATCTAAATTATCATTCACTTTGTTGTCATTGTCAAAATCAAGATACCTACATACTGAAAAATGTGTAAATTTACAATGTCGACCTTTTGGGGTACCAAAAGGTCTATTTTAATTTAATCTAATTATTAATTACTTAATTACGTAGGTATACGTAGGTAAATATTTTTAGATCTCGGAAGACCCCACAGGTAGATATAAGAGTACAAACCCAAATCGACTTTTGAACTCTCCGAGAATGAAAGAAGGCTCACAATTCAAAAATGCAAAAATATCTATTACTCATACTTAGGGCCACTTGCGCGTTATAGGGTTAGCCAACAAACTCGGAGTTAACTGTCTATACCGGGTGTAGCCTGTAACACGAGCAATAAATTTAACTGTATGCTGTACTCCTCAAACTTACCAACATTTGATCAGCGATTTTTGAAAATTATGAATTCTTTAGACTTTCTATTTTTCATATAAATTAAATATGTCCTTCAATGTACGCTGTCATCAGTGTAATTGACGTTGATTGTCACGCTGTAAACATAACAAAATTCGCAATACATTGCGTCTTAGAATCAACTTTAAAGTGTTCTAAACATCAAAATAAAAAATATTTTTTAAAATTGCTGAATTGGTCAGTTTGAGGTTTAATTTTTTGCTTCTGTTACAGGCCACACTCGGTATAGTACAGTTTAATATATAGGGATTATATAGGGATATAAATATAGGTATAGGGATTATATAGGGACATTCTAACGTGAGTGATCTTTAGTTGGCAACGCGCATGTGGCCCTTAGACGCTAAAGTAAAAGAGAGTAAAAGTATCAAGATAATTTCACCGAAGTTCTCCAAAAACAGCGGAATATAATGGTTGTTCATTGAAATAGGGTAATTATTTTAATAGGACATCCGGTGGTATAATACGGACGTCTTGCCGCTGTGTTAGCGTTAGAGTAATGATACCATAAGATACATTCGATGCTCAGGTGTATTATGGGGTAACAATAATTAAATGTATGTATTCCAGTCATAGTGAAGAGTGGGAAGGACCCAAGTGGTCCAATAATTCAGTGGAAGAACATGGCGGATGTATCTTATCGTTATCATGGTACGTTATACTTAAACAAGACTGATCACAGGGAAGGCATTGGTAAAGATCACAGAGAAGTGTTGAATATGGACTGATTACCCACCACGAAACAGTGGGAAGTACAACAGTAAATGACATTAGAAAACTCATTCAATTTGATTGAGAAAGTCAATTGATTACGTCTACAAGTACATTGTGTCACAAAGGAGCAATATTAAATATTTACGGCGTGCTGCTTTTCACATCAGCTATGAAGAAATTATTATGTTTCAAAATATTATTTAAACTAAAAAAAGATTATGAATTAAAGTAAAAAAAGTGTCCTAGAACAAAAAAGTGCGTTTTTGATCCCTCCTAGCAGGGAAGAAAAAGCCTTTTCCGAATAGGTGATATGTAAAATAAAGTTCAAGTTTCATGTCACTTACAGTAGTAGGTATGCGTGGTGGGAAAAAACTGTGTACGCAATATATCAAACTGGATATCCTGGATTTAAAAAAGCGCTGGCCTAGCGGTAAGAGCGTGCGACTTGCAATCCGGAGGTCGCGGGTTCAAACCCCGGCTCGTACAAATGAGTTTTTCGGAACTTATGTACGAAATATCATTTGATATTTACCAGTCGTTTTTCGGTGAAGGAAAACATAGTGAGGAAACCGGACTAATCCCAACAAGGCCTAGTTTACCCTCTGGGTTGGAAGGTCAGATGGCAGTCGCTTTCGTAAAAACTAGTGCCTACGCCAAATCTTGGGATTAGTTGTCAAGCGGACCCCAGGTTCCCATGAGCCGTGGCAAAATGCCGGGACAACGTGAGGAAGAGGAAGAAGAAGAAGAAGAAGAAGAAGAAGAAGAAGAAGGATATATATATATATAGGATTTGCAGTGTTTGTTTTACTTGCACTTGGTGGTTATTACTCAAACAAACAACCCAGGACAAATAAAGTCAGTTCGGCTTGGGAGTTAACCCCAACTGCATTGTTATTAAATACAGATACCTTTAATATTGCTTTCAATAGGGAATATATACGCAAAACTCCGCGTAGGGGCCGCCACTGGCACAAACAGAGGGCTTACCACGAAACACGAAAATAGAAAGTTCGTTAACTGCCTCTCAGAATCTATCACTCCTGCGTAATCGAACGTTATTTCAATTTCGCGTCGGTAAACAAACCGCCTTGATGCATAAATGTCATATTTATTCGTAACAAATTATCTGTGAAAACTTGTCAAAAACTGTTTAAGGCATAGTATGTATAAGTTACTCTTTTGGGTTACGATAAGTGCTAGTGCTGCACTCTGGCGGCAGATCATTGTATAACCCCCTATTGCCATCGAAGTATCGGCACGTCTAACCATAAGCCCTAATTTCATATGCAAATGTGCAGGTGCGTTACGGACCTTCATTTCAACCAATAGTAGCTTTAGTCTTTTAATATCTTGTCTTACAAACTACAAAAAGGCCTTATTTAGTTGGCATTACGTGCCGCTTACGACCTATTGAAATATGCATTATATTTACAATAAGAGAATACCACAAATTGTGCCGTAATCAGAGCCTTATGGGATCTTTCTTAATGATCCCTAATTGTATAGAAAGCGTTCCGCTACCGAATTTGCGTGGGCTAAACTTGAATATGTTAGGTTGAAGTCCTTTTCCTCAGTTTCATCTTGGAAATCCGGGGTCTGTTTCTTGGGATCTTATCCTAAAATATTTTTTAGTAGTAGTAGTACTTAGTAAAACACTTTATTGTACAAAAAGAAACATAAAACGGGAAAAAACACCATCATTTGTACAAAGGAGAACTTATCGCTTTCAGGGATCTCTTCCATTTAACCTTTTTTTGTTGTTTGTTTTTGGTACAAGCTTTTATCGCTGACTGTACTTTTCTTTCCACAGGCTAATATTCATCGAGACAATTCTAACAACCACAAACACAACCCACATACAGACAGTTTGTGTTGTTTTATCAATGAGTTCCTATGGCCATCTCCTGTCTCCATCTTCAGATCAGCTCCATGTTGTCATAATATTGCATTATCATCCAATTTACATATGTATACTAAGTTTTAGCTTAACGAAAATCGTGATGTGTGTCACAATTAGCTTCCAAGATTTTTCCCACACTAATAAATTAACATACATATAGAGTGTCAAACAACTTTGTTAGTAGAAAAGACGCGAAATACAAATTTAATGTTCTATGGGAAGATAACCCTTCGCGCCTACATTTTTAAATTTGCCGCTTTTTTCTACTCACGGAAATGGCTTGAGACGATACATATTAACAGGACAAGTTAAATAAAAGCTTGTAAAAATGGCGCATTACTTATTCCCGTCTTATTAATATTTTCTACCTTTTCAAGAGTAAGTGTTTTGTCGTCATAGTAGGTAGGTAGGTAGAAGCTAAGCTTAGTCTATAACTAGTTCGATTGTCGCGTGATACTTAAGTATTTTACAAGCTTTTGTTTAGTTTCACCTGTCCCGTTGTCTGTTGATCCACTTCCCGGTTTCCAATGAAGCTGAAAATTTGCATTATGTAAGTCGGTCAATATTATGGTACCATCAAGCTGATCTGATGATGGTGACAGGAGGTAGCCACAGGAACTCTGTGATAAAACAACGCAACCTGATTGTGTTTGGGGTTTTTAGAATTGTCTCGATGAGTATTAGTTGCCTGTGGAAGAGGTACGTACAGTCAGCAATAAAAGCTTGTATCAAAAATGAAATTTGCCAAAATCTTATTTTGTCATTATGCATGTCTATATAGTCTATAAACGTATGCGTTCCCATTAAACGACCCAAGATTGAACGTGACAGATAAATTAGTAGTGTGCTAGTCCTTCAAATGGCTAGGTAAACACAACATAATACGGCCCGCCGTGATTCTTAGAGATCAATAAATCCAGCATTTGGTTTAAAATAGCACATCTAATGAGGTACAAAAATTCATTAAAATCAATAAGTAGACGTAGGAAAAAAACAAAATAAATAGTGTATAGTTGTGAAATGTTATATTGAATATATGAATAAAATTACATCACAGCTAAATAGAGTCATCATTATCATAATTCTTAAGGGCCTGGCTGTGGAGTAACCGCCATTCCGTTCTTCTCTCTGCCACTAGAGTAAGTTATCTAAATAAGGACTAGTTTGGTTGGACATAATGTCCACGATGACGAGTAACAGTTGACACTGTTGACAGTTCTGTGTCGCTTTATTATGAGGTGACATTAAATCATGTCATATTTGTATGTCCAATAGTGTACTGTCTATAAGTATACCTACTTACCAGCTAACTCTGCAGTCAGCGGTGACTTTGATAGAACAAGGTTTGGAAGTGTCATTAATAAACGTCATAGTTTCATAGATATTTGGCTTAGCGGTACCTAAAAGCGTGAGACTTGCAATCCGGTGGTCGCGGGTTCAAACCCCGGCTTGTACAGTCAGGCAAGAAAGTGACACCCCACACCACAGCCAGGGAAGCAAAATGCCGGGACAACGCGAGGAAGATGATAGTTTCATAGATATTTGACGTTTCTCTAGACACTACTTTCACACTGTATAAAGTTAATTTATCCCATGTCAGTAGACTAGGGATGAAAACTCCGGAAAAAAACAAATGTTTTGTACGGGAATATTACAAAATTTCGTTTTTTTTGTTCTTTCCTGTTGTGTTCAGAAAAAATAAATACGTCATACACAATGCCAGTGATGAGTGATGACAGTGTCAAAGTTAATTAAATGCCAGAAACTAACACATAGACGTGCAACCTTAACCTTCCTGTGCATATTCCTAATTAAGTACATATTGAAAAATACAGAAGTTTAAAAAAAACTTGTTTTTTCGCCTTTATTCATTTTTTCGGAAGTATTGTAACTGAAATTTGCATTGTTTTTTTTTCTAAAGAAAGTTGAAAAAAACGAGCCGTTTGGAAATTTTCCCGGGTTTTTTCAACGCTACAGTAGACACGTGGTGGTGGTTAGTAAACCATGCTTGCCCGGCCGTAAGAAGGCTGTACAAGGTATGAGGCTGTACACAGCGCCGGGCGACACCCGGCTGTCGCGGGATCGATACAGCCTCCTGCACTCGACCCCCTCCCCGCCCCACGCCGCCCGCCCTAGGAGCCATTTTTACGCTCTCTTTATGTTGGAAAGCTAACTTTTTATATTTATGTTTGTAAGGTTATCTCTTAGTGTATTCGGTTGGGTTATGTTTATGTACAGGAATATGTTTGGGGTATAAAGCGTGCACGGATAAAAAGTAATGTGCCGAAAAGTATTGAGCAAGCAAGAGAACATTTTTTTATATGATGAAATCATTTATTATTTGTACTTACGAGGACATACATAATGATTAAAAGGGATATATGAAAACGAAAATACAATTTTCAATACATATTATTGATTTATTGAATATGCGTCAGCTAATATATATATATATATGAAATATAAAACGTGTTTCAACTTTTGACACATTTTAATTAAATTAATTCTAATGTGGGAGAGTGCCTATTAATCAAATACAATACACGTCTATTTAGACGTAGAGGGTAATTCAAAATCAGTTAATTTGTAATTAGTCACTGTACGAATAACTATGACAATTAATACATTACTAGAACTCGCACTGTGGACTGTCAAAACTTGAGTACAGTCGGCATCTGATATATCGGAGCAGCCAAGGTGCTCAAAAATATCTAAATATGCACTTTAACGTCTCGAAGCTTCTAATTGGCTTTGTTCAGATATTTGTGAACACCCTGGTCGCTCCGATATCTGACGGTGACTGGACTAGTACTGAAAAACAACACATGAGCAACCTCTACACTTATTCCAAATTTAAACACTACTACGCCCCACGCCTACACCTTATTATTACGTAGATAAAAGCCTGAATAAAAAACACCTTGTCCCCGATTGGTGGAAAGTGTCGCCAAGGGCGTGGCCTGTGTTTGTCGCCAATGGGCGTGGCGAGAGAGAGACGGAACAGTGTCACTGCTGTTTAAAGAGCCTTAAGGCTGGGCGGGCTCATGTATGCATAAAGGGAATTTTCGTAGCTGGGAAGAAAGGTTTCGGGTCAGTTGTAGGGCGCGCGTCCTCTTCCCTTTATATCTAAAATGCTCGACTATGGTCGGATTACTGTAGAAATAGGACTAAGATCATCACTGTAGGCCAACTCATGTCAAAAAGCTTCCGGGAAGTTGTATAAAAAAATCTATTTTTTTCACCTTTTGCAATAGCGAATGCAGATTTCTACGTAAAAACCTTGCATGATATTTACCGTAGTAAATTTATTTATTTATTTATTTATTTAAACCTTTGGGAAACAAACAGGCAAGAACAACACATATAGTTAATCAGATTACACATTCATAAGCCAAACAGTTTCCACTAATGAATAATAACAATTATGTTGCTCAGAAATTAACATTAATATTAAAACATGCAAAACTCAAATAACACTAACTGTTGAAAACAATATTAACAAATTGGCAAGTATGCTGAAATATACTAACTAAACAATATTATTATTAGCTGTACATTTTATTGCAGAAACAAACTGCTGTAATGATAAATGGAATATATCAATATCAGAAAATTTTTCATTATAAGTTCTACACGCTCTAGCTAAGAACTTATTTCTTGCATATGTAGTACGACCAAAGTTAATTGCAAATAGGCTTGTGGAGCGAGTTCGCCGATCAGGACATCTAATTGAAATTTTAGACAAAAGATTGGGAGAATCAATAAGGCCATGTATGATTTTGAACAAAAATATCTGATCTCGAATTTCTCTACGGGTTTGAAGAGAGAAATTGTCAGGGCAAAAAGATTTAAATTTATATTTCATTGTTCTGATAAATTTGTTCTGAATTTTTTCAATTGTGTTAATGTGAACATTGAAATGAGGATTCCAGACTGTAGTAGCGTATTCTAAGTTGGACCTAACAAATGCGTTAAAGAGAAGTTGCAGAGTCTTAGGGTTTGTAAAATCCCTGCTTTGTCGGAAAATGAATCCCAACATTCTGTATGCTTTTGCTGAAATTTTGTCAATATGTGAAATAAATTGTAGTTCGCTATCAAGATTTAACCCTAGGTCCTTCACTTCAGACACAATCCTTAAATTTTTGTTGTTTAATGAATAATTATACTCTATCTTATTGCGTTTTCTTGTAAATGTAATGGCACAACATTTTTCGACATTCAAGTACAGTTCATTCATAGAACAATAACAACTCAGTCTATCAAGATCAGCTTGAAGTTTCATACAATCGTCACTTGATTTAATAATGGTGTATATTTTAGTATCGTCGGCATATAATAATAAGTCAGAAAATTTGAAACAATCAACGACGTCATTAATGTAAATGTTGAATAATAATGGATCCAAATGGGATCCCTGAGGTACGCCTGAAGATACGGGAACAAAACTAGAAGTGTATCCCTTTATAGCAACTGCTTGCGTTCTGTCACGCAGGTATGAAGTAAGCCATCTTAAAAGATTCCCGTGAATTCCAAAAGTTTGTAATTTATGAATGAGCAGAGAATGTGAAATTTTATCGAATGCTTTGGAGTAGTCGGTATAAATAACATCTACCTGATAGCCCTTATCCATTGCATTCATCGCATAATCAATCAACTGACATAAATTGGACTCAGTGGAACGCCTATTGATAAACCCATGTTGCTGATTTACCAATTGCGGTCGGACTGCGTAAAACAGAGTGTCGTAAATAATTTTTTCGAACAGTTTAGGAATAACCGACAACTTTGAGATACCCCGATAGTTCTTAATATCATGTTTATTGCCACTTTTATAAATTGGAACAACAATCGATCTCTTCCAACAACATGGCAATGTCCCAGTTCTTAAAGAAAGATTGAATAGTAGGCATATGGGGAAAGTTAACCTAGCACGACAGTTCTTTAAAAATATTGGATGTATTCCATCTGGTCCACAGCCTTTAGAAGTCACCAATTCCCTAAGGTAGCTTTCAACTAGACAGGTAGTGATATTAACATTATTTACAAGGCAATTTGAGAAGGCAGTGTCATTTAACAATGGAGTAGATTGGAAAGGTGGCTGAGAGGTAGCATTTTTTACGAAAACTGACTGAAAATAGGTATTAAATAGATCAGCGACTTCTTTGCCGCTATTACCAACACTGTTGCCCAAGAAAACTGTGTTCGGAATCCCGTTAATATTCGTTTTAGACTTTAAAAATGACCAAAAAGATTTTGAGTTATAACGAATGTTATTTTCAGTACGTGAGATAAATAATTTATAGCATGAACTTTCCATAGATTTAATTTTTGCCCGTAGTTTTGAAAATGCTATGTAATCCGCGATTCGTCCATAAATTTTCCATTTTTTATGAGTCTTCGTTTTATTCTTAATCATTTTTATTAAAGGTCGGGAGTACCAGACCGGAAATTTATCATGGCTTGAATTTATTATTTTAGTGGGGATTAGATCATCTATAATACGATTAAGAATATCATAAAAAGTATCGACAGCATTTTCTATACTATCTTGTGGAAGACAAAGTTCCCAATCCACTTTATCCAATTCTGCGTTTACAATGTCGTAGTCAGCTGCGAAGAAACGCCGTACTATACGACCCGCAGGTTTTAAGTAATTATCAGTCGACCCTATACAAGTCTTCACACAAAAGACCGGGTGATGATAGTCTATAGGAACCAAGGCTTCAACGTTTGATACACTACAGTCAATATTTGATAAAACTAAATCTAATTGTCTATCATTCTGATTGGGAATGTTATTGAATTGATACCAGTCGGTAAAACACATAAAAGCAGACAACTGAGACGTTAAAATATCATAATTTGGAATCTCCAACTTAAACTTCTTTTGGTTAGGATCATTGGGTATCCAGGAGGCTCCCGGTATGTTAAAATCACCTAAAACTATGAAATAATCGTTAGGACAGTCAGTGTAAATGTTAGATAAAAATTCAAATAACGATGATTGGGACTCTATCTGGAATTTACTATCAGGAAAGTAACAATTTAACAACCTTATTTTTTTCCCAGTAGGTCCTTGAGAGATAGGTACATCAATCCAGGTGACGTCAGCGTCAAGTAGATCGACGAATGGGTGAAGTTCACGTAATTCAGCTCTAAACTTACGATGCACAGCTATAAGCGTACCTCCTCCCCGCGTCATACCTACTCGCTCATAATCACGGTCAGTTCGGTAAACCGAGTATCGGGAATCAAAAAGTTCAGAGTCAAATATTCCAGGCAGGAGCCAGGTTTCCGTAATACAAACAAAATCGTAATCAAATCTTAAAACATTGCGAAGAAATTCAATTGTTTTTGACCTTAAGCCCCTTGCATTTTGGTAATAAATACTAATATTACCGTCCGTTATGTAAAGGTAAAATTAATAATTCAATATTTCTGAATTTGGATCTCAGAACAAAACGTATTTTAATCGCAAGCAAATCTCCTGTATCATGAATAAAATGTAATAATATGCAAGAAATAATGTACTTTGGTAGATAGAAAATAAATATTCCATGATATAATTTATAGCAAGAATGACGGCCAAGATATAATTTGTTTCTGCAAATATTATTATCACAAACGTACAATTTATGTAATAAAACACAGAGGTAAAGGTTTTCAATAAACAATTGTAAAGTAGCTGCAATTGCGGAAGTTGTAACGCCTATGTCATTTTGTTTAAAGCCTCTTCCGAACCAATATACAAAACCGGGGATTTTTCATCGCGACGAACCATGACTGTGCAGTTGCGAACCCAGCAAAATTGATATTTTTTCTGTTTGGCTCGTTGTTTCGCCTCTTTAAGTAGATATTTATTGTGAGCCGAGAGATGGTCATTAACATATATTCGGTTTAGGCTGGTACTGTATCCTAAGTCGGAAGCTTTTAAATTCCTCAATTTTCGGAGTGACGCCATGAAGTCGTCCTTCTTATAGCGAGCTTGCATCTTAACAATAATGGGTTTCGGTAAGGCGCCGTCCGAGTCGTTCCTCACAGCAACACGCGTAACGAAGTCTATGTCGGTATTCGTATTTAGCGAGTATCCACTTAGGTCCGCTAACGACTTCAGAATGTTGAACAAGTTTTCTCCCTTTGTTTCCGGCACGCCATTAATTTGTATGTTAGATCGCCGAACCCACTGTTCATTTCTTCGAGAGTCGTTAATAACATCGCTTATTGCCTTTTTTACGTCGTCCAATTCAGCTTTGCACTCTTCCAGTGCGCTGACCCGAGACTCAATCGTGCTCATTCTGCCGGCCAAGTCAGTCAATTTGGAGTCGATACTGCTCCTCATCTCAGCAATGTCACTCTTAACTTGGGACAAATCCGATTGTATTGCCTGGATAGCCGAGAATTGAGTCTGTAACGCTGACACTTTCGTTAAAATATCATGTAATAACGCTTCAGGACCAGATGTTAAAAGTGAGCTGCCATTTCCAGATATATTATTATGATGATACGAATTCGGCGGCGTCACTAACACATTGCAGTTGTCCGTTCCAACTGTGAAGTTGGGCCTGTCTGTAACGTGTGAATCATCCAACGACATGACAGAGTCGTCAAAAGCTGCTTTAGATTGATCTCTTGGAACGGGGGTGTTGTCATTTCTCCGACGCCGCGTGTTGACCGATGAACAAAACGAACATAACCACGATTGTCTCTTGTTAAAAGTTTGCTCTAAAGTTAAGTCTAAGCAAGTCAAATGGTAAAGACCACTGCATGCCGTAAAGTAAGCACTTACGCAGTTACTGTATAGGTGCCTATTTTACCAATACGAGTAAGTATGGATACGTAATATATTCGATTCTATAAATTCGAGATGATATACATACTATGACGTTATTTAAGAAAGGATAATACAGGTTTTTTAAAGAGATCAGCAGTTTTATGTTGTTAGGTGAGTATAACTTATCCACTGACATGCCGACAGAAGATTTCTGAAATCGAGGAAATTTCAGCACAGAAAATTTTTGAAAACTTTATATATTTTTGAAAAGGATATATCACATTACTTAAATTGAAACTTTCTTTGTTTCTCGTGAAATTTGTTTTTGTGTGGATTTTCCTACCTAATATTTTGTTAGAAAATTTCCACAACTTACATGCAGGCCAATTCGAGTTTTAATTACTAAAATATGATACGGATCTGTTAGTGTCAAAAGTGACGTTTTTGATTGAATACATACATACAGTCAGCGTCAAATACTTCGTAGCAGTCAAAGTGGCCAAATAGTTCGGTACACCATACTAAATATCAGGTCAGATCATTACGGCTCAAAGAAAATGAAATTTTCTTTTAAAGGGCTGCTACAATAGATCACCCGGGTACTTAAACTACGTCCACAAGAGAGGTATGGGCATTGTGAATGTCATCTCGCTTTGTGGGCACAGCACAGCGGATGTCATTCCAGATCTAGAGCTGAGCCCAACTGGAGAAGTACCTCCACCTTACAGAAAACCGCAGCCAAATAACACTAGACCCTACTAATAGTGTTGTGTTCCTGCCGGTGAGTAAGGTTGCCAGAGCTCAACGAGGGGAGGGAGGGTTTTTAGGGTCGGCAACGCGCATGTAACTCCTCTGGAGTTGCAGGCGACATAGGCTACGGAGACTGCTTACCATCAGGCGGGCCATATACTTGTTTGCCATCGACGTAGTATAAAAAAAAAACAATCTCTGTTCGATGAGACACTTAAAAGGCGCACTAAGTATAATAATAACGCTCGGTCAAAAAAGTTCAATCTCGAGCTAAAGTTCAAGAACTGAAATCAGCCAATAAGTATGTCAATAGGTAATCTTAGTTTAGTTCTGGTACAGCCAATTAATGCGTTTTGCTACCGTTCGTCGGTTCACCCCCCTTCGAGTGGGGTGGGGTGGGTTCCTTCTCACGATGCTGTGTTTATCGTTCAGGTTCAGAGGTAAAACAACCGTTATTTCAGTATTTGAAGTATGTATTAGTTATTACAGTAGACTTTAAGATTGTGTAAGTACTCTATTATTTATTACTTTAGTAATATAAAAACATTTAAGAATTTTTTTAGAGGAGATGTCAAGCCAGAACATCAATAAGGAAAAAAAGACATGTTGCGCCATGCGAAATTTCACATCTTTATAATAATTCAATATTTTTTTAAGAACAATAATAACTGCATCAATAAATTGCTCTTATATTTAAATTAAGATGATATTTGTAAAACTTGACAATTTAAAAGTGCTTGTTGCTAGGCCTATTTGAATAAAGAATATATTGACTTTGACTTTGTGATGGAAGATATGTCCATCGCGCGGGTTTTAAGGTACTCAATAACCGTGAAAATATACTGCCGTTTAAAATTCTGTTCGTCATAATAACGTCTCTCGGCTGAAGTTAGACTTAGATAAGTCTGCAAAGATTTTGACAGCCCACGCAGTGCAAATCTAATTTATATGTCATAATTTCATAGAAGTCTGACGTTTAAGACTTGCACTGCGTGTGCTATCAAAATCAGTGCCGACTTGTCTTGGTCTGACTCTAGATATTTTATACTAAAATTATACTCATGTGGTATGCAGGGTAACGATATACAATTGTAAGTAAATTAAATTTGTTTAATTTTCATTTCATTTTTTCGTGTTATTTTCTGTCGATCCAACTTTAACCCAGTAAGGTTTTAGTTGAAGTTTGCCTTTGCAAATATAATCTTTTCGTGTGATTCCTTTGTAAGAACGTGTACAATTCAATATTATAAAATGGTGAAAATTATTTTCGCGGTCTTGTTTTTTGTTCCAAATAATGTGACGAAGTGGAGTTTTGTATGAGATGATTTTTTTTCTCATATAAAATATAATCTACAGCTAGAAAGACATACAATAGCACTCTACTTTTTTATTTATTGAATAGATGACATATATGTATACAAGCGTGACAGAGTAGTCAGAAACAAGACAAAACAATTTTTGCATTAGCCCCCGTTTGAGTTCTTATTGATAAAAGTAAAAAAAATCAGCCGCGGTATTCGATGTTGTTTTTTGCCCGACAGCGGAACGCGAAGGAGGGTAATGTGTTTTTAAGTCTATGTATGTAGGTATATTTGTTTCCTTGTATGTATAGAGAGCAAACTTGTGGGCCGATTTTGTTGATTAAGTCAATTGATTGGTCTTAACTGTCCAAGTATCACTAAAGCCATAAAGCTAGTCTTACGTTATAATTGTGTGTTTAAGCCATAAATGTAAGAAGTAAACAACATGTCAGCAATCATCTGCCACATTGTAAAAG
This sequence comes from Cydia pomonella, assembly GCF_033807575.1. NCBI lineage: Eukaryota > Metazoa > Arthropoda > Insecta > Lepidoptera > Tortricidae > Cydia > Cydia pomonella. The sequence goes on along the minus strand of NC_084719.1, from coordinate 11,619,468 downwards.
AGAAAAATCGACATACTATCTCATTTTAGTAGGGATATTAAAAATATGTTTAGTTTTTATTGATTTTAATTTTTTATTACCATGTAGGATCTATAACGATTTAATGTGTAGCTATCGGTCTCGGATTTAATTTAGTTTTTAAAATTTAATTGTTGTTATTTCATGCCATGGCAAAATTGTGATATCTCAATTTTAACAACAATTTACAGGAGGAGGAAAAGCAAGTATTGTCAGGATTACCAGTAGATAATATTGCCACTTTTTAAATTTACTTTATTCAACTACGACTAACGGCCTGATTCGAACTAAGATATGTCAAATATTCATTAATTTTTCTTTTTTTTATATATATATATATAAATAAAGGTGCGAAGCGCTGGTGGCCTAGCGGTAAAAGCGTGCGACTTGCAATTCGGAGGTCGCGGGTTCAAATCCCGGCTCGTACCAATGAGTTTTTGGGAACTTATGCACGAAATATCATTTGATATTACCCAGTCGCTTTTCGGTGAAGGAAAACATCGTGAGGAAACCGGACTAATCCCAACAAGGCCTAGTTTACCCTCTGGGTTGGAAGGTCAGATGGCAGTTGGGATTAGTTGTCAAGCGGACCCCAGGCTCCTATGAGCCGAGGCAAAATGCCGGGACTAAGCGAGGAAGAAGATATATTAAAAGGTGACCGCATGTTACCTGCAAACTGTCAAACTTATTAAGACTAACGGCTCGATTCGAACTTTATGATACGTCAAATACGATACTGTCTAGATACAATATGGATCGGATTTGTCAGTGTTAAAATTGCGATTTTCAAACAAAAAGTTCACTTTTGATACTGACATATCCGACCTATATCGTATCATATATCCATAACTAGCTATCATTAAAACAAGTCAAATATGCCTTCAGGTAAAATTTTATACACTTATTCAGCAGCAATCGATAAATTCCTAAAATAGGTACATAATTATAAGGCTATACGCAATTACTTCTTATCGGCAAATAATCAATTATAACCATGAATTAACCCGTCAAAATTTGCATTGATAATATACAAAAAGGCCCTCACTTTCTCCGCAATATTTATTTAGCAACATCTCAATTCACTTAACCCTTAAGTGGCGTATTCATGCCCCGGGCCTTTCAGGCCACACTTAATTTGTATATTTTTTACATAATATAGACGGGTTTTTCATAAAAGCATCCATTCACTGACGATACATTTATTAAAATGTGTACACGTTGCTGACTGGGTGAAAATCGGTGCGTTTGTGAAACGTCAAGCAACACTTTTTTTTTTCTAAATTAAGTACATTTGTTTGACGACCGGTCTGGCCTAGTGGGTACCTAGTGATTCTGTCTATGAAGCCGATGGTCCCCGGGTTCGAATCCAGGTAAAGGCATTTATTTGTGTGATGAGCACGGATATTTATTCCTGAGTCAAGGGTGTTTTCTATGTAGAGTCTGTTCGGAAAGAGAAGAGTCGTGGAATGTTTGAGGCCCAATACATTCCACGACTCTTCTCTTTTCAAACAGACTAGACCTACTGAAGTATTTATAAATATTTATATTTTATGATAATAAACATTTTAAATATAAAATTCACATTATTTATTTATTTAATATATAATAAGTAAATATTTTGAATTTTTGTTAGTGAGATTACCGTATAAATGTAGGTAGTAATTTTAAAATCGTTCTACTTCCATGTTTCCCCGCAACGGGTACATTGAATACTGTCTGAGTGGTCTCTCTTTACGAGTCCGGGCGCGCCGTGAAACGAGAGAAACACTGTCTTGGACTCGTACTTCTTTGTTATTTTATTAGAGTGCCCTTTCATTCTGCGTATGACTATGCGTATGGAAATTCTCTAAAAATATGTTGTAAGGTACTTTCAGTTTAAAAAAGCAGCTGATTCTAGGCATCTACTAAACAAAGTGTCATTATAAACGTTATATGTTCATAGAGATTGAACATTAATTATGACATCGCCACACTTTGTTATTGCAAAACGCAAGCAGAGTTAGCTAGTGTTGACTCTATCATTTCTTCCTCAGCTCCTGTTCTTTGAAAATGTCCGGTTTACTCAAACAACTTCGTCGTTGAGAATGACAAATCCGGTATGTGCGCGATTTTAAGCAAATTAATTAATAACTTATATATCTTGTTGCTAGGTAACTATTTGTTAAACAAAAATCGAGCACATAACGGATTTGGCGTTCTCAACGACGCAGTATAATGTTAAAATATTTTTTTTGAAATTTTAAGATAATTTTATTTTAGAATCAAAGAGCTAGGCAAATACATGATATTTTTAATTTACCAATCAATTCCCGAAACAATATATTATATATAAAATTATGATAACACAACTAAAACTAAACCTAACTAAAAAAAAACCCTAAAAACTACCTTCTAAACCTAGGCCCCTCGGCAAGGTGCCCATCACGCAGGCAGCGTTCCCGCGCTGTATTGCGATAGCAATCCTCTGCGCGAGAAAGCTGCCGGCGCGAGATTCCCCTGTTGCCTCCTTCAACCGCTTCCCAAGCTCCTTAAGGAGCCCACGCGCTCCCCTACCCCACGGCCCGAGTGTCTCGACGCCAAATGCTACGAACTCGTAGTTGGCGCCGAGACAGCTGTATTTGTAGGCCTTAAACCGCTCTCGGGCGTCAGCCGCTGCCCCGGCATTTCTGCTGGTCGCTTGAATGTAGGATGCTGCCAACGTATCGGCGCAGGTAGCATCCCACACCAGCGCGCGGCCCATTCTCCAGGGGATCAACGACATCCCGTCCGGGCGCTTGCCATCGTCCCGCACGATCTGGGGCTCCAGAGCTGCGGGGACGTTGGCACTGACGACAGCCCTTCTAAGGATGTCGTTGAGGGAGGCGTGGCGAGACAGGCGGCCGGCGCCCGAGAAGCAGGAAAGGCCGTGGTGGCCAAGCCGGTCCACTTGGGCCCCACAAGAAGCACAGGCGTGGTCATACCTCGATTCCAAGGCGGAGACCGACGGCTATACGTAGGGTAACTGGGTCAATTAAAGTACCCGTGTTCAAGTAAGTAAGCACGAGAGAGTTCAGGGTGGCAACGGAGGCTATTGTGTCCCATGCCCTCTGTTGTTTGGGTCTGGATGGCAAGCTTGGGCTCGGTCCTGCCAGCCAAGCATTCATGGCCCCATCCAAACACGCGATCTCGCAGTTTGTAGCCGTAGGGGCTTTCAGGATTTTACCTGCGAGATCGGACGTGCTATGGATAGAGGAGAGGAATACCGGCAAAGCGACACCTGAAATATTTCGAGTTCCCAAGCCGCCAAACCTTACCGGTAAATAGGCCTGGGTCCAAGCCTGGTCGCTAAAATGAACGTTAAGAACGGTCTCAATTTGGCATTTTATAATGGAGTCTGTAGAGTTCATTATATTGGGGAATTTCCAAATGGGACAACATCGCAGCAGATAGGTAAATGTTTATTTAAATTATGAATATACGTATGTCGACTATATTTCACTCTTATTTTACTGAAATATATTTATTAAGATAACAATATACATAATGGATATAATACAGATGATTACTATAACTAGCTTATATGTAAAATAGGCCCTTGAGGCATTGTACCAAGGATGCTGGCGGCATTTCCTCGTTGTATCGCAATTTCACTCTTATTACTACTCTTTTACATATTAACTGATGTTAAATATTCTCAATTAATTTATAAACCTGACAAAGAAAAACATCACACATCACCTACTTGACAACCATGAACAACACAGAAACTCAAACATCGCCCAATTTTAAACGGAATTAACCCCTTGTCTAAAAATAAACAATGCTAAATGTTTCCTAATCTCAAAGGTAAACGAAACTACGCAAAGAAATTCAGCTAAAAGCGTCTTCCGAGGATCGGAACGCCGTCGACATCACCAGTAATTAGCCGGGAAAAATTAATTCCGCCAAAGGGTTCCGAACGAGGCCCCAAGGACCCCTACTAGCTATGGACCCCTACAGGACCAGATAATTCGAGCCCGGAAAATATGCAAATGTCTATTCGCAAGGTGGAAATTAACTTTTTCATTATGAATTATGTCCTCGATGTCTTCGAGACGTCTTCTGGGAGTTTTTTCGAGATTTTACGAGTCTAGGGAAGGGATGGTATTGAATGTTATTTTGTTATGGCTTGCTTAGCTGGACTGTTATAGCTATGAAGTGTCTAAAGGGGTTAGGTATTATACTTTACTTAAAAAAGGGTCCCTACCTTGTACCAGGCCAGGCTTGTATGCGGGTAGTGCGCAACAAAAATGTGTATTTTATGGTAACACACCTACATAATTTAGCACAATTTAGTCTTTGAGTAAATATCGGGTGTAGCCTGCAACACGAGCAATAAATTTAACTGTATGCTGTACTCCTCAAACTTACCAACATTTAATCAGCGATTTCTGAAAATTATGAATTCTTTAGACTTCCTATTTTTCATACAAATTAAATATTACCTTCAATGTACGCTGTCATCAGTGTAATTGACGTTGATTGTCACGCTGTAAACATAACAAAATTCGCTATACATTGCGTCTTAGAATAAACTTTAAAGTGTTCTAAAAATCAGAACAATAGTTATTTTTAAAAGTTGCTGAACAAATGTTGGTCAGTTTGAGAAGTACAGCCTACAGTTTACTTTTTTGCTCCTATTACAGGCCACACCCGGTATTGTATAGTCAATTAAGTGAAAAAAACATTAATTTTGAATGCACGTAAAATGAACTTTTTGATTATGAATAATGTCGCCGTTGTTCCAAAAGTCTTTGGGGAGTTTTTCAAGATTTTACGAGAGGGGTTGGCAAAGGGTTAACTTTGTAATATTGAATCTAATCTTGTTATTGCGTAATATACCTTTCGCTACTTTTAAGGGTGGCATTAAGAGGCAAGTATACAACGCTATCGTCCAAACAAAAAGAGAAAACGTTTTTCCACATCTAAATATTTTTCAGTCTCCATGTTTTTTTAGTATGTTATTGACACAATGGAAAACTTGGTTTATAGATTTTCCTTTTATTTTATAATCAGCAAAACAAAAAAAAATGCTTTAAAGTGAAACCTATAAACCTAGAATATATTATGCTGAAGCGATCGATTTGCGTCAAAGTGATTTGTTAAGATTTAGTAAGTGGAAAACGTTTTCTCCCGAAATGGAATTTCATAAAAATTACCGTTATTTCCCTAGGATCGCAAAGCTATTCTTCTTTCTTAAAAGTTGGATTTTATCTATTTTTGTATTACCTACTAAATCTATTTTACTTTACTGGACGCTATCTAACTTGAATTTCCATTCCAAAACACTGCACGTCTTTTTCTGTAATTTGATAATTTTGAATTAAAAAAAGCATCAGTCGTACCTACATAGCCAGTGCCCATTAAACTTATGACATGGATCGAACACCTTAGTACCTATCCTACCTATTAAGGTATTACAGCAGAGGGCGTAAACAGACACTCATTATTTACTTCTGTAAATACTGTTTCGTACTTGTTTGTATTTTAAACACGGTGTGAAATCAGCAAGGTACCTTCATATGATTCCAAGTATTAGTATGCCAATTGGCAGTGGTATTTTTATCATAATATTCATATAAACTTTCATTCAACATATAATTCAATTAAAACCAACGCAATTCTTTGTTCAGTATAATGTACTTAACCTGATTATAAATACCATTGGATTTACCATGCGAAACAAGTCAGTGCCAAAATAGTCCTTGTCACTTCGGTATAAAGTACTCGTATTTATCATATTAACGAAGAAAGCACAAACAAGATCAACACAAACAAATCTCCGATCGCTAAGTGCTAACAACTCAATCGTTCATCCATTCATTCGCTCAACGCGTCGTAAATTGAATGAACGATTTCAGGGGAGTGTCGCGGCGTGCAATTATAAAGCGAACTGTAGTTAGTGTTTATCCATAATGGTCGAAGTTTTTAAATGAATAATTTTAGATTTTTGCGGTAACATTAAAACAGAATTTAAAGGATGTAGATGTGGTGGTGTGGTGGTGGTCTGGTGACCGAGTCGCTATAAAATAAAGTAATAAATAATAATAAGTAATAAAGTTTTTTTTTTAAATAGATTCCGATGGCTCGGACACCTAGTCCAGATGGGCGAAGATCGTGCAGTCTGGAGGGCGTAATTTAGAGTTTCCAAATGGCCGAAGACCATATGGACGCCCATAGGTATCACTAGAGAGACGAAGTGCACAAAGACCTTAGCGAACTCGGCGCCGTCGACTGGACAGAAACGGCTTTAGGCAGAAAAGCATGGCGGTCTTTGGTGTCGGAGGCCAAGATCCACTTCGGGTCGCTGCGCTACAGCAGTAAGTAAGTAAGTAAGATGTAGTGTAAGGAACACCCGGCTGGAAACAAGCGGGCTGTCGATCGTTTTTTTGCCCAATTTCATTTGGACCAATTCCCTGGAGTTGGAGCTGCAGGTTATTTTGTCTCGGCGGCATTCCCATACTATTCTCGTCATAGTCTTGTTGTCCTGCAGAATAGAAGATAACATATTAGAAACATCTACTAACTCGAAGAATCTTTAGTTCGCTCTCATCTAATTTATCTCTATCGAATTTAGAGGAAGATGAGTCTTTTATTTGTCAGCCTGAAAGAAGCTCGGCTTTGCCCAGCATCACTGATCTTAAATCTTAACTACTAATTTTCGTAGCTCTCATCTTCTTTTCGCACTATAAGGCCAAACTATGCCAATCTAATAATATCCCATTCAATTTTGACTTACATTTTTTGATTATTCTTACTGCAGTAAGCCCGAAATTCAACACAAAAAAAAGAAAATCTAAGCCTGCTTGGCGCTCAGTAGCCTTATTGTCACTATAGTGTTTCTTTAAAAAAATGGGCTCAATAGTTCTGTCAAGGATGTTGTATTTTATCGACCATCTACCTTAAATCTGCATCCATTGTAGCACTCCTCCGCCCACGCATGGATTAAGACGTCCAACCGCCCAATATATTCAAGTATTGTTATTTACAGCGATACATAATTGTACACTAACAATGAACCCGGTGAGTCAAGGCGTGTGAACGAGTGAGTGAATGGGTAAATGGGAGTTAGATCGCTCGTTGGGATTGGTTTATGGCGGTTTGTTCTTTATTCAAATGTCAGTAGGTGACAGGGAGGATGCTGTTGACTGATCCGTTTAGTATCGCTCAGAAAGTCGGACCAAACTAACTCTGCATGCAATTTACAATGACTAAGTATGGCCATGTTTTTTTTTATCATCATTTATGCCATTTCTGCCCTTTTTTTACCCATTGAGATAAGGAAGTCAAAAGCATTCTATTCTCATCTGTTCCTAAAATTTAAAGGTACCTAACCGCCACAAACTTAATTTTGGCCGCTACTCTGCTCGTGGTTATTTTCTCATCAAGTTTCTTAACTGTCAGGAACAGAAAAAGAAATTATAACCTAAATGTGTGACTTTTATGCGCCAAATATTATATCAGTCGACTAACAATACTTTAAAAAATCTCGCTTTACATTTATCAGTGCATTTACGACTGATGCCGTCGGGCTTAAGCAAAACATTAGCCCGAACCCAGTCGTATAGACTAATAGACAGTAGTTTCAGTAGGTACCTATGTATATTTAAACTATTGGCAAAATTCGTGAGCATCAATATTGGTCCATTTAAACTTCTTCGCGACCCCTCTATAAACGCTTCAGTGATAAGCTGAAACCCTTCAGCTACGAATGAAAGAAGACTAGGTAATTGAAAGTAGGAGTAGTTACTTGATTCATTCAATTCAATAAAATTCATTTATTTTGTTAAACATAGGTAAGAAGAAAGATGGTGGATACATAAATATACGTTAGATCTTTCATTGTACTATAATCTGCTCTGTGAGCTGTAGACCTCGCAAACACAAAAACCTCTAAACGAATATCGAATTTTCGAATCAAATTTCACTAGAATCGGCTGAAAAATGCGACCTGTAGACGACAATATTCGAACATACGCGTACGAAATAGTGTTTGCCTTAGCTGAAACGGATGGGATACCTTCGTTTCCATTTCAATCATACACCGCCCTATAAAAATACCTAAACCTATAGGACGTTAGCTGACACATATTTGTATGCAAGATTGCCAAGCTAATAGTTTTGCTGACTGCAGTGACTGCACTTTGAGTTTATCGTTAGTTAATGTCGGAAACTTTTTATCTCCGTTTGAGGGCAACACCAGCGAAATTAAATAAATGCATTTTAACAAATCGGCCTAGTTCTTACAGTAGAAAGCACAATAAGGCTTGTGGTGTGGGTAATAATCGTCATCCACTCATCTTTAAATATAATATGTTTATTACCTATAAAATATCTATAATTAAATAATACTGTTTTTTTTCAATTCAGCTGGATATTTGTAGCTGTATTGTTATTATTATTAAAAAGAAACATTGTTTTATCATACTTCGTAACTTCGTAGCTCTTTGTTTCTACAAATTTGTAAAACTATAGTTTCACATTAGGGTAAGTGCGGTGACCCGGAAGCACGGGGAGCCCATTATCGGGAGCGTGATGGGTTTTTACCTCAACTCTGCACTTACCCTCTATTTACACAGCCAAAATAATAGACGAATAATGTGAAACAAGAACACGTGGCGTAATACTAATTACAATTTCTATACAACTAGGGATCAAATCAAATCATTTTATTATTATTATTATTTCTCATGGGAAAGTGGGGAATTATTTTTACTTATATGCCATATATGTAACGTTCGAATCCCAGTAATGGCAATTATTTGTGTAATGAGAACATATATTTGTTCCCGAGTCATGGATGTTTTCTGTGTATTTAAGTATTTGTTTATTATAGTATATATCGTTGTCTGAGTACTCACAACACAAGCTTTCTTGGCGTACCGTAGGACTTAGTCAATTTGTTTAAGAATGTCCCTATAATATTTATTTATTTATTGATATGTATAAGGTGTGCAGAAGGCAATACGTTTTTGCACTAGAGTATTTTCATTTTTTTACGATAAGCAATGCCAACTGGTCATATAATATAAGTGACCTATCCCTCTAATGGTCGAGGACGGAATGGAACCGGCGTTTTGAGCTCACGGGGCTAATACCATGACCGCTATGCCATCCGTATAACGAAGTTATTTCATGAAGTGTTTTTACGAGCTTATTTAATTAACAATTTCTAATTTGTCGTTTAAGTATTTATTTAATCAATATAATCAAGTATGATTTATCGATCTAGGCAATAAAGGAATGTGGACTCAGAGTAATGGTTCTGAACTAAGAAAAATATTTTCATATTCTCTGTAATACAGTCAGCATCAAAAGTAGCGGATGGAACAACGCGCCAAAAGTATCTGATATTCCGGATAACTTTTCCAAATATAGATAAATTTCTAAAATTCGCGGTCAAAAGTATATCTTTTACAGTCTTAGTTGTTCTATATTAAAGACATCACTTTTTGTTAAGCTGTTACAGAATGGTAGATACTTATGAAACGTTATTGATCCGCTACTTTTGATGCTGACTGTACAACCATTTTTAAATTACACGGGGAACTCAAGGGACCAAGTATTTTCGATCAGGATGAAACCGTACTAGTTAGATCTGAATTGCAAACCCAACTCCCCACCAATTGCCATGTTTAACGCACAGTACAATTTTGAATAGACCAATTCTTCTACGTCACGCAAGCATCTTTATATGTAATTGTAAGCCACTATTGTAACCTTGAAAAGGTCCAAACTTTATAGTTTATCTACGACTAACGATATCAGCCCTATTGATAAACTCATCTATTTCCTTTGAAAAAAAATACGAACAATATATCGACTCGACTTAGCACGGCCAACTGTAAGAGAAACTGCAAACTGTAGGTGCTGGCACGACTAATACACATACCTAGCCTTCGATTCTCAGATTCCTAAATGTGTTGCCAACATACCTAAGTCTGTTTGGCGTGTAAAGGCACCGACGGGCCCTGAATAATACATGGCCCCCAGGGCGGTGGACCCTAACGCGAGTTTTCTTATTAGCTGTAATTGGGCATCTTTATTTCACAGGCTCGTTAGTCTTGCTGTTTATGGGATGCTGTTATAATTAAATTATGGTTAAATAGTGCAGGGCTTAGTACTTGAATAAAGAAGAAGACATACACAAACTTATTGGTTTATACCATTGCTTTTTGGCAGAGCGGGGGTTTCTGAATTACTGTTGCTTAAAAGAAGATCCCTACATCTATGTAACAATACTTACAATAATCAATAAAATATTTATCATTTTCATTCTTTTTATTTTCATTTTGAGGAAAGGTCGTTTGGCAGCTACGACTTGGTGGAGAAGTTAGGATGGGTGGGTAATACGAATAAATAAATTGCAATAGCAGTTAAAGTATCCACATTATGTTCTATAGACATATCCAAAGTTAAGGGATGTAAAGCCAAATTTACTGATTGAACGCATAAACTGGCCCTCTTTTTTTACAGGAGTAACATCATTTGTTTTACAATCCACGAATTATGGAAGGTGGAGTTAAGGAATGGAATCTCCATGTATCAAAAAATGTCCGTCAAAAAACCTTAAATAGGTGGCGCTACAATACCTAAAATACTTGAAAAAAATTTGAAATCATAGACAGGCCACTTCACTCCGTAAATAACGCCTGGGTTCTTAGCTACTCTAGCGCTACACTGGAGAGATTTGGAACTATTATTTATAGCTGACAGCTGGACACTTTTGCAACAGTTCTACCGTAAGACATTTCACTCCGTTTAATTCCGCACCGCGAATGATGCGGGTGTCATTTCGTTCGGGTTAAATTTTTGGACGGGCCGTGGCTTCTACTTAAACTCAGGTATATTTATTTAATCAAAATTTAATTTATAATAGCGAGTGAAACGGCGCCTTAAAAGTATCTTTCATATACTATTAGCTGTACAAAAAGATGGCTCTATGATGATAGACATTTCTCAGCGCAAACTATATTAGAGATAATTGCACTCGTAAATGCGTTTTCTACAATTAATATTGAAAACCTGTTTCTTATAAATCTGGGTTATCTTGGGCTTATTCTACTCAGAATCTCAAAGTTAGCGATCTCCATCCTACCATTAAAAAAACCGGCCAAGAGCATGTCGGGCCATGCTCAGAGTAGGGTTCCGTAGTTACTCTTCCATCACAATAAGCTAAACTGGAGCTTAAAGTATGATAAATTGTTAACCAAGGGATGAACTGTGGGTGTACGTCTTTTTACTATGAAGGGGAAACTTTTAGCGATAACTCAAAAACAGCTAAACTGATCATATCCGCTATAGTTTTCTTTAAATGCTCTACTTACTTACTTAAGCTCTACTTCCAAGATTTTTTTAATATTTTTTGGACCAATGGTTCAAAAGTTAGAGGGGGGGAGGGACACATTTTTTTTTTCTTTCGGAGCAATTATCTCTGAATATATTCACTTTATCAAGAAATGTTTGTTGAAGACCCCTATTCGTTTTAAAAGACCTTTCCAACGATATCCCACACTGTAGGGTTGAACCAAAAAAAAAATTCACCCCCACTTTACGTGTAGGGGAGGTACCCTAAAAAAACTTAAATTTTTAGATTTTATTGTACGAATTTGTCGGCTTTATTGATATATATATCCATGCCAAATTTCAGCTTTCTAGCACTAACGACCACGGAGCAGAGCCTCGGACAGATAGACAGACAGACGGACATGGCGAAATTATAAGGGTTCCTAGTTGACTACGGAACCCTAAAAATGTCCCAAAATGACCGTTCCATTACGTCACGATTTAGTGTAAAAAAAATAACTTGTATGGGCGTGACGTAGTGGAAACTACAATTTCCATCAAGATTGGATTCTGAGTTGTAAGAACCCAAAAACACAAGAATCTGTTTAATCAGGTCTACAATATTTTTTTAGAAGCTCAAATCTCTGTTTGTGAAACTATTAGCAGCTGGCAGAGGCAGACTATACTTTTGACACGTTGTTATATCCACTACTATTCATGATTTAATGTACTAGGGTTAGTTTAAGATTTTTCTTTCACTTAATTTATATTTATAATAGTTATGACACGTCATTATATGTAGAAGTACAATCAGGTAGGTATACAAAACCTACAGCAATCTAATTTTAAGCAATAATCGGATGTCGGTTCGTCCTGTAGTGGCCAACAAACATGTAAATTGCAACTACAGACTTATTCCTTTTTAAACGATGTATTTACATCGTACACAGTACAGTTTTCATGTACATACGACCTTTCAATTGACAGGATAAATCACGCATAAACCTTGGTAAGGAAATCTGGGAAGTGACGTTTGGGTGTGTTCAATAATATCGCTAATCAAGAAAATTTATGAGCGTCCGGCCAGGCTCATAGAGGTCACTTGGGCCGATCATGTACACGACATCATTATGGCAGAATAATATAGGTATCTAGTGTGAATATTGCGAACATAATTGAATTTATTGAGTTATAGAGATGTTGATATGGTATGTAAAGTTAAGTGGTTAAAATATATTATTTTTCTTTTTTCCTCACTAGAATCTAGGGTTTTATTTATGTACCTTTGCGGATAATTTCGTTCCACATATTCTGTAACAAGGTAAAATAGTTAATTTTGTTAAATTGAATAAATAGATTAAGAGGGCAATTCGTAGGCAGACTCACTACTGATTAGGCCAGAAGACTGTGAACATATTCAGTAAGGAGGTAAAGGTACCTATAAAAAGTTACAGCCAAGTGTGTAACTGTCTTTTTTTTTTTTTTATAACGATAGGCAAGCGTTTGACCACGATCTCACCTGATGGTAAGCGATGATGCGGTCTACGGTGGAGCACGCTTACCTATGAGATACCTATTTACCCTAGCCTTGAAGAGACCCAGATTGTACTCATGCGGAAACACAGACTCGGGCAGGGCATTCCACTCCTTGGCAGTTCGCATAAGAAATGTTGAAGCAAAACGCTTCGTGCGTATTTGTGGAATACCTACCATGAAGCGATGCCGGAGTGCCGATTGTCTGGTAGTCCGATGGTGAAATGGGGACGGAGGAATAAGGTTGTGCAGTTCCTCGGCACACTCTCCGAAATGTATCCTGTAAAAGATCGTTAGGCTGGCAACCTTGCGACGATGCTCCAGACTTTGGAGTCGAGCATTCGTCAGATCGTCATCATTAATGATTCTCTTGGCTCTCCTCTCAACTGACTCGAGCGCCTCAAGCTGGTATTTTGCTGAACCATCCCACAGATGCGAACAGTATTCCACATATTGTCACTTGAATTTACAGGAATCTATTGACACAGCTAGTTAATATTAACCCCGGCGTGGGTCTGGTCGGAGGCCACGTTTCCCCGGAGTAGGCGGTGGAGAGCGGCCATGCGTCTTCTTGTTGCTCTACGTGGACTGGCTATACTTGATACTTGAGCTGTTTTGTTACGGAAATCCCGGTTTCTCTGTTAGGCCACATGTTGCGATAATTGGCAAGATAAGTGTGTATAATGTATGACTATAATGCTTCCGCCTAGGACCGCTACAAAATACAAGACGTGCGGGCTAGATTTTATAAAGAATGACCTACGAGTATAATACTAAAGGGCCCTACAAAAGAGCATGTCGGAGCGGAGGCAGTTCGAAGTGGAAGAGCCAAAGAGTACCTGAGGATGACAAACGGGATTAACGCTAAAAATAGTAACGTCGAAGTGCGGTAAAAGAATCTAGAAAACGCCCTATCACCAATCGTTGTTGTAACTTCGTCAGATAAAGTGAAGTTATAAGCAGTATCTATATCCGATCCATCTGGTGTATTTTGGAAAAGTATACAGGTGATACTTGAGCACATATAGGTATAGCTTGTAATTTTTTATTTGTGGTTTGGCCAATATCCGAGGTTCTTCAAGTATCAATTACGTTCACATTGTACCTACACTACAGCCGACCATTAGGGAAATCTGCGCAACGAATACTGTTTAATTTATTCCTGTGAATATTCTTAAACTATCGGCTTTGCGGTCACTCGGCCTAATTTACGTGGCCGGGGGCTCCGAGACCGGCTTGTTTGGTTTTAAAGCTTTATAAATGTATAAGATACAGGGTAATGTAGAAGGTAAACTATTTTGGTACCAGTTTAACACAAAGCAGAGAATAAAATTCAAATTCAAGTAGATTTCGTCTCTGAGGATACTGCCTAACTGTGTCAACACTGTCAACTATGGACAGTCATCATCAGATATATCGGACCAGCCAAGGTGCTCACAAATATCTGAACACGCCTCTATTGTCAAGGCGTTAGAGTGCGTGTTCAGATATTTTTGACCACCTTGGCCGCTCCGATATCTGATGGCGACTGGACTATGTGCGTAAAATGAAACGTGGTTAAACTGTAGACTTAAATGGATCATAATTGGGGATACTTAACTGTTAAATAGATATGTTACTTTATAAGGCCGGCGCCACTGACGTGCAAATTGCCTATAGGTAGCACAGCATACATTGAAAATACTGTTCATTTTCTTACACATTTATTAATGAAAAGATGAGTTATCCTTATTCACCCGCTCCCGTGTGGTCGTATTTTGCTAATATAATTGAATGTTGTTGGACAACCTTCAAAAATCGTAATTCATTAGTCGCTTCCAGCTATCATCAAAACAATAACTTATTCAAGTGCCGCACCAAATTATTCATAATGACACCTCTCACTACCAACGTACCATATTCATTACCTCCCACTTTACACATTTCGTCCACAATTCACGGCGGCAGCATAAAAAACCAATTTCCCGCAAAAACCGGCATAAAAAGCCAAAGTCTAAAATACGGGGCAACGTAATATCAATTTGGGGCTCATACATATATTCATGGCGTGGCGCGGTAGGTCATATAATTTATATGTGCGAGAGAACAATCATATGTATTCGCGAACGATTTGCCCGGTATCGCTAAGGGGGCTGGTATTATGCATGCCTTCCCGATGCCACTCCAGGGGGCAGTTACTTACGCCGTGGCATCTTTTTAACCTCGCCATATTTTTGGGAAAGGGTTGCGAAAGTTCAGGTGAAGGATGGAGGAGTTTCCTTATTTTATTGCCCTTTTATTGTTATTATAACCGTTGTGAGATAAATCAGTATGTGAAAAGCTTTAATGGGATTGTTGGAGTGTTCAATATAGAACTGATTGGACTTGACGTTCAAAGATGAGTTCTTAGCAGACATAGGTAGGTGTCTAATAATTATTTTGATCGATCAATATTATGTAATGAGCATCATTAAAAACAGAAGAGGAAAAATGATCAACCACCTGTTACGACACGACCACTTCATCAGAAACATCATAGAAGGGAAAATAAGTGGAAGAAGAGAGAGGGGAAGACCAAGAAAAAGTTATATGAGCCAAGTAAAGGAGCATGTAGGGGCCGTCTCGTACCAGGACACTTACCCTAGGGCCTTTAGGGCATGTTTTTTTTTAGGGCCTTTTTTTTTGTAGGGGCCTTTAGGGCTGGCTTTGGATCGACCAAGGCGGAGACAACTTCATCAAGCTGTACCGACAAGAGGCCAGCACTTAAATTGAATGATAATGAATATTGTGTATTTAATTTGTATTATTAATGTTGTAACTGAATAATGGACGTAACAAATTAAAAAATGTCAGTGAATTAATTTTTGAATGGTTTCAATGCATTGGAAGTGTATAGGTTATGGTGTCCAATTATTATCGGGAGAGTTTTACTCTTCTTAACCAAATATTTTTAATTTATTACATAACTATGAAAAAACCCGTAACGCTTAAAAATACAAAGTCTCACTAACTAAAAACTTCAAACGCAACCATACAATTATATAACACCATTATCAAATCGTCTAAATGCTAATTTCTAGACAAAATGTCTTATAAGTAGCAACCCTATTTGCCTCCCCTACATCGGAGCATAGATTTTTGCGCTCGTTATTGTCGGCGACACGCGTGATGTATGTGCCGCGAGTGGCCGTATATCTAGGGTTGACACTTAGAGTGTCGGCGATAATTATATTTACATATGTCTTTGGGGAAGCTAAACGTACAGGTACGGCGTCTTTTGGGAAATTAATAAATACTAAAACATGAGTAAATGTAAATATTAAAGGTTTCTTTGTAGCTAATGTTATGAGTTAGAGAAAACTGAGAGTAAGTACTTTTAAGTAACATGTTAGGAATAGATTTAGTGAAATAGGTACCTATCAATCACAACAACTATTTATGGTACATAACATGTACATTTCATTCAATAAAATAAAATAATGTTAAAATAGGCACTTAATTACTTGTGGCTTGGTTAAAGTAAGTAATAAAAGTATAAGACTTATCAATAGGTAGTAACCAAAAATATCTACACATCCCTTGATCAGAAAAAATACAAATATATGAACGGGTTATCAATACGAGCTACCGCAATTAAAACGATAAACATGATCTAAATTACCTTCTTTTAATGCAGATAAGGCATTAAATCAGGCAATCTCTTAAATCACCTGTTTTCTAATTGCAAAATCAACTTTAAATACAAAGAACAAGGTAGCTATTTGGAAGGCGCTGGCATCTAATACGAGGTTGTGGAAGTAACTGACGTTTCGGGTAATTGCAACATAGCTGGAGGGCGGAGCGGGCCGGCCAAACACTGGCCTTTGACACGTTCAAACAGCCGGTCCGTCAATATTGACCCTCGCTCATTGGCTGAATTAATTGCAATTTCTTTTTTTTCCTGGCTAAAGTTTATACTTCTCTGATGAATGCTATCTAGTACTTATTTACGCATTATTTATTTTTATTGTCACATTTTTATCAGTGCATCAAAGAGAAATTACAGCCTTCGATTATTAAGTAGGTATCTATTTAAATCTGCTTTTACTGTCACATATCGCCTGTCATGCTAAATTATAGCGCAATGGTTTCCAGGCTAGTCCTTTTAGTGTTAAGGTTTCCTCAACGTGTTCCAAAAACAGTATAGATCGTCTCATTCGTTTTTGTTCGAACGAACAAAAAACGAACGCATAAAAACGAGTGACGGATACAGAATGATACAAATTAAGAAATAGGTAAACGACAAACGAATTAGACGAGCGATGACGATTTTCCAAAAACACCTTAAAGAAAAAATGATGTGTTAGTTATCCTCCCATATTTTATCTTATACTATGGAGTAAGGCAAGTGCTTTCGAACATTAGTGACAGTTTAATGGTGTATCGTGCATTATCATTACTCGTTAACAACTTCATAAATCAAACAAAAACCGTAAATGCGTCGTCTTAATTAATAAAAGCATTTAAACCAAAGACAACCCCTGCTTTTTAACAAATTGAGTGAAATATGCGTCCCTGAGTTACCATAGACATTTTCTTTTTGCCCTCACACCACAGACATTAAGAACGCGTTTGGAACTTTTAATATTCTAATAAGACTGATTTAATTCCCTTTATCATTATTTATGTAACGGGGCTAAGCTTGTTATTATTTTTTCGGCGGCCATGTTGCCGGGGTGAACCACAGATTATAAAATTGTTTTTTCTTGTTTATGACATTAAGCTGGTCTAATAATCTAAACGCGAATTTATATCTTGCGGTTATTTTATCATGATCATGACAGCTAAGCCAATAAATAGAGGGGTCATGCAGGGAGCATGGTAATACTAAAGGTAAAATTCGAATAGGTACTAAGTATTGTTGTTTTATTTCCTCAATAAATGCTCAGTAATTAGTATTAAGTATCATTATTGTCGTAAACTAATTTAGGTTAGTTTCAGTGAGCTCAGCAAGCAATAAATGATCACATACTAAAGACATATGCTCTTTACTTTTCTATATTATATTAAAAACTAGTTGAAACAGGAATATTTGTGTTTTAAATATTTTAATAAAAAATGTAATTCTAAAATAGCTATAGCTATAATATACCTGGTTTCTTAGCGTTAGAACAAGGGTAAACAATCTTGACATGCCTTTTTATTGAACAACGCTTTAAAAAAGAGTAACTATTATTTATGAAACCAAAAGAATGTAAATATATAACCTTGCTATATATTGTCTGTCAAGCCATTTCCGTCAGTTAAAAACAGCGGCAAATAAAAAGATGTAGGTGTGGAGGGTTATCGTCCCACTGAAAATTTGAATTTCGCGCCTTTTCTACTGAAAAAGTTGTTAAACCGGCTATAATTGTTACATATTTACTGAAACCTTTTTTCAAGTGTTTTTCAATAAAAATACACGTCAATATTATTTACCCTTTTTCTAATACTAAAAAAACAAGGTATAAAATAATTTCCTTTTTGTTTCACTTGTTCGTTTTCTGTTTAAAAAACAAAGGCGCTAAAACACTGGCAATAAACAGTTCACCGATATTCAGCTGACTTTATGTCACTAAAATATCAACCTAACCCGTACTATTTTAAGATTCAAATTCCACCACAAGCCGTACAGACCGTGAAAATCTATTGTCACACAGTTGAAGGGTGACAAGAGGGTGCATGTTACTACTGACTAAGCTACTTCCAAACGTCTAATGTCCATTGCGCTGTTATTCAAAAAAGTATCTTATTGAGAGTGAAGTTCGGTTGATGTTTCAATGAAGTTAAAGCGATGTATGTTGTATGGAATGGTGGTACTTGTTGAATGCGACATCCGTGTTTAGCAGGCTTTATGACATTGTTGTGAGTTGACGTGGAAATTGAGGGTTTCCATGTTGTTTTGATGTTAGCTTTGTTTAGGAGATCGACTTTTGTTTATTAAATTGAATGGTTAAGTTGTTGTTTTGAAATTTTATAAATGTACACATATTTTTCTATATAATCAATTAATCAATAGGGCATATTGGGCGTAATGATCTGAGTGGTCATATATCCGTACAAATAGTACATATACGCAGTGAAGCTATATAAAATTGTGTAAAAAATGACGAAACATGTAATAAGACAATCTGACAAAAAAAATCAAACATGTTTTTAAAAGCTAGCAGAATTAATTGGTTTCATTTTTTGACAAATAAAAAAAAACATAAAAAATAATACTGAACTGCGCCCTTATTAAATAAGAATAAAACGATATCCGGTCATACGAGTAGGTATTTGTATACACATTAAGGTCAATCTTAGATCTAAAAGCTCGTTTTATTGTACCTATAATTTCATGAAACAAGCACCTGGATAAAAATCAGGTATTGGACACGCCATTAAAGTGGTCACCCCCGCCTTAACTGCAGAAAGCGCCATAAAAACAAAAACACCGACAAATCATAATTTCATTCCGTCACGCTTCCTCATAGCATTTTCGAAGACATTTCATCATAATACCGGTATCCTTAGCAGTTAGCTTTAAAAAAGATGTAAATCCTGTCACAAGTAAAATATACAGTACAATACAACAAAAAAAAAAATTTTTTTTCAGACAAAATTCCCTAAAGTAAAAATAATGAATTAAAAAACGATACAATTAAACTTATACTAATAGTTGCTTCAGTAGTAGTATATAGAACGGGTAAATGTACCTACATAAATCAGCGATTCGGGCATCGCGATCAATATAAATTTCCACCCATCCCATATTAGATAAGAGTATTACTATGGAGTAGTATTTCTCAGTATCAATAATGTGTAAACAGTATGTGTGTACAGTTGTACACAAGTAGAACGATTCTTCTTCTTCCACGCGTTGTCCTGGCATTTTGCCACGGCTCATGGGAGCCTGGGGTCCGCTTGACAACTAATCCTAAGATTTGGCGTAGGCACTAGTTTTTACGAAAGCGACTGCCATCTGACCTTCCAACTCAAAGGGTAAACAAGGCCTTGTTGGGATTAATCCGGTTTCCTCACGATGTTTTCCTTCACCAAAAAGCGACTGATAAATAACAAATTATATTTCGTACATAAGTTCCGAAAAACTCATTGGTACGAGCCGGGGTTTAAACCTGCGACCTCCAGTTTGTAAGTCGCACGCTCTTACCGCTAGGCCACTAGCGCTCTTACACAAGTAGAACGATTGTTCTACTAAATAACAAAAGTATCTTTAAAAGAGCATGACTTTGCATCGAACACGTTGCACCTTTTGTTTTAGTGCAAATGTTTACAATCGTTTACTCGTATTTTTTCGGTCGTAAATACCATAAACACTATAAACATAGTAATATACTCCACGATAGCCAAATTTCTGCCTTTTGGCGAGACCTTTGCCGTATGTTTTTGATTTGTAACCACCATTAGACCACCTCACATACTCACCTCGCATATCACCTTCTCTAAACCATCGGGCTATTGTCGGAGTAAAGCCAAAACAACCAGAATTCTCTTATAGGACATTTGTAAACTGAAATAGATTCATAGAGGTACGAAAGAAAAAGTGACTAAGGCCTCCAGTGCCCAGGGCTGGAATGGAAGTAAGCGTGACCTTAGATCTTAGATGTCTAGACCGCTCGGCCACCCGGGCGACGTGGGTAGAATTTTTCCAAGCATATGCAGTTTCTTAAGACTAAAGTGGAAACGTAGTCTTCATTTTACTGTCTGGATATTAACAATATTGGAAATATTTTGACACAATTTGTTGTATATCAACTACAGCTATGCCCCTACGTTTTTTAAAATTTTTAACTATTATAAGAGTTTAGTTTAGGAGCGTTTAAAAATTTGTATGAAATCTGTATTTCGTTCCTAATTTTTAAAATAATCAAAAAATCTAAAATATGTACATAAAATCACGTCAAAATATTTTCCATAATGTCAATATTAACGCCGCCCTCTGGCCAACTCTTAATATTTTCATAAAATAATTTATTTGTTGCTAATAAAGGCAAAATAAATACACACAAATTGTGAAGTTAAAGTACTGCATACAATCCTCTACTGTAATCTCTTTACGGGGGTGATCCCCTCTAATGGCCACCATTAGGCCATTACGTCGACCCGCTGGATACTGCCTAACGAGCCACGCCACTGATCCGTTAAAAGTACTATTCATTAAGGTAGCATTCTAAAATGTCGCTATAATTGTATACCTATGTACGTACCACGTACACACACGAAAACACTTCGTGTGTGGACATAAAACTCTTAGTGCCCTGTAAATGTAGAAGTCTTAGATATGTCGATAATGTGTTACTTTTTTCTTTGTGTAAACATACTTTTTGAGGCGTATTCTTCGTACTGATTTTACAATCAGAAAACCTACGCCTCTTAATCAGGAACTCGATGTAAAATAGTTTTACGCTTGACCATCCTGAAGTGTTACTGTCAAATCACTAAACCCTGAACATCTTGGCTTGTAGGTATACCTAAAACCAAATTTTAATTATAAATAAAAGGTTTGCGTGCCCGTGCATGCTTTCCTCTGCAACTCACACTTTGTAAGTAATTTGGTAATTAAATTAAGTTATTAAAAACAGCTTACGTGATTGTCTACAAAAAAGAGAAAATTTTGTTACTTTTGTGTTTTACTCTCCTTTTTCCTGCACCTTTCTTTTTTTCAACGAGCCTATGTGTCCCATTGCTGGGCAAATGCCTCCCGCCTAGACCTCCACAATCTAATCTTCCCGATTAACTGCAGCATCCGTCCAGTTGCTGAGAAATTCGTCCAGCTCATCCCGCCATCACGTCGGCGTTTACGTTGTGGTATCCACTCTGTGGCTGGTTGAGCCCACCTCTGTGGGCCGTACATGGTCTGGCCAGTCCCACTTTAGCATGGCGGTTTTGACCCTAACGTCGACGATGCCTTTTTTGGTGCGCAACGTCATGTTTCAGATTCGGTCGATCCTTTTTACCCTAAGCATGTTGCGCTCCATGGCTCTATGGCAAACCTCCCACACCACCTGCAACTTTCATGTTTCTGCAAAGCACTATGCACTAGAAAATATACCACAAGGCCTATTAGCTAATATGACAATCGTTGATAGAAAACGCCAATCGAAACTAATAATGTATATAAATAATTACGTAACTTTTCGTACCTTGTTGTCTTCGCATGACTAACATTTGATAATTTTTCATTTAATCCAGGGCACTGCCTGATCGGTTAAAAGTTAAAACACTCCTTAGCCCACAGACAAAACCATGTATCAACATTAAAACTCTGGGATTTAATAACGCTTTTAAGCGTTCCGACCATTAGGAAAGCAAATTGCACGAAACGACGCGCTGGCGACAGGGTATTTATCACCCGGTTTTAAGAGACAAAAGTGGAAAGTTGACGATTAAGTGCTGGGGGTTCTCTGATGCGAATGTTCGATTCGGTAGTTTTACTTTATTTAAGAAGGAATGTGTAATTTCTGAAGCGTTGGGTTGGGACTTGAGACATAAAAACTCAGCGGTACCGGGTTGTTCGGTCGTTGTAGCGTGAAAAATTTGACAAGAAAACTGATGTTCACTTATTATTTTTACTTCTAATTAGAACTGTGAATTAGGTGAAAAAATACAAATGCAATTTTCCTCATTTCTTGAGGACAGTGTGTTATGGTGGAAATACACTTAATCCTTACCTTTCTCAATATATAAAAGCTGCACAGTTAGTTACGAACTTGCAATGTACATGAAATAAATTAACAAACATTAACCAATTTTATTAAAAATATGGTTTTATTTGAACAAGTACCTATATTTAGGTTTTCCTATAGAGCTACTATTAATAATGTTCGCTCCAACGAAACTCACCCCTAAAGTTAACATTTGACAATTAGCAAAAAGCCGAGTCACTGGCAGTCATTTATTAGACTCGTTCGACTCGCGACATGTCGACTTTTGTCGCGGGTTAAATTGTTAATAAGTACAAAAACGATGTCACAAGTAGGAAAATTTTACTCCTTTTAATGACAGCTTGTGACGAGGTCTTTTTGTTTGAGAAAAGTTACAAGAGAACGGTTTAATTTTACCAGTCTTACTTAAGTTCTGGAGCGTAGTTTCGTGTTTCTGATTTGATCAGTTCTACGAACACCTAATACATAAAATTTAAATGAGCACCTACTTAACTGTGAACGCAGGCAATGAAGGCATGTATTCTCTCTATAGCTAGCAAGTAATATTAGTTTTTATATAAGCAAAGAGATAGGTATGGGCTGAAAAACTTCGCTGCGCAGTCACCAGACTCGCGGTAAAAGCTGAGTCCCGAGCCCATTGTCGCACTTAGAACATTTACATGGTATAGTACTATAGTTCTTAAAAGTTGTATACTTGTTGCTACTGTGCTCTAGTTATTGCGTATAGGGTGGTTGACTGTTAATTCAAATCAAGTTTTTTTCTCTCTTAGAACAGTCAAAACGATTTGCGACTACGACGTCAGGTTCATTCTTTTTTTTATCAATCAATTTTGTGCTAACCATGCACGATGTAATATATATATATATATATATATATATATATATATTGTCCCTATTGTGTTTGTTTGTCTTTTTTGTTTGCTTATCCACTGTATGTACAGTCAGCATCAAAAGTAGCGGATCAAATAACGCTTCATAAGTATCTACCATTCTGTAACAGCTTAACAAAAAGTGATGTCTTTAATATAGAACAACAAAGACTGTAAAAGATATACTTTGGAACGCGAATTCTAGAAATGTATCTATATTTGGAAAAGTTATCCCGAATATCAGATACTTTTGGCGCGTTGTTTCATCCGCTACTTTTGATGCTGACTGTACAACATTGTGTTTTTTTTGCGTCAATAAATGACTTTATATTTTATTTATTTATTTATACTACGCTCCATCGCTTGCTAGCAAACCTTGAGTTTCGATTGTAGAGCCTCAGTTAATGACCAAGTTTGTGCTTCGCAGGTTAGGATTGGCAGGATGCACGTGACGAGGAGTTTGCGCTTCAAACAAAAAAGAAGATCGATTTTCATTAGCGCTTTCTTGGACCAGAAGCCCTTCCAGGCGTTCTGGAATTCCTATAACTGTCCTAATATTTTCAATACCATCCCATTGCCATATACAAACTATGTATATGAAAAGCATCATAAATTTCCCAAACTTTTGATATGCCTGAAAACTGCTGTTGGAACCGGTACTCGTAATGGGCGATGAAGGCCACAACAAAAGAATTGTCAGATAACAGTGTGGACAGTGACACTCATCTTTCCTCGGCCACAAGTCGCACAACTGCTACACGTGGAAAAAGGTCACTTCTGCAGACTTCTGTACATAAATATATTTCACGTGTTCCTAATTTCAGTCTCAAGTACTGAAAAAGTGTATCCCGCCGGTAAAGGCGCAGTGCAAAAATTATAGCTTTGGATTCTCTTAACCTTGCGATGTCTACGGGAAAGACACGAACGAGTTAAACATATACCTACAATAAAATTTAGTTATGACCCATGTACCAAAATGGCTAGGGGTGATTTTAGAACTTATTTGAACCAAATTAGTCGTTAGTTGTCCTGTAACCTCGATCGGCGGGTATCAGTCGCATCGCGTGCGTTTGCGCAACTCCGCGCTCCGCCGCGCAAGCGGGCCGCCTGAATCATTTCCCTCGCAGCTTGCTACGTGCCTCTTGGTACCGTGTTACTGTTACATATTTAGTCATTTTAACGGTTCTTACGCGATATAATTTCATTAATTTAACTTTATCTGACGTAATGACTTTTCAAGGGTTGCTCCCGCTGTGGTCGCGGATGACTGATGCCTCAGCAAAATGTCAACGGAGTTATGAGTCAATAATACTAAACTAACTGAAAACAGTTTGTAGGTACTTATAAGTATGTCCGGGGTAAATAATTAAATATGTGTAGGTACAAAACGCGAGAGTTTAAGGTGTTATATCATGTTATTTTTGCTCGTACAGCTGATGGCTGCTGCGGTGGGAAGGTTCTTGACAAAAAAACGAGTTCAGACAAGTGCGAGTTCGTTTTACTCGCGCACCGAGAGTTCCGTACAAAGTTTGGATTATCTCATAAGGCGAAAGACTTTTGATCAGAAGTACCTATACTATGGTGCGACTTATGCAAATATGTTGGTTTTTCAAGGATAATTCGAATTTAAATTTGTTCTTTTATTTCAAAAAAAGGTGTCTTCAGTGTAATCTCATAGAAATTTCAAGTGTAATAAACACACGTAATGTTGGTTAAATTGCAAACTGAATTCGGAAATGTTTTTTAATTAAAAAGTTAGCAAGATAGAGGTCTGATTATACTTTTCCTGTAAAATATAGACCCCGATAGACTCTTTCTTTTAGTTTGGCGTTTGTCTATGTTAGTTAGTTATGCTGGGCATTTCCGAAAATCGACAACCATTGTGCCTATTTTGCGTGAAAACGCGTTTGTCGATATATGATTAGGAAAAAAATGCGAGATGTGTTAATAATGCGACTATAGAAGAAAATAACTGGACAGACATAAGTACGGAGATGCTTCAAAACATACCGAATGGCTGCTGGGGTAGATAGTAACAGGACAGAAAGAGAAGAAGTGTTAAACATCCATTAATAATAAGGATATTTGAACTAGGTCCCACCGTCCCATAGTGGCAACATCGTCATCAAAAAGGCGTTTTGCACTAAATAACAATGAAAAGATGTTTTTTTTTGTTAGTGGCTTTAATTCTGAGATTAGGCGAATTCTAAAAAAGTTTATAGGACATTTTAGTCTTTAAATATGATCATGAATATACTGTTAAAATCTCTCGCAACACGGGCACCGTGTATACGTATATTACATTCTCGTAATATGGCCATCGAGTGCCAGGTGAACCAAACCTAGCCAAACGTAAACCGACGCATTATCATTGCTTTTACTGACCGCATCCGTAAGGCGTTTCCAAGGTCCGGCGAATTTCAACCACTTCCCACAATAACGCTGCACTCTTCTGCACGTTAACACAATTACATTAGAGTTCAAATTCAGCATATGAAGCGTACGGATATAACGTGTTAACAAATGTCTAATTATTCGCGTTTGACCAACGCCCTTATTTTGAAAGATATAGAGAACAGTTTCGTAATTAATTGGCTTGGAGATGTGAATGTCGGTTTCTATGTCCTGTCATTAAATCCCGAGGTTTCGGCGATTTCCATTTTTGCCACGTTTTCAGTTAATGAGGTGTAATTTAATGTTTTATTTATGTAACAGTTATTTCCTTTTGGTTTTGTTTAATTATTATGAGCAATTATAAAATAGTTATGCATATATACGCATTTGAGGAATGTAAACATTCGCTTTCAATGTTACATGCGTGAAATAGTTTTCAAGAACTTTTAATGTAATGGTAATATTAAGACCGCCTATTGTTTGCCTCTATCACTTATCATTTGTTTTTCTTTAAGCTGTATCTTTTACTGTGGTGTGCCCATAAAGAGTATTTTATCTATCTAATGTACTATCATATCAGCATAATATATAATAGCATTCTCGGAAATGGCGATAATGTTTTTTTTTATGAAAAATTTCAAAATAGGGGCTACAGACAATTGACCTAAGTATCCAACTATTTACCTATTTTAGTTTTGATGTTATGTTTGTTCGTTTGTATTGTATCTGTGTCTGTTATGATGAGAGTCGACCAATAAATTAAATGAGAGCTAAGGGCCAGAAACATCTTCTAAATGTTGCTCTATAAGATTATTTCGGAGGAAATAATGTATGTTTATCTGCTTACAGCAAAGTGTCAAGCCACGATCACAACTTGTCAACATGTCAATTGTGTCCTGAAAAGGTCGCGCACGCTTATGTTTGTGATAAGGGCATTTGTTCGTGTGATGAGCATGGATATTTGTTCCTGAGTCATGGGTGTTTTCTATGTATTTAAGTATTTATTAATATTTATATATTATATATATCGTTGTCTAAGTACCCTCAACACAAGCCTTATTGAGCTTACTGTGGGACTTAGTCAATTTGTGTAATAATGTCCTATAATATTATTTATTTATTTATTTTAATAAATAATAAGCTGTATGTAAATTATGGTACAGTGTATTACTAATAAATTTAAAATTCTCTAAAAAGTTAATACTTATTAAGCTTAACTCTAATTACAATTCTTATACAATCTTATTAAAAGGATTTTTTTTATATGTATCCATGTGTGAGAGTGAGTATACCTACTCTGTGTAAGATTACTTATTTCTAAAGGAGCCCGGCTGCCCTACGCAGAAATCAAGTATCTCGAAATTTACCAAAAAAGTTTTCTTACATCATTCGATTCACTGTTTGAAAAGACATCTTTCAATATTTTAATTTTTTTTTAATAATGAATATTTTTCTAAATACAGAACTTTAAAAAATCCAAGTATCTTTTTTTAACGGGGTATTCTACGCTAAAGTCAAGTATATACCCTAATTCTATCTTGAAATCGAGTATCTTGCGAAAGATACTTGCAATTCATATAGATTGCTAAGTTACTTGACTTCAGCGTCGAAATATTGATATAGATCGCGAAGTTACTTGACTTTAGCGTAGAAATTTTCATTTTATTACGATACCAAAACCTTATATTTATATTTATTTGAGTTTCGGGTAGAAATTGTCGTCGATATTTATTAACTACCTTTTTAATTCAAGTAATGAACAGTTTGCCTGTTTTCTCATATGTTTGTCAGTCATAGATCGTATACATACGTGAAGTGTTATTTAAGTGCTTATTATCTGATAAGTGAAGTGTTTTCCTGGCTGTGTAAATTATTTACAATGAAAAGACGCAAAGAACACTGGAATAATTCAAATGCTCGCCATAGGGCAAAACAGATAGTTTCTATGTGTTTAGAAAATAATAACAAGGGCTAAGTAGTTTCTACCTATACCTATCTTTTAATTCTGTTGGTTTAAAAAATACACAGTGCACGAATTACCAAAAAAAAATCAATGTCTCAAACGGCAAAGGTGTCAGAACAGCAAAAAAAAACAGATTTTGGAAAAGTTAGTGCCCTTAATGCCAAATAATCGACAACTATTTTGGACGCAATTACAAGAAAATTCACAATCACTAGATTTAATAGAGGAAGGTGAACTAGTCAGTACAGATGTTTGAATAAAGTTGATGTATATAGGTACTTTTATCTTTATGTTCTGTACCACGTGTAAGTAATGTACATTCATTTATATTGTATGTTGATTAATTAAACAAAACTATAACTTTTCATTTTTTTTATATCTTCCACGCGTGCGTCCAGATATTTTATATATTTTATTTAAATTCTATATATTTTAACCAACTAATCAACATACAGTATATATTTATATATATTGTATGTTGATTAGTTGATTAATTAAACAAAACTATAACTTGCCATTTTTATTTTTATATCTTCCACGCGAGCGTCCATATATTTTCCACAGAATGTCGGGTTCGAAGTTCTTTTTTGGTTAGGTATTTAAGTAGTTTCCTACAATTTAAGTAGTTGATGTACATTTTTAAGTATTTTTGAATCAGAAATACTTTGTTCCAGAAAAAAACTTATACACCTATGAATTTTAAAACAACTTGCATTCAAACAGAACAGGAGCTTCTTTTCCGTTGAATACTCCAATACCTACTGCATTAATATTGAAATAATATATTTTACTCAAGCATGACATACACTACATTATAGGCAACTAAAATGTAGTATAAAACATGCTTGTGTTATAAACTTATCAAGAAGAAGCCTTCCAAAGCACTAAAATATATACAGATACTTGTTTTTTTGTAGAAAAGCTTTAAAATTATCTTATCGCATTCAAGGCAGAAACCTGTTTTTGCATTTTAAAATGATTGTCCTCATAATTTTGAAAAAAAAATACAGTACACTATTAATGATATCTTGCATAATAAAACACGGCTATTTTAAATGCTATCATTTAACTAGTAAACATGTAATCACGAAAAGTCGAAAAAAATAGTTTTTTCGCTCTACTGTAAAATTTGACAAAACACAGATTGATTACATGATGATACTTGATTTCTGCGTAGGGCAGCCGAGCCCACTGATTGCCAGCTCGCCGGACGATATCGGCCTGTCAGTCGAAATTGTCCGGCGAACTGGTAATCAGTAATAATATATACTAATCTATGCCGCTTACCACCGTACTCTAATTAAATTTGCCGTCGTATAAAAAATCGGAAACTAGTGAAACTAAAACCGTAACCGGAGCATCGCCAAGGCGCTCTTTGTTCTGCAATTACCGAGTGTGAAGGGCGTTATAGACTACACGCACGTCTAATTGTCCGATTCTGGTACGAGGATAAAAGGACAATGACTCTAGACCTTATTGCGTATCGTCAATTATACATAGCGCGAGAGAAGCATCTCCGTTTTAGCTTGGGCAATGCTTCCGTCTTTCCGGCCCGGTGGTTTTCTTCTACAGGCATTTCCCAACCGGTTCTAGTAAATTAGTAGTTTTTTCAAAAAGGCTCTTGAGTAGCTAATGGGTCTTTCCTTAGGGGGCAACTACACAAAAGATCCCTATGGGTCGAAGTGTATCCGCAAGGGCCCCCGGTAATTAGAAGATAAGATAAGATAAATTAGTAGTTTTTGTCGATTAGGCTCTTGGAGGATTTAAGAACTGAAGACGCCTTGTTTGTAATTTTCTGTACAAAGCAGTCTGCCGATTTTTGCGGGGCGGGGGGGGGGGGGGGGGGGTTACTTCAAATGTATGGCAATTTGTGCGTGTTAAGTACTGAAAACATGTATCACGCCTGTAAAAGTGCTGCGTAAAAATTATCATTACATTCTTTTAACACATGAAAGACGAACGAGTTAACCATACAATAAAATGTGTATGACCGGTAAACATAATGTTGACATTTACACAACCCTTACAGTAAAAATGGACAGGTTTATATCTAATTTTGGACCAGCATCAAATTTTCCGGTCCATTCGTCGAGACACGAGCATTACGTGCTGGACATAATCACTTTCGTTCATTGCGTGTTCCATGTTCCTTTCCGCTCGATCCGGAACGGAAATCGCAAAAAAACTGCCCGCTTCTTATATTGCCGCACGCTATGTCAATACTATAGGAGTAAACACACGCAGCAGAGTAACAGATACAGGTTACTTGCGCAGTCTGTTCATATAACAATACAAATTCAGATTCCTTAATATCCATAAAAAGGTTAATTTGACTTTTGCAATAGGTGGTAGTTAGTCTCCAATTCGCATAGGACCAGCGTGAGGACTATAGCCAAAGCCCTCTCCCGCATCAGAAGAGGCCTGTTCTCAGCAGTGAGTAAAAAAGTCTCAGACTAAATCCGAATATAACCTGTCGTGTCTTCTTAATTTTCTTCACAAACTCATTGGATCGAATCAGATATCGGAACTCACGCCTGAAACATTTATAGTAAGTATATGAGCAGCTAGGGGAAATATGTTACGGGCTAAACGTGCTTTTGCTTATGAGCATAATAGTGGCTACCGCCTTGCAGTTATAGGACACGCTAGTTATTTGACACACGACTCAGATATCAGACTTTGAACCCACATACTTCGTCTAGTTATTAAGCCACTGAGTAACAGGCCGTCGGACGATATCGGCCTGTCAGAACAAAAATTTGACAGTTCCGAACATCTGACAGTCAGTGGTCGGCTTAACTATGTCACGCGCGCGATAATTGCTTTTAGGGCCAGTTGCACCAACCACATTTGACAGACTTACCACCGTCAATCAACACGGTGAACTATAAAGCTTTCTAGGTATGCAAATGAATTATCGAACGTTTTAACGGTACGGTTTGGTGAAACTGACCCTTAGTTAACACACCGTAGACTACACTAATAGTCAATAGTAGACAGTGTAGTCACTTTAGGTGCGGTTTGAAGATGTTACTCTGGCAGCGTTTCATTACTATAAACTATGCTGCCCTCATTTGCGAAAAAGGACATAACTACTATTAAGAATACTATGTAGATAAGCTAGTTTAAGTGAACGTAGCAGATAGCGTGATTCTTTGTTCAGCGATAATTGGAGGTGCACTCGAGTTTAAGATTAATTTTACTCGTTTTGGTCTAATGATTATTTGGACTAATAATCCATCGTGATGAGGCCATACACGCTTGGACAGTGAAGTAAATCAGAATATTATCATCACTGGAGATGTAAATATTGATATTAAGCCTGGCAGCGCTGACCCTCATTACGATGAATATCTAAATACCTTAGCATACCATGGATTAATGCCTGCGCACACAATAGCAACACGTGAAAATAACTGTCTGGATCATTTCATAATAAAATCTAAAAATGCAACTACAGCTTTTGTCCTAAATACTTTAATAACCGATCACAGACCAGTCCTCTTAACATCAAATAACTGCTTAGATACAACAACTTCACAACGCCACTTGATCACCCGTTTGGACTATAATTCTGTTTGTTCAGACCTAAGTGAGCTAGACTGGGAGCCCATTCTAGGATGTACAAATACTGAACACGCAACAAACTTGTTCATTAGCATATTACAAAAAGTCATATCAAAAAATACTAAGAAGTTTACCGTCCCAAGATCTCAAATAAAATTTAGAAGTTGGATCACCCCGGGGCTAATACGGTGTATAATGAAAAGAGATAGGCTACACTTGAGAGTTCGTAAACACCCCGAGGACCTAGACTTACTACACAAATATAAAAACTATAGAAATACGTGCAACAACATTTTGAAGCAGCTCAAAACTATTCATGATAAACAAGACTTAAGTAGGAACAAACACAATCCTAAAGCTATATGGAATTCAGTTAAAAAGATTTGCTTTCTAAAAAAAGATCCTAAGCCCCCTAATGAATTATTACAATCACATAGCACCAATTATGATTCAATCAATCACGTCAATAGCTTTTTCGCGGAAATAGGAGCTAATCTGGCACAAAGGACACTATTGCAGTTAAATACAACTGAAAAAGAGCTAGCATCAAATTTATTAAAGGATAGTACTTGTAGTAGTCGCCTCAA
Organism: Cydia pomonella; assembly: GCF_033807575.1. NCBI lineage: Eukaryota > Metazoa > Arthropoda > Insecta > Lepidoptera > Tortricidae > Cydia > Cydia pomonella. Next base: position 11,587,568 of record NC_084719.1, on the reverse strand, counting down.
ATCGATGATTCTACTTCCTACTGACATATACGAGGTTTCACATGGCATTGACCAACTGAAATCTCAATGTGCTATTGGATGGGACGGTATATCGACGTATTTTATTAAGAGAACCAAAGAATTTATTCTAGCCCCGCTAACTCACATTCTTAATTTGAGTTTATCATCGGGAGTATTTCCAAGTGCTTTTAAATAGGCAGTAATATCACCCATACACAAGGATGGGAACAGAGACGATGTAAACAACTATCGACCTATCTCGATTTTGCCGGCGCTCTCTAAGCTCTTAGAGAGACTCATGAACACTCGCCTAGTAAAATATCTAGAAAGTAACAATATACTCTCCCCAAACCAATACGGGTTCCGTAAGGGTAGGTCCACGGAAGACGCGGTGAACTCCATAACCAGTAAGATAGCTCAATATTTAGACAACAAAAAGAAGTGCACCGCAGTCTTTCTTGACCTCGCTAAGGCCTTCGATACCGTCTCTGTTCCCATTCTACTTGCTAAAATGGAATACCTTGGAATAAGAGGTCTGCCCCTTCAGTTATTTGAAAACTATCTCTCTTGTCGTAAGCAATGTGTGCGCATAGGCGATACCACCAGCCAGTTCTCTCCAATAAGCTATGGTGTCCCGCAAGGAAGCATCCTGGGGCCAACACTCTTCTTAATATACATCAACAATCTATGCGACCTAAACATTCCAAATGCCCAAATCACAACCTTTGCCGATGACACTGCCATCTTATTTGTTGGGGGCAGCTGGTTGGAGGTAAAGTCAGCTGTAGAATCTGGCTTGAAATTAGTTACGAACTGGCTTAGTAAAAACCTGCTCACATTAAACATATCTAAAACTAAATATATTAACTTCTCTATCACCAGTTCCAATCAGCCGAAATTTCCTTTTACACTTAAAGTACATAAATGCTCCAATGGTGATTTGCAAGGTGGTGCAACTAACCCTGCTATTTGTAACTGTGAATTGCTAGAAAATGTTGATCAAACCAAATATTTGGGAGTGATAGTTGACCGACATCTTTCTTGGTCAAGGCATATTCGCTATCTGTCAGACCGTATTCGCAAGCTTATATTCATTTTCAAAAAAATAAGGCGTGTTTCTGACCCACACTTTCTTAAATCGGTCTACATAGCATTAACACAATCATTGCTTACTTATTGCATACCGGTCTGGGGCGGTGCTGCTAAAACACACTTGCTTCCATTAGAACGTGTACAAAGAGCGATTCTAAAGGTCATGTTCTTTAAACCGATTAGATTTTGCACTAGAACACTTTACTCCATAGCTCGGGTCCTATCAGTCCGTCAACTTTATATTGAGCGTGTTTGTCTAAGACAACACAAATACGTCTCTAATCAAAGCGCACGTCGCCTAGGTGGACGTAGAAAACATAAAGTGTTCGACTCAGTTGCGCACAATACAGTTTTTTATCGTCGTCAACTTGACTTCCTTGCACCCTTCCTTTATAACAAAGTCAACGAATGTTTATACATTCAAAATGATAATAAACACTGCTTGATAAAAAATATCCGTAATTGGACTCTGACCCTAAACTACGCTAACACTGAAAAACTCCTTGAAATTGTAAGGTGATTGGCTAGATTGATTCTGTAAGATAAGCATTTAAATAAGTTTTTCTTCTTCTTCGTACTAAAGGTAAAATAATCTTGTAACAGTTGGTCTTATCAATAAAAAGCGATCTAATCAAAATATTGCAACCACTCATAGTCTTATATACGTAAGGGCTATTGTTGACCAACAACCAGCAGTAGGTATATGTATGATAAATTAATAATATATAATGAAAAGTTCATCACACAAGCACACACACACACACACACACACACACACACACACACACACACACACACACATTACTAATATTGTATACGTATATACTTAATTAAGCAAAATGATTATTCAATTTTTAGATTTGTGTACCAACTAACCTTTGCTGCATTTCTAAAAATAGCGGTGGTTCCCTGATCCCTATAAGACAGGTTTACCTAGTTTAGGGCTCAGGACACTATTCCTAGGCTTTCCAACAATAGAATGCTTCTAAAAATGTAATACTTTTCTACTGTGTAATAAGCTGCAATTTTGATACCTAAATAAATCATTTTTCATTTTCATTTTTCATTTTCATTTTCATTTTCAAACATAGATTGGCATTGACTTGGTATTTTTTGAGGATATCTGCGACGGGGCAATTACTTTGCTTACTTATTGCATCTCATTTTAGCAGGTGGGGTAAACCGAGGCTAATAGGGTCGCAGGGTGAATTGGATCCAGATAAATCCATTTGTATTTAAAAATATTGCATCGAAATCAGCGCGCTAAAATACCTATTGCACATTCAAATGACTTATTAAAACTAGAAATCTGTGGGGTAAAACTAGAGATATATAGGGAATAGTATGAAACGCTCATTTGCTTCTTGCATAGTAAATATTGTATGGACTAGTACTTAATAGATAAAAAACAGACTATAGATCTTTTACCAAGTCTAGATTGCTTCATTGACATACTTGTGCTTAAGTTTAGTGCTCTTGCTAAAATAGCTCAGTAAAATTCAATTTAAATGGAAATTTTTAATGCCGCTGTAATGAAGTCGTTAATGACTAATTTACAATGGCGATAATTGCTTATTTCAAATGTTGGTAACATTTTCATTGAGAGTTTTCTTAAGATTGGAAATCGGGCCATGCGTTTAACCAAATTTTGCTATCCTTTGACATAAATATTATTACCAAGACTTCAATATAAGTGTATAACTAACCGAGTTGTTTGAGTTTGAGTTTTAGCCGGTTTCATTTAGTCTGAATCTATGCAATCTGTTGTAGAATATATTAGAGTAAATTAATATATGCATTATCTAAATAACTTATCTATATATACTTATCATTAAAAGCGGCTCGCGGTAAGAGCGTGCGATTTTAGAGGTTGCAGGTAGAAATTGAAACCCTGCCACGTACCAATTAATTTTTCAGAACATATATGTAGGTACAATAATAAAAACGATATATCATTTGATATTAACCATTTGCTTTTCGTTGAAGGAAAACATCGTGAAGAAACCGGACTAATCCCAATAAGGCCTAGTTTCCCCTTTGAGTGAAAGGTCAAATGGCAAACGCTTTCGTAACAGCTAATAATGCCTACACTAATTCTTGGGATTAGTTACCAAGCGGATCCGTGAGCCGTGGCAAAAATCCGGGACAATGCGAGGAAGATGATATCGGTATATCTTTCTATTTTACCAAAGTATTCATAAGACAAGCCTTCTTGAGCTTACGGTGGGACTAAGACCATACACACACACTATAGGGTACTTATGCCTGCGCAGTTTTGCCAACTGCAAAGGTAAAATATGTGGCATTCGACTGCGCAGTTTTCTAACCAGCGGGGGCAGCATGGTTCCATTTTTATCACTTGTCACTATGCCCGTCACTTTCGCGCTTACATAGCCATATAAGAGTTCATAAGAGGAAAAACCCTTGATTGCTGAGGTCGCCTTCATCAAAATCGATGTGAATATACTTGATAGATCGTGACATGCATGGTAACAATGATAAAGAGCCGACCATCTTAGCCCTACAGCTTTAACTGCGCTGCGCAAAAGTACCATAGTGTGTATGGCCAGCTTAATACATATAAGGGCTCATATAGACGGTACGAGAACTTGCATGCGAGTTTCATTACATTGCGACATTTGACCGGTTGGCCGAATTGGTTGTAACCTCAACAGTCCGCAATGTAACTAAAACCGCATGCGAGTTCGCGTGCCTTCTAAAAATCAGCCCTTAGTCAATTAGTGTAATAATGTCCTATAATCGTATATAGTGTGCACGAGTATGTTCGAGTTGGTGTAAATTTAGCCGGTTCCACTAAGCTAGGCGTATCCGAGTGTCGTGTGCAAGTGTAGCCAGAAATATTTTTATCCAAACAAACATGCCGCTTCGAAATAAATATGTCGGACGGAGCGGGTTGAGGGGAGAGCACATTGGAGGATGATAGAAAAATAATATTTTATTATATTTAAGAAAATGATTGTTGTATGTACAGTCAGCATCAATAGTAGCGGATGAAACAACGCGCCAAAAGTATCTGATATTCCGGATAATTTTTCCAAATATAGATAAATCTTTAAAATGTACGTTCAAAAGTATATCTTTTACCGTCTTAATTGTTCTACATATAGAACCACCACATTTTGTGAAGTTGTTACAAAATGGTAGATACTTTTGAAACCTTGTTTGATCCGCTACTTTTGATGCTGACTGTACCTTTCAGGCGTATTCTAATTTTAATAATTTCTCAACCAAAAATGTCATTGTTGACACTGACAGCTCCGATCCATATCATATTCAGATCGAAATTGTATCCTATAGTTAAAATTAGGATACACCTGTCAATCGATGATTCGTTCTGAAAATTTTCGTCTAATGGTTTCTAAATGGAAAACCCGCACGTTTAGGTACATATAATTTACATAGGGTTCTTACTGCCACTATTAGAGTGACCGAGAAAAGTCGGAAAATCGAGTGTCCTGAGTATGAAACTTGTGAAAAGGTAGTAAATCTAAAAATTCTATTTTTGATTTAAGGCAGGCAGGGAATTTTCAAAAAAGTGTTTATGCAATGCGAATGTTAATGACACCCCTGGAGTTGAAACTATCCCTTTATCATCAAGGTGGTACAACTATTGAAGTACTAAAAAAACAAATGTGACGTTTTGCAACTAAATACAGTACGAAAACATTCTTACTTAGTCTCGTCCATTCCCCTTACGATACCAAAAAAAAACTAAACGTAAAAATTTGTATCCGGCGCAGTGTACAATCACCCTTAGCCGATATAAAAATCAACGTTGACCAGAGCCGGATCACTTACGACAAAAAGAGAGCATGTTTACATTACGAACCGCGAAACGTATAGTACACTCGTGTGCGCATCGGGCACAGGGGGCAGCGGGCGCGCAGGCGGGAGCGAGGGGAATAAAAATCGTCGTTACCCAGACCTGCTAGCATTAGTTGCGGTCTTTTGCGTGACTCCTTACATCTTGCACGACTTCCAGTATGGACTCGCGCGCGAAAACGCAACTCATGCTAGACGGTCAGAACCGGATCACGTACGGCACGAAAAGAGAGTAAATATGTTTGCATTAAGAACCGCGAAACGATAGTACACTCGTGTGCCCGTGTGGCACAGGCGAGAGCTACTTAATAGCGGAACAAGAAAACAAAGTTGAACAGACCCAGAATGCACTTAAGATAAAGAGAGCATGGTTACATTGCGAACCGCGAATTGTGTAGGACATTCGTATGCGCGTGTGGTACAGGCGGCAGCTGGCGCTAATGCGCAAACGAGCATTAGAGAAAAACAAGTCAACATAATTTTCAAATCCAGTGCTTACTTTTGGGACATTTCACTTGCCCGGTAAAAACACAGACAGTAAACTAGTCTAGCTTTAAAAAACATCTAAAAATTACGCTACTAAATATTTAAGCAGGAGATATTAAGGAGTGTCATGTAAGGTCACGTACCATCATTCTTAAAATCATAATTTTAAACAGTAATTACTCATATTATTTACCCTTAAAGTCATTAAAATAAAAGTAATTTCCATACGGCATGTCAACGTAAAGACACAAGCCCGCGGAGTGGAGTACCCATTGACTTCGTAAAAAGGAAAAGAATACCTAAATATGCAATTCCAACTTCTTCCATTGAAGGAATAATATTCCAACTGTCTATTAGTCCGTCTAATCTTAGCTAAGTTTGCACGATTTCAATAGATCAAAATGAGGGAGTGACATTATAAACGACATATTGTCATATAAATTTGACATTAATGACGATATTTGCACACTTTGTCATTGCTAATGTAATCCTTAGTTGGTCCAACTATATCACACTTAATTCGACAATATCCAAAATGCTGAACATACATAAGTAAGTGGGTCAAAGCCCACTTTTAACATTTTTCCCTAACTATTATATGCCAAGAGGGCTTGAACTCACGCCCTTCCCTTTTTTATGTCGTATAACGAGTTAAAGTAGGCATAAAGAAAATAAAAACAACATAAAATATTTAATCTAGCTACCTTTAATTCACTATTTAATAAACGACAATGTTTAATCTACCTTGTACCACGCGACACGCTCGATAGCGGGTAATTGTAACTGCGGCACAGGAATAATACGCGAGGTGCGACCCGAAGACCTGCAGACCCGCGCGAGCGGACGGTACGCGGAAAATGGGTAGTGGGTACACTACATAATAATTTCGATCACCTATTTCTCCGAAAAGCTTTTAGTCTGAGAGTGAAAAATACTTGGTACTTACATACTTTACAGGTACATAGTAGGTATGTTTATATGCAACACACGTTGACTGTGTAAAAATTAATATAAGTGCCTACTGCACAATTTTTGTTCATTCGTCGAAAATATGCTTGTAAAGTCTGGAAACAACTTCAAATAATTCTGGAATCGTGTTCATCTGAAGGAGTTATTGTTTTTTCAGAAGAATAGGAAGTGTTAGGAACAGAATAAAGAAAAAACGGAAAGAAGAAAGTCGAACAGTACCTTTATTAATGAGATTCGAGTAATTACTTGCGTTTTTCTTCGTAGAGGGATTGATATTTTGACTTTAAATAAAATAAAATGCAGGCACGATGTATCGGCCATGATAGGTTTTTGTCAAGTGGTATTTCTTCATTCTAAAAAATGACTGAATGCAGTTTTGATTGGTGGATATCCGGTGAATGTAGGAACGTTTTGACGTATAATGATGCTATATGAAATAATGTATTCCTAAGCAAGGAAGTATTACTGCAATGTTCTGCCGCCGGAGAGCAGCACTAGCACATATTCTAAACCACACTACACTACACTACACTCATACATACTATGCCTTAAACAGTTTTTTAAGAAGTTTTCACTATGACATTGTCTACCGCGGTAGGCCCTCAGTATGTGCTACAGGCGCCCCCTACGCAGAGTTTTGCGTAATATCCCCTATTCAGAAATGCAATACCTACACTCAAAATTATATGGAGTAGGTACCTACTACCTATTGAATCATTGTATAGTCGATTTTAAGATTATCAAAAAAAAAAAGAATTATATCTATTCTGATTGCGTGATATCAAATTTCATTAAGTAACTACCAAATAATTAAAATAGATTGTACTCCTGAAATGGTTGTAACCTTTTGGTCAATAACTTGTAAAAGTTGTGAAGTCTTATAGACTTACTTTTTCTCATACTAAATATTATCTTCAATATATGCTACCACCTTTGTAATCGACGTTGCTTACTACGCCTTAAACATAACAGAATTCGCAATACATTGCGTCTTAGAATAAACAAAAGTGTACTGTTATTTTTAAAAGTCGCTGAACAAATTTTGGTCTAAAGAGTACATGATGCTACCCTTCTGCAATTAATAATTAATATAATTTAGCTAAAATTTAAAAATATAAGTATTCGCAAGTTATCCTACTGTTATTTTATGTCAATAAAAAGTGAATTCATTGAAAGTACAATTGAAGCTCGTACTAGATTTAAATCTGCTATTCCACACGGTTTAATTAATTACTTACCTAGTTTTTTTTACAGGTTTTAAAATATCAGTCGCTGAACACGGTCCACAACACCGTTAGTTCCAAAGTCACGCCAGAGATGGCGCTATGAGTATCTGTTGTAAGCAGCTCTACGCTTGCCGCAGGCGATATCGCTCTTGAAACAGTTTCAGCTATTGGATAGGGCGTTCTGTTCACTTTTACGGCGCTGTGTTAGGATTTTATGAATGAAATGTTATGAGTGTAGGTTTTATAGGCTAAGTTTATAATAGGTATATACCTGGGTATGTGTTGTTCTCATACAAATATCTGTAAGTATGAGCTTTTGAGCGACAATACCCATTAATTTGTTTTTGCACATTTTTCCTCAAGTTTTTATATTAAGTACTTAAGATATATTCTAAACCACAACTTATATTGAGTTTTGGCGTTAAAATTAATTTAATGCTAAACCAAGCCGTCTGCCAATAAAAATATTTAAAAATACACTGGTAAAAAAAGTTCCTATAAGTAAGTATGTCGCGGGTTCGAATCCGCCAACGATACTTCTTAATCTGAAATTCGAAATTCATGGTCAAATCACGAAATTAAATTTGACACAGGTTTTAAAGGGATTACGCTTTTAGGTATAATAGATGGTACCTACTACCTAGCTACTGTAGATTACCTGCGATAACGTGCTTACTCGTAGGTAGGTGACTTCTTTTTAGAAAACTTATTTTTTCATTTGATCAATGTTTATATCATCATACACAAGAAATGTTTCTAAGATAAACGAATCAGAATTGAATCGCGTAGGTAACAAAGGTTGTTAAGGGATTTAAATTAAAAAGGTATACAGAATATTTTGTTTTTTGACTTATTTTACATCCCTGCCTAATAATTCAGGCGCTTACGTATACAAAACTGTTAATGTTTAATAACAATAATTTAGGCAGGACAAATGCAAATACCTAGTAAGAGAGAAGAGAAGTAGGAACTTAAGTAAATGAATAAGTAGTTAAAGAGTTTTAATTTACCCTAGAAGAAAGTGATTTTAGACAATTTACTTTTATATAAGTGGGCAGATATATATGTAAATTCCTACCTAGTATATTTTTTACGGGCATGTTTATGACAAAGCAATATTTTTTTCGGATCGGTCTGACTGAAGCCTTGGTATGCGATACCGTTTTAGTTCGCTTCTAGTGAACATAAAGTCATGGATCGTGCTCCGCACACACGTCGGCATGTGCGGGCAGTGCAACCATCCGAAACGGTTACAGACTTGCACGATATTAATACTGTTAAGCTATTTTGGATGCATTCACGGATTAGATGTGCTTATCTGAATTAGCGTAACTTATTGGACGTGTAGGTAAAGTTAAGTTGTTTTAGTTTGGGAAGCTTATGCATTACGTAACGTGGTTCAGTTGTTGTTGGTGGGTGCCGCGCGGCGTTGCCGCGCGTTGTCGCCTGTCCCCACCGCGCATCGATCCGCTCCGCCCAGCGCTCGCTCCTCCCACCTGCCCTGCCCTCCACCCGCCACCCCCGCGGCCTTTGTCGCGCCGCCCGCGCGGTCACCTGTGTCGCACGTCCTCAGTCGCGCACGGACCGCGTCGCGCGCTGCCCGTCTCGCGCTGCACTATTATGACACTGACGTGATGGAAGGCAAAGAGTTTGCGTCCGGCCTGCCCGCCGGCTTGGACTATTTCATGATGCCTCGTGTGAGCCAACCGGCGCCCCAGTTCGACTTTAGAAAATTAGGAGCCAGTTTTAGTGGAAGAGATGAAGACAGGAGTGACGAAAGGCGCTCGCCGGAGTACCAGGAGCGCCGCGAGCCGCCGCCCGCGCCTTGGCCACTCGGCCTGGGAGTGCAGTTCGTAAATCCCGCCACCGGCAAAAAGCGCGTGCAGTGCAACGTTTGCTTGAAGACTTTCTGCGATAAGGGAGCTTTGAAAATTCACTTTTCGGCGGTGCATTTGAGGGAGATGCACAAGTGTACGGTTGAAGGGTGCACGATGATGTTCAGTTCGCGGCGTTCGAGAAATCGGCACAGTGCTAATCCTAATCCAAAACTGCATTCGCCGCATGTGAGGCGGAAGATATCGGCGCATGACGGTAGGTCCGCGCAACCTTTCCCGCTGCTGCCGGCGTTGGCTCGGCTGCCCCTGCCGCCGCCCAGCTTGCTGCCGCCCGAGCTGGCGGCGCGCCTGCCGCCACCGCTGGCCGGCCACGGCCCGACACCTCTACCTCCGCGAGTGCCCCTCGATAACCTCCGTAACTTCAGTGAAATTGAAAAAATGTACAGAAAGTTCCCTCAACCGGAAGAACCTTCTCGCGGCGTGTTGGATCTCGCTAAACCGCCAATTTCGCACGAGGAAGAATCTAATGACAGTGACCACAACGATGACATCTCTGATGATGAAAGTAAAGTTAAGTGTGAAGAGAGAGGTGAGTCCCCGGTCGAAGAAAGACTTAATTCTTACGAGGACGAACCGGAAGATTTAAGTGTAAATAAAAAGAAAGATGAAACCAAACCGATAGTAGCGTCTGAAATTAGTCGCAACGAACCCACCGCATCAGACGACAAGTCGTCCCTCGTTCCTAATAAACGTAAACGGAAAAGCGGCAATCCCACCCGGTGTTCTCAGAATAACGAGTATAATGTGTCCGACGAGGAATACCACAGCGACATGTTTAGAAACATTTCAACGCCCGGTTCTAGCCGCCCAGATGACGAGCCGCTATCGCTGAAAAAACAGAAACCTGAAAAGTGGGAGCCCTTTCAGAACGGAGAAGAAGCAACTGTGGACTCGGAATCGATAACGCGTGTGAAAGCCGAAAGTGAATCTGACGACGAATCCAGTGCGCCGAGCGTCGTCCGCGAGGGCCTAAGACTACGGTCAGATTTGTACACGCCGAGCGATAGCGGGAGCGACTTGCACGCGCTGGAAGAGCGTCTGGCGCGAGCACGGTCACCTTCTGCGAGCAGTGATCGCACCGACGACAGGACCGACCTCAACGATCTCGAGATTCCCATCGACGACGAAAACCCCGACAGGTGCACCGCATGCGGAAAAGTATTTCAGAACCATTTCACCCTGCGCATGCATTACAGAAACGACCACTTAAAGCTGCTGCATCCCTGCGATGTCAACGGCTGCGACGCTGCCTTCCCTTCGCGGCGGAGTCGCGATCGGCACAGCTCAAACGTCGACTTGCACCGCCGCCTACTCTCCACAAACTCACCCGATGGCCGAGAACAAAGACCGGGATTCGAAATGAACACGGAACTGTTAAACAAATTGTACGCAGACATAAAAGGCTTAGCGTCAACCCTTGAGAGCTTGCGATACGGTGGCAACGAAGAAGCCTCTCAAATTCCGAGTTACGTGTCAGAAACGATGAAGTTCTACAGTAGAAACCTGAGTGCGCTACAAGCGGGTTTGTTCCCACAGTTGGGCGAGCGGGGTTTTTTTCCGGGTCCTTTTCTGATGAATAACGGGATGCAAGGGGGTGGAGGGCCGTACGGGGCGCCAGCGGGAGCGCAGTCGGCGCGCGAGTCGCTGTCGCCGCTGTCAGCGTCGTCGCCGCCGGTGCTGTCGCCGGGCCAGCTCGACGCAGCGCACGCCCGCTCCAGAGAGGACGCCAAGCTGCTTTTTCGAGAGAGCTCGGAGTCCTACAAGAAGATGACGTCGCTGTGCGAACGTCAGGAGCAACTCTACCAGCACCACGTTCCGGTGTCATGACGCCGCCACGCGCGCTCCTCCTGGTGAAGCGAGGCGCAACGGACTCTGTATAGTTAATTGTTAATAATATTAATTGCGTTAATTCTATTTCGTATTTCGTTTTGTATTTCCTTGTGATATTTAGACAAATATATCGTAATTATTGATCCCACGAACTGTAAGTTATAGGGATAGGAGTACCGCTTGGAGGCAGTGAAGTGCAGTGCAATATGGACTCGGGTGTTACAAATGGTAATGCCGAGCGCGGGCGGACGATATGATATCGTGTAGAGTATTTGTAATCGATGTTGAAAGTAAACGTTATAATGATCAGCTTCATTTATTGTTCTGGCGCAATAAAGTCATTGAGGAAAAAAATAATTGTTTTTATTTACATTAACTTGGTGTCTGTCTCGAGCGGGTGATCGGACGGATCATTAATCTTCGCTTCATTTGCATTAAAAAGGTAGTCTGGATCCGATGATTTAAGCAATAATAACAGCTCTGGGCGATTACGACTTTATTTATTCAACCAGAATCTAATAAGGAATAAACTTGTTTGACACATTAAACTTTTACGACTCGGCAGATTCACCATTTAACCGTCTCGAGACGAGATAAAATAAGGAAATAATCTAATAATCTGCTATAACAACATCTGAATATATTATTAATCAACCGCATGCATATTTAGATGTCGCTATTGATTTAAAGTATTGAACATAAATTATAAACGTTGATGAACTTAACCAGCGGGAAATCGGGGGATATATGCAACAGTAGCAGTATCATTAATTTAATTAAATATTCCTTATTGAAAACGAATTCGAAATGTAATACCTACTAATATTATAAATACGAAAGTAACAATCTATCTATCTGTCTGTCTTTTACCTCTTCTAGCTTAAACCGCTGAACCGATTTAAATCCATTTTGTTATGAAGATAGATGCTCCAGCTAGGATGTAGGATAGTTTTTATCAATCATCATTATCCTACGTAAACAAAGTCACGGATAGAAGCTAGTTTTGCATAATTCTAGTTGGAACGTTTTGAGCTGCCTCTTGGTATAGTTTGGGGCGGTGCGGCGACAGATGGCGCTACCAGTCTGAATCTGTTAGCGTAGTGCTGTTATTCAGCGAGTGTCAAGTGTTTCTTGATAAGGTATTTCACTCGTTAATATTTAATTTGACACTCAAGATACGAGTACAAATATTTTTTCCAAGTAGGTAGTAGTAGATCGTGTCATTCACGACGACGCGTGCGTTGACTCGTGCTGTCATGTTATTAAAGGTTAGATTTGACACGAACTATAACATATTGTTCAAAACTTACATACCTATCCTGGGGAAAATATTTTCATTGAATTCTTTGGAAGTTAAAAGTTTACAATAATACAAATATGAAGTGACTCATACCAATCGAACTTCACTTCAAGAAGTTCGTTTGATAATCAATTACTTATTAAAACAATTTTACCAATTTCTTGGACTGTACAGTCAGCATCATCAGTAGCGGAACAGTTAATGCATCAAAGACCTACTCAAAAGTATCTACTACCATTCTCTAAAAACTCAAGAGAAAGATATATTTCTCTATATGTACAACAATTAAACTGCGAATTGTAAAGGTATCTCCATTTTGAAAAGTATTCCAGGGTGGCAGATGTTCTTGGTGCGTTGTTTTATCTGCTACTCACTACTCACTGTAGGTATTTCGATACAGTCCTATCTCAATAGAGTAGTTATTAATTAACAGTTTGTTATGCTTTTGTTTTAAGATAATTCATTTTTAACCGACTTCAAGATTTCAAAAGGAGGAGGAGGTTATCAATTCGGTGTGTATGTTTTTTTTTGTTTTTTTTAGGGTTCCGTAGCCAAATGGCAAAAAACGGAACCCTTATAGATTCGTCATGTCCGTCTGTCTGTCCGATTATGTCAAAACCACTTTTTTTCTTAAAAAATATGTATAGAATCTACTACGGAATGGAGTATCGAGACAAACCTTACTGGTTTAACGATACTTAGTAAATAAGTTTAGATATAGTGTTTGTAATTACCTGAATAAAAAGAAAAGAAAAATAAAAAAATGGCGTTCGCCTCTGTTACAGACCACATGTTGCTGAAAAGCTTAGAACTAGGTATAAAGAAAAAAATCTGTCCATGAGAAAAATACCGTTGACAATTATGAGTAATTCAGCGCAATCGCTCTTATTTTGAATTCTAGTAATTTATTGTTAGGTATTAAATAAATAAATGAATACTATACGGACATTCTTATACACAAATTGACTAAGTGCCACGGTAAGCTCAAGAAGGCTTGTGTTGTGGGTACTCAGACAACGATATAATATATATAATATACAAATACATACATAGAAAACACCCATGACTCAGGAACAAATATCTATGCTCATCTCACAAATACATGCCCTTACCGGGATTCGAACCCAGGGCCATCAGCATCATAGGCAGGGTCACTAGGTTACTACCCACTAGGCCAGACCGCTCGTCAAATAATTCATTGATGCAAAACATAAAATAATAAACGATACAAATAATTGCACTTAACCAATGTGCGTATTGATAAAAATAAAATATTGGTCTATTAATAAATCAAATGTCGAGTGCCGTTTTTTTATCATGTACGTACGGATATTATTATTTTTTTTTTAATTTATTTAGAAACCAAACAGTCGTATAAACATATCAACAATGCAATACAAACGATGTACCACAACAAAAGGTAAATACAACAAAAAGACCTGGAGGTTCATAAATTATAAATTATGTTAACTGATATAAATATAGTTATATGGCTACTTAATGCAAATTTTTGAATCTGATAGAAAAAATAACTGATATCTGTACTTATATATTAAAACAACTTACTTTTAACTATATCTTTTAGACTAGCCAACGAATTTTGAAAACAATCTACTTCGAATAGATTTTTATTATAGTAACTAGGAACTCGTCTGAAAAAGGTATGCCTGGAATAGTTTTTGACCGAAAAACTAATATGAAACAGCGATCGAGGGCGTAAGGGGTGATGCGGACAACTGAAAGTAACTAATCTTAGTAGATTAGGACAATTAATAATATTTTTTAGAATTTTAAACAAAAACATAACGTCTAAGTATATCCTACGGTTAAAAAGAGAAGGTACACCAAAATGTTTCGCCGCCAACGTTGAATTTACAAAATATATATGTATATATATTAGTGTTTATATGAACGTCATGAATATTCAACGTTATATTTCGCCTCGTTTACATGTAGGTTTTGTTGGATTGTTTGTAAACATTGCATCAGAGCGAGATGAGGCAGGAAAGTTCATTGTAAGACTTTCTTTTAAAATAAGTAAGTTTTACATTGTCATAGTAGGTAACTGTCAAATATAAATTAAACAAAAACTAAACAACTTTTCTTCCTAGGGTTTGTCCTGACTTATTGCCACGGCTCATGAGAACCTGGGGTCCGCTTGGCAACTAATACCGAAAATTAGCGTATGCACTAGTTTTTACGAAAGCAACTGCCATCAGATTTTTGAACCCATAGGGCAAACTAGGCCTTATTGGGATTAGTCCGGTTTCCTCACGATGTTTTCTCCCACCGAAAAGCGACTGGTAAATATCAAATGATATATTTTTTTTTTTTTTTTTTTTATACTACGTCGGTGGCAAACAAGCATACGGCCTGCCTGATGGTAAGCAGTCTCCGTCGCCTATGTACACCTGCAACTCCAGAGGAGTTACATGCGCGTTGCCGACCCTAACCCCACCCCCCTCGTTGAGCTCTGGCAACCTTTTATTATTACAAGTTCCGAAAAACTGATTTGTACGAGCTGAAGTTTGAACCTGTGACCACCGGATTGAAAATCGCACGTTCTTGCGACTAGGCTGCCAACGCTTCAAAATCTGTACAACTACGCTGATTAAATTAAGTAACAAGTCCCTACATTAGTAGGGACCCATTATAAATGCGAAAAAACTCTATCTGACTGTTTATTATCTCTTCACGCTTAAGTCGCTGAATTGATTTTGATGAAATTTAGTACGAGGATAGTTTGAGAACCGGGGAAGGACATCGGCTAGTTTTAATCATCATCATGTAGACAAAGTTGTTATTTATTTACTTGGAAACATTGCGTCGATTCGTAAAGTAATAGAAGATTTATTTTTTAAACTACGTCGATGGCAAACAAGCATACGGCCCACTTAATGGTCAGTCTCCGTAGCCTATGGACGCCTGCAACCCTAACACTCCGCACCCTCGTTGAGGTCTGGCAACCTTCCTCACCGGCAGGAACACAACACTAGATCCAGGATCTAGTGTTATTTGGCTACGGTTTTCTGTAAGGTGTAATATTAATCTGTGTAAACAAATGTTATCCATTAAATTTATTCACTTACTCAATCGTCTCCGAGACGGACAAAACTAATCAACCTCTCAAAGCGAATGACTTCTTAAACTCTGCAAACCGTTTTGTCAAGACATGTTATTATGATACGGGAAAAAATGGCGTCATTCAAACCTTGATGATACCAAAGCCATCATTTCTAAAACGACGTATGTCCTACGTTCACTTCAATATGTTGGGCCTTTTCGTATCTGCCGTATCAAAGCTCATTATTGAACAGAACAACAAAAGCGGGTTATAGTTCCTATGCGCTTATGCTGTTTTGGTATTGAAGAGTAGTATAATGGCGGTGATTTTTTTTGGGTGCTGGGAAAAATGTTACGAATAAGCATTTTGGACGTCACCCTGTTATTAAATCATAACGACGTGGAACAATTAGAGTAGTTCTCACGGCATTGGACAGACCTGATAATTACTACGTAGCTGGAAGGATTTGGGCTGGAGGTCAAATATGGCGTCTTATTGTCAGAGTCTGAGACAATGGATGTACGAGTATATCATATTCTTTGGGGCACCTTTAATTTAAGATTCGCACCTTAAATTTAGTAATCATTTTTATCCAGCAGATGGGTCAAACATGTTTTAGATAAAGGTCACTTCTGTGGACGATAAGTACAATAAAACTTAACGACTCTGGTACAAATATATCCCGTTTTTCTTATTTGACTCTCAAGTACTGAAAATATGTAAAGGTGCTGCGTAAAAAATGGCTTTTGGTTCCCTTAACTTTGCGATTAGATGTCTACATAAAAAAAATGTTTGTGACCGATGCGTCCGCAAGCGATACGACAAGGAAGCGTAGGTATTTAGAATGTTCTTACGGTCTACATCGCTATGCGCACTGAAAGAAATGGTTTGCATAACTGTAACAAAATTTTGGTTACTGTTTACACAAAAATTGGGACTTGCGAACTATGTGTTATATGTTACAAAACCGTGTTTGGCTATCAGTGTTCAGGTACTGGGTATACACTACAAAATAAGTTTGTAAATTTATGCAAAGTTTATTTTCTTATAACCGTAGTTTAGTTATTTAGTAAAGTTACAAAACCAGTTCGGCTATCTATTTTTTTCAGTGCGTTTCCCTATCTATAATGTGATGTAAACAAAAGAAAGGAATGGAAAAAATCGCACGCTACTGGCAAACTTGGGAAGCTCAGTTGGTAAAGAGCGATTTGACCGGTGTTCTAATAGCTCGCAAGTTCGAGTCTTGCTCGAAGCAGTAATTTTTCAACTTTTATTAACACTCTCACAGTTTCAACAGATAAAAAAACCTTAAAACGCAAGCTGTAATGGTACAGCCGGGCTAGCAAAAGTGACAATCGCTATCGCTACGACAACGAAACCCTTTGTGTCTCTCTATCACTCTTACATATTAGTGCGACAGTGACAGTTGCGTTTCGATCGCTACGGAGCGTAAGCGATTTGCATGTTGGCTACGCGGTCAGGTTTTTTTAAATCGATACGTTTAATCCGGGTTAATATTAGGTACTGTGTGTAGGCTTCTAACTTGCCCTTCACTAACCGACACATGGAAGCATAAACACATTGATGGAGATTAAGGGGAGTCTGGGAGACTTGCCTAGGTGGGAGACTACCCATTTTATTACAAAAAGTCGGAAAATTATATCAGGCCTCTAATACCACGTAACCTATTTTTTTTTGTGGTAAGAATTTTTGTAAAAATATCCACTATGGATATGATGGACGTCAACGTGATAGTGTGATAGGTAATAATAGCGCCTGTCTCTTTCAAACGCACGCTGTTAAAAAATGATGACTATTTTATCACGTGGATAACGTCATTCATGTTACGCCTGTAGCCTGTAGCCCATAACCGACTGTAGGGTTAGCGAAGGTCTTCGCTTCAACACTTTTAACTCCGGCATTTTGCTTTCGTAGGTATATCCAGATGTTCTACTCTACAGGTAGCAATTGTTAACCAATTCTAGTGAAATTGTATGACCAGATTCTATGATTAAATAGTTTTTTTTGTCGATCCAGTTTTTAGAATATTTTCATAACGCGAAATTTGGCATAAAGGACTTAAATGCCAACAGCATCTATGGCGCTTAAGACTATTTTAAGTGCACTGTGATAACGACTCAAGGAATTAACAAGGAAAGGTACCCAACTGTCCGGTTCCGATTTGATTTATATTTATATATGTTATAGAGTAGTCTAAAATAACGGACACGTATTTTTTTTTAGCTGCCCAAACTCAACCTGTAATAGATTATAGTATCTGTGGTTGCTTTATCTGTGGTCACACACATAAAATAAAGATGTCGTCTTGTTAACTAATTGCAGTTTTATTAAAACATTATAACATTATTATATGGCGCAGTCGTTCGTTTGTAATGTGGAAAATAGAAGATTAGACTGATAATTCCAAATGGAGTCATTAAAACAGCCGCCACCATTATCACTAGTAGGCGACTTGTCGCAAAACTTTAAAAGATGGGAACAGAGATTCCTGCTGTATTTCAAGGCGTCGGGGGCCGAGGATAAACTGAACAAGGAAAGCCAGAAGGCGTTACTTCTACATGTCATAGGAGAGGATGCATTAGAAGTGTATAATACTTTAGACATACCGGAAGAGTCAGATGTCAAGGACATCTTAAAGAAAATTGGTGAATATTGTTCACCAGTAAAAAATGAAACGATGCAACGGCATCTCTTCTTTACAAGAGAAAAAAAAGAGTCGGAGTCAGTAGACGAATTTGTAACAGCGTTGAAAACATTGAGTGTGGATTGTAACTTCGAGAAACTGAAGGACAGTTTAATTAAAAGTCAGATTATTCGTGGTATAGGAGATTCCAAGCTTCAAGAAAAACTTCTGCAAGAAACGGGCCTAGACCTCCCGAAATGTATAAGCATTTGTAAAGCATCAGAACCAAAGAATATAATACTCACTAGGAGAAGAACGCTAACTCCATACAAAAAAATGCCCCCTTCAAAAGTTCGTTTATACTAGTGGCGCTCTCTTTGTATCTCAGTACTAAAATTGACAACCGGTTTAGCCTGGCGGGTTTTGGTAGGTAGTGATCCAGTTCTAGCTAGTGGTTCTGGGTTCGAATCCCGGCGACGGAATTTCTTTTTGTATTTTTTCATTTTTTGTTTTTGTTGGGGTGAGGTTTTTAAATTAGTATTTATCAAATAAAAAAATATTATGTTACATATTAATCAAAATCACAGGCATCTTTTGTCCTAAGAGATAATGATATCTATATTTTAAAGTTTATTCAATATAAAAGGTAACAATACAGTTTATTACCAAGTTATAAATATTTTTATTCCTATATATTAGGATCAAAAGAGCTTAATTCGTTCGAAAAACATACAATAGGCAGGAAAAAAGTCATTTTTTATACAAATTTATGTATCGGACGGGGCTTGTTGAACTAACTGTGACACTTCCATATAATATCTACATACCTATATGAATTTTATTCAATGAGACCACAGGTCGGTAATTTCGGTTCATTATTGATGTGGGTACCAAATAGTTAACCTATCCTGTGCGTGTGATTATCTTTTGATTTTTTTAAGGAGTTATTTTTGTTTAGGTTGTCTATTTTTAGCGCATGTTTTAATTCCCAGATCACCTTCATAACAATAAATAGAAGTCATTAAAATTTTCATGATAAAAACAATTTTATATATATATACATATACTATTTATTGCATTTAATATAGATTTTTATATATCTAAAACATGATCTTTGGCACATCTGATTTTACTCCACAATTGCAATTAGTGTAACTTGTAATCATATCACATATATCAGCCCAAAAAACTAAAAATTACATGAATATATGACAGACAAAGTTGTTATTACATCTATCCGATTGTCGGACACTTTCTGCTCCACAGCTCAGTGCAGCGGTCTTGTTGATGGTCACCGGGAAACTACAACTAGTCACAATTATGTGGCGGATCCGTGCCTTTTGATTTTGAGCCTTTCCAAGGAAATGATATGACGCCCAAGGATTTTTTGCTCACGTTCACCCTCTAAAACAAAACAGTCACATTTTAAACAATACTATAACCTATGTCCCTAATTACTAACCTTGCTAATAGCTACCAGAGTTCTAAATTGCCAGCTAAAACAATGTTAGAATTTACATCTATGATGAATTTAGATTGTAATTTTGGACGCGATAGGGCGGCCGTGCGACTTAAGAGGGTGGTAAGATTAAATTTATATATTTGAATTTGGCAATAGTACACTTATTTTATTTATAGATTAAAATATTTCTTACCTTGAAATAATTGTTGTTTCTTAGTTTAGTACAATGGATTAAACTTTAACCGAGTCTGAGCGGAGATACTGTGCGGTGGATTTTTAATTTTAAAAATTAATCAATAAATCTATTTCAACAACATAAATCGTTATTTAATCATTTTATATGAAAATATGAAAACTGATAGTTTTGAAAATGAAAATAGTTTTGCGTCAATGACTTTGACAGCATTGACATTGCAGACTTTTGTCTATGTTCTAACCGGCCAGACCCAAGTGCAAGGCTTTATGGAGGGTATATGTGCCTCTGACCTCTACATATGGTAGTGTGACATAAATCAAAATATTTGATAAAAATGATTTTATTTGTCCCAAAGTTGAATAGACAAAGTCAGATAGGAGCAATGTTGCTGTAGCAAAATATTTTTATATTAATAACTGGTATCTATTTCCAGAGCGTCAGACCACACATGCGCAATTATGAAGCGTCATATCTTTCTAAGGAAGTCGACAGGCCTTGATCAGAACTTGCATCAGAAAATGTGAAGAAAATGGCCACTGATGTTCAGGTACATGAAGTGAATAAAATATCTCAAAAGTATGATAAGCAGAAAAATGAGAAGTCGCAAGGAAATCGTGACCGTAATGAAAGATTCCAGGAACAGCAGCGAGACAGTCAAAGTTTTAAAAAGCAGTGTTATCGTTGCGGTTATTATCATGGGTTTAAATGCCCAGCATTTGGGTATCGATGCAAAAAATGCAATCGTTATGGGCACTATGCTAAAATGTGTAAGACTTCTCAAGTGCATGGAGTAAATCAAAATAAGTCTACGGATAGTGATGACTCTGACATTGTAATAGGTATGGTACAACATAATAAAAATTTGAAGGAATCTTTGTATGAGCCCCTATGGATAAATAATAAAATTGTAGATGTTAAGCTAGACACGGGAAGTGACTGTGATGTAATGCCATTACATATTTTAAAAAAATTGTCATTAGATCATAAAATAACCGAAAGTAGTTCAAAACTTTGCAATTATAATGGCTCAGAAATTGAATGTATAGGACAAGTATTATTGAAATGTCAACTAATAAATGGAAAAAATGTTCAATTATTGTTTCAGGTGGTTGATGAAAACTCAATAGCAGTCTTAGGTTACAAAACTATATTTTCACTGAAATTAATGAAGCGTAAGTATTTAAATCAAATAAAACTCAATGTAAATGGTGACTATGAACAGATTATTAAGGACAATATAGATTTGTTTGATGAACAATTAGGTTTGTTTAAAGATGTAGAGTACGAGATAAAGTTAAAAGATGATTATCAACCAAAAATTGAACCCTGCAGAAGTGTGCCTATGGCATTACATGAGTCACTTAAGAGAGAACTTGTAAAAATGGAAAAATTAAATGTAATTAAACAAATTTCTGAACCAACAGACTTCGTTAGTAATATAGTAATTGTAAAAAAACCTGATGGTAAATTAAGAGTATGTTTGGATCCTAGTAACCTTAACAACTGCATAAAAAGAGAACACTTTAAATTGCCAACTTTTGAAGAGGTATCGGCTAAAATGGCTGGTGCTACTGTGTTCAGTAAGTTAGATGCTTCAACTGCCTTTTATTTAATTAAACTCAGTGAGAAAAGTTCGAAGCTCTGCACTTTCGCAACACCATTTGGTCGATACTGCTTCTTGAGGTTACCATATGGATTAGCTTCAGCGCCAGAAATTTTTCATAGGCAATATAGTCAAATATTTGAACAGGTGTCTGGTTGCGAGGCTTTCATTGACGATTTAATAGTTTATGGAAAAACTAAGGAAGAACATGACATGCGATTGTTGGAAGTACTAAAAATTGCTAAAGATAATGGTATTAAATTTAATTTAAAAAAATGTGAATTTGGTGTTTCAGAAATAACTTACTTAGGGCACATATTATCAAAAGATGGCATCAAACCTGACCCAAGAAAAGTACAAGCAATATTAAATCTTGAGAAACCCAAAAATGTAGCAGAACTGCAACGGGCTATAGGTATGATTACATATGTTGCTAAGTTTATCCCATCATTGTCTGAAGTTTGTCATCCACTAAGAAAATTAGTAAGAAAGGGTGTAGATTTTATTTGGACTAAAGAACAGGATGATTCTTTTAAACAGTTAAAAGATATCTTAATTTCACAACCAGTGTTGCAATTTTATGACCCTAATAAAAATTGTAAATTGTCAGTAGATGCCTCAAAAAACTCGCTAGGTGCGGTTTTGCTTCAAAATGATCTTCCTGTTGCGTATGCATCTAAGGCAATGACTTCTACACAGCAGATGTACGCACAAATTGAAAAAGAAATGCTTGCTATAGTCTATGGATGCTTGCGCTTTCACCAGTATGTTTATGGTAAAACTATAGAAGTGGAGTCAGACCACAAACCACTGGAAATTATATTTAAAAAGCCCTTATGTGATATTCCACTGCGGTTACAAAGAATGAGGTTACAATTGCAAAAATATGACTTAATTGTAAAGTACAAGCCAGGTAAAGAATTATTGTTAGCAGATTCCCTATCACGCAATTTTAATAAATCTAAAGATGATGATACAGTTTTGGAAGATTTAGTAGAACCTCATGTAAGCATGATAAGATGTAATTTGAAGATTCGGTCAGATAAGTACAATCACATTAAATCAGAAACTTCTAAAGACAAACATCTGGCTGAACTGATAAAATACATAAGAAATGGGTGGCCAGATATAAAAAAGGTACCAGATTACTTAAAACCGTATTATACATTTAAGGAAGAATTGTTCATTTTCGATGATTTAGTTTACAAAAACAGTTGCCTAGTTATTCCATTATCACTGAGACAAGAGATGTTGAACAAAATTCATTACAATCATTTAGGCATTGAAAAATGTAAATCCAGAGCTAGAAAGTGCTTATTCTGGCCTAAAATGTCAGTAGATATTGAAAACAAAGTTGCCAATTGTAATACTTGTAACAGGTTTAGAAAAAATAATTGCAAGGAGCCCATGATAATAAGAGATTTTCCAGCTGAACCGTGGTCGATGCTAGGTTGTGATGTGTTTCATTATGAAAATGATAACTATATCATAGTGGTCGATTATTTTAGTAAATATGTGGAGATAGCTAAATTAGATAACCAGTCAGCTGAAAATACCATCAGTGTACTAAAAAGCATCTTTAGTAGACATGGCATACCAGATGTACTGTTTTCAGATAACGGCACAAATTTTTCTAGTTATAAATTCAAAGAGTTTGCTAAGGAATGGGAATTTGAACATAAAACAAGTAGCCCACTCTATGCTCAGTCTAATGGGCTTGCAGAAAGATTCATACAAACCGTAAAAAATATCTTTAGAAAGGCTGATTATGAACGTAACGATAAGGATCTAGCTCTCTTAGAACTTAGAAACACACCGATATTACATGATTCTGAACTTAAAACTTCATCAGAATTATTAATGGGTAGGCAAATAAGAGGCCTACTGCCTATAAAAGAAAAATATCAGGAACATACTAACATGGAAAGTAGATTATACAATAATGCTTATAAACAAAAATATTACTATGATAGGAATACTAGAGAATTGCGTAAGTTAGTACCAGGACAAAATGTCATTATTAAAGATAACTCTAATAGAAAACCTAATTTATTTGGAAAAGTGTTATGTCAGGATGTGAGACCTAATTCATATGTTGTAAAAACAGAGAAAGGAAATGTTATTAACAGAAATAGGAGGTATTTAATACATAACAAGTCTGATGTAAAAATCAATAACAGTAATGACTATTACAGTGTAAGCCCTGATACTGAACCTGTCTGTCCTGAGTCTACCAGTCCTCAACCTGATAATTCTATCATTCCTACTGATAAGGTATTGGATGAAAGTGGTGATGTAGATGTGAATCTGGATACTTCAGTTCACAATTCACACAGATGTAATACCGATTTACCAAAATCAAAAAATTGTGATTCTGAAGTATACACATCAAGAAGTGGTCGAAATGTTCAAAAACCTAAGTATTTGTCAGATTATGTCATTAATTAAGTTTTAATTATTAGTTGTTTAGGTAGCCTAGATACTAATACTTAATTTAGAAGAAAGGAGATGTAATAGATTATAGTATCTGTGGTTGCTTTATCTGTGGTCACACACATAAAATAAAGATGTCGTCTTGTTAACTAATTGCAGTTTTATTAAAACATTATAACATTATTATACAACCTATTGGGAGAAATTGTCCTCCTAAGTACTAAAAAGTTACTAAATCTTTTAACTTCTATAGAAAGTGATGCTCAAGCAGCTTGCTAGTTAATGGCTGGTTTGAGTATATGTTTGAAAGTAGCAAAAAATAATGAGCACGTGTTTTGTTATATCGGCTAAAACTCATTTTTTCCTTAAAAATTCGACATTCGAAGTTTTATAATATCTTATCGCTAAAGTTACACATAAAGACGGGTGTTTTTTTAGGGAGTGTGCAGAGTTAACTCATCACGTAAACTTTACGTCGTAAAGCTATCGATCATTGAATATAATGTAAGGGACAGATATAAGGTTATATTTTTTGTCTTTACCCATCATGGCCAAAAATATGTAAACACGACCTTATTGCTCATAATATTAAGGTGTGTACATATTTGTAGCACTTTGTCGTCCGTTTCTATATTTTCAAACATGAGCGTACTATGTAAGTAGCTACAACATCCACACGAAGACAGGAATTAATTTTAAGGGGACTAGACGTTGCCCGCGGCTCGCTAGTTGGTTTATTAATTTCGTCTTGACAAACTATGCACCCCACGGAAGGGATTTTTGGACTTCCGCCTATTTGGCTTAATTAAATTTGTGTTTGTTGATTACATTGCAAACAGACATACGAGTTTGCTGCAAAGCCGCAATTCTAGTATTGTGCAGATATAGTTGACCCCCTCCCCTGCATACAAACAGTCTATGCAGGGGGGGGGGGAGGGGGGTCAACTCTATCTGTAGTAGACTGTACTTTAATTGAAAATAGTACATACCTAACACTGCCTGGACCAAGCTAAGCAGTTTTTTACTAATCAGAGCATCGATTGTAACATCCCTCTAATAACTATAATATTGTAACATAGACATAAATCCAAAAGCTCGAATACAATATTACACAAATTTCCAAACTATCTCGTAGCGAATTTTTAGTGGGCCCTGAAACTACCACGAGACTCGTCTTAAAAAGACGGTCAAGAGGTGGGTCCTGAATTTAACAGTTTTTGTTAGGTGGGTCGGAACCCAGTCAACTTTGGGAACCACTGCAATACCCTATTTTACGCATATTTGTGCTAGTATGTTTACATACTATTAAGATAAACAATATAATCCACGCAAAACGCTTGTACGTTAATTAAGGCTTGACAAAATGCACAAAGATTGCCCCGAGCGGGAAGATTATACAACCCGCTTATAATATAAAGTGACGTACAACGTACAAAACCCGGTGTTACATTTACTTGCAGAGGGCGGGGGAGATAATCGTTCCAGTGTAAAGAGGACTAGACACGATCAATTGCTATTACTAATGTGACGTTCAGTGGGAGCGGCCGAGGTGCTCAAAAATATCTGAACATGCACTCTAGCGCCTTGATAATAGAGGCGTGTTTAGATATTTGTGAGCACCTTGGCTACTCCGATATATCCGGTAACCATTGATTTGGGACTTTTTAAGTGACATTCGAATGGCGACTGTAGCAACGTTACCACTACAGCGTAAAGGATGACGCAGACTAGATCGGGCCGGGGCCGGGCCGGAGCTTCCGGCGCTTCGTTTTCTATGGAAAGCGCCACGTATTCACCGATCAGCCGTGATACATAACTACCCCTAGACTGTGTAAAATGTTTAAGAGAAGTATATTCTCCATTAAATTCTCTTCAATATTGTCTTTGAAAGTATATTGTTAAGACTCATAGTTTTCAAATTAAATATGCTTAATTTATCTTTATAATATT
This sequence comes from Cydia pomonella, assembly GCF_033807575.1. Classification (NCBI taxonomy): domain Eukaryota; kingdom Metazoa; phylum Arthropoda; class Insecta; order Lepidoptera; family Tortricidae; genus Cydia; species Cydia pomonella. The sequence goes on along the minus strand of NC_084719.1, from coordinate 11,561,575 downwards.
TGCGATCGAGCTAAGGAGTCGCACTAATAGGTAATTTGGATTCTCATGAAATCTGTATTTTATTTTGTTTTTTGTTTCCTGGGTAAATTCCCTTCTTGACTAAACTTCAATAACTAACTTAGTCAGCAAAGAACCCTTCTAGTTTCATCATATTCGTTTGTTAGTCCTATTGCCTGTCCACGGAAAGCTCATAATATGTGTGCTATACGTTTGGTTACTTACGTATTTACTACACATTAAGCATGCAAGTGAGCGGAGTGATGCATTTGCACCAAGCATAAACTTCTTTTAACAAGTTTCAGTGGTGTATCTTAGTTTTAAGTTCTTTGTGTGATTTGTTGTAATATGAAAAAAAAAAGGTTAAATACATCATGATAATTTCTACGACAAAGTGATAAAATTAGATAGTTAAGGATAACCCAAATAGGAAAACTATTTACTTAGCCTTTTTATACTATTAATTTTGCCTCAATTCCATGGTGGGTGGGGAGTTCTCGGATAGACTTTTAGAATATCCTACAACGGGTTAGATGACCATACCATAGTTAAAAAATACCTACAGCGAAATTAAGTTTTTTATACTAAACTTGTTTTTGCTCTATATTTCTTTTGTTTTATTAACTGGAGCTGTATAAACTAATTAAAGGACTAGACCTCATGACATTGTATGTGCAAAGTTTCATTACAATCCAACACGTAGTTTTAAAATGAGAACGAAACTTCGTTTGTATGGAAATGTGAAATTCGGCTGAGCTTGCCGGGGAATCTTAAGATCAAGTCTTATGTATATTATTAAAGTAAGTGGTGTTTTATGTATATTATAATATTTAGTATGTTGTTAACAATAAACGTATACAATTTAAAACAAATCTTAAATGTTGACTTAGCTACAATAGCGGCAGATAAAAAGTAAACAGGACAGGAAAGACTCGTTAAAGCATAAAATATTTTTCTGACACATTTTCGGTTTGGACACAAAGTTCTTCTAACCTACAAATGTATTAATAACATTAAGAAAACCCAAGGAAACTGCCCGCGGCCTCACTTTAATCTCAGTTGTCGCTTCCAAGCGATCTCGAGTCTCAAACACCAGTCTCACCAGTGAGAATGCTTAATGAATCTTTTAATCTCCTTAAAAATTCCTAAAGGAACTTCAAAGTGAGGAATTGCTCAGGGATGGAAATTGTATTTTTTTGAGTTTAATTATTTTTGGTAATTTGGTCGGGTCAATATTGGACGCGAATTAACATTTCAGGTTTGTTTATTATGTTTACCTAATTCTGCTATCCTCGTTATGAAAGAGACCGATAGGCTAAACTAAGTATGTATGTAGATGGTAGCATCTATCAAGCGCAATGAAAACGGGCCGGAAAATAGTATATCGATACAAAGTGACCTGAGAAATCTCTCCACAGTTTTATTTATAATACGTACAAAAAAATCGGAGTCTTTGATGCAAACTTACACGAGTTAACTTTATATTAAAAAAGTAAAAAAACAACAAGTTTTCGATAAAAAATTAATAATATTGATAAAAAGCTACTCTAAGTTTTTTTATTAATATTTTTCAAGCAGCTACAAAATACCGCCTTATAATTTATATTGTCTTTCGTTGGGTACATTGAATTAAGAATATTAGACAAATATATCACACCTATTGCACGTCACAATAACCGTGAAAGTACGAGAAGCTACCAAAAGGAGTCACCTGTTTAAAAATTGAATATTTTGAACTTCGCATTTGAAAGTCAGCCGCTTTGCACCCTTGACGCGACAGGACTATTTTACGTGTAACGTAACAGTCTATCTTTCGCGCCAAACCAGTCACATACGCCCTTCTGTACGGGTTGCGCTAGTGGGGTGTATACAATACATTATTCATACATCTGTGATCAAAGACAATCGAGCTGTCAGTCGTGAGCCGCTCCTTTTTGTGTCTGTCTAGCTTACGAGAATTTGGAAACTGTTTTGAAATAGACGTCTATTTTTTATTTACGTCACGTAAATTATGATATTCAGGTGTAATATCTTACTTTACTAAGACAACCTTGTAGAAGGGATTCAAGGTAATCCTGAATAAGCATCTGGGGTAAAATCCTCGTATAAAGGGTTGGCAAGCTCGTATGGCACCGCTGAATTAGCTTACAGCAGCATTTCCCAAACTATGGGTCCCGAAACTACGATGAAATCTGAGCGTGAACGATATTCTATGCCCCCTCGTCTTAAAAAGACGGTCAAGAGGTGGGTCCTGAATTTGGCAGTTTTTGTTAGGTGGGTCGGAACTTCGGAACCCAGTCAACTTTGGAAACCACTGGCTTATAGGGTAGGAATTAGTACTTAGGTACAGTCAGCATCAAAAGTAGCGGATCAAATAACGTTTCATAAGTATCTACCATTCTGTAACAGCTTAACAAAAAGTGATGTCTTTAATATAAAACAACTAAGACTGTAAAAGATATACTTTTGAGCGCGAATTTTAGAAATTTATCTATATTTCCAAAAGTTATCCGGAATGTCAGATTCTTTTGGCGCGTTGTTTCATCCGCTACTTTTGATGCTGACTGTACCTAGACGCTTACACCTACCACCATGGTACCAAATTACTCGTAAGTACAAGGTACTTACGGTAGCAAAGATAGTGTTAAGAACTGAAATCGATCCAGCGTCTTCAGCTTACGCGTCTAATGTCCTGGCCACTATGGCCGGGTGGTGCAGATTTGTTCCCTTGTAATGGTTATAAATTTGATATGGATTTATAGTGAATTTATTGCTTTATATTTTAATTAATATGAATAGTATACAACAACTCAATAATGTCCGTGCAATATTTAAAATAATTATTATAAATGACTATGGCTATGATCTGTCAACTGTAAACAGTGACATTTCTTCAACCAGAAATGTCACTTTTGACCTACTGACCCTTTGACCTCCAAGGACGAGAACGCCCATACCCGCGCACGGGAGCCGTGCTTTTAGCGCCATGAGCCATGACGCGTAGGAGTAGGTATGCAAGTGTTTTTTTTTTCTTTCAACAAATAATTCTGCCAATATATCTAAATAAATCTTAAACAAATCGACCTAGCCCCAAACTAAGCAAAGCTTGTACTCGTATTATGGGTACTAGGGGATGATATACATACGTATAAAGCTAAATACATACTTATATACGTAGAAGACACCCATGTCTCAGGAACAAATGTCTGTGTTCATCACACAAATAAAATAAATGCCCTTACCGGGATACCTTTCATAGGCAGGGTCACTACCCACTAGGCCAGAGCAGTCGTCGGCCAGACGATGTAGAAGTAATTTTATTATTGCTCTAGTTCTTATCTACTTCTAAGATTCGATTCGATTTTTAATGATTGATTACCAGCAGCTTAGCCGGCATTTTATTAAGTCTTGTAATTGGCTCGTGATATCTACACACTTCTTTGAAACGGTGGCTTTGTGTTAAGCCCTAGGGTTAAATGTCCCCGGCAAGCTCGGCCGAATTTCACTTTCCCATAAAAACGGAGTTTCGTTTTCATTTTAAAACTACAGTACAATAAATACAAATAATACAACACATTATGAAGAGGTAAACAACAGGCGAGGCGGTCTTACTTCATGTTGGGTTGTAATGAAACTTTGCACATACTCACCTATATAATGAGGTATATCTAGTCATGTAATTAGTTTATATAGCTCCAGTTTATAAAACAAACGAAATAGAGCAAAAACAAGTTTTATATGAAAAACTTAAATTCGCTGCATTTTTTTACTATGATATCTAAAGCTACATAAAATAATTACAGTACTAAATAGATATACCTTATCCTATGGTAAGTACAAAGTTTCAGAGCAATCTAGCTAGTCGTTTTAAAATTCTCATCTACCCAGAACCGAGCTTGCTGGGGACTTTAAGGCACAACAGGTACCTAGATCGGGTCCGGTCGTCGATTAGCCGCTATCGCGCTGTCGATGCGACCTGGTTTAGCACTCACAATCATTTAGCCACAATAGCCTGATAGCTGGGAGGCCTGGGACACAAAGTAAATAGATGCGGCGCGCGCCGGAGCAGAGAGTCCGCTCAGTACAAAGTGCCATTTTTGCCGCACGCACACAGACGTTACATTTGCAGGCGTTCTCGGGCACTCTCGGGCAGAGCTTAGTCGGGCTGTGCGCGCGTTGCTCACTTGACGTCCCCGCCGCTACGTAGGTACCTACTGTCATGTACGTCAAAATGCAGTATCTAAGGAATGTAAACATGATAAGCTGTATGTATAAACGAATCGATGTATGTATGTCTGTAAACTTATATTACCTACTCCTTTTTAAAATTCGAAATTAATACAGAAGCAACCCTAGTGAGTCGGGCAAGTTTAGGTATGTATTTTCAAGAACGGCGAGAACGGACCTGTTTATTTTTTATTTTGTGCCTGGGAGCAGTGACAATGATAACACGACAGACTTAAAACACCTCGAGTTTACCAACTTGGAGAGTCACAAGGTTTTTATGCTTTTGTGTAAGGCCGGCGCCCCACTGCTGCGCACGCTACATCCACGGGCCACGTTTTAATACAAACCGTGGGCAGGCCCACGAAATTTTGTATAGGAACGTGGGTCGTGTACATCGCGTGCGCTGCAGTGGGGCGCCGGCCTAAGCATCACTATAGTGAATATCGGGTGCCGTTCAATTTTAATACAAACTTTTAGCATAATTTCATTTAACTACTATTGAAACTCATAATAAACATTATGTATAAAAACAAAACATATAAAGTTGTTAGTCATACTAATTTAATGACAGAATGCTCTATAATCATAAAAACATTCTTCATAACAATCCTTAGGAATAATTTTACTTGTTATAACATACATTTCGTATAATAATTAAAATATAGTACTAAATTTTAACGAATGGTGACATAGTGTTCTATGATATACTTGGTGTCAATCAAACTATTAAATTATACAACAATCTAGCTTTTCAACTTTAAAGCTGGTCGCCGTTAGGTACGACGACGAGCGCAGCGAGGAGGAGTGTTAGGTAGAACTGCGACCATATGGGCAGAACCATATGTCTCGGAAATTGTATTTTTGCTTGTTCATTTTCACTAGGCGTTTATATGAAGTTTATCTGAATCCCTTAGGAACCACAGAGGTTCCAACTCACACTGGCCGCTGCTTTGCGGTAAAATGATATATGTCGACAGACGTAAAGTACGGATGTAGGTAAGTTTGACGCTTAGAAAAATCGATTATGTTCCATGCAAATATAATGTTTAAGTTTTTTTATTAATTAGTAATTCAGTGTTGTTAAACTTTCAGCAAACTCAATCAAATAAAGTTTATGAACGATTTGCCGTGGTTTGATTGTGAAACCACACCTTCAACATTATGCTGTTGGTTTTCATGAATAAAAACGGTTCTGAGTATAAAATAGTATACAGAGTGAACATTATACTGGTTGCCTGTTATGCAAATACATTATTATGCTACTAAACTATAATTACTTTCGAAATTATGCAATTCGTTTTTATTGTATTTGTTTTTATACCAAATCATAATTTCTGCATATCAAAATTATGCAATTCTAATTATGAAAAATGAAATTTCGCAAATTGTTATTATTAAAAACATTACACACCCGTGAATATCCTGTATGTGGCCTTATATTGATAATCACATGTAGTATGCAATTGGCTTTATACGTTTGGTTGTTGTATTCGAAGAGCATATAATAACTACGCTTTAGTTGTATTTATGGTCATTTTAGTTTATATATATGGAGGGTGGAGGTAAGGAATGCAATCTCCATGTACCAAAAAGTGTGCGTCAAAAAAACTTAAATAGGTGGCGCTACAATACCTAGCATATTTGAAAAATAAAATTCTAATCATAGACAGCGCATTTCACTCCGCCAATAACGCTAGGTTCTTAGCTACTCTAGCGCTCCTCTGGAGAGTTTTGGAACTATTATTTATAGCTGACAGTTGAACACTTTTGCAACAGTTCTGGCTATGAAGATTGAATTCCTTGCCTATACCTTCGATATTTACATACAGAACTATTAGATTTGGTGGAATGCCGTCGCCGTTCGGTATCGATGTAAGAAAATAAATGTTAACTGGATGGAGTGGTTTGTGTGCTAAACCCCATTTACTGAGCATTGAATCAATGGATGATATTATTTGGTATACAATAAATTTGAAACATATTTCTTTACAGTACTAGGGATAAACGTGCAGATGTGTCTCTCCAATCTGTCTGGCGGATTTGTTCTTCCGACACGTTTGCCAGTTCGATCTGACATATCTACACGTATATCGCTAGTTATACATTTTTATGCTAGTATTAAAATTATCTTAAACTGGCCAATCACGTATTATTAATTCGAATAGATGCTCGACATGTTTCGGTCAATTTTCGAGGATCCTCTTACAGAGCAACGACTCGCCTTCACTGGGCGAGGGCTTTTATGATAATGGGACTGACCTCGCAAAACACAAAAGAACTTTTGCTTCTCAAACAAGCAAATAATTTATAATTGCATTTCCATTAATTAAAAACAAACCTAATCAACCATCACTCATAATCGCAACTTAGTCTAACCACTATTGACGTAATCTATAGTTTTTCTAACTAACAAGCAGGTTTTATAAGCATAGCTACTTAAAAAGCAATGCAAATGCCAAGCGTTCTCTGAACTGGCTCGTAAAAACTCTTCCCTTAGTGATAATAAAAGGAAATCTGCAATAAAACACAGGGGTGCATGTGTTATATGGCGTCAGTGGTTAAGTTGTGTCGCTATTTGAGCATATCTGTTCGTAAAAGGAAGTTAGGTACAACAGAGCTTTAACGTAGGTATGTACTCAAAATCGGAATAAACTATGGAAGAGTATATTTACATTTCCTTGTCAAGTAATATACTACGTGCATTAACTATGAAATTCACACTTTGACATGTGGGTCGATGAACTTGAGTACAACTATTGGTTATATGGAAAACGCATGGAGGGAAACTAAACGTATCAATAGTGCAAGATAGATTTGGCAAACTGAATTTTCGTAGGCTAAAATTGTTCCTATTAGGAAGTCGTATTTATAAGTAATATTAACTTTAATAACAATGGCCAAGGTAGGCCCTGCACGGCATGTTTTACATTATAGTGCAGAATACGTATTTAGATATAATATTAATAATGCATCATGTACTAATACTGTCTCGTTGCGTGAAGATATTTGCTGCGCGGATAGGAACATAGCACAGCGTGGGTGTGTGGGTTCATGCTTCACGAGGAAGCTGCCATGTGGAAACGCCGTGATGAATATGACAAACATGGCGCTAGTGATTATAATAGTGGCGGCAGATAAAAAGGGAAGCTCATACACATTGCACAACTATTGGGAGCGATTCTGTTTTATCTTTTTGAAGCTCGTGACATCGGTAAACTTTTAAACACCTATTTTTAGTGCAATTTATGTAAGTACTGTTATCATGAGAGATTGTGGTGGAATGGAAACACTCCTTGTAGTTTTCTGTTTTTGTATATTTTTTCTTGCATCAACAAGATCAGATCACATCAATGACTGCCATCTTCGGAATGCTCATCTGCAGATCTTTATTTTTATTCTTTATTCTTTATTGTATTGCAGTCATGCTCATTATACATTAGGTGTTACAATTTGAAGATGGTAGGTACATGACACCCTGTAAGGGCACTCAATATTTCTTAAGTAGTAGGTATTTAATACTTATGGCAACGAGATCTATATTTATAACGTTATATTTTATCGACGTTTATGCAATGTAAGATATAAAATGTCAAGTTCGTTTATGAAATTAATAAAATAATGATGGTAAATACTAAATGTAATGGTTATTTTATTAATATATTAAAATAATAAGCAACATGGTTATTATTAATTAACTATAGCGTGATTTTAGATATTGCATGAATGTCGATGAATACTTACAAAACAATAATATTATAATAAAATTTAATTAATGGCAAGTACATAGCATTATTCCAATGTTTGGTCATTTAGAAATTCGTCTATTGTATAGTATGCTTTCTCTAAAAGGAGCTTTTTAAGAGTATTTTTAAATTTTTTGTCATTCGGTTCTCGTTTTTTTACTTTATTCATCTGGCAGGGCGATAGTTCAGTACCCCTAGTGTAACTTTGATCGACATCATAACGTGACGAACGCGTTTGCGTTAAGTCTCATTTTGTATAGGATTTTGAGGTTCCAAAACGTCCCGCTTGGCGCGCTCTTTCGAAATCCAATACAAAATGAGACTAAACGCAAACGCGTACGTCACGTTTGGAAATCGAATTTATTTACACTAGGGGTACAGTACCCCTAGTGTAAATATTTTCGACAGCGAAACGTGACGTACGCGTTTGCGTTAAGTGTCATTTTGTATGAGATTTTTGACTTTCCAAAACGTCCCGCTTGGCGCGCTGTTCAAAAACCCATACAAAATGAGACTTAACGCAAACGCGTACGTCACGTTTCGCTATCGACTAAATTTACACTAGGGGTACTGAATTCATATCTATAACTATTGCCAGTTATCTTCATAAAGACTGGGAAGGTTTCCAACTTTTACAGTACCAACATTTGAAAGTAATACTGCCTTTTTCTAGATAAGTATTGTAAGGTAGCCGTATCCCGATATATTTTTGAAAAAGAAATTAATCTGGCCTCTTGTTCTTCCGTAAGATCTTATGGGAGAAATAAAGGTATGTAAATATAAGTCAAAAGTCAAAATCCAAACATACCTAACATTTATTTAATACCCGATTTATCAAGAAAGGAAAGTAAAAGCATAGTGGACACATCATGTAATGAATACATTCATAATTATATTTTGCAGCTCACTGTACATATAGGTAAGTACCTATAGGAATTTCATACAGGTACCGGTATACCACTAAAGTTTTTGGTTGTTAACCGTCATGTCATGCGGACCTGCGCACGCGTTTTGGCGTCTAAAAACGTACATTTACCAACATTATCTTCTCAGATAAGTAAGTCAAAAAGATAAGTTGTCTGTTCTATGTAAACCTGTTTATGTGTAATAAAGTGACATACATACATACAAGCCTTATTGAGCTTACTGTGGGACTTAGTCAATTTGTGTATGAATGTCCTTATTATATTAATTTATATATTATACAAGTTAATCAATAGAAGTTACCAGAAGTGAGATTAGCTTTCAATCACAGACCAAGAGAAAAAATATCTTCAACTAGTTTTGCAGTGATATGTCCGCTCCGACTGAAATGAGACGCTCGGTCAAATTATTTTGAACAGGCAACGTAACCAGATTTGTTGGTATCCTACACAATATACAATATTACATTTAATAGGCATGCAACTCAATTCATATTCAAAACACCCTGATCATATAAACGTGCAAATTTGTACACAAAGCTAGGGTTGTCACTTGTCACATTACCGTCGGGCGCACTCGCATGCAAAATTCAGCGAGCACCCGTTAGAGACAGCCCTGACACCCGGAACGGATACTTTTGACAAGGTGTCTAATACGCGATGTGTGAATTTAAGGGTTTTGTGTCAATTTGGACGAAATGTTTGAAAGATTTTATTTATTAGGTATCGATGGTGTAGACGGTTGAACATGATTTCTACAGAAATTTTACCCGTGAAATAAATGCATCGCTAAAATATGAGAGTAGCATATGCTGACTCAGTCTAGTTTAAATATTATACGTAAAATAATGTAAATGCGAAAGTTACTGTCTGTCTATTGCTTGGAATCGTCTTACATTGGATAATGATTTCAGAAACGGTAGCTATTACGTACCAGGGCAGTATTAATTAATACTATTATTTGTGTATTAATACACATATGCAAGAAGGTTTAATATGATGGATTTAATTACATCAAGGGGACTTACCAACTTTTTAATTTCATTTTTAATAATTTCATCATGATGCACCATTGTTAAACGCTTAAATTAAATATATGTTATATATTATTAGTAAAAAAATTGGCGGTGTCTCTGTTTTAGAAGTTATAAAAACTGTTATTATAAAAAAAATATTTTATTTTCTTACATGGAGTGTTAACCTGTTTATAATGACATATTGCGGGTTTCAATTAAGAGTACCCCACGTGTAAAGCACGAAATAATTATTTCCATGATATTTTACTGAATACCTATCTGATCACTGATCAAATATCGCAATGGACTGAACAATACAATATGTTCGTAGATAAAGCTATGTAGGAAACTCTACATAATTATGTATGTAATAAATGCCTATACGTAGACCACAATACTTCATAACGCGGAGTCTGGGTGCGTAGCCAAGGTGACATTCGCTTGTGCTACGATAACGAAACGCTTTGTGTCTTTATCACTCTTGCTTATTAGTGCGACAGTGATAATTGCGTTTCGTTCGCTACGGAGTGTAAACGATTGGCATGTTGGCTACGCACCCTGGTGTGCCTGTATAACGGGGCACGAGTGATCGAGCGATCTGTCACGTTGGTCGTGACCGCGGATAACATCTCATTCAGGTGCCCGTGCCCGTGACAAGTGAACTCTTCTTTTTAAGTAAATAGATATTTCGACTGCCAATGACCTTTGCTTTTTGTAGCTAATGGTATTGAAAATAGAAGCGGAAAAACGATTTGAAACACTATAGAATGTTAGTCTTCTGAGTTTATTTTTCAATTAATAATACAACGAAAATACTGAAAAATACAATCTACAAGACATAGCATTTTGGACACAACATTTTTGGAAACAATTTTTTTCGAAAATATGACTTTTCTAGTATTTAAAAGATGATATTGCAAAATATGGTTGAGAGTTGAAAGAACGATATAAACGGCGAAATTGAAAACGTCCCGTTAGGTGGCAAATTATTCATGGTACCTATATATATTTATGTCGTACTTACAACTGAGAAGTGTCATATATAGGTATACAGTCAGCATCAAAAGTAGCGGATCAAACAAGGTTTCAAAAATATCTACCGTTCTGAAACAGCTTACCAAAATGTGGTGGTTATATATGTAGAACACTTAAGACGGTAAAAGATATACTTTTGAATGTAAATTTTAGAGATTTATCTATATTTGGAAAAGTTATTCGGAATATCAGATACTTTTGGCGCGTTGTTTCATCCGCTACTATTGATGCTGACTGTACCTATGGAAGTTATTTCACGATTTACGGCCCAATTTGAAAAATAATTAAGACACATTTAAGATCTTGGAAAGAGCGATAACTAAACAACATGTCAAAATTCACGTTTATTTCGATTCCGCTGTGATCCGAATAAGATCTATCTATGATATTTCTAACGTCAAAGCGACATTGGTTGCCAGAATCGAGCTGCTTCTGTCAATTATACGATATACAAACGATATCTAAATGAGAACTATGTTGGTTTGGTTTAATGAGAACTTATCTAAACCAGAACTTATCGTTATCGTATTTCATTCTTCGAATCGAGCCGTTACAATGCTCAAGTTAGATTATCTGTTTGCGTATTTTTTACCGATGATACTGGAAATTTAAGCAGCGTTAAAACCGTGACGTGTTTTGCGCCACGTTTTGTCATAAATTTTACTGCGTAGGTATAAACTATAAACTCTGTCTCTGTGTCCGGTTCTTAAAATTTTAGCAGTCGTGAATATAAGTGGATCGCAAAACTATTTCAGAAAAAAATAACCGTTCTTTATCTCCTTTAGTATCGAATAGTTTTCATCTTTGTAGGTGTCTACCGAGACCGAAGTCCAGCAATGGGCCGTATCGTAATGAGTGCGTCTCGAGTGGGGCGCGCGTCGCACCAGAAATAGCGTTTGACGTTGTACCGCGGTGGCGCCTGTTCACTGTCAACTGCGCAGAGTAGAGAACTGCAGGGACAGCCGTGATCACAGCACAAGTCCAGCAGTGGGCCGTCTAGTAATGAGTGCGTCTCGAGTGGGGCGCGTCGCACCAGAAATAGCGTTTGACGATGTGCCGCGGCGGCGCCTGTTCACTGTCAACTGCGCATATTAGAGAACTACAGATACTAGTGGTCACTTCGAATTGGTCGTATCCCCGCTCCTATACCGCTCTATGCTGGTCCAGGGGCCGCAGCCATGATGGCAATCGTATACCGTTAAATCAATCAATCAATCAATAAGAATTTATTTCGAACAATGTCCATATTGTGTTAGTAACATACAAATACTTAAATCTAGGGTTAGTATGACAAGATATTACTACAAATTCCTACATACAGGGGCATGTAGCTGCACCCAGTGCTTCAGCCACGGTGAGTCCCACCGGTCGGCCAACGTGCACAGGATGGTATTCGAGCTGGCGCGCCACCGCCTCAACAGCGAGCTACACCTCTTCCTGATGATCGCGTGGAAGCCATCGATCCGTCCCTCCGTGAACATACCCGAGGCGCTACAGTGCCGCGGCAGCCCGAACACCACCCTGTACGCGTTGTTGTACTGCACCCGCAGAGCGCTGTATGCCCGCTGCGTATAGCTGATGCATAGGCTGCACGTGTAGAAGGACTGGCAATAGGCTTTAAAAAGCGTAGCCTTCACCTTTTCGGTACATCGTGCAAACCTACGAGCCAACATATTGCAGCGCACAGCCAGCGCTCTGCGTTCCCTCTCAATATCCATGTTGTCACACATGTCATCGGTGACCCAGTGGCCCAAATACTTAAAATGCTGAACTTGTGCTAAAGGAGTTCCACAAAGAGTCACAGGGGGCACGCTGTAGGTTTTATTACCCGCTTTAAACAGCATAAACTCGCTTTTGTTAGCATTGTACTTGAGCCCATGGGCCTCCGCGTACGACTCACATTTGCGCAGTAAACTAATTAAACCACCCACTGAGGGGCTCAGCAGCACCATGTCATCCGCGTAGCTGATGTTATTAACGCGCACTCCGTCTATGGAACATCCCACACTGGCACTACTGAGCTCCTCCAGCAGTCGGTTCATATATAGGTTGAAGAGGCGGGGTGAACTTAACCCCCCCTGCCTCACTCCGCACTTCATCCTATATGTCTCCGAATACGCTCCAGCCCACTTAACACTATTTTCTTGGTTACCATACCAATATTTAAGCAACGAGGTAACTTCATACGGCAGATCCGTATCAGATTGTAACTTACGCCACAGCATGTCATAAGATACGAGGTCGAATGCTTTTGACAGGTCCAAGTAACAGGCATATACGGGTGTTTTTCTTGCCGTATAGTACTGGACAGTCTGCTTCAGACATAAGATGGCAGATTCAGTAGATAGGCCAGGTCTGAAGCCGAACTGCGCGTCGTGCAGGTGTATATGTTTAGCCAGCTGTTTGTCGAGCAGACTGTCCAGAACCTTGGCAATAACATTGGCTAGCGAGATGGGCCTATAGTTGGACATGTCAGAAACATCGCCCGTTTTGTTCTTAACAATTGGGACAACTACTGTATGCGTAAGTTCATCCGGCAGATAACTGTGACTTAAACAAAGGTTAAAAAACAATGCAAGAATTCTTGGTAGGTGCACACCCGCGTACTTCAAATGCTCTATGCTTAAGCTGTCTTTCCCAGACTTCCCTCGCACCATCTTATTAATGACTGAAGCTACCTGTTTAGCAGAGAATCTCACAATATTAACCTCAGGATGACGATCAGCATCGCACATATTTTTGCACATATTGTTAAACGCCAAAAAATAAAAATGTATCGTGGTGACAGATGCAACAAAAGTGAAGTGATCATTACGACACACTTTTTTGGCATTTTCTATAAACTATTATCATTTGGGTAGGCTCCCAAGACGGATCTCCAAGAATGCATCTAGTAGGCAACGTAATGATTGTCCTTGCAGTCTGATTCTTCCACCCGATAGTCAGAATTAGGCTGTCCTCTTAATTGTTTCGATTCAGCATTATGGGATTATACACTTACACCTATGTGCCCGTGTCCGAAGTAAAAATTGGAACGTCAGTCTCTATCTCATTAGCTACTCTGTCCACCGAAGGAGGGCGCGGTAAAATTGAAAATAAATTCAATATCAATTTGAGCTCGAGCCAAGTGTATCTCGTATCGATACATGACGTGCGCTGTTTGTGACACGGTTCCATCTAACCACATCACTCACTCCGTGCGTTTGTACGGATAGCACTAGAAGAAAATAATTCTCGTCTTTCCTACGTCTTACTTTACATTTTCAAGGAAACAACAGGTTAAATTCTGGACGAGTTCGTAGCTCGGATAAAATTAGCAGAAACTTAAACTTTTCGCCACCACGTGAACGAAGTCAAAAACCATAACTTGATATGAAGTCGTGGCGTGTGGGCCATGGGGCACGAAATGTACTGACTTTATATGAAGTCAATCGCGGCGATAAGGTTAGCCTCTTCGGGCCCGGTGACGTCATATTTGTCAGACATTTTTTAACTTTAGTATTTTATGTGTAGAGTTCAAATCCTACCTAATATATTTATGACATGGAGCCTCACGCAGTTAAATCCAACTCGCTTTACATTTTAGTGCGCGCAAGGGGAATACAAATAATGTCCAGTCAATATTAATGAAAGATTTTAAAGTTACAATACGCCTCCAAGATCCTAGCAGTTAAGTAAGGAAAAAGATTTGGGGGTGACGGTCATGGCGGTTCGTCAACTACTGTCCCGTACAGAATCTTAATCAGCTTATACAGTGTCCTAATAAATCTGAGTAGATTGATGGGCGTAAAACTGCCATTTATTCACTAGAGAGGGCGTTATAATTAAGGGTTCCAACTTTTAAGTGTAATGGTGTACCTATGTTGATATTTGTCGATGAAAATAAACTTTATACTAAATAACTTAAATGAAACCGTTTTCCTGTAAAACTATCTGCGTAGATCTGCGCTTAACTGTTGATTACCATGTTATACAATGTAGAATTAAAGATGAACTTCACGAGCATGTGAAGGGAAAATAATATTCACGCACAAGAATTACGCATACGAGTACGATCTGGTGACAGCTAGATTCTCATGGCAATAAAATTTGCCTGCCTTTTTATCGTAACTTCGCGTTGTCAAGCTATTTTTACTTCCCTACTTTTCATCAGATTTTATCTTAGACTTTGCCTTATGATTATATCACTTCTTCCTTTGTTAAGCGATAAAGTAATATATTACTAATGTATGGTGAATTATGTAAACGAGTCAGTGAGTGCATCTCGTTTAGTTAATTATTGGAAAATGATCTTCCATGACAGACCTTATTCTACGAAATTAATTATTGACGGATTGAGTAACAAAATCATCAATTTTAATATATTTTTTAAGTAGGTCTGGCTTAGTGGGTAGTGTTAGTGACCCTGCCTATGAAGCCGATGGTCCCGGGTTCAAATCCCGGTAAGGGCATTTATTTGTATGATGATCACAGATATTTGTTGCCGAGTCATAGGTGTTTATATGTGTATAATTAATTATTTATCTATTCATCATTTATTTTTCATTTATGTATATCGTCACCTAGTACCCACAGTACAAGCTTTGCTTAGTTTAGAGCTAGCTCGATCTGTGTAAAATTGTCCCCAAATATTTATTTATACATATAATGTACCCAAAATAATAAAAAAAACATTTCATCTTCAAAAATAAATAAATATTAATGGACATTATTACACAAATTGACTAAGTCCCACAGTAAGCTCAATAAGGCTTGTGTTGAGGGTACTTAGACAACGATATATTTAATATAATAAATATTTATAAATACTTAAATACATAGAAAACACCTATGACTCAGGAACAAATATCCATGCTCATCACACGAATAAATGCCCTTACCAGGATTTGAACCCGGGACCATCGGCGTCATAGGCAGGGCACTACCCACTAGGCCAGACCGGTCGTCAAAATAATCGTTTGACAAACATATGAAACCTCTTAATGGCATCAACATGGCCGGTTTAAAAAAGAAAATCACCCCGTTCGCATAAAGTATCGAATAAATAAAACAAACATGTTCCGAAGCGCGACAATGCCGAAGCTGTGAAAACACGGTGTCCTAAAATACCGCGCTGCATGCGCTCGGTGATTACCGTCAATCATACGAAAAACAACAAGGTGGGCACGGGGATGGTGGAGCGGAGGTGATATGTAGACTTCAATTATTTTTATTTGAAACCAAACAGTCATATAAACATATCAAAAATGCAATACAAAAGATGTACCTCAACAAAAGGAAAATACGACAAAAAGACCTGGAGTTTCATTATTATAAATTATGTACTGAAATAGGTTAAATTATAGCTAATGCATATTTATATCAGATAGAAAAATTATGATGATGATTCAGAAATTTTGTGCGGAATGCGTTTTTTGAAACTTTAAATATGTTTTTACCTAAGATTTTATTTAAAAAAAAAACTATTCCTCTCTTTATTTTTTTTTTGTAAGTGCCTAGTTTTCCTTTTGGTTCTAGTTCGAAATGTTGGTGATATGAGGCTAAAATATAGCGCTACATGCGCTCGGCATTACCGTCAATCATACGAGAAACAACAAGATGGGCACAGGGATGGTGATGGCGAAATGCGTTTTATAAAACTTTAAAAATGTTTTTACGCAATATTTTACTCTGAAAAAGCCCATTCCGTATAGTAAATATTGTGATTAGTAAGTGTCTATAATTTTTGGTTCTGGGTTGGATTGCTGGCGATTGTAAGGGAAACCTGTGAAAATAGGGTATCTTAAAATACAGCGCTACATGCGCCTGACATTTACCATCAATCATATGATAACAAGATGGATGCGCACGTTTTTTATGACCTGAAAATCCATTACGTACTTGGCTTTTTTGATTTGCATGTACCTAGAATATATTTTGGTTCAGGAACAAAAAAGCTAGCGATTGTAAGTAAGGAAAACCTATGAAAACAAGGTGTTTAAACATACCTACCGTGCTATATGCTCGCTCTAATAACCCTCAATCATACTAGCACAAGAAGGGATAGTGGAGATTCTTAACATTTTTAATGATGTGCAGAACACTTTTTTTATAAAAAAAAAATATCGCAAAAAGTCCATTCCGTACTGTGACGCTTTTTATTGAACTCACACTCAAACAGAAACTGGCCTTAATATTTTTGAGTAAGCATTTCCCCTTTATTCCATACTCCGTGCGATCGCGGACATATTTCTGTTAAAGCTTGTCGATAAATTCGGAGAAGCATTTGTTTTTCTTGGATTTCTATGCAATGCATGAGTACACTTCTCGAATAGATACATTACAGTTGCCTTGAGTGTAGCTTCTCGTTATGACACAGTTATTTCTCGATTTAGGTGGAAATCATCATAAAATGAATCAACTATTGTAAAAGCGCCAATTACATCCACACTTGCCGATATAGGGCTCAAAATCAGTCCCAGTTTCGGGCCTGATAATCGTTTTCCGTTTCAGGGAATATCAGCACATCGTTAACAATATTTGAAATGTAAAAAATAATTTGTTTCTAATTGCCAAAGATGTTCAATGTTTGATATTTTTGCATATAACCATTTTTTTTACATTTAAAATATTGTAAACAATGTGCTGATATTTGGTGAAACGGAAAAATACTCTTGCTCGGGCCCGAAATCGGGTCCTATCTTATATCAGGCCTCATTATCAGGCACTTTAACGGCAATAACTTTAAAAGGCAATAAATTATTCGTATTCAAATAGGCAAATACAAAAAAAAGAGTTATGATTTTAGCCTGTCGGCCCTATTCGAAGAATGAGATACGATAACGATAACTTGTGGTTTAGATAAGTTCTCATTTAGATATCGTTTGCATGTCGTATAATTGATAGAAGCAGCTCTATTCGGGCAACCAAAGTCACTTTTACGTTAATATCGTAGATAGATCTTATTGGGATCACAGCGGAATCGACATAAACGTCAATTTTGGCATGTCGTTTAGTTATCGATCTTTTAAAGTTCTTTCCAAGGTCTTAAACGTCTCTTAATCATTCTTCGAATCGGGCCATGTATGTGGGATTGTATGATTGTGTTAGAAAGACAGAGTCTATTCTGTAGGTCTCGTATTCGTTATTCCTAATCTAAAATAAATCTCATTGTTCTTTACCACAAATTTAGCTATCTCTTGTAGTTGGGTCAAAACTTTTCGTTATCATGTTTTTGACCACTCTGTCAAGCTTGTATTGGTGTCTATAAAAAAGTCGAGTGCTATTATATGTCTTTATAGCTGAAGATTCTCTTTTACTTGAAAAAAAAAATAAAATTCATACAAAAAAGCTACACTCCATCACATTTTTTGGGGGCAAAAACAAAGACAACGAAGAGAATTTGGATGTAGTCGCTCCATTTGAATTTTAACATCCACTACTAAAGATTGCTCTGACTTTCAAGCTGCATATCCTATTTGTTCAAATATAAGAGTTTAATCATGTAAGGCCAAGCATACAAAATTTTCCTGTTTATATGAAACCAAAGAAGTGCTACTTTATTTGGTTTATGAAATATTCTACTTATATTCATACTGAGTGTACATTGTAATGCACATTGGGCCTTAGTTGATGAGGTTGTCAACCACAGCGTGGGATTCCTGCATACTTTTGAAGTTGGCAGAGGGCCTACCGCCAACATCGAAAAATCTAAAATCGTTACTTGTCTCTCTGTCGTTCTTGCATATTCGAGCAATAGAGAGGCAGATAACGATTTTTTTTTATTTTTCGATGTTGGCGGTAGGCTCTCATATTCGGTAGGGGGAGTCCGGGAGACTTGAACAGGTAGGAGAGTTGAACCATTTTATTTAAAAAAAGTGCCAGAATCAAATTATTTATTTTATCAGCACTCCAGTGTCACCTAATGATATCTATCTGAACATGACAATTGCATGCTAAAAATATTTTTTTTATTCTAACACTTTTCTTTATATACTGGTTCATCCCGGACTCCTAAGCTACAGCAGAGGTAGGTATGCATGCTGGTTTGCCACCCACGTTCGGGTGGTGGAAAAATTCAAACTCTAACCAGAACATACGCCACGCCCTTATTGTGTGATATCTACGAGTATTATGTTGATGAAATTCGCTAAGTTTTGTAATGCGTACTCAATCTCTTACAATTTTTAAATTTTGTATGAATCTAAAATATAAAATTATTGATTTTCATTTAAGTATTTTTTTTTACATTGTTTGAACAAGCGATTTACAAGTTAATTTTTTTTTAAATCTAATTTTTATTTTTTATATTAAAATAAGGGGGTGGTCGACGTGATATAAAAAAGGAAGGTAAGGTCTCGTTTATTGTAGTACCTGTGACAAGACATCGACAGACGATAATTATACAACAGTGCGACCGCGACCTTGTCCCGGCCCGATTTGATCGTGCCGCCGATTATGCATTTGTATGGGATAAACATTTACGGTAATTACCGTAATATTAGTCATTAGCACGTCGTGCGGAGGGAGCGTGGAGTGAACTCAACGGGGTGAGTAACGCCACGCGTTTCCATAGACGCACGGGAAATGATAATTTGTCACGAATCCTTACCAACTCATGGGAGTTTGACACTGACATATTTGCTTGCGACTGCGTAAACTAATATATACTGCATCTCCCTCGTACTGAAATTGGTGTAAGCGAGATGCAATGCGTTTGTGTCGCTAGTGTTTAAAACTCGTGGTGTGGGTAGGTACTGTGATGGATAAATCCCCAATATCACCATGCATAGTCCAATCGCATTTTCAGCTACCGCTTTTGAGCTTAGCTTCCGTTTTCTGAATTGAATTCCTCTATTTTGCATAGTCTGCGGTAACCTCTTTTGAGAGAGCGTACGGTACGTAAATCATCTCTAGCAAAATCTAGCCAGTGCTTGTTTAGCTTTTCTATTCTACCGATTGAGAGCTCATGTCTAAGCTTTTCTATATATTAATCACCTGTCTCCAACTATTGCTGATTAATATAAGCAACAGGTCTAGTAAATGAAGTCATACTCGATGGTACGACAAAATTTCGACTCAACTGGATTTCTGGTAAAGCAATACTTTCTACTAGGCACCGATAAGGGTCAGGTGTTAAATATTAAAGAGTTATGAAATAAACTTAGATTATTTTGACAAACCAATCCTATGGTTGTCTTTAATGTGCGACTTAGGCTGCGTTTCCGCCAGAGATGTGCGAGGATGCGTTGCGAGGAATGTTTGTTAAGTAAAGAACCAAGAGAATCACTTTATTTGTTTTCCATCAAAGTCATCCCTCGCAACACATCCACGCATATATGATGGAAACGCAACCTTAGCTCCGAGATATTTAAATTACTAACAAAATTAAGTACAGGGCGATTCACAAGAGCTGGCACGAATAAAATGAATGAGTGAATGAAAATATCTTTGTGTGTATCACATTAACCAATAAAATGGTGGCTCTGGCTGTATATCGATACAGGTGTCAATGAAAGTTTCGTTCAAAAATCGACCTGTACAGACTTACAAGTAGTCTTACACCGTAATTCGGTTTTGTATAAATTTAATCTCCAGAAAATTTCAAGATTTACTTGTTCCGGAGCTGCAAGATAATGGACACGCGCTCTAGTCTCTAGCAACTGTCTACAAGCTTTACTCGCAATGAGGACGTCCGAACACTACCAACAGATTACAAATGTAATTGATATTTACATAAACGCTATCCGATACTTTAGCGAACAAACTGTAGAACATTACATTAATGATTGCAATCGCTTTGTAATTGTTAGCTGGTAATTTGTAAGTTATCATTGTATTTGGAAGTCGGGTTGCTTAATGGTGGACAGGTATTGATATGGTTTATTAAGGTTCGTAGGTAGAAATGCCTAGGCACTACAAAATAAATGTGCTATGCAGGTCTTGTTAGAGCTTTATACATATGTATGCCAGTATAGATATAAAATAATCGGAAGAATCAAATTTTCTTCTTCCTCACCTGATCCCATTATTGGGGGTCGAGTCTCCTCACTGTCCTGCATCAAGTCCTACGATCTTTGATTGTCTGTTGTGGCACCTGGGGTTTTCTTGAGGCCTCTTTCTATACTTGTCCACTACGTATGGCGTACGGTCTTGGGCTCTTGACGCTTCGGTTTTGAGGTGTGACTATTTCTAATAATTGTATTTATAAAAATGGAAGGGATAACTCACACAAATCCAAAAAGTGCACTGCTATATATCTTGGCATTTTCTTTTCAACTTGTATTTTAAAGCGTGACTTAAGTCGAATTTCAGTAGCATCTAACCGTCACTTTCCTGACAAAATGGGTTTTACATTGACCGTCAGTTACGTGAAAACGCCCACGAACCATAGTTGTGGTACTGGACTATAGCCGGATGGTTTTATGGTAAATTTTTTAACCAATAACTATAAATATACTAGCTAGGACAAGTCTACAGCAGTGGCTAAAAGGTATCCTAACCCTAAACATTAGATATCCCTAGATTCAGCATGGATCGCTCTCCCCCGCATAATTTATGCCTTTCTTTGCATAGTCGGGGGTTGGCCGCCAGACATGCATAAATAACGCGCTGTCCGGCGATGGTAATCGCAATCTCCCGAGATTTCACACTTTTGCCGGCTTTAGTGATCGAACTGACGGGAGAACTAAAAGGAATGCTAATGTTTGGCTAAAACTTTTAAAAAATAAGTACGGCTTTTGTTAAAATGAGACTTAAATTTTTTAGTAAACATAATCATAGCTTACCCGTGGCATCTTATATGGCAGTCCAATAATGTCCACAATTATTAGCTGAACATGTAGGTACTTTCATCAACACTGCACATCATTACATATATTTTTATTTTTGTTACATATATTCTTTTGTTTACGTATTTTAGTCAACTTTGTCTTATGGTTTTCATGATCGAAAACGGATTGAGATTATGAGTTTCATCTTATTATTATGTTTGTCAAATCTGTCATTGGATTTAATTCGTGTAGCTACCGCTGACCTGGCGCTAGTTATGCACGCTTAATGCCGCGCCACGATACGATCCGACCGGACCGGTACAGACTGATACGTTCGTTTCGTCCGTGCAATTTTATTTAAACTTAGTGTTAAGTATGTTCGTCATGTTTATTTTATGTTTCTTTCCTTGTTTCTGTTACCTTCCGTGATTATTTCGCACTCGATGGTCTCATCGGAAGATCAGCGCTGGAAGTCGCCAGCAACATGCTGAGATGAGGCCATTTCGTGACACTTTACTCTCACTATGTTCTCTTTTATATCTGTCTATTACTGTTTGTGTGTTTATGAATAAAACAAATTCTATATTATCCAAATTAATCCATGTAAATATCTTTGCACGCTGATACTAACTGCCAATCTGCCAAGCTTGTTCATTTGAAATGATGTTAGGTTTCCCTATTCCAATATGTAAGGAGATTGCATGACATGTATTTCATATGTAGCTTCTCCTTTATCTTATTCCTATCTTGAAGATGCCTTGAAAGAAGTTATCACTATGACTTTGATACAACTATTAACTTTCAAGTATTTCTTTCTTGAACGTAACCATTAATCTACTAAAATTTCCTTTTAGACATCCGTTAATTGACTGCAGACCTGTGTACTACATCTTCATCAGAAAATGCTTTTACTTTTAATAGCAACATTTTATACAAATCATCGGCTATAACGTTAACGAAAGTTTTCAATTACAAGTCGATAAACGGTAAAACAAGTTCCCAAAATTTAGTTAGAACTTTGTTTCATTAAAGCACGTAAGAGTCGTCAAGTGACAAGATCAAGTTGTAATACTGGAATGAAAGCGACAAGGTTACAAAGTGTATGCAGTTTTGGTGTTTATAGTTTTAATGTGTGTTTCATGACTTCGTGATGAAGTAGTGAATTATTAACTCGTCTTTATTTATTAGCAGTTGTTGATAGCAATCTTGCATTTGTCTACTATGTAATACGTAATATGTTCGATTAGATTAAGATTCCAATAACGATTGGTGGTGGGAACTCGGTTTTTTTACTTAAGTGACGTCAAACATTTAGGTTATATAGGCTTCATATCTATCGTACAAAATATTGTTATGTACCTCATACATTGTCAGGAAAAATTACATGGGAAGAGGCTCCAAGGAACGCATGAGAACCAAAGAAAGTACATACAATGAATAATTTATGAACTCGAATAGCCATGTTCAAATCACATATTGATCATCTAATCATCTGTCCATGCATTGATTAACATGAGACGAATCACACCCTCTGACCCGATACTTGACAAATGACTTTGAAGAAATTTGAGTCGCATTCAAAATTTTTACAAGGGATTTTGAACTTTATGTGTAAAATGTTAGAGGTGATAGTTGTCTTGGTGTGTAGATTTGAAATAAGGTTCATAGGGTCACCTGTCGTTGGGTTGAAGATGTTATTTATGTGATATGTTTTGCTCCGCGGCGTCTGATGGACATTGACCGCTCGATTTTTGTTTGACATGTTCAGGAGGCGTATTCGGAATTTTAAATATCTTGCCAATGGGGTTCAAAACGCCAATTATTCACTTTAAGAGGTGGTTTCCCACGCTACCTATTAAGTAATTACTTTATTTTTGTCGCTCTCTCCCGTGTGATTCATTTGCAATCTGGCAAACTTAAATATAATGTTACCACACATAACAAAGTCTCGTTGGGTAAGAGACACATAGTTCATTTTGCTTGGGGCGAAAGAAACAGTATGAGGATTGCCTTTGAGTGTCTCTTGCCCCAATGTTTCTCTTAATCCATCTAACTTTACTTACACAGTCTGTTATGTTGTCTCTAACAACACTAAAAGTTCCTATCACGCTAAAGCAAAATGTTCAAATTGTCTAATTTATACGCGGTTCTCTCTGTGTTTCTCTCGCAATCTATCTTCCTATAGATTTTCCTATCCTACAGGTAAGGTTATGACTATTGTTATCCATAACAATATAAACTCAATTGCGAAATATTTTATACAAGGCTTAACTACATATATAACTTAGCTAAAACGTTTGTCAGTGACCTTTTCCCATTAACAACACCAGCTGTCGATCAAAAGGGTCACTTTGTGATTGAGAAATTCAATCAAACACCGTCACCTCTCGCAATGGCTTTTCAATCTTCCCATAGACAAGATAAAAATCCAATACCAGAGACAATTCTCACTTAAAAGGTCCCATATAAAAAAGCTTGTAGCGGGACGATAAAACAACTTGTGTATCATCTATCAATCTAACATGGTACTAACAGCAGGGGACTCTATTTAAAAAGACCTCTTTCTAACGCCCGCACTCACAAACACTGTGTCTCTCCGTGTTTAGAACACCGAATATATTACAGAGAACTATTGGGGATACATACTCGTTTAGGTGGAAAACGTGGTTCGACAAATAGAATGAGACGCCTACGACATCCAAACGCAAAAAACAATTACGTTCATGACATCGCGTGGTGGTTTTTGTGGTACAATCTTGATCTGATGTTTCGACATTGAATGACAGTATTAATTTCATTTTCGATTGCATGGCGTAAGTTCATGGGATGACTTCGGTCACGAGGAGGCGGAAAAAATAAATAGTTGAGTGTTTAGAAGCAATCATAATAGTGGAAGAATTAAGTGGACAGAAAAGGCAAATTGTTAACCATAGTGACAGTGCTTTTACATTTATTCATACCTCACTTATGCACAGCACAGTCTTCCATTTATTGTAGTCCTCACGCTAGCCCAATTTACGTTTCGTTTCTTTGGATTTCTCCACAGATGCATGCACATTCTTCACAATGTTTGCCTGCACCGAAAAATACAAAAAAAAAACCCAAAAAATGTGTTGGTATAGTTAGAATTGAGAGCTCGGGGTAGGGCACATATGAGATGGTCGAACGCTATGAAGAGATCGGCTGACGGCAGTCTGCACCGTGCAGTTGAAAATGTCGGCATGGTTTATGTATGACCGCACAATATGAAGACAAATTACATGTGGTCGCAATCCTTGGCAATGAGAAGGAAGAAATTTTTTTTGAGGTAATTATTATGAGCATTTTAATATTTATCAACTATGCGGGCAAAACAAATGCATAGCAAAAATATAAAGGAATATAGATTTAGATTTTGGCACATTCATTTAATACTATGTGATCTAATACTTACTTACTTACTCCGTTGGCTCAGCGACCCAAAATGAGACTTGGCCTCCGACACAAGACAGCGCCACTTTTCTCGGTCCTGTGCGACCTCTCGCCAATTGTCGACTCGAAGCTCGCGCAGATCCGCCTCCACCATGTCGCTCCAGCGATACCTAGGGCGTCCGATAGGACGTCCTCCTGCTAGGCGACCCAGGTACGCTATACGTACGGTATGTGATCTAATACCTAATATTTAATCTTTTTAATCCTACTAATATCTAACATTCGATGTGTTATAAATTGTATTGTTTGCATGCTCGCTTGCTGCTTGCTTTGTATTTATATTGCATGCCTGTGATATATGGTAGAACTTACGTTCTACTCCTTCCTTAAATATAATACTACTTTTTATTTGAAGAGCACCCATTGTATCAAAAGACCATGTTCTTGCAATAAATATATTTCGTATAAATTAAAATACAGACTGTGTTAACAGTCTTTCAGACTCCCTGTCCCCCTAATTCTAAATCGAAAACAAGCTGTGTATGTAACTTTGTTAAACTATTTAACAAAACGATTAACAATTCTAACAGCGTATATGTATGCCGCTAAGGCGTTCAATAAAAGCGTAATTAATTGAAAAATCTTAAGTATAGCCGCGGGCGACCTAAAGTATGACGTGATCAATTCTAAAAATGCAGATCATGGTCCAATCCGGCGACATCGTCGCATCGATCTTCAATCGATCGATACGAGACGATCTTTAGATAGAGTCACGTCCGACTCGGCTTGTTTCTAATTATTTCAGATATGTCAAAGTTAATCGGTTTAGGTTTAGGTTATGAGAGTTAGCGGTGACATTTAAAAAATATGATTGATTTGGAAAATGACTAAGGTAAATGTTCCTCTCGCAATCTCCAACAACAACAGTCGATAGGTACCCTAATTTATACTGCCTACACGAAGTAGTATGGAACGCTTATTTGCAAAGAAAATATATGGAGTAGTAGTTTATTGTTAAAAATAAAATTATTGCTACGAACTAGGGAACACAACGGATCCGAAATGTATCGGAAGGTTCGCGGATCCGGATAATTTCATACAGTTCGGATCCGGATTAGAAACCCTACTAAAAACTTTACTTGTTTAAGATTGTTTCCATACCTGCTTCTCAGTGGCCAGCATTCGCCGTGTTTGAGTTCGCGTTTCTGTTATTATATCTATTCTTATAGTAAATGCGACTACAAAACTCTGAAATCCTACGAAAGCAAATAATAGAATTAGATAATTTTGAAAGATGTACAGGTTTCTACGACTGTAGGAAACACTGTTGTGTGTGTGCGGAATCAGTAGCAAGGTGTGTAGGAGTCCATACGAAATCACTTAAGAGAGAGATAGAGAGAGAGAGAAAGAGAGAGAGAGAGAAAGAGAGTACACGAGAGAGAGAAAAAGAGAGCGAGAGAGGAAGAGAGACAGAGAAAGATAAATAGTCAGGTTATCGCTATCGCCCCTCCCTTACGCCTCGACAGGCGCCTGCGACCGTGTCACAACATCGGACTGTAACAACCTAGTTCCCACAACTTGCACATTTCAGTCGCCATTACTCATCTCATGCATGCTCCGTGGGATCAATTCTAAAATAAAAGTTTAACGCGTAGTTAATCGGCATTGTATTTGCGCGTGCAAGTTGCTCTTAGGAAAAGGCTTTACTCGCGTTAAATTAAAATTCAATTGTTAATTTAATACTCACCATTCAAATATTAGAATTAAATACTTTTACAATAATATAGTTATGAATTCAAATGAAATAGATATATTGAAATAAAATGATTATTGTGTCAGTTGTTGTTTTTTTTGCTATCGCATTCAAATACATCGATCTCATCGGGCGAAATGCGACGTTAACTTTCAAAAGACATAAAATCAATTAAAAATGTTCTCATTTATTTTCTGAGACTTCGTGTGCGCGAACTTGTTAATTGATATAACCTACAGAGCTATTACTATAACTAGCTTAAATCTTTTTTAATGAGCTGAGATTTTTAATGAGCATTGTTAAAAATAGAAGAGGAAAAATGATCGGCCACCTGCTACGACACGACCACTTCATCAGAAACATTATAGAAGGGAAAATAAATGGAAGGAGAGGGAGGGGAATAACAAGAAAAAGTTATATGAGCCAATTAAAGGAGCATGTAGGGGCCGTCTCGGATCGGATCGACCAAGGTGGAGACAACTTCATCAAGCTGCACCGACAAGAGCCCTGCTCTTAAATTAAAGAAGAAGAGCTTAAATCTAAAATAGGCCCTTGAGGTATTGTACGAAGGATGCTGGCGGCATTTCCTCGTTGTATCACAATACTAATACGTTATGCGAAGAAGCCGCCAGCTCTTCGGTCACCAGTTACGTCAACCAGACGCTTCGCGATTTCTGCAAAAAACTTATGCGCGCTGGGACCTCATGGCCCTATGGAGTTTCAGATGTTAATTTAAAATGAAATTGAATTGCAATTAGATTCAAATGATGATAATGCAGCCCAATGTCAGACATAAATTGTCTTGTCCACTTGTCAATGTGGAACTAATTTGGTAACCGAATGGATTTTCGCATATCTGCAATATTGACAATAAATAGAAATAAAAACTCGTTTAGAGTTGACCGTGTCGGTGACACTGATACGAAAATAACTTTTTATCTAGGTTCGTTTTGTAACGGGTTATATCTTCAATTAAATATTATTTGTATACTTAAATAACGGAAACAAACAAGAATAATATGTATATGTATGTATTTAAAAATGTTTGAAAATGCGAAAATCATACCTACCTGAAAAAAAGCAAACAAAACTAAACATATTTTACTTAGTACACCGTTGCTGTTTTTTGTCTGTCTGAACACATTGTATTTTTAATATTAAGGCACTTTTCTAAATGAAGCCTTTTATAATTTATTTTGTTAATATAAGAACCGCACCATTTTGATACTTCTCTGAGATTCACACGTTACAGACTGAGCCTAGTGTGGGTATCAATCTACTCCTTCTCTTCTAATACCAAATTCTTGAAATAAATGTTCTTTATTATTATTATTCTTTATTCGTGTAAAAATAAACCACTAACTAGGTCTTGTAGTCGATTTGGCGGTTTAAAATAGGTTATATGGTACACATATATATTCCTTTCTGTAATAATCGCCACCTGTGATTTCATGTTCAGGGCTAAAAACTCGCAGAATCTGAAGCCTAGCATTTTATCTTGAAAGATATGACAAGTCAAACGTTTAAATTCTTTTATTTTAGCCGCCAATTCGTTAAGCAAAATCATTCAAATATATTTCAATTAATGGCTAATGATTATTTGCGTTATAATTCAAATCGATGAGAAACAACTCTGTTCACTTTTGAAGAAACTAAATTCTCACGAATCCCATAAATAATCAACTCGACTCATGGTATGAAAACCGAAAATGTCACAAAAGTGATAACGTATTCATTAGTTTAAGCCTTTTCGGACTGCGAAGATTTTAGACGCCGTCTCTTACAAGTTGGATATTAACAAATTTGTCACGGGTACCAGTCCAAGACAGGTGGAGATATTACCAACTTCACACTCGCCACTCACAAATCCTAAAAGTCTTTATGGCCCTTGTTATTAGCGCTGTATTTTAAGATATGAACTGCATGTGTAAGTTGGTTAGCATTGGGACACATGTCACTGGTGTGTTAGATGCATGTTGTGATGGATAGTGGTAGAAATCGATCGTTTATTACAACTAATTTGGGCGATAAAAGATTAAAAACTAGTATAGACTTTCACTGATAGGTGTCATGGGAAGTAATATAGCGGTGTTTATTTTATGTTTATGATGGTAATAATAGTATACGTGATGGTAATAATAGTGTGATGTTTTACAAACTGCAGATGCTTAAATAATTGTCATCTTATGCTTACATTACAAAGACTGTGACTTACTTCAGGCAAACTATCTGTTCCTAGAATTAATAACTACTACGGGGATACCAACCCCCTCCCTCCCTCCCTCCCTTAGGAAACGAATTCCATACTTACTTTATTATAGTTTGCCTGAAGTCATAAGACGTGAAAATAATAAGTCTGAATTTGGATCTACGTAAAAAACATTCAGGTACATACATTATAGTTTATAGATAAATAGACTATATTTGCGAGGGCAGACTCTAAACAAACTCGATAGAAAAGAATCACGAAAACATGTCTATATTTCATTTATTCTCAATTGTATATGATTACCCTGCATTCCATAGTAGTATAATTTTAAAATAAAACAACTAGTGATATCGCCGTGGAATTCGACTAGGGAAATTATAATTAGTAGTATACCTACTTCCAGAGTTGAGGTAAAACTTTACGACCCCCGCGATCGCCAAATCTTACGTCGCGCGTCGCTAGTTTCGCGCGGCGCGCCATTTTTGATTCGTTTCTAATTTCCTGGCTGTACGCGCCCTCTTAACCACATAGCGGCATGATCGCTGATTGAAAATTATGTAGGTATAGCAGGTACCTACCTACGCGCTAACATAATCCAGCCTACCAGCTTTTGAGCTTTTGCTAATACCGGATATTTTCTTTAAGTAATTGATTATTTATGATATATGATTACAGAGGTTATAAAATTAATTGCGTCGATTATTAATTTGAAACATCGTCAAGTCTAAAAAAAAACTCTCGGTTTACCTACATATGTCCATGGAAATTTTCTGTTTCCCTTAATGTGGCATGTAAATATTGTAAATGGACCAAAATATACAGGATTTGCGAAATATAACCTGCTGGGGCTAAGATGGTCGGCTCTTTATCATTTGTCACCATGCCTGTCACGTTCTAACAAATATGTAAGCGCGAAAGTGACGGACATAGTGACAAGTGATAAAAATGGAACCATAATACCGCCGCAGATTGGGTATTAAGATAAGTGATTAAATTTTTTATTAGAGACACAACCATAATTTTCATAACATTATAAAGTCTTTGTCTAAATATGAGAGAGACAAACGTCTAATTACTCAAATAAAACGTCGAAGTTGAAAGATTAAGATCAATATAAACATTTATTTATATCCATTTTGCCCAAAACGATAAACTTTGACATAACAGTTCGAAGGTCACTAATTTTAGCATATTTTTTAAAATATTAAATACTTGATCTATTGCAAAAGCAACCTTGATGGCCAACAAATAGAGCTTACATTAGAAAACTACACTGAATATAAAAATAGCTTATTAATTTAAGCGACCACATTTATGAAACGACCGTAAATTTTTAATTCAGTACGCTCCATAGTAAATTTTGACTTTTTTGCAATAAAGTTCAAATTGATGTAGCAAATGACACGATTCAGGGGCAAACTTTGAAGACACGTCTTGCAATAGTAACGTGTGGGTGTCGGGCCTACGATAAGCGATTATAAAAAAATGTCATATCGCGTTGTCTGTGTAGGTATAAAAACTGTTGGTGTGTCCAATTGATGATTTGATTAATTATGATGAATTATATGATGCCATATCAGGGTTCCGCTTTGCTTTTATATCGAGAACGGAAGCACACTTCCAATGCAAAAAATATTTTTGGGAATCTCAAATCTATGTTAATCTATTCGGTTGCACAGTATGATAACATACTGTGCCACAGAAAATGTAAAATGCATTGCAAACCAGCTCATATATTCTGGTGACTTAAAAATCGATCAAAATTTTCAAAATTATGTGACCAATAGCGTTTGAAGTGGATAATAAGTAGTTATTATACCGACTTTCGGCCCGATTCTAATAATGAAATACGATAACGAAAAGTTCTGGTTTAGATAAGTTCTCATTTAGATATCGTTTGTATGTCGTATAATTGACAGAAGCAGCTCGATTCGGGCAACCAAGGTCACTTTGACGTTAGAAATATCATAGATCTTATTGGGATCACAGCGGAATCGAAATAAACGTCAATTTTGACATGTCGTTTACTTATCAAACTTTTAAAGATTTTTCCAAGATCTTAAAGGTGTCTTAATTATCTTCGAATCGGGCCGTAAAACCTTAGATCTCAAAATAGAATGTGAAATTGCGTTGTTGAACTTTAATATCCTTTTAGGTACATACAACAGGTAGATAGGCTGTAAAGAAGACCTCTAATGGATATTGTTATTGACTGATGACCTTTTATTTTGTCATGCATGGAAGATGATTTGTATAGTAGGTTGGCATAATGTGTCTTTGAATAAAAACTGTGTAAAATGTCATGGCGCTTAAAACAATAGCGTTCGCGATGATACAGACATTGAGACTTGCGAAACAAACATTTGATTGATATCGACCATTTAAGCTACATCAGTTTCATAACTGGGCCTCGGCCATTAGCAAAATATTTCTAAACAACTTTACGAAAATAAACAAAGACCTCTCTTCCTTTGCTAAGTAGAGTAAACGAGGTGCAAAGTTAAATTGGTTCTTTGTATGATTCATAGCGCTACGCTCATTGTCTTTGGTCGTTTGTTCGGATGCGTTTCAATATTTACCTTTCAGAAAACGCATTTGTTTCTTATTTATTCCTCAAATTTCAACTTAATTAATTTATGGTAAAAGTCGCTTTTACAACGCTACTCAGGACGGAGATAAGATTTTTTTAAAGTTACCAATCTATTTGCATTTTCGTAACATTGTTAAAGCATTACAAAGTTATATTTGCAGTTGAGAATAGTGCTCGGTCAAACATTCCAGGTAAATTTTGTATCGGAAGAGGTAAGTTTCGTATTTATCGATGTATGTAGATAAGTTTGCGGTCGTGTGGAATATTGTTTGCCATAAGATTTAATGGTTAAGTGTTGATTGGGTGAGAAGTGCACTAGTTTTTAGTTTGGGCGTTGAGAAAAGTATGAGTCGACCTATATTAAGCTTTCATCACTGTTTTCTGGTTGAGTCATAGGTGAACATCTAGGAAGTACGAGTAGGTATCTATAATACAGAGAAAATGTACGAAATGTTTTAAAGTTACTTTGCGGTTGTGGAAGTGTGTTGAAAAGGGAAAGATTTGAAGGTTTTCCAACGGGCTATTGAGCGCAGTATTTTAGGTGTGAAGAGGACCGATCGCATCGGAACACCATGCTGCGCGCATGAACCCGCATTGCTGACGTCGGCGAAAAGACTGCTAGGCTCAAATGAGACTGGGCCGGTCACGTCCGCCGCATGTGTCTGCAGTGTAGCTACCAAGTGGATGCCAGAAGAAGGGCGCGGACGCGAGAGGCCCAGACGGAGATGGCGGGAAGACCTAGACATCTTTCTCAACGACTGGCCGGAAGAGGCACTAAATCGGGGGTTGTGGAAGACTAGAGGAGAGGCATTTGCCTTCACGCGTCAAGTGAGACGCTCCGTCAAGTCTCTTCTGGTTGGGATTAATTAAAAAAATAATTGTAGAATTTTTTTCCGTATTTTTATTACTAAAATATATATGTAACATTTCATGTCACATAAAAAAATTAAAGGTCAAAATTTCGAAAAACACAACTGTAATAGGGACAATCATTCGACGCATGTACTAGGGTACGGGGATATTGAACTTTTGGTTAGTGTAGATGAAGGAGAGATTTTCTTAGTTTTATGTATGCCGAATATCTTTCTTTTTAAATATATTAGAGCCTTTTCCAGAAACTTTTTAAATTAACTGCATATAAAAACTTAAATCAAGTAAATTTGTCCAATACCTACAATTATGTCAACGATGAAGTTTAGATAAAAATATTTATAACTAAAACCTGTTTTTAAATATAAACAAAATAATCAGCAGCAGCGAAAAGGACAACATTTATCAGATTTTATAGAGACAACTACAAACCACAAACATTAATCTTAACCAAACGCTTAATAACAAAAATAGCCTTCGCGTCACCAAATAATTAAACGCATATATAAATTCATTACCACAAACGACATGTCGCCAGTGACATTGATTATTTTCACACGCTCACCGAAGCAGTATTCAGACTTCATAAATCTGATATTGATATGACATTACTTACCCTACAATCCCTCTTAGGGCCTGGTTCACAATGCCAAAGTAAAGTATTGGATAGCTGATTAACAAATAAAATTACTTTCAGATAAAATTTCCTGCAAAACTTAGCACTTTTTCTACCATTTAAGCATATTCGATTGTGAAACGCCAATGTTTACTTTATTCGTCAGATAGGTGGCAAGTCGTTTATTTAGATATCCTGAAACAGGATCTTACACATATTAAATATCAAATCAATAACAGATCACTCACTGAAACTTTCACTATTTAGACATATTATTTATGTAAACGGAAATTAATCGTGTTTATTATTTATTAAATTATTATTTATTTAAACTTTATTGCACAAAAGAAAACTTATCGTACAAAAGGCGGACTTAATGCCAAAAGGCATTCTCTACCAGTGTCTATACGTGTTGAACTAAGCTGTAAAATTACCTCCGACGTTTTAAAGACGACACTGTCTCGTGGTCCCGGAGAAAGACTGGCTAAAGTTGACATCCATTTAGAACTACCCGCATTTGGTCTTAGTTATCCATATGAACGGTCGACACACAACATCAACACTCACGATTTCCCGTTTTTAACTGGAGATATTCGTTTCCTAACATATTTAACACAGATTGATTCCATATTTTTGGATTCCGAATGCCGCCAGACCATCGCGATTCGAATTAAAAAAATAAAAAATCGAAGCTCTCGCAATGGTTGACAAGCATGAAGGTTGCATCGCTGCACGATCGGGTGACGTCATACGTCGTGTTTACTGATTACCCGTGATTGTCATCGGTGATTAGGGTTGGCATTTTTTATTATTTAAAAAATACATAGACTGTGAGATTTTAAATTATTATCAAAACGTGAGTGAGGCCCGTTCCTTAGATTATAAGATAGTAAGTCTAGGTTTAGGCCTAGGTTGAAATCCGGCCTTGTTTAATCATAATCATAATCATATTTATTGGTAATATCATATTACATGTCACAATACATTTTATACTTAAGTACATATATTATGTACATATTGCAGATAATTTTGTTTACCCTAAAGTGCAGGTTATACCTATTTAGGAAGCAGAGTTTCTAATTTAAGGAAATCTATGTAATTTGATGTTTATGTTTATGAAATAAATTCAAAATTCAAATTCAAATTCAATTAAGTATTCAAAATTACACACAAAAAATACAGTACAACAGTATGTGTATCCTATCCTAAATCAACACAAAATAGCTCGCTATGATTATAGAAAGCCTGCTCGACAAGCCAGTTTTTTAGTTTTGTTCTGAAAACCGACGCACTAGGAGCAGCAACTATTTCGCTTGGGAGGTGATTATAAACCTTGCGACCCATAACGTGAGCGAGTTTTTTTGATTTGGCGAGTCTGAGAGGTAAAAGGGGTAGTTTTCCGGCGCTCGCGCTTCGGGTTTTGTACCTCCGGTAAGACTCGTTACTAATGGGGTTGGATTCAACTTCACCTCGTGTGGTCACAGCCATTTGTAATATTAAAAGGGAGGGTAGCGTTAAAATACCTAGGCTCTTAAATATCGGTTTCGCTGAAACAGTTTGCGGGACGCGCGCTATAGCACGTACTGCGCGCTTCTGAAGCCGAAACACTCTCTCCCACTCCGCGGCTCCTGCCCAAAACTCAACCCCGTATTGCAGGTGCGCGTGTACCGAAGCGAAATAGCAAGCACGGACAGTTTCCACAGGCAGGACTCGTGCGAGTCGTTTTAACGCGAAACATGCTGTAGCGAGTTTATTGCACACCTTATTAATGTGACAGCTCCAGGTGAGTCCACTGTCTAGCTCAAATCCCAAGAAGGTTGAGTCAGTCAAATCCCAAGAAGGTAGAGTTTATCTACGCATAGCCTAAATTCTTGATATGACTTAAAATTTTAAACGTATTCATATTTTTAAAATGAATTCTCCGCCAAGAAAGGACTGTTTATATTCATGTTAAAAGTTATTAATGTGAGCATGAGCAACAACTGAGGCTGACCAAAATGGACCTATAGCGGAAAAACGTAAGGCACAACACAAATGAAACATGATTTTTTACATATTTTTTTTTACCAAAATGGTGCAGTTAAAATAGATAAACCATAAGCTAATAAACTATACTATTATATTGACGACCGGTTTGGCCTAGTGGGACGACCGGCTTGCCTACGAAGCTGATGGTGCCGGGTTCAAATCCTGGTAAGGGCATTTATTCGTGTGATGAGCATGGATATTTGTTCCTGAGTCATGGGTGTTTTCTATGTATTTAAGTATTTATAAATATTTATATATTATATATATCGTTGTCTAAGTACCCTCAACACAAGCCTTATTGAGCTTACTGTGGGACTTAGTCGATTTGTGTAATAATGTCCTATAATATTTATTTATTATTATTTATATTATTTAGATTGAAGTTCTAAGAAAGCTTTATACGTATACCTTTCCAAGGATTCATATCAACCTAAATTATGAATAAAATGGGGGTAATTTAATATTGCATATCAAGTGACAAACGTAAGTGAAAGCCAAGCGTGTCATTAAATCATTAAGTTGATGTATGCACGCCCACCTTGGAGGAAATAGTCGACTTCCGTCAACAAGGCGCTTAGGGGAAATTAAAAAAACGTTTAATGTTATTTTATATTTCTCATTTCGAGCTATACGCCCACGTTCATTAGTGTGTGTAATAATAATTACTTATAGTATGGTTTTATGAACATAGTTATTTTTATGTTTGATGATTATGGTTAGGTGTTAAGTCAAAGTCTTGAAAAAAGTTAAATTAAAAAACAATCTAGGGAAACTGAAGCTTACATCATAGATATAAATAAATCTTTGATCTTAATCGATGAGTGACAACCCTGCGACTGGCACTGATGATCACCGCGGCCTTGGGCACAGTCACGACGTTGACAAAATAACAACATTGTGGATTTGTTAATTTCCGTGGAAAACCAGCGTGAGCGTCATTAATGACATACCGGGAAACATAAAAGTGACAACCCTAGTAAAAGTGGGCCTGAAAGGCGAATTAAGAAAGCAATTAGCTAAAACTAAAACTAAATACAAGTAGATAGTCATGTACAGCAAATTCTAAGCATTCTAGTTGATTGAAATTCTAGAAATACTATTTACGGGTGGGTCTGGGTCACTATCATGTACGGAGATAAGTTTTTGGCGAAAATTAAATTTTTGGTACAAGCTTTTATTAGCTGACTGACTGGGTACTCAGACAACGATATACTTATATAATATACAAATACTTAAACACATAGAAAACATCCATGACTCGGGAACAAATATCTGTGCTCATCTCACAAATAAATGCCCTTATCGGGATTCGAACCCAGAACCATCGGCTTCATAAGCAGGGTCTGTGACCCACTAGGCCAGACCGGTCGTCAACAACAATTGACTATAGTATTATTAAGCTTACAATTTTAAAAGTAGAAAAATTAGTGCCTTGGGTGAAACTTGAACTTTTGAAGACACTGTTTCTGGGTCGATACTCCAGCGCTTTGCCAACTGAGCCACCGAGACCTCAACCATAGCTAGCAGATTTTCCCACCATATGGGGCACCCTAGCGACATCTACCGTAAGAACTTTACACTTCTTAAACTAGCCGTTTCCAAGACTTATTGGATATTTACCAGTTACGATGTGCTACCCATACTAAATGAATTATAACAATTTTATTCTAAGCTTAATTCCAGGATGGTAGATACTTTTAGAATTATTTCATCCGCTACTATTGATGCTGAATGTACCACTTGTTTTTGGATTCAATACACGATGATGCAATAGTGCCTGATGGCGAACGTTATGGATAAATAAAGCTAAAACAATAATAATATTATATAAAAAAGTGCTAAATGGCATTGATTATTAAGTATAGCCCCTAAGTCTATTTCTGCTTTTTTTTCTATTGTTGATTTTTTATTTATTATTATTGTGGTTTGTGGGCCTTTGAATGCCACGTCGACCAGGTATTGGTCTATTGTGACAGCCCTTTAAAGTTCATTACTGATGCCCGTTGAATCCAGGAAATTCCAGATTCTTTGGGCCGTAATGTTCTGTACCTCATAGGGTTGCAATACGTGCCGCCCTAGGTGGGTACTTCTTTTTGACATTAGTGGTCCACAGGAGCAGAGAATGTGCATTGCAGTCTCCTCTGACTCATGGCAGAACCTGCATGTCGCGTCTTGTTTCTTTCCGATTTGAAACATGTGTTTGTTCAATTTACAGTGTCCAGTCAAAATTCTGGTCACCGCGCAGACTTTGTGTCTTTTGAGCCCTAGAAGCTCCCTAGCATTTTTGCTGTTGAACCCTTTGATTAGAGCTTTCGAGTGTTCTTGTCCTTTTACGAACTTCCACCAATCGTTTGCCCTTATTTTTTCTAAATTGCTGAGCAGTGAATATGCATCCCGTTTTGTGATTCCACAGAACGGTTCTGGGCCGACCAGGGGTGTGTCTGCGCCCTTTCTAGCAAGTTCGTCCGCTTCTTCGTTTCCGTTAATGTCGGAGTGCCCTGGTACCCATCTAAGTGTGACTTTGTTGGAGTTTGCCAGTGCATTGAGGTTTGTTTTACAGTTCTGGACTAGTTTTGAGTTTGACTCAAGGGATTCTAGTGCCAGCAGAGCAGCCTGGCTGTCTGAGTTGATGTAGATATGTTGGTGTCGTAGGTTTTTATCCAGGTTAATCTCCGCACATTTGTTGATGGCGTAGACTTCAGCCTGGAAGATTGAGGCCTGTGTGCCCATGCTAACGCTGGCTCTGAGCTTAGGTCTCTCACCATAGATCCCACATCCTACATCAATGCCTTTCTTGGAACCATCCGTGTACCAAATATGGCTTCCCTCTTCGACGAACATTTGGTTGTTGGTCCATTTGTCTCTAGGAGGTATTTCTACTGTGTACAGTTTATTAAACTGACATTCAGTGTGCGTGTCATCGGTGGGCATGCTAAGGGTTCTATTTGCAAAAACCCAGGCCTTTAGTTTGGTTAATGCTTGAGAGCGCCATTTTGGCCTGTTTAGCGTGCATATTCTGTAGACGCACTGCTTAGCCTCCTTTTGCACCTGCAAGTGGAGTGGTATAATATCCAGCAGTGCGTCTAGGGCCGCCCCCGGTGTCGAGGAGAAGGCGCCTGTTGCTGTTAAACATGCCGTTCGCTGCAGGCTGTTTAGAGTTTCTATTGCCGTCTTTTGGTTGGTTTTGTTACACCAGACTGCGGAGGCGTAGGTAATTATGGGCCTCACAACCGCTGTGTATAACCACATAGCAATTTTGGGTCTTATGCCCCATCTTGCTCCTGCCATTCGACAGCATGACCACATGGCCATTTTCGCTTTTTGTATAATATTTCTTAGGTGAGGGTTCCAAGTTAACTTTTGGTCGAAAGTGACCCCTAGGTACTTGACCTCGTCTGAGAATGGTATTATTTGTCCATTAAGTCTTGGTTCTGTGAGCTTTTCGAGCTTTCGTTTCCTTGTGAATGGTACTATTACAGTCTTGCTCGGATTAATGGACAAGTCATTTTCTCTACACCATTTGAATATTGTGTTTAGAGCTCCTTGCATTAGGTTTGATATTGTGTGGAGGCAAGGGCCTTTGATGATGACTACAAGGTCGTCGGCATATCCTTGTGTGTCATAGTCTTGGCCTGACATAATTGCAAGAAGTTGGTCCACTGCCAGGGTCCATAATAGAGGGGAAAGAACGCCTCCTTGTGGGCACCCTTTTGTGGTATAAAATTCATGCTCTATAGTATTGAGGGTCAGAGTGGCTACTCTGTTCGAGAGCATGCTATGTACCCATCTGGTGGTGGTTTCGTCAACACCCTTTGATTTCATACCATTAAGTATGGTCTCTGTGGGTGTATTGTCGAAAGCACCCTCTACATCAAGGAACGCACATAGAGCGGTTTGCTTGTCCTCTAGGGTTTTCTGCACCTTGTCAACCAGGTCAAGTAGGGCAGTCTCCGTAGATTTTCCCTTTTGGTAAGCATGTTGGTTTACACTTAGTGGTCTTTCCACCAGGTATTGGGCTCTAATGTGCTGATCGATGATTCTTTCCATCGTTTTGAGTAAAAACGATGTTAGACTAATAGGTCTGAAGGATTTAGGCTGTGAGTAGTCCTTCTTCCCTGCTTTTGGTATAAATCGTACCTTGACCCGAGTCCATTTATCTGGTATAATTCCCCACGCGAAACTTGCTCGGAATATTCTGGCCAGATGCGGGAGGAGGAGGTCCTGTCCTTGCTGTAGAAGCGCCGGAAACACTCCATCTTCTCCCGCTGATTTAATTGGTTGAAATTTTTTTAAAGCCCATTTAATTTTGTTTGGTCTAAAGATGTTGGTTGCCAAATTCCAGTCGATATTGCGTGCCCTGTGGATTTGAGGATTCCTTTGGGCGCAAAGTTGTGTGTTACTGGTTGAATACGAACCGGGGAAGTGTGTGCCTCTGAGCAAGTCAAGAGTTTCCTCTTCTGTGTTCGTAAATGTGCCATCTGGTCTTTTCAGGAGACCGAGATAGTTGGTTGATGTCTTGGAGAGTATTTTGTGAATTCTCGCTCCTTTATGAGTTTGGGCAATCTCTTCACAGAACCTTCTCCATGACCTTCTTTTTGCCTTCCTGATTTGTTTATTATATTCAGTCAATGCTCTACCATACCTTTCCCACTCATTCGGTGTGGTTGAGTGATTGAATATGCGACGTGTAGACCTACGGAGGTTTTCTAGCCTTTTGTTCCACCACGTCGTTGTGTTAGTAGTTTTTGACTCTTTCAGCGGACAGCTTTGTTCGTAGGCCCTACTTATGCCTTCAGATATTAGGTTAACTGCCATGTTAAGAGAGTCTGGTGTTTTGACATATTTTGGGACATCCTTTAGACGTTTTTCGAGGTCAGCCTTATAGGCTTCCCATGACGTTTCTTTTGGATTTCTACGCGTAAGTGGTTCCCTATCTAGAGAGCCTTTAACACTGAACAAAATATGTTTGTGGTCCGACATTGAGTTTTCGCTGCTGACACGCCAGTCGGCTAGGCAGCTTGCCGCCTTTTCAGTAGCGAAGGTTATATCTAGTACTTCTTGCCTAGCTCTAGTTACGAAGGTGGGCATATTACCCTTATTCAACAAGTGCAGACAATTAGTAAAGATGAATTGGGATAGTAACTCACCCCTTTTGTTGATTCCAGTGCTCCCCCAGATGGTGTGGTGGGCGTTGGCGTCACATCCCACAATAAGTTCCGCCTTTTGTGCTTGAGCGTACTCAAGCACTTTAGTCAGTTCTTCTGTGGGATCTTGCTTCTCTCCGGGCAGGTAGGCGGAGCAGACTATTACCTTGAGTGCTCCTCTCCCTTTGAGATCGACGTAGGCAGCTACTTGGTCTTCACTGCATAGTTCTGTAACAGGCAAGAAGTTAATATTTTTGTTAAATACGATGCAGGCTCTCGGTTTAGCACCTTTTTCGTAGATCAGTACCTTTCCTGCTCTGTTCAGTCCTGATGCCATGGACTTCGTGTTGATCCATGGTTCTTGTATGAGGGCAATGTCCAGGCCATTTTCGCCAAAAAGTCTTTCCACGACCGCTGTGGCCGCTATGGCGTGATGTAGATTGGCCTGTAGGAACCTCACCCCCCTACCCTCTAAAGCGTCGTTACTACTTGGCACTGCGCTGGGCACTGGTGTGCCCTTGGTGCCGTCTTCGGTCCCCATTACCCCTTGGGCGGTTGTTGCCCCTGTAGCCCTGTATTGTTGATTATCTGCAGTGCCACTTTATCCAATGTCACCTTGATTTATTCACGAAAATACAAAAATACTATGTAAGTATATGCATAAAATATTTGATTCCCTCGATTCCTCATGGATCCCACAATCAGAACTGGACTTTGACAAAAATGGGATCAATATAAGTTTATACTTAAAAAAAAACGATTTAGTTGAGACAAATGACGGAGTTCTGAGGTAGCACATAAATAAAACATACAACCAAATTGGGAATCTTCTCCTTTTGGAATTTTAAAGTGGGTTAATAAACATTATTGTAGGTTTGAATTGTCATTTAATTAACAAAATACGCAGCATATCTCATTTAGTATGAACATTTATACAGCAGAGTAGCATCTTATCCAAGACATACGGCTCGATTCGAACTTCAAGATACGCCAAATATTAGGTCTAGATACCATAAGGATTGGATATATCTATCAAAAGTGACGTTTTTTCAAACAAAAACATCACTTTTGACACTGACTATCCGATCCATATCGTATCTAGACCTAATATTTGACGTACCGTAAAGTTCGAATCGGGCCGAAAATCTACTCTAGCCTGTCCTTTATTGTGCCCAGCAGGCATTGCCTCTAATAAAACTTTTAGTCGAAGCAATCGTAATCGTAGAAAAGCGACTGGATAATAACTATATTTAATACCCTATTATTGCCGGCCTCCATCGTCTACATTTTGAGGTCAAACGAAAGTAAAATCTCATGTCCAACGTCATTTAAGTGATTACCTTAAGTGAATCATTTGTCATCCTCCATTGTTTACGCAACTGTGACGAATCATTCAAAATTCAATTTGAGCTACTGGGTAATAAATTTGTTAAGTTTATCTGTGGGACTGGGACAACGATCAGGTTTTATGGCATTTGGTAAGGCATACTGCAGTAAGAAGGAATATCTACAAGTAGATGTTGTTTACGATTGCTGCCAATACATCTGCAAATTGCAATCATGATCTTGTTACAGCCTACCCCGCTCAAACGAGAAAATTTTAAGTGAAAAGTTGAATGCTAAATTCAAATACCTATTTGGTGTTATCGTTTCAGCAGTTCATGAGTTAATGGACTTGTCTCTCTCGGCTGGAACACGGAGAGACAAAACTTCTAAGTCAACAATTATCGAATGAACTACCATTTTTTCATGATGAGGGTGGAAAGAGCTTTTATTTTAGTGGACTTTGAAAGAAGAGGTGATAGTTTTTACGAAAAAACCGTAGAAGTGGTAGCAAGCTTCAAGTGGCATACGTCGTTTTTGAACTATTGGAATTTTGATTATATTTCAATTAATAAAATTTTAAATTTAAATTACGTAATCGTTCGGCCTACTCTCTACTACTCGAAGGGTTAATGGTTTTGCTTGTTGACAGATTCAATAGAAAAAGTTTAGATTGAAATTCTAATTTATCTGAGGTTAAAGTAACTTTATAATTCATTCTTCCTGACATCTTAAGTAGGTACATTTTACTATTGTCCTAAAGATCTAGGTTTCTAGTACGATCATCCTTGATATACCCCGACCTTGGTACTCTCACTGCAGAGGTCGGTGCGCGATGCGGCAACTATGTAAGCTGGAATGTTATTCCAACTGCTACCAGAGCTCGAGCTAATTGACCACTGGGGGGGGGGGGGGGAATAAATGTGCTTCCTGATTACAACTAGAGTACTCCGTTTAGGCTGCCTTTCAACTGTATAGGAGATGAGAGCGGACGTTCGGGAATTAACCAATAGTAATGCTTGTAATCCAGCAGAGTGGAGAACAGAAAACCGCGAAAATCGAAGTTCGCAAATTGCGGGCATTTTTCTCTGTCACTCTAATTACGCCTTTTATGGAGTAAAAGAGAAAGATTCCTGCAATTTTCGATTCGATTTTTGCGGTAGGCCCCGGATATTACAATTATAACCATATCTATCTACTCATATCCACCTCAGTGGAGTTTACAGATTGTTCCTGACATTGACAGCATACTACTGCGTCTTGTTCGATGACAGTGGGTGCTTACACTTTTTATGTTAGTGCTGCTGCCGGTCCTGGCAACTTGCCAAGGCGTGTTTTGAGTACAAACGTATCGCTATGGGCAATAAGCATTAACTGCAAATGCCACTTCTTATGACGTTTCTGAAGGACCGCTTTGTTGCCGCCAGAAAAACAAGCTCTAACTCGGCTTGAATAGCCGTTAAGCGTATATATCTGTACTATTCCTTAACCTGTCTACACCTCCAAAGTGAAAATGACAACACTATATTGTGATATCGAGGCCATGTTTCGTTGGTTCAAAAATGGATTCGGCTCCACTACCAACGAGAATACACCAACTGGTCGTTACCGTTGCCATTGCCTTCGCAAAAACAAATGAAAACACAATTGCGGTAAGGTTACGAAACGCGGTAAGAAGCGCTTAATATGCAATAAGATTAATATTTTATTTTATAGACATTTGTGTCTCATCTGAGTAGGTAACATACCTAAAACTGAGCAAAATATAAATAAAATAAATAAATAATAAATAAATATTATAGGACATTATTACACAAATTGACTAAGTCCCACAGTAAGCTCAATAAGGCTTGTGTTGTAGGTACCTAGACAACGATATATTTAATATATTATTATTATAAATACTTATATACATAGAAACACCCATGACTCAGAAACAAATATCCGTGTTCATCACA
Source organism: Cydia pomonella (assembly GCF_033807575.1). Lineage (NCBI taxonomy): Eukaryota > Metazoa > Arthropoda > Insecta > Lepidoptera > Tortricidae > Cydia > Cydia pomonella. The sequence goes on along the minus strand of NC_084719.1, from coordinate 11,517,981 downwards.
CAAATATATGCTCTTACCAGGATTTGCACCCGGGACCATCAGCTTCATAGGCAGGGTCACTACCCACTAGGCCAGACCGGTCGTCAAATATATAGTGTTGAAGCGATTCCTTGCCACCAAGTCTGGGATTATTCGAACGAATAATCGTGACGTATACGAAGTGCATTTTGACCTGATGGCCAAGTAGACCAATACGACTTGTAATATGATAGATATAACCTGTCCTGTGCCAAAATGTATCATATTCAAAATCTTTGCATTTACATCCTTTTATGGTCGACTTCCTAGAACATTTTTTGATCATAACTATTAGCTAACAATAGCACTCATAGATCGCTATAAATAGATGTCTGACCGGGTCTCCATATTCATTCAGTATGACCTTATTCAGCTCCGTTTGATCACACCTCAAAAAACCCTGTATGAACTTCCTAGATCCAATCCCCGGTCACCTTACCGGCCAACCGCAGTACTAAAACTTACACAACCTATCATCCAACACTAGCCCTTATCTCGTAGCTATAAGTCTTATGAATGATCAGTCAACACATCTAACACTGACATAATTAACTGATTTATAATATACCTTATTACGTAGCAATAAAGTTGACGACTGATCAGTTAACTTGCAGTCGTATTTGGCGCCATAGGTCAAGGCTCTGCGGTGGGAAGTGTCGCGGAGGCTTTATCATACACATCGGTAATGAAATTGAAAGGTCAGTGTTGTTAGTTATTTGAAACTGTCATTTTTCTCATAATAAGAGTGTTGATTGATTCTAACTGAACTTCTGATGGATACAACACGATTAAATTAATGAATGAAGTTCGTGCATCGTACTTTAGTTATGTATAAATTGTATTACACGATGATAATTTTCAGTAAAAATGACAATATATGATATGACCTAAATAGCTATTTACTTAATTTTTCATACTTTCAATTTCAATTCAATTCAATTATTTATTTTAGGATTTGTTTTATTTATTTATAGATTTAAAATTTAAATTTTATATGTATTATGTTGTTGTGTTTGTCGTATAAACCCTAATATATTCAATTATTTATTTGTATCAAATCTAGGGAGATCCATATGGTGTTAGTGTTATTTTAGTTAATTATGTATTTTATATAAGTATAAATTGCTAAAATCGCTAATAAGGTATAGAGTCATGAATAGTTGCCCGATCGAAAGCAGGAGACCGATTCTGAATTTAATTTATTTTTCGAAAACTTATAGATTTGATCTTTCAGCTGTCATCAGTGACATTTTTGAATAAACAAACTTAAACATAAACTAGTGGCTGAGGCCTACTACTTATTGGATGCCTATTTTCAAGTGCCAGACTAAGCAATATTATATAGATTTTATAAAAAAACTAGATAAGTACTGGTTAGTTAATCAAATACATAAGTTTAAAAATAATCATGAATTAGATAGTACGTAGCATTAAGAAATGACATGTAAAATTGTTTTTATCAATAAATCATCGTAATAAGAAATCAGAATCAGATACTGAGAAAAAACAGTTAAGAGCATACATACGTACGATTATACATTTCATATATCGTCCATTAAAATAAAATTTAAATTAATAACCAGAACTGATTTCAGTTGTATTTTTATTGAAGTACCTAAGTAAATAGTTTTCTTAAACCAAATTGATTAACTGAGACTAGAAAGCTAAATATTTAAAGCCAAAAAAAATCTACTTTACTAAATTTGTTGCACCAAGATTTTGATCGTACTAACTACGATCACGTCCATAAATCATGGTGAGGTAAGGTGGACGGTAAAATATAAATGGTATAATGCCGCGACACCAACACGCTTTATCGATGTAATGAAGTTTCTAATAAGTTAGGATCAACTGTAGTCCAACAGCTATTGGGATAGTTGACTAAGTTACTTCTTGAATTGCTGATTTGACTTCAAAGGAGTAAATATAAAAGTTACTCAGTTAAATAAATATTTTATAATTTTTTTGTGTCCTTGTCACGTCGATTTATATTTTAATGGTTCTAAACTAGATTCAATAATTCATCATGATTAATTATCAGCAATTTACTTGTAAATTACTGAAAAATCTACGATTAAGACCTCAGAGTGGAACAAACGCTAATTCTGTATGTATAGACTTTGAATGGGCCGATTGTGGAAATTTTGCATCATAAAAGTCAAACAAACATTTTTTTTTTTAAACAAACAAACATTTCAATACTTATTTGTACTTATTCTCATACATATACCATAATAGAACTATTATATATTACTATGTATAGAACCGGCCTAGAGGACCAGAATTTTGCGCCATGTGTTGTTGTTTTGACAACAAACCATAGAAGCTGATACCATGAATTTTACTCGCGACCTAAACGCGTAAGCGCTATGAATTTTAGGGTGCTTCCGATGTTCTGGTCGCTTGGTATAGATTGCTGATGCGACAATTTCATTGTTTGGCTTCTACATATAAAGTAATAATAACTCAAGGACATGGACGCGGAATCAGGCTATGGGTTTTTGGTGAATTCATGTCAATAATTTAATTTATCAGGCAATATTTGTCATAATCATAGTATATATGTTGGTTTTATGATAAACAACCGTATACGATAGAATACTCCTGTCTAAGAGAACAGCTCTATTCTGGGTCAGTATTCCATTTACTCTTCAACCTCTTTAAGTTTGTAAAAAGTGCAAGGATGCGAGCTTAACCCCCTATAGTCGAAAGGCTATAAGCACTGGATCCACAACAGTGGGCGTGTTGACGCGTCAAGTGGTCGGTTACAACACTTGCGCCAGTACTGGCGCGAGTGGGCGATGACTCAGCCTGTGCAAACAGGGTTATCGTTCTAGTTACCTGCTCAGTCGAACGCTCAAATAAGCCAGTAAATAAATAAATAAATAATAAATATTATAGGACATTATTACACAAATTGACTAAGTCCCACAGTAAGCTCAATAAGGCTTGTATTGTATGTACCTAGACAACGATATATATAATATATAATTATAAATACTTAAATACATAGAAAACACCCAAAGTTGGTGCCAATGTCACCGCGGCATGATTGTTTACACTTTGACTTTGACAACACTTTTTACTCATTCTTTACTTTACACTTTATAAACTTGGGCTACCTATCGTCTGCTGTTGCCGCTGTCGGAATTTTGCCATGCAATGTTCTAAGTACGAACATGCTACCACGGGCAAAAGTAAAACTGTTCATGCTGTTGCACCTGGTCTTTTAACTGCGTACTAAAACTGCATCTTTCATCCACATCGGCTAATGGCAAGGGTAGGAGGAAAGCATTCACAAAAGACCGTGATTTGTGCCCTGCTCACTGTTCAGCCAAACGGCTACAAAGTGTCAATGGTTCATTGAGTCACATCTGGTACTAATAGAATTTGGTGACTCTAGAGACCACATTTGCTTTGGTTTGTCAGACCGTTGGACTCATCTACGATCGCAAAGTAATTGTAATACACGCTAGATGATACCGCGCTTTGAGGATCGGTGCACTGTCAATTGTTATTGTATGTTAATTGTGTGTGTTAATATTACAAGACATTATTTGCACTATCGCAGTTCTGTACAAAAGGTCCGAGTAAGCTCAATACATGGCTTATTCTTGTATCTAATTGATCCGTTAAAATATACGTCTCTTTTACTTATCACACTGAGCCTTAAGATACTTAATAGAGGTTCCATCAGTTCCATGATAGTTTTGAGGGGTACCTAATGATTCTCCGACCGCAGACAACGATTCGCCGAACATCGTTTCGCAGACGCAGAGTGATATATTTGTAGATGTAACTTTTGGTCGACTAACGTTACGCAGACTCTTGGTTCACCTACAGTTCAGTTCGCTTCTGTGTAAATTAGCAGAACTATTATTGGACGATTTTCATTTGGCAGAGAAATCTTTTCGTTTAAGGAATGTTAAATAAATAAATAAATAAATATTATAGGACATTATTACACAGATTGACTAAGTCCCACAGTAAGCTCAATAAGGCTTGTGTTGAGGGTAATTAGACAACGACATATATAATATGTAAATATTTATAAATACTTAAATACATAGAAAACACCCATGACTCAGGAACAAATAACCCGGAATAATAATGTTAAGCCGAATAACGTTTCAAATTTTATACATCGTTATTTTTGAAATAAAAAAAAATTGTACAACGAAAGGCCCACTTAAAAAAGGATAAAAAAATTACTTTTTTTAGATACTTATATGCGTGAAGTATACTTATATGTATAAAAATCGGCCAAGAGCATGTCGGGCCATGCTCAGTGTAGGGTTTCTTTATTCTTTATTTAGACAAACACTAAGTATAAGTTTACAGCTACAGCCAAAACACTTATACTGTTAATACATATGTCAGTATCATAAAATTAGTAAACTTGTATTACACACATTATACACTTTTAGAACTATCTCTAGAATTGAAAATACATACAATGTGTTACTAATTTAGATAGAGATTTAAAAAAATCTGATATTACGAGTAAGTAACATAGGTAGAGTTTTAAAAAATCCTGATACTACGTTGTTTTACGTTTTTCGTAGTTACCATTCTGTTATAACAGGCTAAACGGGGGCTATAAATTAGAACGCAAACTAAAAATGCCAAATGATCATTCGACTTATTGTGTTTCGATCAATAGTTTCTTGGGTAATTGTGACAGTTACTAAATGAGTATTCTACGAAAAGTAAATATGCGTATCAATGTTCTACGTTTTGACTACTCGTGCAAACGACTATTATGCGTAATGTCATTCTTCCAATCGTTACTCGGCCAAAGAACCCGTCTGCGAATCGTTGTCGGCGAAACGAAAATCGGCGTATTTTTTTCTCGGAGTATCAATAGGGCACCAGTTTTGAGTTATACGAATTGAATTGTTATGAATCTATACGTGTACTACACACAAACATCCCAGTGTTTGCGTGAAGTAAACACTTCACAAGTGACATCGAAGAGTTTTAAATGCTCAGGTTTACATCGTTTTTTTGTGGCCCGGGGGACAGACCTACTTAGGCTATATTTTCCATCGACTTCTAGTTACATAAGGCAAAGGAATATACACCAATTACACCAGTTACACAGGTACCAATCTATCTATTTGTTTAATATTATACTTACTGACCTGACACATTAAATTAACGCAACTTTGACCTTATTCCGTCACAAATTGTAACATCATTAAAACTTCAATCCAAATGGCATGTTCCAATTACGTTCCACACGCAAATAAAAATGGTCAATTTGAGCATAAGTCACGGCATGACGAAACCACAAAAACCGTCCTAAATTAAGAAGACGCTATAATGTATGAAACTGGTGTATTGTAAGTACTTTTTTACATTAGAACGGAGAATCACGAATGATCCCAGTGACCAAGGGGCACAATCAGTTGGTAATTGTCTCAGTTTTGGCCGGAGGACACTATTAACATTATGGGATAGACAAATACGCGTATGCGATGGGTCGTTAGATGTTAGATTATGATTGCTGTAATAAAGTTTATGTGCATCGATTTGAGAGATGAAACTGTCGTACTATGGATATCTTAAACATATCTAGTAAGTAGTATTGCGCAACCGGATCCCTTGGTTTGACATAATTATTGAAAATCTTAATGCAATTATACCGGCTTACTTGTTCGAGATAGTGACAGTCGTCAATATATAATTATTAATAAATAATCTTGTCAAAGGTCGGTTGTGTTAAGTAGACATATTCGCTAGAGTGTGCGTAACTTTCTATGCATCTAGCTGGTACTGGCATATTAGTGCGAGCGAGATGCATGGAAAGTAAGTTATGTAAACGTTAGCGAATATATCAGTGTCAGGTCAGAGACAAGCTCGTGGTAGCGGTAGAGATCTATTTATACCTAAACGTGACAAATACAACCGAGCCTACATTTGCAAAAGAAACGTAAAACTAAAAGCGCTCATAGTCACTAAAATCAAACTTTGAGCCACAGCTTCTATCACTTTTTGCCGCCTTATTCGGCTAAAGTATGAGATCAAAGCTTTCTCACCATAAAGACAATGGCAATACATTTGTAACCAAATATAATAATCATAGCTGTCATTCTTTATTCGCGTAAATACGATATACGGCAATATTCCACGGCGCACTGACGCTAATCTGACAGAATGTAGGCAAGATTGACTTTAACAGTCATTTCGGTTGTAAAATTTTAGTATGCGCCTACGACTAAATCAATGAACATTGATATATGTTTAGTTTTGGTTGAGAAATGTCCATTGACATGGATTTATATACTGTTGTTTACTTAAGAGTGTTTATAAATATCATGGTTATATTTTTAGTTGACAATGTCATTTCACACGATGGTTATCGTACAAGGAAAACATCATGTACTTTGATTAATAAAGTGTACAAAAATATGTAAATACGTCAAAAATTGCTAAAGTTGAATATATTCATATAAAGTATTGAAATTCGTGAAGAAAAATTAAATGTTTTCTGTGTTTTAAAACACAAACTAGGCGCAACAAGATGTTCAAGGTCAATTTAGGATCAAGGTTAAATGTCGGTTGTTCAAAAAGACTGAGAAACTCAATAGTAGATTGTTAACCATATAGGATAACCAAGTAGGATGAAAGGCACACATTTCTGTCGAGGTAGTCACTGCGTTCGAGCACCATCGCCAATAGCCCAAGTCTGAAATGGTGCTTTTCACCCCCCAGTTAAACACTCTACTTTTCATTTCGAAAACGAGGAAAGTAAAAACATGTGTATTGAAAAACACGGCTAAGTATAAACTTCAGTGGTATTTCTTGACGGTACTTTCTATTAACAATTAAGGTAAAAATATCGTTATGTATGGAATGGGAGTTAATTATCAGATTGGAAATTGTACAACAAATCCATTTAAAATAGAAAAATAATTGCTTATCGTAAAAAAAGAAACAAACGTACTTAAAAAAAACAGTGCTCTACAGCAGAAACGTATCATTTTCTGCACGCTTTTTAGAACAACGACAACCCACTTTCAGAGCATGATAAATGAAAACTAACTTATTGCCCTCATTGGGTTACTACTTTTCATCCGTGTTGAATAAGAAGAACGTATGGCCTTAGCACATGTCCTGCCAATAACAAAGCCATTGCCCATATCTAATGCATTAACGAACCATTTGCAATTTAGTACACTTTATTTCCGTACGATTCAAACAATTGTGGGAGAATTAAGTGCCATTTTAGTTGAGGAAAACGAATATTATTGTGTTAGTAAAAAATTGACCTCAGCATGTTGTTAAATTTAATGCACTTCTAAAGATTGCCCTTTTGGTTATAGCAATCATTTACGTGATTACGTTTGTCCTTCGTTTGAGTTGGTCCATTATTTGTGCCTACTAGAACTTTCGATGGTTTAAATAATATCGTTTATTTGTGAAGACATCGGAATATCCGACGACCGGTCTGGCCTACTGACACTGCCTATGAAGCCGATGGTTCCGGGTTCGAATCCCGTTAAGTGCATTTATTTGTGCGATGAACATCCTGTCTGTTTCTGAGTCAGGATGTCCTCTATGTATATATGTATGTATTTATCTATATACGTATGTATATCATCGCTTAGTACCCATAATACAAGCTTTGTTTAGTTTGGCGCTAGGTCGATCTGTGTAAGATTGTTCCTAAATATTTATTTATATGAACAACTCTTGAGAAATATTATTTTTTAGATAGGGGCTTTTACTTAAACAAGCTTGCTTTAAACAGTTCCAGGGAGCCTAGCCAAGATGACAATAGTACATCGAAAAACGCCAAACGAATAGAAAAAAGAAACAAGAAGAATAGAAGTGGTTGACTGGCAGAGAGTGCCTTAAGGCATTAAGTCCACCATTTGTACTTAATATTTTATGTGCAATAAAGTATAAATAAAATAAATAATAATAAATAAATAAAAAAGTCTCGGGATGACAAGTCACACAAGTCATAACTTAAGATTCGATTGGATCCTAGGTTTACATGAAGTTAATAGGTCATGATCACTTTTGCTTTCACTATCAATTTATTGCGAAGTTTTCCTTTCTTCCGAGGACCCTGTGATGGAGCGCTGATAATGCTGGGAACTTTAATACAATGTGTGACAGAATTTAGCAAAACTGTACTAAACAGCAGGAAACAAACGGTTTTTACGAGTATTTTTTGCAGTTCTTTTTATTTTATACCGGCTATAAATGCATTTTCCCACACCACTCCATCTCCGCTGAACGGTACATTTGCAGTTTGTGTCAACACACATTCAGACCCATTTTTTTAAATATTGGAGGTATGGTTTTTATTTATTTACAATTCCCGAACATGTAGATAAATTATAGATGAATAGTAGGTATCGTTAAAAAAATATGTTTTGTTCCTTTTCACAGCTCTCACTATACGAGTAGGCTGTACGCCTTTTATATGATTTTTATTTATTTATTAGAATGGCGTACTTTCCTAATGACATGACTGTTATTTTTTGCGTCCTATTAAAAAAAGGTCTAAGGAATAGATTACGTTGTTCAATGATAAATAACTTTTATTACGGAGCAGAATTATACAGATATTCTATTACAGCAGACCGCCGGCAAATTACGTAAGATATGCAAATTCAGCGCTCAAATTTGTCGCAAACCTACCGGTACCTGATACCGGTTTCGAAGTGACGTGTCGGTATAAATTACCGATATTTATGGAGATAAGATTTATTATGATTGCACAGTTATCGCAAGTAAATTGTTTGTTGAGAGTGTGCCTACGTGTCGGTTTACTGTGGGAACTAAATTTGGCATTTGATATTAGGCGTTTCGGCTTTATTAATGATGCTGCACCCAGATTTTGCTTTTTGCCATTCAAGTGTACCTAATCTTAATAACGATATTAACGATGTTTGGAATTATAACTGAAGACCAATACTGAACTGTTACTGTCAGGTAATTAAATGGAAACCATGTCGCATGAAAATATATTAATCATTTGAATGGATAGAACAGGGGTCTCTATAACTTTTGACCTTAGGGTCACTGGTCACTGCTATGCCTTTGGCTCTTCCGCTTTCTTTAAACAATCGCGGGCCGATTTATAGCTTTCGGCTTTCCCATTTCGGATCCCTGGGAAATAGAAGGGAGACCCGTAAAATAATATATTAAATAAATATTAAACAAAACTTATACGACATTCTTCCACAAATTGACTAAGCTCCACAGTAAGCTTAAGAAAGTTTATGTTGTGGGTACTCTGACAACGATAGGTATATATAAATACATACTTAAATACGTAGAAAACGCCTATCACAAATAAATGGCCTTACCGGCATTCGAACCCACGACTATCGGCTTTATATGCAGGATCACTACCGACTAGACCAGGCCGGTAGTCAAAAATAATCATTCTTGTAATGTATAAAATAATCATATATGTAAATGCCTTTTTAAACCAATGTTTCAGTCTAAAATACCAACTTTTCAAAAGGAAACGTCTTATTAATTATTTGCCGTATTGTCTACGCCAGTGATTACACGCGGATACGCTAGTCAAACAAGGTCTTGTTTCGCATTTGGGTTGAAAGGTCAGAACCAACAGATGACAGTCACTTTCATAAGTACCAGCAGACCAACACTTCCGTAAGTGCTTATCTAAATTCAACGAAATGACATTGCCTAGCTCAATTCCCACGACATACCAATACCTTGCTTTTTTTCCTTATTGTTAATTGTTTGCAAAATAAAAATAATTGGTTACGTGACCGTTGCAGCATCGCAAAAAATTCGCATCCTCAATCGAGATGTGTCAGTTGATGTGACAAATTTGTAATCCAACGGACGACGCAACCAAATTCGTATTCTCAGTCATGCTGCATGGACATGTTTTTAGGATTCTGTAGAATAAATATATAAGTATTGTTTTTAATTCGGAGGCCCAATTTCTAAGATAAATTCAGAGACACCTCCTCTTCATCGCTTTCCTGGTCGCATCCTAAAAAATTTAGGGTAATTTCAATGATTGGCGAAGATACCAATTGATTATTACGACATCAATTGCCATCTGATCACCCAGAGGGGAACAGTTAACCAAGAGAGGAAACTGGGCTATATTGTGATTACTTTGGATTCTTTTTAATGTTCTTGGATCGAAGAGCAATAGGTATTAAGAATAAATTCAGCCCATAAGTCATGAATCTCATTTGGATTGCCCACTAGCTACATTTTATAAAATGTTAAAAGTGACGTAGAATTACCAATGGCATTATTCAGCGGAGAGAAGAGAATGTGGATTTTTTTACACTACGTCGGTGGCATACGGCCCGCCTGATGGTAAGCAGTCTCCGTAGCTTATGGACACCTGCAACTTCAGAGGTGTTACATGTGCATTGCCGACCCTAACACTCCGCGCTCTCGTTGAACTATGGCAACCTTACTCACCGGCAGGAACACAACACTATGAGTAGGGTCTAGTAACGTGTTATTTGGCTGCGGTCTTCTGTAAGGTGGAGGTATTTCCCCAGTTAGGCTCTGCTCTAGATCTGGAATCTGCTGTGCTGTGCCCTTCCATACAAAGCTAGATGTCATTCACAGTGCCCATACCTCTCTTTTGGACGTTCCTTAAGGACCCGGGCCCAACAGGATTACAACCAATGCTATTGGTTGATTCCTCTCATTTCATAGAAAGGCACCCACGGAATACGTAAAACAACTACGGAATCTTCAAGAACGCACCGACACACTCTTGCCCAATTGGTATTTTTCCTGTGATGTGACAATTCGTAACGCCACGTACGGATTGGTCGCGCCCATGGGAGCTCAGCCCCGAACTGCTGACATTAATACTTCGCATTTGACACGAACTCCTTGGCTGCTATACTATTGGTTGTTATTATAAATTGCTTAGGAGATTCAAGTTAAAAGAGACTGGATACATGGATTTAAGTTTTAAATGAAAATTTTTGTAGAAAATGCTCACAATTTTAACCCAGGTCTAGAAATTCCTCGCTTTCGGGAGTACTAGATACACCTTTATCAATTTCGCGTACATGTGACTAGATAAGCAATGATGATAATGTAATTTTTGATTTGGCGTATTTTGAATTGTTTTTCAAATTAAACCCAAATCGCAGCATGTAGCCACATTACATAATGGAAACACGAACAACGATATAACTTTATGTTCGTTTGATCGAAAATACCAAAACCCAATTTTTATACCATCTCTTGAAACTTGTACCGATCTACCTATTGCCGCTTATAACTTGCACCGACTTATAAAAATCGGCTCTCCCACGGCTATTACAGCAAGTGCTTTATCCAAGTGCTAATTGCATCGCGTTTTTGCCCATATTATTTTTTTCCTGCTATCGACTTTATCTTCCATTGTTTAAAGTCAATATCTGTACAAAAAGATTTGGAAGATAAGTCCTTTAACAATAAATGTTGTGACTCAGCGTCACTCATGCGGAAATCGATTTGTTTTTAATGTCGTTAATGTGAACGAAATATCGTACGATTAGATTATGAATGGACAAAAAACGGTCGTAGTTTGGTAATCGTTTGGACGCGCATATTGTAAATAATAGTTATTGTAACGGAAGAACTAGGAGCTTTTAAACTAGGAATAAAAAGAATAGACTAAATGCAGATAGGTGAAATGTTTATTTATTTGCTACAAATAGAGACATACAAGAATGAAACCAGAACACACATGACAGTAAAAACAAATAATGAACTTAGAGTTTTGAATGAAATTAAAAAACGCATACGACCAACGAAATGTAGGAAAAATTGCCATATATCTAAGGACGGGCCTTACGGGCACTAAGAATGGTGTTAGTTCAGTGGTGTCACTCACGAATTCGAGCAAATCGTGCAGTCTAACGCAACTAGTTGCCACCAATCGCGCGCGTGGTGCGAACACATCACCCAATCGCGTTGTGGCGTTAGACAGCACGATTGGCTCGAATTCGTTTGCGTGACACCGTTGTACTGGTACCATTGTTATTGCCCGTAAGGCCCGTCCTTAGATATATGTCAATGTAGGAAAAATTACATTTTACATTAGGTAATCGAATGGCACCATCTTGTTTTACGCAGTAAACACAGCGTTTATCGCATAAAACAATTTATCGTTGACATCGCTACAAAATAATTTTATGCGGGACAAATCGGGTCCCGTACAAAATTGAAAACCCTCTCCAACCAAACGGCACAAGCCGCTAAATTTAAACAAATAAACATCTCTAAAACAGAAGTCACCCTCTATTAACCGTAACAAATCTAAAGCGCTTTGATCCTTGCAAATATTTCGTTGCTCGCGAACTTCTTTCCCTTTTTGTTTTGTCAAAGCATACTTGATCCGTCCGTTAAATAAATTGTTCGGTTATCGTTAGTGGCGTTTAGGAAAGTCCACGGAAGCTGCGGAGGCAAATATTTGAAAAGTTCGGACGCCGGCACCTGTGGTCACCCTTGTATTGTCCTTTTAGGAGTGTTATAGAGCTGATAATACTTCGGATAAAAAAAATTAAGTACCTTAACACGTTCCACGTTCGGGTGCCACCACGGTGCCACTAATGTGGAGTCATGAAGCTTTTTTCAGAAGTCCGTGCTTCCACTACCGGTTCACAACTTCAAATGAATTTGACGCTTGGACGTGTCACTTAGTCATATCAATTTGTGTGGGGACAGTGAACATGATCCTGTTTACACTTTGATTAGTGTTTAGTGTAAGTTCATGCATTTGTTAGTGCTACTTGCGTTTCGTAGTATATGTGTGAACTTGCACTAAACACTATTAAGTGTGTAAACAGGTCGATTCGGGCGGTATATCTCCCATCTGAAAAAACACATAAAAAACTGATTAGGTAGTTGGGTGATTAAAAACACAAATCAGTTATTGTAAAACCGTACAGCATTAAAATCAGTACCCCTAGTGTACATTTATTCGATAGCGAAACGTGACGTACGCGTTTGCGTTAAGTCTCATTTTGTATGGGATTTAGAAACATCGCTCCAAGCGGGACGTTTTTGACGACCGGTTTGGCCTAGTGGGTAGTGACCCTGCCTACGAAGCTGATGGTCCCGGGTCCAAATCCTGGTAACGGCATTTATTCGTGTGATGAGCATGGATATTTGTTCCTGAGTCATGGGTGTTTTCTACGTATTTAAGTATTTATAAATATTTATATATTATATAATCGTTGTCTAAGTACCCTCAACACAAGCCTTATTGAGCTTACTGTGGGACTTAGTCAATTTGTGTAATAATGTCCTATAATATTTATTTATTTAAATTCCCATACAAAATGATACTTAACGCAAACGCGTACGACACGTTTCGCTATCAAATAAATTTACACTAGGGGTACTGTATTTGGAATGTGCTGGGAGCTGGTTAATAATTTGACACTTTATTTAGTCATTGATACTGGTCACGTCTAAAAATATAGATATGGATGACAATGTACCAAAAATATGTACACACCTTAATATTATGGGCAATAAGGTCGTGTATACATATTTTTGGGATTTTGTTCGTATCGACATTTTCAGATGTGACTATGTACTTATTTATCAAAAATAGGTATTGTTTCTTTGACAATTTGTACCTTAAATATTTAGATATCGAAATAACAGCAGTGACAAAAAAAATGCAACATGGGACGGGAAAGTTGCACACTTACAGAACACTCCAGCTGCTCTCAATTTTGTTTACCAGAATTTGATTGTGGTTTCGCAACTCTATACACTTCCCCAAACTACAACACAAATTCACCCACTCTTTTACCCTTATTTTATTTCGCGACTCAATACATTCCCTATTTTGGTCCTTCGGCTCGAGTGTTTGCCCTTTCCCTTTGAGTTCTGAGGGTCGGCGAGAATACTAAGCGAGCCCTTTGCGAGGGTCTTAAGTGTCGACTGGCCATTCTTTTTGCTATTTTATTAGTTGTCCTTTGTCGAAAGGAATTAGGTAGTTTCGGAGCGCTGCACTTAGTGGCAGAAGTTTTAATTAGGTTTCTAGATTGAGTTGGATTGCTGTTTGTGTAGATGTTATTAAGGTTTTCGCAATTGGTGAAATCACGAACAGATTAGGTACCTACTTGTTGCTAATATTTTTATTAAACTTAATAAAGGTTGCCACTAACCACTAGAATGGCCATATGCTTGTTTGCCATCGACAAAGTATAAGCAAAAGAATAAAAGAAAAAAAAAATATCTGCACGCTGCACGGCTGCCGTGATACTTTCAATGAGAACTATAGCAAATATGATCGGTCTAGTCGTTTTTGAGTTATTGCAAAAAATCTTCTCTTCTTAGTAAAAAGACGTACAAAGCGCTGCAAAGGTACTTACTCTTATACTTGTACATAATGTACATGATACTTACTAATATCCCCCGTTTGGCCTATTTTGACTGAATGGTAATTACGAAGCCCGCCGAAGATATCTAATTTTTGTGACGAAGCACGAAGTCCTACACTAAGCATGGCCCGACATGCTCTTGGCTGATTTTTGGGTTTAGAATTATCGAGCATTCTATGTGTCAGTGTTAGGCAAGGTACGGATTTATTACAATTTGCAATTTTTTTCGCATACCTAGTAAAAATCTATTCTGAAAGGGACCCTTAATAATGACAGACTACGTTTTAATCGTCGTTTTTTGCAATTCGAGAGTCTACAGTTCGAAGCCAACTAGTAGTTATATTAAGTAGGCATTCAAGTTGATATTTGGTACTGAGCAGTGGTACTTAGCTAAGGTTATCAACTGACACCGGCTATCAGGAAACGGTTGTCACAACTTGCGGGACAACTATTGTTTTATTGCTTTTTGATAAGCTGCTGAGCTGAGAAGGGCGTTTATGCTATCTTAGATAATATTTCATGCATGTTATGCAACATAGATTATATTCGTTTTATATCTTTGTAGTTACTTACAAAGTTCTGTATATAACAAACCAATTTACCTTAATTATATAAATATACATTTAAACCATTACGTTTTCCAACCAACATTAAAATACCTATACCTACATAATTACAACAAAATATTAAACAAACTTCGTCCAAATGAATATGTCAAATACATATTCGTACATATGTCAAATATCTATTTATGTCAAATTCTAACAAAGTCTAATTATACACTACTTAACTTTGTTTTCACTATTTGTCGACTGCGTGTATCTTATATCTATCTTCATGTAGGTAACTAGGTAACGCAAAAATAAAAACACAAAGGCTGATAAACCTTTTTAACATTAACATGTTTTAAATACCTATATATCTAATTTAGACAAAATGGTTAGGTATACATATGCCTAGTATCTCCAATAAATACCGTACATAGATAGCCCTAGATGGTCCTAGATTGAGGTTTGATAATTTACGTGGGCGTCACATATTCCATTCAAAACGCCGCAAGGGAAGAGAACATTAATACGTTCGTAAGTACGTCTCGTTCGCCAAGCGTGGCACATTATTTAGTCAAAGTACTGTACATTATGGTATTTAACAATATCTAAATGCTGGCATTGTCTTCAGCATTAGACACGGGTGAGGTTATAAGGCGAGCGTGGGTGTCATATGGAGGTGCTGTAGAGTATGTGTTTTGGTTGTAGAAGGGACGGTACTTGATGTAAGCTGTTGCTGGTAGAAAGAAATCTAATATAGTGACCATTAAAAAGGTAAGGCGAAAACTTTTTGACTGAATAATCCCAGTTAAACCTTGTTTTCACCGAATCCATACGGAAAACTAGTTTTAATAAGTGAAATCACGTTTTCACTGAGGCGATACGGAAAACTGGTTTTAACTAGGGAAAACGCGTTTCTACAAAAAAATTGTTTTTACGGCAACATATAAAAATAACTATATTATAAAATGTTCTATTGAACTACTAGATGTAGATGTAATAGATTTCGTTAGTGTTGAACCTGTCGTTACTAATTTGAGTGATCATCTCGCGGTTATGGGAGTACTGCGGTTACGAGAAAATCGCTCAAAAAAAGTGACCCATAAGTACTCAAGAAGTTTCACACAGTCAAATCAATTAAATTTTTCTGCCGCTATTGAGAGCGTCGATTGGGGTCTGATTTTTGCAAAAAACAGCGACGCCAGTAGCCTTGCAACGTCACTTATAAACATTATTGCAAGTAAATTCGACATCTGTTTCCCTCTAAGAAAGAATTTGTTTAGAGATGGATATTGCCCAACCTGGATTAACAATGACATTAAATTATTTAAATCTTTTTTATTTGATATGATAGATTTAGGAAAGCGACATATGAATAATGAAAATATTATTAACTTTATAACTGACATCAAATTGCAATATGAAATATTAATTAGGAATAAAAAATCGAATTACTGTAGTAACATGATTAAAACCGGCATCAATAAATCTAAAATACTTTGGAATGTCGTGAACAAGGAAAGGGGAAAAAATAACTGCCCACGACTAGATGTTACAGAGGTGATTGTGAACACTGATGGGTCGCAGTTCACAAGCAAGAAGGCCGCTGTCAATGCGCTAAACACCAGGTTCCTCAGCGCCGCGGCGGCGTGCGGCGCGCCACGCGCCGATGGCGCCCGCGCCCTACGCCAGCTGCGCGCCGCGGTGCCAGCCGCAGATCAGTCACTTAGGCTCCAACCGTTCAGCGCGGATGAGGTGTATCGTTTGATAACCTTTCTCATCCCTCCTAAAGCCTCAATGGACATCTACGGGATAAATATGAAGCTACTGAGGGCCGCTCCAACCCCTTTAGCCTACGCAATGGCGGAGCTATTCAATCGCTGCATAAGGGAGGGCACCTACCCTAAATCTCTTAAAATCAGCAAAATAGCTCCAATCTTTAAAGGTAAGGGTAAGAGGGGGGATATGGATGCATACAGACCCGTAGCTATTATCCCCGCGATGGCAAAGGTCTTTGAAAACGGTCTCAGCCGCCGTTTGACGAGTTTTCTGGAGTCGACGAGCGCCTTATCCGATAGACAACATGCCTATCGTATGGGCCGCTCTACAACCACACTGTCTCGTGATGTGGTCCAATGCGTAGTCGACGCTAGAGAGAGTAAGCAGCAGGTTGCTGTATTGTGCTGCGACTTGTCCAAGGCCTTTGACGTCGCAGACCACGCAGTCCTTGCCAGTAAGCTAAGGCACTATGGGATCGATGGTCCGACATTTTCCTTGTTCGAGAGCCTTCTGCAGCACAGATCTCAAATTGTTATCGGAGATAGTGGAAATGCTAGGTCAGACCCACTAGAAACCACCATGTTTAAAGTGGGACCATCATATTAACAAACTCAGTGGAAGAATCGGCAGTGCGTGTTTTGCTTTGGGACGGGTAACTAGGCTAGTGTCAGATGAGGTCGCGCGCTCGTGCTATTTTGCTACAGTGCACTCGCTGATCCAGTATGGTGCGGAACTATGGGGACGCTGTGCCGAGTGGGAAAGGGTCTTCCGTCTCCAAAAGCGCGCGGTTAGAATAATCGCCCGAGTACCGCACAACACTCCTGCAAGACCCTACTTTAAAAAACTGGGAATATTGACCTTACCAGCTATAGTCATCTTACAGGTGGCTGTGTATGTGCGGTCAAACCTAACAGCATACAAAACTCATAGTATGGTACATAATTATAACACACGTAACGCCCATAAGCTCGTGGGCGTAAACCGCAAGTTGGCCAAATCGGCCAAGCTCACCCATGTCATGGGGCCTGCCGTCTATAACAAACTACCTGACACCATCACCAGCGCCCCAAACTTGGCCATTTTTAAATGTCGCCTCAAACGCTGGCTTGTTGAGCATCCGTTCTACGACTATAATGAATACTTAAATTTCCGCGAATAGGATGTTAAGTAATGTGTATTTTTTTATATTATTAATATTAATGTTTTTGATTTTGATTTGGAATTGTATATTTTGCGACGTATGTAAATAAGCTCTATAATAATTATAACGTGTAAATTGGTTTTACTTATAAATTACTTATGACTTATGACTTATGACTTAGATTCCATACGATTTGATAATTCGTTTACTAGTAACATTCATTTAATACGGTGGACCGTATTAGAGCAAAAGTGAAGCAATTCAAGATGGTGGCTTAGGAAAGGCTGTTTTGTATTGTTTTAATGAGATACGTATATCATTTATTTAAACTGGTTATCTGCGGACTGAAACTTTGGACTTCGGGTGGAGCTGAAACGAATCTAATCTAAACCGCTCTTTTAAAAGAATTGGCGTAGCAAAAGCGACCGTCATCTGTTTTCTAACCTCAAAGGGAAATTAGCATCCTCTATCCTACCTACTCTTTGGCATAGTCACAGGGAGAAACCATCGCCTAGGGCAGGTCGCAACGGTCTCCAAGAAAGCTTTGTAACATCACAAGATTAATTAACAATGCCTAACGTGTACTTACGGGATGAAGCCCCGACAGTATGGTTCAGACGCTCAAGATTGCTGTCTACGCTTGAAGACGGTTTTGGGTAGGCGTTTTAGTATGTTAATGGCTTTGTAAGCAGTTTAATCCTTTTTGAGTTGAAGTTAAAGGTGCTATGTAGCCGGTGTTGGCTTTTTAAATGTTTAAACTTTATGACGTTACAATTATCTAACGCTCTTCCATTTATATTTCAACTCGTAACACACAAAAGCAATGTTCAGTGAAACGCGGAACTTCTGCAAATCCGGTAAATTTTAATTAGGCACCTTTGGCTATTCAGTAAAAGGTTTTTGCGGAGTCTATTTCAGCGTGGCAAGTGAAATGTGGCGTATGAGAATGGAGGCCTGCGGCTGTAGCGCCCACGCTTAGATGCTCGTATACGTCTCCTGTCTGGCTGGGGATAGGGGTTAGGCTGACGCTTAGTGAGCGTTTAAAACACCAAAACACCACACTACCCTCTAATACTAGACCCTACTCATAGTGTTGTGTTCCTGCCGGTGAGTAAGGTTGCCAGAGCTCAACGAGGGTGCGGAGAGTTAGGGTCGGCAATGCGCATGTAACTTCCTCTGGAGTTGCAGGCGCACATAGGTTACGGAGACTGCTTACCATCAGGTGAGCCGTATGCTTGTTTGCCACCGACGTAGTATAAAAAAAAGTTTCTCAAGATGACAATCTTTGATAGAAAACGCCAATCAAAACTTGAATAATGTACGGAAATAGTCACGTGTTTTTTTCTTTTTATTTGGCGTTTGTCGATGTTCGATTGTTATCATGGCTCTGGAATATTTACTGTAAATTTAATATAAAAACGTTCTAGGCGTTTGCAAACACAAGTTGTATTTTATAATGTTAACTTTAAAAAAAAACTGTTTTGGTGTTGGGTACGAGTATGTGTATCGTCTAATCAATACCAGTTTTCAATGATACATTCTTGAATAATTTGTCAAAATTAGTTTTTACCAAAGCATTTTTCGAAAACGGCTTTGTACCGAGAATTTCCTGTTAGAACTAGTTTTCATCGAAGCCTTACGGAAAACTAGTTTTAACTAGTAAAAACGCGTTTTTTTCTGAGGCGATACGGAAAACTAGTTTTAACTAGGGAAAACACGGTTTACTAAAAACGGGTTTTTACGGTAACATATACACGACGAGATATTCCAGCCCGGATCAGGACGGGAGCAATAGCAATATGGTATGGGGCGGCTGTTACTGGGTACATAAAATAATAAGTAACTCACTACCTACCTACGTACCTAGTATCACTGTCCCATCTTACGAGTAGGTATCCACCGCTACGTCTGCAGTCGCCCTAAAAGCCCGAAGCGGAGGCCCTTACGCGGATGCAGCCCAACCTAATAATTTCTTAATGTCATGCGCTTTGAAGGGAATTATTGTTTTGTATTAGAATAATGGTGTACTCAGATTGTTAAGTATAGATTAGCGGGCGGCTGACATATTGTACGTAGTATAACCGTTCAATTGTGCTGATAGCCTGGTTTAGGATAATGGTGAAACGTTAGAACACTAGGTAAAGACGTGGAACGAGAGAATATAATGGTTCCAATATTCTTGATACCAAATAATTTTTTTAACTATGGCGACCCATCTGCGTTTGTGTGTTAGAAAACATTGATCGAGAAAAATATGAATAGACATGTTCAAGTGACTTTTTGGTCGCCCGGAAACTAAAAGCAGTTATTCTGAAATGCGATAAATAGAAAATAAATATTTGGGGAAAATCTTCCACAGATCGATCTTATCCCAAACTAAGCTAAGCTTGTACTATGAGTACTAAGCGACAATATACTATACTTAAATAGATAAACACATACCTATATACATAGAAAACACCCATGACCCAGGAACAAATATCCAAGCTCCTCACACAAATAAATGCCCATGCGGCTTCATGCGCGGGGTCACAACCAACTAGACCAGACAGGTCGTCGTCAATGCTAGTCGAACTAGGTACCCGTATAAGAAGAACGTACAGGTATTAGGAAGGGCTCGCATGTTTGAACTCATGACCTGTGACACTATTGCTATATCTACATAAAGTAAGAACACTTTATTAGTTGTCATGTTTCTGAGCTTAATAGGTAATATTGCAATTGACTTCATACTTAGCCTCGTATTAGCTAACATTTGTTTACAGCAAACAGTAATGGCACCTTCAGTGTGGTCTGAGTGTTACTCTATGTTTAGGAACGAATGGTTTATGGATTTAATTGGCAGGTGAGCTTTGGCAACCAACGTTAATTATGGATAGATTTATCCCAATTTGCAAGACTCGGGCCTCTGTCAACTTAACAGCTTTGTATACTTTGTACGTATTAATACCGCCTTACTTAGGTATTTCTGTCGCGTCAAATGATGGTGGTCCCTATTCCCTGTGACAACTCATTTTTAAAGCTCACGTAAAATGTCTTTGCACATTAATTTATTTATAATGTAACAACAAAAAGGTAAAAACATATTTGTTCAATTATGAGAGCTCCGCACAAAAATGTCCGCGGAGCTCAAAATCGGTTAAATGCGTTTTTCTTAAAGACCGTTTGACGAAGGTACCTAAAATTTGGAACAGTTATATATAGCAACTACTACCACTATTGTGGATAAGTCAAAACTGCTTCCTATCTCAACCAAAAGAGGCTTAAAGGAACTATCACATGGACCATCTTTTGACGCGAGAAAGAAGTATAACGTAGCCAGCTCCTAGTAATGTTTCACTGTGAATTGTATTGACGTTATGGGTCTTGGACTTCTTCTTTAACCTAGCAGACCTACATAGTAAATTCTTTTTTATTTACCAATAAGGGATCGATAATACGCTTATTCAATCTTGCGCGTTAGAACCGTTCATAGGTTGTAGTGTTCGATTTCCACCAGGCGCGCCGTAAAGTAGTTTTGAACCGTCTTGTTAAAAAAAAAAAAGACTCTTTATCTATCTGTTTCAACGTCAGTTTATCTGAATATTATTAAAGTAGATAATCATACATTATGATGCGACGTGCATGCAGATTAACAAGGCTATTGTTTATAACTATTACAAATTTAAAATCGATAGTGTAAATAGTTACGGAACGGAATAGAAACGGAACCCTAAAAAGCTCACCAGTGTGCGGCGCGACGCAGCAACTAAACGCGCCTTTTCCCAATCTGTGCATTAGGTTTGGACCCGGCCGTAAGTATCGTATCGCGCAAACGCAGGTTTCGCAGTGCATAATTACTCACCAAGCACTTGGGCTCGTGGTTACATGAATTAAGAGCCTTCATGCATATTGTGACGTAAAATTGATTAGAAGGTATACAAGACGCAGGTTCGATATGCGTTTAATAATTATCCTGCCAATTTCCAAATATTTTAGGAACTGGCGATCGACCCCAACTGACAAAATATGTGATGACAAAAGGAGAGTGCTAGAGGGTACAAACGCGATACGAAAAGATAAAACTGGTTCCGTACAAATTTAATATTTCATTTCTTTATTTTTTACAAATAGTTTTCAGATTTTTCCCTGTACTTGTAATGAAAGACAATATTACTAGCAAAATTTCATAGTTTTAGGTCAACTGGAAATACCCCTAAAAATTTTGATTTTATTATAAAATCGCTGCCAACTTATCTTGGTCTGACTAAGTACGTCTTACATTCTGTTTTTATTCTTAGAGAATAAAACAACAATTTGGTTGCCTGATCTACTGTCTAAACTCCTTAGTTAAACTATCAAAAATTAAACTTTTTGTTCAAAAACGATGTTATACTTAGTTAAGAATGTAGGTATGTTATTAACCAAAAGATTTTTAAATTTCCTAAAATCTAGAATACAGTAAAAACATTCAGAATCAGTAGGTCCTCCTAAGGGTTACCTATAAATTTGACCGTTCGAGCCATTGAATAGTAAATTGTTATGTTCACTTTGCATACTTAGGACATTTGAATAAGCTCCGCTGTGACCATTGACATATTATTCACTAAGGCAATGTTACTCATAGATATGTTATATTGGTAAATGTTACTTACCTACTGTATATTTTTGTCAGGATACGAGACTTAACCCTTAAGAGATTGCATATATTTACTAGAGAAAATTCCTGGCCTAGTGGGTAGTGACCATGCCTAATGAAGCTGATGGTTCCGGGTTCAAATCCTGGTAAGGGCATTTATTTGTGTGATCAGCACGAATATTTGTTCCTGAGTCATGGCCTTCATGGGTGTTTTCTATGTACATATTTAAATATTTATATATTATGTATATCGTTGTCTAAGTACCCACAACACAAGCCTTATTGAGCTTACTGTGGGACTTAGTCAATTTGTGTAATAATGTCCTATAATATTTATTTATTTATTTATATACATGCCGCCGTGGCCCGGGTGGCCGAGTGGCCTAGGCATCTGTGAGGACGCCTGTTCGAGTCTAGCACTGGTCACTTTTTCCTTCTTATATGATTTTTTTAATACTACGTCGGTGGAAAACAATCATACGGCCCGCCTGATGGTAAACAGCCTCCGTAGTCTATGTACGCCTGCAACTCCAGAGGAATTACATGCACGTTGTCGACCCTTAACACTCCGCATCCTCGTTGAGCTCTTGCACCTGGAACACAACACTGTGAATAGGGTCTTAGTGTTATTTGGCTGCGGTTTTCGGTTACCTCTTCTAGCTTAAACCACTGAACCGCTTTAGTTAAAATGTTGTATGGAGATATTTCGAACAAAGTGGCGTGCTCTTGTGTTGGAGGCCAAGACTCATTTTGGGTCATCGCGCCAGCCAAGTAAGTAAGTAAGATATTTTGACGCCCGGGAAACGATTAAGCGTAGTTATTATCAGACATTGACATCATTAAACGCAGATGGAGTCGCGCGCGGAAGCTAGTTACAAATATAACAATAGCTACATATTTACACACACATTTATTTACTAGATTTTTACTTCAGCCGCGTCCCAAGTACAGGATTTGCGGTCAAAGTTCACAACGCTACACAATACATATTTTTTCTTTAATCTTGCATCCGTCAGCTATCGAACTAAACAATTGCCTATGATTGATGAACAGCATCGCCAAAACGTGTCGCACAAACGGCCAAAACAAGTCGGAAATCAATCGGCTTCCAGTAAACTTACTGCATTTTCCTCTTACCCAATCAAGCTAATATAATCCTAATGTCAATGGGGTTAAGGTTGGTAGGTTTTTTTCGTATCATTTCCGTCAAAGTCCCTCTTTTAATTGCGATCCAATGAAGCGCCTCTAATTCTGCCATCAGCTGTTACTGAGCAAAACAGGGTAAATGACTTTCGATTTCCTCGCAAAGACGCTAAATAATTAGCTATTAAAATACTGAGAATGTTATGTGCGGTAAGAAAAACATAGTTTATTTTGCTCGAGGCAAGATAAACAGTATGAGAATTTCGTACAAGTGTTTCTCTTGCCACAATCTAATTGATATTGATATATTTACGTTTATTCCAGAGACTTAATAAATATTATTGCTTATAAATTTCATAACCTGCAACCTAGGTTTCCTTAAATGTTTACATACAGACAATACACTACACATCCAATCAGTACAACACCATAAAATCAGTTGTGGTAGGTACAGTGAGAAATTTAGTATAAAACTTATACCTACATCAGTAGTATTTGATCTGGATATAGGTTAAAAAAAGAAGTAAAAAAATATATATACGAGTATGTATCTTAATGTTGTATGTATCTTTATGTATTTAAGTAGTTTACAATTAATTTATGTATATTAGGACTCTAATTCTTTCAATAACAAATTCTTTTAGTTTTAAATGCACCGCCTACAATCTTTTCTGCTTTGCCCTAAGGTCATGGTAGAGAGTGCCTCATGGCATTAAGTTCGCCTTTTGTGCAATAAAGCTTAAATAAATAAATAAAAATGATAATGATTGTCATGGTATTAGAGTAATTTCTTACGGCTACCTTCATCCTAGAACCATAGTAGTTTACTTGTACTGGGTTATGACCTATCGCACTCGTAGCCTGCAAAGTTTCGGTCCCTCCGATAACACACTTAGCGGGGCCCAATCAATAAAACAAGTGACTGCCGTCGGCCGACGTTATTTTCCCGTACGTGATATTTTTGCCCGTAAACTTTCACGTTCGTTATGGGTAAATAATTTACGAGTAATAATGTTAATAACTGTTGGCAGAAATCAGGGCACCTACATAAGGTTTGGGCATTTAAGTTAATTTAATTGAGATTATTTGAATATTTTAAGGGTTATCATAAAGTATTGTAGTTTAATAATTTGCTGATAGTTACTAAAGTAACATATTAACACGTAGGTAATTTATCGATATACTTAATTGTAATGTAACATGCTAAACCAATATATTAAGGATTATACCGTCGTTAGGAATGAAGTATGAAAATAGTCACGTGACTTTTCGTATCATCTATCATCCCAATACATTACATTTATTAGGTATATTTTCCGTTTGGCCTTTGTCGGTAGATGATTGTCATAGCCCCCCCGTACGGTCAACGGATTTGATTACTATGCCACACACAATAAATAAATAATATTATAGGACATTATTAGAAAAATTGACTAAGTCCCACGGTAAGCTCAATAAGGCTTGTGTTGCGGGTACTTAGACAACGATATATATAATGTATACATTAAAAATATAAATACTTAAATACATAGAGAACATCCATGACTCAGTAACAAATATCCATGCTCATCACACGAATAAATGCCCTTACCAGGTTTTGAACCCGGGACCATCGGCTTCATAGGCAGGTTCACTACCCATTAGGCCAGACAGGTCGTCAAAATGTGGCATTCCTAGCATCTTTCATATTGTTTCTAACTGTCACGTAGTTAGTTTTGAAAGTACGAAATGGCACAGAGACTCGAAATTTCGATTTTTGTTTTTCTCAGTAGGCCCTCAGATATTAAATTCCTTGACGATAACTTTATATTTAAAGTTCGTTTAATTTTACTTGTCAGTATAGTACCGGTATTCAAGGTATTTGTCGTCGACTGGCCGTCCTGGCACCTCACCTGTCTTCGGCAGAGCGCTCGGGGCGCCTCGCATTCCGGACACATACCGACCCTTTGGCCTCTTGAGTGATAGCTTTGGTTGGGATATAGGGTCAATCGAACTTGATGGAGGACAATTTCACATTGTCTCTTTTGAGGATAGTATAGATCCGCTTCTCCATACAATCGTAGTTCCCATTTTCCTCTCTGGATATTGACATTAAGGAAAATATTTTTAACACAATTTGTTGTATATTAACCATAGCTATCCCCGCTAGCCCCGTCGTTTGATTTTTTGATTATTAAAAGAGTTAGGAAAATGGGGACTATAGGTTTGTATGGAGAAATGCTCCTCCACTACCCTCTTAACACAACTTATGATGATGCACCATTCATAACATCTCCTAATTTTCGTTATTAATGCTTGATTTAAATAAAGGTATTTTTGAATTATTCAAAGTTCGAAATACAGGTGACGAATTGACGATGGGTAACATTTGCAGGCGTAATTATTATGCTTTTTATTCGGAAGAACCTTCGACTTTTTATCTTCTTTGGCCTAACTTAAGAGTAGTGCCTGTAGCTAAAAGCTACCGTGTACATTAAGTTGCTACACAGGTGGGTGATTTTTACGTGAAAGTATAAGTTTACCTTTCACGTTATATCTACTATACAACACGCATTACAGACGAATGAACTAGCTAACTGGCCAATAAGTTGCAAACCTTTTTAATTGACTATACCGGTCTATTAATACATTTCTCTATCATAGAAATAAACAACCTTATGAACTTAAATGTCTAAACTGTCATCAACATCGTATTTTCCTGTAATAAATTTCCCCAAAACACCCCCTCAATGCCCGAAGCCTCAAGCATTCCTTTAAAATAACTCCACCGTCTCAAGTGCCCACACGATTCTCAGATTCGGTTGCACCCTCTTGCTTCACCCTCGCTCGTCTTACCTTGCCGCTTTTACGAAATATATGTGAGAGCAGACAGTTATCCAGTGTAGTTTCACTGCTTAGCGAGTCTATCGCTCAGTTGAACTAGTGTAGCATACTACACTAAAAAAGGGATTAGCCAAGACGTAGGTAATATTTTAAGTATGGGCGCAAACCCAATTCATTCGAATTATGATTATGATGATTAAGCTATTGGAGGCAAACAAGCAGAAAAATCGCTTGATAGTCAGCAATTACCGTCGCCCATGGACACCTGCAACACCTGCGTTTGCCAGCATTTATGATACGCTCTTTTCTTGAAGGTATGAAGGTCGTACCTATCGGTCCAGAAATATGGCGAACGACAGTTCATTTCACAGTTTATCTGTTACGAGGAAGGAAGTTTCTGGCTGAAGCCATTTTGCTTGGTACTGGGTGGTTTATTGCCATCTTTCGCAATTAATTAATTAGTCAGTTCGCCCACCCATTATATTAAAGATTACTTAGGATAGGGATGGTTGGTATCTAAATATTATATGGTTAAACCAACGGAGTCGATGTGCTTTGGTCTTACAGATTATATTTAGTTTGGCTGTCACGTCTTCTTTAAAACTATTATACACCTCTTTTCACAGATCTTAAAATACTTCTCGACATCTACAAAAACGTCCACTTCTGACTCCTCCATGGATCGCCACAAACTGCGTTCTGCGCAGACCGTATTTACTACCTCCCATCAGATATCAAATTTCGGAGATGGTCACTCTGTTTAGTCTGGTTTTCCAAGCGTTGGCAACTCTGTCAGCAACCTGAATACTGTGTTTGGTGCGACAAGGTGCGGTTAGGGCGACCACTGTCGTCAAACGACACGAGCCTCGCTTAGTGTCGTGTCGTGTGTAATGGCTCGGAAGCAAGCTAGGGAAGATTTGTCGGGAACAATCTGGAAATAAAAGATAGTGTGTGTTAAACAAAGGACTATCGGAAAGTTTGCGGGAAAATGTGTGTTTCCTTTGAACTTTTTTTGGAAGAAGTTTATCAAACAAGATAATCGACGATGATTTGACGTACCTACCTATTGTAAAATTTTTCCATCATAGATTAGGTAATACTGTTTTTAATTTAGGTAATACATTGGACTATACATTACAACATTTCACATTGACAAAAAATAAATCATTGATCTAACACATGTTTTTTTTTTCCAAATTCAAATAGGACATATTGTGAATTTTTTTGATATGTATAAGAGCCACGTTGCCTACCCCATATCACAAGTTAAATATCAAATTAAACAACAATACAAGATTTTCTCTAACGGTTTACCTTTCTGCCCTTATCATTTGCAACAGAAACAATTGAAAATCGAGTGGCAACAGATTCAAGTAAATCGAGTGGATAATCCGACCATCCATCACGTGGACACATGACGTGACAGGAAACACAAGTCCGAACGGTCGATATAAACTGGCCAGCATTCTGTTAGTTTTAAAGACCAACTTTAAGATTAGAGTTTTTGAAGACAATTTTTTTTAGCGTACGAGAGTGTTGGAGGAAAATGCTGGGGATATCCTGGACCGACTCTCAGAATAATTGTCTTTATCCTTAAATAACTCCATCCAACATCGCCTTTTGACTCTCATAAAGACCCGCATACTCATTTTTTACGGTCAGCTCTCGAGGCGAAACAATGACTCCATAGAGCGTGTAGGTGTAGTGGTGCAGGATAAACCAAACCAGGATGGAATAATACCGCGTTAAGGTCACCTATGCGGTGGACTGACCAGATCAAATCTGTCATGGAAGGACCCGAAAGCCGCAGGCTGGAGGGAATTAAAAACCCAAGTTTGCAATATTCTTACCCCCGGAGTTACACACAATGTTTTTCATCACACTTACGAAGAAAAAACTAAATTTAAAGCGAAATAATCCTTAAATACGGTGACATATCAAACATTCGTCGGCCATTTTGTAATTTCTTGGCAGGTGAGGCATCGAAGGCACAGATCTATTCGGCATTCAGCCACGATTGAAAATGATGTAAAAATATTTTAATCGGCTGTTAAATTGATCAAATTAAATACCTAATTTTAAATAAAAATATTAAATTATAAACGTCAGTATTTTAAAAGTATAAAGGTTGACTCACGCTACACAGGGGCAGGGCCGGGCCGGAGCTTCCGGCGCTTCGTTTTCTATGGAAAGCATTACGTCATCACCGGAGCTCTGTAGTGGCCCGGTGCGGGCTCGGAGCGGAGACTAGCCGGTCATGCTATGAGCAAAAATCGGACTTCCCGGAGCCTCCGGACCACCCGGTGACTCAATTCTTCCTTTCGGGTGATATTCCACTAGTCTAAGATCTTTGTCCAATGTGCATTGCGTCTCACTCTCTCATTAAGCAAAATGTCAGACGCAAATACACATTGGACCAAGATATTGGAAAGATGAAAAACCAGAATACCACCCTTCGCAATGTGCCTGCTCGGATGTGTCGGTATATATTTGCCAAAATAAGAAGGTTACAAAACGTCATAAATTTGTTTGTTAAATATGGATGGTATAGCCAATACATTACTTGGTCGGGTTATATTTTACTCGGCGCAGAGAGAAGTTAATTAACAATGACTGTCAATCTCTATATGAAACCTAATTTCTGTAAATAAAGCTACACAATTCTACATATTGCCGGTTTTGTGGAAAGCAATAAAAAAATTGTACTTATATTATTTATTTTAGTCACGCTGGCTCCACATTTTACTTGAGATAGTTGATAGCGCCAGACAAGTTGCATAAGAATTTGTTACCAATTTTAATAGTTCCTAGATATTAACCAGTGTGTTAATTTTGTGGGCTTAAATGAAGTGGAATAAAAAAATGTTCAGAAGAAGCAGAGCTTTAAGAACTAAATACTGCCGTTTCGTACATATTGTTGGATTATCATATTATTGATAATGAAATACATTATATAACAAAAGAATAACGTACTATAAGTATATATAAGTCGTTACGTAGCCGCCTGTTGTCTGCCTCTACATTTAATCAATTGTTTGTTTTGTCTTTTCTTTTGTATCTTTTTACTGAGGTGTTCCAATAAAGAGTATTCTATCTATACATCTATCTATCTATCTATCTACGCAAGGTTTATTACAAGCGACTTAGTTAAGTATTTATTTGACCTATATATATTTCCCGAACAACGCGGTATCCGTGAAGATTCAGTCTTTATTATTTACTTTTCCATGTTAGGTGTTACTACATGAAAGTCTCAACGGTCGCAACACGGGCGACTCGGATATATACGTCAAAATTATATAAGTTGCATAATGTCTTGATTTATTTTGTGAAATACGGAGGTGTTGCGGAAATGTAATTAAGTCGGATTATATTAAATGAGATATCTAGTAATGTTACTGCTTGTAAAAATTATTCATTAATGAGCATGTAGGTTATAATTAATATAAATATACTATTTTTTTCTCATATTCCCACGTATTACTTTTCATTTCGTACGAAGTTATATATATAATGAAATATCTCGTTAATAAATTTGTAGATTACGGGAAACCATTTCTTTTACTTAATTTAGAGTCCAACTGATCTTCTGTAAATCTGCCTGCAGAGAGTACGAACATCATATTTCAGTGCAGTTATTGAATTACTCATAAAGGTGCCTATATTTCATTTGCAATCTGTCGTTGGCGATATTATTGCTAACTGCTCGCGTACGATGCATTCTCCTGAAATAGATAGGCCATACATTTTTTCAGGCTGTAGAGAGCAGCACTAGCATGTATTATAAACCTGAGAGTAACTTATGCATACTATGCCTTAACCCTTTACCAGGCCCCGAAGAACCAGCGTGTCTTAATACGTACTTTATATGCTGTTGCAACCGTATTGAACGCCTTGTAAAAAATGTATTTATGAACGTCGGAGATCTTCCTTTAAACCAGAAATAAAAATGTGGGTTAAGGTTATCCCATCGCCTGTCTAAGTAATGAACTGTCATACTAGATTTTGTCTTATTATATTCTTGATCAGGCCAAGGGATATATTCCACCCACATCTTATATCGGTTATAATAGTCAAGGTTTAACTCCAAATCTCCTACGAAACATTATATCAATCACTGAAAAAAAATCACTTACTTACGTGAGTTTTTATGACATGACAAGACAATTTACCGGGCCATGGGAAATATAGCTCCCACACAGTTAAACTCTAATAAGGCCATGGGATAATGTCAACCCACATCCTAATTCTGGTCATACACAATAATGCATGAATATTTAGCAATGTTTCCGATTACATTAGCTTTCAACACTCAAAATCTACAAAATATCAAAAAATTGTTCGAGCTATGTACTTCTGTTTCATAGAAATTATGAAAAGTGTTCGAATTTATCCGTAGTTTACTGAAATTAGCGTTCAAGTGAATTTAAACGGCTGCCAAAGATATATTACGCAATTTAAAAGCGTGTTGTGAATGAAGATCATAAAATAATATTTTCAGGGATTGACAAAATATTTTGTAGGTGGTTTGGAGTTAAAACCTGACTACGGTAACCGATATAAGATGTGGGTGAAATATATCCCTTGGCCTGGTAAAGGGTTAAACAGTTTTTTGACAAGTTTTCACTATGGCATTGATGCATCAAGGCGTTTTGGTTACAGATGGTCTAACGCGAAACGCGAAAATCGAAATTTCGTTACCTATCTGCCTCTCTGTCTACCGAATATGCAAGAATGATGGAGGCAGAAACCACAATTTAGATTTTTCCATTTCGCGGTAGGCCCCGTGTGTTAGTAACGCCCTCTACGCAGAGTTTTGCGTAATATTCCCTATTTTATGCCTATTATTACTGTAACTACTGAAATAATACAATAATACTCTTCGTATGTTTTATTGTTCTTAAATTAATGATTAAGACGTGGAACGCATAATTTCGTCAGGGGGAAGCCTATATGCCTCTCTTTCGCACAAAGATAGATCGCGCAGTGATAGAGAGGCGAATAGATGAACTAATGAAGTGTATTGTAGTATCGTAAGTGTCAGGATGTCAGAACGATGATAGCTATTTATAAGTTTTATAACGATATAAATAGCTATCATGGTCCTGACATCCTGACGCTTACTCCAAGTTTTAGTACCTTTTTTGTACTATTTGGTACATGATATCAAAAAAAATTCACCTCGCTAAAAATCGAGAAAAAATATTGAAAATAATGTGGTCAGCTATTCTGACGTCAGGTCACAGGGCCAAGTCCAGCGGCGGCATCATGGTTCCATTTTTATCACTTGTCATTATGCCCGTCACTTTCGCACTTACATCCTTGTTAGAACGGGACAGGTATGGTGACAAATGATAAAGAGCCGACCATCTTAGCCTTACAGTTCTCCTAGCTGTAGGCGTTATATTGAATTCATCTTTTGGCAAAGATTTAGTACCTAATTTGTACCTTTCATGATGATTTATTTTACTTTGACTTACCAAAAAAAAGCGGTGTAGCCACTCAATGTGAACCAGGCCTTCAATATAGTTCAACAGTTAATATTTTTGGCTAAAACAGTTATCTATTTCACGAGGGGTCTATAGTAGTTGTTTAACCAATACAAAAATGAGAAGTGGAAATCTTGAGCGTTTCGAGGGCTTTAATTTTTTTCTAACGAGTGAGACAACATTTTTTTTAGTACATATGGTGCTACTTTACCGCACTAGGGCGGTAATTAGCACTTTACGCGCCTATGTCGAAAATTTAAAGTGCCATATGTACTGTAAAACGTTGTATATGTGCGAATAGATAATGGGCAACTCGTTTCGATTTAAAACACTCCTTTCGGTCGTGTCACTAGTTGTGAATTATTAAACTCGTTATGAATTAATGTATAATTACCACACCAACGCGAAAAAATACTTAAACTTCAAAATCATCACAAGTCGTCGTCGTCGTTAATTTTACATTCCTAGATGATAAAATATTTCAGAATTTGAACGAAATTACTTTGCAACTCTTGTGAATAAAATGTAACTTTCCCACCCGTTTTTAAAGAATAAAGAATGACGGCAATACATGCGAAAGACCGACTATGACTGTTATCCACCTAATCCCAGCGCCATGCTTAAAACAATCCAACATTTTGAGAATAATATGGTTAGTTATAATGTTTTTCCGCCTCTCATTTCTTGAAAATATAAGTAATTATGTTGAAACTCAGTAAGAGTTGCTGGAGAGATGCTATCTAGCAACCCTTACGGACTTGTACTCCCTATGTAGCTATTTTTTTAATACTCGTAAGTACAAATAAATGCAAAAAAGCAGTTACTTCTTTTACAGTGCAATATCCATTAACTATTATAACTTTTTTATATTTTGTGTTCTACGTTATATCGATACATGCGTGTACCAGAAGTCGATAAATGAGAACTCTCTATGACAGTTCAAGAATGCCACAATAATTTCGGTCTCTGTTAATAATAGTTGGCCACCTTATTGACGTGCATTTTTACATATCAAACAAATAGAATAAACATTTATTGAATTTATCCCCCTTAGACGTGGCTGCTACAGTCTTCAGGATTTTGTTTGCCGTGTGATCATCGCTTTCCGGTTGCAGCTTGGTGCCATCGAGGAACGTCCATGGTATATGAAAAAAGAAAAATGTTTATAATACCATTCTATAGAGGGCATATAATTACTACTAGAGGGCACCTTTAACCTTATTTTGGCAATGTTAAATATCCTTACAATTAATGATAGTTTTCAGTAGCTCATAATTGGGTAGTTTCTCCACTTGTATCCCCCCTGCAAAGAAACTTGTTTGCAGGCCCTCCTGGTCAGTTATCTGTGTAGCTTACTGTTAGGGTATATACCTGTAGCTTGAACCTTAAAAAAATTAAAACATTTATAACAAGAGATACGATAAATACACCAATTATATTACACTATTGAAAACTGCAACTAATTCGTTCGATACGTTTTGGTACCCATTACCCTACACCCTAAATTCATCCAACGAAATAAAATGTTCCGTAGGGTATACACGGTGGCCCACTTAGATCGTTACGAAGATCTGTTCCTAGGAATCATGCCATTGATTTTCATAACAAGAAAAACTGTATTCATACATTTGTAATATATAAAGACGGGCCAATACGAGTAACACCTGCTTTGTATCTATTGTTTTATTTTTAAAGATTCTATACCAATGTTATAATTATCACCTACTAAGTGTTGAAATTAACAAAATTAAAGCAATCTTAGTCAAACAAGCATATTGTTATACTTTCTCTTTCACACATGTAAACTATTGAATGAAAAACAACAGCCCATATGTAAGCCCATATAATACCTAAGCCCTAACTCGTAAAATACTTGTCAAGGAGAAGTTATATTCTGATTTTCATGAACACTTTCCATTTCAACAAATAGCACTGTTTAAATGCAAATATAAAAAGATACTATATGTAAAATATTTGAAGAGTTTCATCCATTCTTCCTGGAATCCATTATCAGAAATAGATCTTGACTAAAATGAAGCTTAAAAAATAACTTGCAGAACAATCGTAACGAAGAAGATATCGCCAAACGTGAAATACGCGTACACCTATATAAAAAAAAAATGACTTCCACTTAACATACCGCTGTTTCTTTGTACATATCTACTCGTACTAATCCTAATATACGAGTACGACCTCTGTTCATGGGCTCTGCTCGTTTGCCTCCTATATTTAAAAAAAGACTTCTACTTAACATAGCGCCATTTATATGTACATATCTACAAATCTTATGATACGACCTCTGTTCATGGGCTCTAATCGTTTGCCTCCTATATTTAAAAAAATAACTTCTACTTAACATAACCCCATTTCATTGTACATCTCTACAAATCTTATGATACGAGCTCTGTTCGTGGGCTCTGCTCGTTTGCCTCCTATATTTAAAAAAATACTTCTACTTAACATAACGCCATTCCTTTGTACATCTCTACAAATCTTATGATACGACCTCTTTTCATGGGCTCTATTAGTTTGCCTCCTATATAAAAAAAAAAAATACTTCTACTTAACATAGCGCCATTCCTTTGTACATCTCTACAAATCTTATGATACGAGCTCTGTTCATGGGCTCTGCTGGTTTGCCTCTTATATTTTAAAAAATACTTCTACTTAACATAACGCCATTCCTTTGTACATCTCTACAAATCTTATGATACGAGCTCTGTTCATGGGCTCTGCTCGTTTGCCTCCTACATTAAAAAAAAAAAAATTCTACTTATCATACCGCTGTTTCTTTGTACATATCTACTTATCCTATGATAAGACCTCTGTTCATAAGCTCTGCTCATTTGCCTCCTATATTTAAAAAAATAAATTCCATTTAACATAGCGCCATTTCTATGTACATATCTACAAATCTTATGATACGAGCTCTGTTCATGGGCTTTGCTCCTTTGCCTCCTATATTTAAAAAAATACTTCTACTTAACATAGCGCCATTTCTTTGTACATATCTAAAAATCTTATGATAAGACCTCTGTTCATGGGCTCTGCTCATTTGCCTCCTATATAAAAAAAAATACATAGCGCCATTTCTATGTACATTTCTACAAATCTTATGATACGACCTCTGTTCATGGGCTCTATTAGTTTGCCTCCTATATTAAAAAAAATACTTCTACTTAACATAGCGCCATTCCTTTGTACATCTCTACAAATCTTATGATACGAGCTCTGTTCATGGGCTCTGCTGGTTTGCCTCTTATATTTAAAAAAATACTTCTACTTAACATAACGCCATTCCTTTGTACATCTCTACAAATCTTATGATACGAGCTCTGTTCATGGGCTCTGCTCGTTTGCCTCCTACATTAAAAAAAAATCTACTTAACATAGCGCCATTCCTTTGTACATCTCTACAAATCTTATGATACGAGCTCTGTTCATGGGCTCTGCTCGTTTGCCTCCTACATTAAAAAAAAAAAACTACTTAACATACCGCTGTTTCTTTGTACATATCTACTTATCCTATGATGAGATCTCTGTTCATAAGCTCTGCTCATTTGCCTCCTATATTTAAAAAAATAAATTCCACTTAACATAGCGCCATTTCTATGTACATATCTACAAATCTTATGATACGACCTCTGTTCGTGGGCTCTGCTCGTTTGCCTCCTATATAAAAAAATAACTTCCACTTAACATAACGCCATTTCTTTGTAAATATCTACTTATCCTATGATAAGACCTCTGTTCATGGGCTCTGCTCGTTTGCCTCCTATATAAAAAAAAATAACTTCTACTTAACATAGCGCCATTTCTATGTACATCTCTACAAATCTTCTGATACGAGCTCTGTTCATGGGCTTTGCTCCTTTGCCTCCTATATTTAAAAAAATACTTCTACTTAACATAGCGCCATTTCTTTGTACATATCTAAAAATCTTATGATAAGACCTCTGTTCATGGGCTCTGCTCATTTGCCTCCTATATAAAAAAAAATACATAGCGCCATTTCTATGTACATCTCTACAAATCTTATGATACGACCTCTGTTCGTGGGCTCTGCTCGTTTGCCTCCTACATTCAAAAAAATTACTTCTACTTAACATAGCGCCATTTCTTTGTACATCTCTACAAATCTTATGATACGACCTCTGTTCATGAGTTCTGCTCGTTTGGTTTCTACATTTAAAAAAATAACTCCGACTTAACATAGCGCTGTTTCTTTGTACATGTCTACTAATTCTATGATAGGAGTACGACCTCTGTTCGTATGCCTACTATATAAAAAAAAAAACTTCTATTTAACATACCGCTGTTTCTGTGTACATATCTACTTATCCTATGATACGACGTCTGTTCATGGGCTCTGCTCATTTGCCTCCTATATTGAAATAATACCGGACAAATGTGAGTCGGACTCGCCCATCTAGTGTGCCGTACTTCTCTTCTGACCTATTTCGGTATTACCTTTTACGCACTTAGTACTTACATACATATTAGGGTTATACAACTCTTATTTCTTGAATCAAAAAATCAACATACAAATAAACCTACGTAATATACACGTATGTTAAAAACATAATCCTCGAAACTCAAAAGCTCCTCATTTTATAAATGCAATGCAAATAAAACGGATTAAACTTAATCATGAAGTCACGATCAAGTATCATTTAATAAGGGGCGTTTCGTGCGTAGATAACGATTGTCAGATTTGACTCTCATTTCTGACTTTTGTATTGCTTTAATGTTATGGGTCCCATAAAGACATTTGTTTCTTTTATAAAAACTTATTATCTAGCCTAGCCTTTTGGCAGTATTTTCTTGAGCTTTACGCAGTTGATTGAGGAAGCTGCCATACAAGACAAAAGCATTTTGAAAGTAGAACACCCCATCTATCCGCCTATCTATCATAATTTATTTATACCTTTATTTCAGGCAACTAGCGGCCCATAAATAAATACCTTTAGATTAGCATACACAGTATAAAAAAATATTTTAAGACTAAATACTACAAATCACATTATTTTACTGCGACATGAAACTATTTATCATAAGACATACCGTTTGAGACTGTCTACCCATTGTTTTTGTATATGACAGCTACACATCCTTTCAGCAGTGGCTTTTAGGAACTGCAAACTAATAATCTATGGCCCGCTGATTTTACCAGTGCAATCAGTCAACTTCGGGCAGCTTGTGGCATGCAGTTGGGGAGTAACGATCTCACGTACCCGAGTGTTCCTAGGGAGTTCTGTTATTCGAAGGAGGGTGGGTGGGACAGGATTATCTGCTTCTGGGTTGCCTTGGCCGGCCGGCCAGAGTGGAGTCGTTAGAGCTATAAGTTCCAAGGGTGGAAGTGCAAGACGTGAGTTGGCACAGTGGCTGTTACAGCCACTGGGTTGAAAGCGGCGCACGCCTCTCGATACCCCTGAGCCGCTCACACCAGTGTTACTCTTAAGCCATCCCAGATGTCGCTTTTTGTGTCGTCTGCCAGAAATAAAATTGCATACCGTTTTATTAGGCAGGCGTCTGGTTTTTTATCCCATAGCTCAGTATTTAGCCCATCGCTTTCACACAATAACCTAGTTTATTTTAGATTCCAACAACTCTCAATAGTCCTTACACCCTGTCGGGCCTGCCTCTGCGTGCGTCCTATGACATGGGCAAGGGCAGCATCAGCTCGGTGTACATCTTACATTTCATGAACGTGTCAAAAGGGCCTCTACGTTAGGTTAGGGCTCGGCGCACGCTTCTCAAAGGTCCGGAATACCATTGTTCCGTGATGGGAAAGACATACGTACAAATTATTTAAAATAATAATAATCGTTAATGCAATGCAGTGCTCTATTTATCAAAGAAAATAAAATTGTTTCACACTTACAAAACATTCATTCTTATTTTTGCTTATTTTTTCATACATTAATTATCTTTCTGTAAATAAGATCACTATTTTCTCTCTTGTCATATTTATCTTACTATTTGAATAACATGACAGCGTCAAATGTCGTAAAAAGTATACAAGTAAAAAGGTTTAAGAAAAGAGTCCGCAACATATTATTTATTAGACCTATTAGCAAAGAATATCCTATTAGTACTTATAAGCTAAGCCTAAAGTGCCATGGCAATTAATGCAAGCTTACGAATAAATACAAAAACCGGACAAGGGCGAGTCGGACTCGCCCAACGTGATTCCGTACTTTTTAGTATTTGTTTTTTTATATACTACGTTGGTGGCAAACAAGCATACGGCCCACCTGATGGTAAGCAGTCTCCATAGCCTATGTACGCCTGCAACTCCAGAGGAATTATATGCGCGTTGCCGACCCTAACAACCCTCCCTCCCCTCGTTGAGCTCTGGCAACCTTACTCACCGGCAGGAACACAACACTATGTTGTTATAGTGGCAACAGAAATACGTCATCTGTGAAAATTTCAACTGTCTATCACGGTTCATGAGATACAGCCTGGTGACAGACGGACGGACGGACGGACAGCGGAGTCTTAGTAATAGGGTCCCGTTTGGGTACGGAACCCTAAAGATGAAAACTGCTGCCATGTTACTATACATTTAAGAAACACAGGAAATCTGGAATTGACATATTGAAAAAATTATATTGTTATCTTCTTCTGCACGACTTTTTAGTATGAGGAAGCTACTTAGGTACGTAAGGCTACCCTCGATTCATTTGTTATGAGGGGGCCCTCGGCCTTAGAGTACGCATAGCATAAGGGCTACGCCCGACTTTCTCAATATGAGGCCGCCGCTGTAGCCCGACGTCAGAGCGTTCATATCATTTCGGGCTAGCATGTCGGGCTACGCAAGACTTCCTTTGCCATCTCTCTTACTTAAAAAAAATCTTAAATTTAATACTCTTTTACTTGAGTAACCTTTTCACTTTTAGTTACATGTATGGCGTGCCTGAAAATTATATTTTTATACATTTGAACTTCTAAACTAAGTAGTAGCTTACCATCAGGCGGGCCACCAACGTAGTATAAAAAAATACCTACTTTCCACTTTTCTCTTTTGGTTATCTTATAGTTTTTGAGTAAAATAGCTGTGACATACGGACAGACAGATAGACAGACAGATGGACATGACGAAACTGTAAGGGTTTTTGCCATTTTGGCTACGGAACCATAAAATGCACACTGTAAATTTTAACTACCTAACCCACTCGTATTATAGATTAAAAATTCCTTTTTCGCAAGAAGTAAGTAAGCCAGTACCTAAGTACATAGTTTATTTTTTGTACTTGTTAGACAATTCTATCTTAGTGTACCGAACTTAACAGTTATTTTTTTTACTTTGAGAGCGCACCACCGACATTCTTAGTGGTGTACGCGTATTTCTCTGTAGCTGAATGTTTGTAGATGATTATCTTATATCGATGCTTTAAAATGTTGTGGTATTCCTACAGCCATTTTAAATATCTTCTCTTTTAAACTTAAGTTTTTCATGCATTCCTGAAACGGAACAAGTCTATGATAGGATTGATGGGAGAAAATAATGCAAAAACGCGGCATTAAGCAAAATGATCATTTGTGATTCAGGGTTAATATCTATCGGGTATCACTGAACCCCAACGGATATATTTTTGCAATACAACACAAATGCACACCTCAATAGAAGAAAATAATACTGAAAAACAATAGGCCTGTCTACTCGCTAAGAAGCACTTAGGGCAGCTTGTGATGAGTCAATCTCTAAGTAATCTGCCTAGTTACCTACCTCAAAACGAGACCGCTTTTCCATACAAACGTAGTCCCCATTACGGAAAATATTTTTACAGTACATATGTTGCTACTTTACCGCACTAGTGCGAAAATTAGCATATTACGTTACTGTGTCGAACATTTAAAGAGCCATGTACTGTAAAACGTTGTACGATACATGTGCGAATAAGTAATTCGCAACTCGTGTCGATTTAAAACACTCCCTTCGGCCGTGTTTTAATTTATCGCCACTTGTTTCGAATTTCCTATTTTTCGCGCTTGTATCGTAATGTACTATTACAAAATTTTATGTAGAACGAAGGGAATATCAATATCCAGAGAGGAAAATGGGGACTATGTATGGAGAACCGGTCACCCCCTTTCCTTTTAATAGTTTAATATGCTTCGGCACATGATTATTTGAAACAATATACACGCATTGTATTTCCATTACCTTAAGCAGAGAACACGGTGGCTTCGAAAGAGTCTCGGGTCATGTGGAAATAAAGCTCTTCAAATAATGTTGTGTAATTCTCCTTTTTCCGAAAGTGTCCGTGAAACGTCCAAATGCACAATTGCCCAGAGTATGCAGTATTCTCTTCATCAGCTATTGTGGCAGCCAGGGCCAATATTTTGATTTTATTATTTATTTCTATATCGACTTGCTTCCCATCGAACCATTTTTTTCAATATGATTGACATTTGTGACATTTGTCATGAACAGTCCGTTGCTTGGACGGCTCGGTGAGCTCGGACAGCCCGGCCCGGCCTGTCTCGCGCTCGGAGACTCAACGATAGTGTCAACGCATAGAGATACTATGATATAGAGATGATGGCCCGGTCGCCCCGGCCCTGGAACGGTCCGGCGACGGTGGCGCTCCTGAAAGTCCGTGTGACGGCTCGCTCCGGTCCGCCCCGGCCCGGCCCTGGCACTGTGTAGCGTGAGTCATCCTTTACTCATTTATGCTACTTGGTTTGTATGAATAATAGTGACATAACATAATTAAAGAAAAAAGTTATAACTCCTAGGGCGTTATAGCTTTTTTTCACAATCCATAACTCCCACGGGAACAAAATAGGCCTTTGTCCTTCAGCACACCTGCATGAAATAAGATCTTTTTCGAGCAAGTGTGATGAAAAGATAACGACTGAGAAGAAGACCTATGAGTATAAGTAGGTCGGGAAAAATTAAATCACCGGCGAGTGGAATAAAAACGGGTGAAGTTTTTTGCAATAAACACTTGAGAAAACTGAGACCGACTGAGAACAAAATTAAGATCTGATCAAGTACAAGTTTGTACGTGGCGTGGCGTCCGCACTCTGTCATCCATCTTCGTCTTTCACGATGATCAAATTATTATCACTTACTTGACGCTACTCTACTACAAGAAAAACATGTCTTGATACTTTACAGGCTGTGTTTGCAACGTTTACGAGGTGAATATGTCATACTGAATAACGATTGTAGGGCCTAACCTCAAAAATATTTCTTGATACTTTAGCGTTTTAATTGTACGTTTTGCAATCCTGGGAGCTATTTTCCCACCTAAAATAGATTCGTTAATATTATCTACGAAAAACGGGAAACCATTTTCCACCGAATTTTACTACTCCCCATCAAGATTCCTTTCCTATCGATATCAGTTTCTGTTTCTTTTCTAGTACATTTTATGATCTATTAGAACATTCATATTTTCCGAGGAATTTGACTATATTGACGTTTCCATACTATAATTGGACGTAGTTTTTATAAACGGTTTTCTTTTAATCGAACATTATTTTAAATCATGAAATCAAAATTGGAATGGAGATTTAAGTGTGCGTTCCTTCTCGTTTCAAGAACTACGTCCAATTTATATTGCCAATTCGGAGCAGTTAGTTTAGCCCGACTCCATCACAGCTACCAAAATACTACCATCAAAACCGTTCGAACCGCATTAAGTTAAGGCAGCCTCACACCATTGAGCACCACCGCGATATATTGCCCATTGTAGCATGCTAGCCAAGTTTCTTGTTTATTGTTCCGATCGCCATGCTAGCCCGTGGGCTAACTATGCTTGCCCGTTCTGCATAATGATTTTAACTGCTGCTGTACTAATATGGAGAAGTTCTGGTTTGGAAAATAAGTTCAATACCTTCAAAACCAACGGGCGTATGGTGGGCTCGGTTACCGACATGATAAGAGAATCACTTTTTGACATGACGAAACAGAAACAGAGAAGGTTTTATCGTTCTGTGTGGAATTCGTATTCACAAAGGTATCTTATGTGATGATAAAGTTAGTTACCGTCAACCAGGGTGAATCGGGACGGCTGGAGTATATAGGGACAAAATCTAAAATGTGATTTACCTGACAATTTCTTAAAAAAATACTTACACGAATTATATCATTCGAGTGAAAATAATAGTAGATTTTGTATGATACAATTTGTGTGGGTTTTTTTCTAAGAAATTCACCCCGGCTGTCCCTATTCACCCCGGTTGTATGATTAACGATTTTGATGGAAATAGTTTTTGGCGTGAATTTAGTCATTTGTGGTAAATTAAGGTTTTCTTGTGGTAATAATTAAACCGCAATTGTTCTTTCAGATAGTTCGAAGAATATATTATAAATTATAAGCATAAATCTTATACCTTTAAACGAGCAATTCTTGTATATATATATTTCAGGGATCTCGGAAACGGCTCTAACGATTTCGCTGAAATTTGGTATATGGGGGTTTTTGGGGGTAAACAATCGATCTAGATTAGTCTTATGTTTGGGAAAACGCGTGTTTTCGAGTTTTCATGCGTTTTTCTTTCGTCGCCGAATATGGTCTAATTTCGTGTTGCATTGCAGGCCACTGTCCGTCTGGTCAAGCGGGTTAAGACGCGGGCGGTAAGAAACAACCAGTGTTACGGGTTCGAATCCCGCCCGGTGACTATTTTTTTTTATATGTTCAAGCTTATATATAATATTTTAATTTTTATTATTTTAGACAAGTTTAATTTAGTAATTTTTTTTAGTTAAGATTACCACCTATACACCACCATATTACAATAAATAGCAAAGCTCGGTCGCCCAGGTACTAATACTTATGTGACGACTAGTAGATGCAATTAACAGTCCATTTACCAGCACATAGTGTGACTATGGTTGATCAACCGAAGATAATGATAATAATGCTTACGTAACGCTCAATCGCAGAATCCCAATAATTTACAATAACTATTCAACACCGCGATGCCTATTTCTGTGTCACGGTAAAAATATTTACTCCAGTATAAAATTAATTCAATTTAAAGCCCAAAGTTAATTACTGAAAGTTATTATCCCTTAATTAAACATTGCATTTAATTCTTAGCTGTACTAGCTGGCGGTATACTGGTGGTGCATATGATTTCTTATCATGGTAATATTGAACAAATACTATATAACATATTAGTGACATCTCTTTATCGCGCGCACTTACCTACTTAGTTTTATGTTAGCGGTACTGGATTTGACGGGTTAATATCTTTCAAATTAATTAATATAAATACATACTTTTTGAAATCGATGGGTTCCATCGTCGATTGTCACGAGCACCTCGAGCATCTGTGATTCCATACATTTTTTTCTTTATTTTTTCGTTTGTCGTTTGTCGATGTACGAACGATTGTTATCTTGGCTAGGCCCCCAGGACCGCTACGATCGGACAGTAATTCATATTTGGTTTGGGTTAAAGTAGCCATGTTTGATACGTACTCGTATTTCAAAACTTCACCTTCAGAGAGTATTGAACACGAGAGAACTTTACTTGCTACATACAATCACAATACTTGTAATATGATGTAAACCGCGTTTATGTCGTGACAATGCATTCCCGATAACGCGCTAATGGCCGTCTGGGCTTAAATAACTAACTATTAGACCACGCCCACCGCTAAACGGATTCGGTTAATCGTTGATCTCCTCAAGGACCGCGGTTTATTGAGTGTATCGATTATTCGATTTGGAGTCGATTTTAAAGGCTCAGGCGTGGGAAGCGAGTTGTCATATTCGTTGTGCTTTTTTTATATGTGGCCAGTAACACGAGCGAAAAATTAAAACATATATTGTACTCCTCAAACTTTTGTTTAACAACTTTTAAAAATGATGAATCCTTAAGACTTTCTATTTTTCATACAAAATAAATATTTTCTTCTATATACGCTAACATCATTGGTGATTGTCTTACTTGTCACGTTTTAAACATAACGAAATTCGCAATACATTGTGTCTTAGAATAAACGTTATTTTAAAAAGTTGCTGAACAAATATTGGTCAGTTCGAGGAGTACAGCCTATAGTTTAATTTATTGGTCCTGTTACAGGCC
This sequence comes from Cydia pomonella, assembly GCF_033807575.1. Classification (NCBI taxonomy): domain Eukaryota; kingdom Metazoa; phylum Arthropoda; class Insecta; order Lepidoptera; family Tortricidae; genus Cydia; species Cydia pomonella. The sequence continues at coordinate 11,474,000 of NC_084719.1, read as the reverse complement.
ACACCCGGTATACGAGTATGTTCATGTAAAAAAACCTTTTTAGGGTTCCATAGGGCTGCCAGATACGGTACTTTTTGAATTACGACCCACGAAATCTAAATAGGGTGCTAAATTGTTCAAATTGAAAGGAAATCTAAGCGATTTTCCTAATATATTCGCATTTAGTAGCTAGCGATAAAAGTGTCTTACGTTTCTATGTCATAAGTCATAAGAATGGCTTACCTAAGCAGTGACGTATTGCAGGACAAATTGCTCGTCTGGCTACGTGACTCTGGCGGTCTCATGTGCTCCCGTTACTAATAGGTCACTTTGTGGGGCATTCTGGGGAAATTGCTGATATGGAGGTAGTTTGTCGACATCAAAATATAATTGGGGACATGACCGTAGACGGTGACAGCTTATAGTTAATCTTGGGATTTTGGCAAAACCGTCTGTACTTATTTTGAGGGTAATTAGTTAGTCTTGGAAGATATCCTTTAAGCAATTTGTTCTTTAGATTTATTTATAAAATTGTTGTTAAAAATATACATATAACTTGGGTTTAGTCTTAAGGATGAGTCACGCTAGACCGGGCCGGGCCCGGGCCGGAGCGGCCAACACGTCGTTGTCTATGACGGCTGATCGGTGATCACGTGGTGCTTTCCATAGAAAACGAAGCACCGGAAGCTCCGGGCCGGGCCTTCAAATCTTCAAACCCAAAAAAACGAGGAGCGTGTAGTATGGAGGTGAATAACTGGGCTTCAAAATATATGCAACCTCCTGTGCTAGTGTAAGTTTCATGATTTACGCGCTATATCATTTTGTTTCTCAGGCGGCTTACCTAAACAGAGGGCCAAGGGGACAATCGTTTGCGCTACGATAACGAAACGTTTTGTGTCTCTCTATCACTCTTCCATATTAGTGCTACAGTGGCAGTTGTGTTTTTTTCGCTACGGAGCGTTAACTATTGGCAGTTTGGCTACCCACCCAGGTACTTTCAGGAAGATATATCAAAGAAAGAGACATATACGGACATATTTAAGAATCGCAAGTTGCAGCTGTCCGTAGGCTACCATAGCTACCCATAGCGTAGGCTACCATAGCTACCCATAGCGTAGGCTACCGTAGGCTACCGTAGATGATAGCTTACCATTAGGTTGGCTTTGTTAGTTTACCACCGACACGGTACTAAAAAACAACCTCCAGTTCTACTATAAACTTTTTGATATTTTTTTTCTACAAACAATATAGTATTAACAGTTACATTCAATAAAACACACCAAAGATACATACATAAGTGACATATACGCCGCATACTGATCCGCAGTCCATTTCATCCCAGTATTGATTACCACAAAGACACTCGACCCTCCTTGTAATTACCTATGTCACGCGCGTGTCGCCGACGTGATGAATGGACGAATCATTCGCTCGATTTACGCGAATCTGTCGACGCGCTGTGTCATTGTTTCCATAGACAACATAGGTTACAGTTAATTTGAGGAAAACACCTCTAAGAGACATAGAAAAGTGACATACAATACAAGCAACGTCTGGTGTTACTATAAGCTTCTTGATCTTAATCGATCCACAGTCTATTTTATTCTAGTTTTGATTACCACAAAGACACTAGACTCTCCTTTTACAAATAATTATACCTATGTCACGCGCGTGTCGCCGACGTGATGGATGGTCGAATCATTCGCTCGGTTTACGCGAATCTGTCGACACGCTGTGTCATTGTTTGAGGGAAAGAGCTTCGTTTATTATTCGCTGTTCTTACTGAGCGACACCAATGGCGGGTTTCAAGTTACAATAAAACATCTTTAGAAATTGCTATAACTTTATTTAATTGGAATTTAAGTCGCCTGGGGTATTTATAAACCTTCAAACCTTCAAGAAAATAGCGTTCTTCTATCTTATCGCACTTAAATTACAACCCGACGATTCGACGACCTGGACGAAGGTAATTGTTTACCAACAGGCGATTCGACTGATCTTGTGTTATAAAAGAATACAATCAGTTGCCTATTGGTATGTAAAGTGCTTATCATAAACCAAATCCCAAGCATCAAATAATTATTCGGGTTTCAAAAGGCACCATACAAAACACTACCAACTACAAAACTACGGCCAGCATTGAATGAAAACCCAATAACCTTAACTATTTTCCAACAACCCAGCCGCAAACTAAAAGATGCAAAACTAAAGTAATCGAAGCTTGGAACTCTAATAACGTATTCAAACAACATAATCTTGCGCGTAATGATAGCAATCTGTAGGCAATAAATCGTTAATGGGCTATCGGTTGTCCACCGTTGTGATGCGCCGGCGCAGAGCTAGAGATGTGGTGCTATCGATAAATGAGTAGACATAGCTGTGCACTGTAGGGCAGCGGTTCAAGTAAAATGCTCCCCCTCGTTTCCGGAATATGTTTTCCACAAAAAGCAAAATTACTTAGCGAATTTCTGACACCTTTAAAGGGTTAAACTAAAAATGATTGATTTTATAGCAATAAGTTATTAATTCTAACTGTCACCAAAATATTTCGTAAAAGCAAGTTTTTATAATCAAACCTAGTTTTAACCAAAGTATTTCGGAACACTAGTATTAACTCTGGAAAACGCGTTTTAATCACACGCGCGTGTTATATAAAAACTATATTAAATTTGGAAAAACTAGTTTTAAAACAAACTGGGTTTTGATAATAAACTTAGTTTACAGAGTATAAGACTTTTCACTAGAAGATGTAAAATTATAGGTAAATATATCGATATTTTACTTGTTATTGATGTAACGTGGCACATCACTTGAGTCGTTGCCTGAAGGCGCCCGCGCAAAGCAAGTGAACTTTCACCGTGCGTCCGCGCCTTTAGATTTATCCTGACTCATAATACAGGGTACTAACACCTTTGCGGCTATAGAAACAAGGCTTAATATACTATACTCATGGCAGAACAGGTGTGACTTAGATAATGAGATGATTATGTTTAAACTTTGTCGTTATACCTAACCTTAGCTTGTATTTAATCAATATGAAATTCTGATGTGTAATTGGCAAAAGAAATACTTATTAACAGGCTGAGTAAAACAGGTAGGAATCAATGGAACAATCATGAGCTCTTTAAAAAATGTCCTATGGTTTTAAGGAAAGGATGCTGTAGTGTCCTAAACTATCTCCAATTTCAAACAAAGCTTGTATTCCGTAAGTTGTTTTGCTCAGATCAGACTTATTGAGTATTAGTTTGTACGAGTAAGTGATACATCTTCCTCACGTTGTCCTGGCATTTTGCCACGGCCCATGGGAGCCTGGGGTCCACTTGACAACTAATCCCAAGAATTGGCGTAGGCGCTAGTTTTCACGAAAGCGACTGCCATCTGACCTTCCAACCTGGAGGGTAACAAGACGTTATTGGGATTAGTCCGGTTTCCTCGCGATCTTTTCCTTCACCGAAAAGCGTCTGGTAAATATCAAATGATATTTCGTACATAAGTTCCGAAAAACTTTTTGTTACGAGCCAGGGTTTGAACCCGCAACCTCCGGATTGCCAGTCGCACGCTCTTACCGCTAAGCCACCAGCGCTTGGATACCTTTGGAGTTCTTAATTCCATAAGTGACGAATTCAATAAAATCTTATACCTCGTGATAGGTACATGTAATATGAAGTTTACTGTGAGAGCCCACGTAGCTTATACGGGACGGGATAAAACCATGTATATATCTATAAGTAAGATTTCTTCAAGTTTTTAACCTTAAGCTAAGGTATTGCATTATAATGGGCCAGGCCAAGCCAATCAAATCTGAAATACAATAGCAAAATGTCACCGCAATCCAAAATTACAATAGCTGACCCCACAGATATCGAACCGATCACAGTTCACTTCTTAAAGTTCAAGTGCAAGCTATATGACATTGGCATTCCGTCGATGATCTCTGATCCCACTACCATCCGACTATTAATTTATTTAATTTGGGCCCCTAATTACACACAATCGTGTGTCGTGACGATGCTGACACACAAGGTAGTCTTTTGTGGATCCGTCATGGCGTCTGACATGTGTTTTGGATAGGGCTGCCACTTCTGAGTTTTACGTGGCACGTCAAAGCATTTGAGCATCTACTTGTTGTGTTGTTCTCTCGCGTCGTTTGCGTCTAAATTTGAGATTCAGCGCTTAAAAAACTTCAGAGTCTTTTCATTCCCGAGTTCTTTATTGAGTCAACTCAAAATAACTTAGCCTCCGAATAAAGACACTATAATACATTTAAACGCTTTATCGAAATAACAGTTATGAAAATAGACGTTGTTGTATGATTTGTTAATACACAATGCATAACACATTGTATTTTGTTTTTTCAGTAAAAAAATTGAGAGGTCTATGAAAAGGACTCGTCTCTATAAAATGCTCGGGTCTCTAAAAAGTTGAAAAGAACTCGAGTTTAGATTTAATTGAATTTGAATTTGATAAAATATATTAGGTATCATGACATTTGTAAAAATATAACATTATATGTCAATAATAATAGGGCAGCCTGGTTTAAGCTAGCCAGTACTTATAATGGTTGTCAATCGAGTTTTCGCCTTCATAAACCTCTACAATGTTTCATTATCAAAACATCAGACTCATTTAAAAAAAATACCTAACGATGAAAAATCGGGCTTCAGATTAAATTAATATTAATTTAGCATAAATTTTACCGGGATTTCCCATTATACTAAATTACTGATTTAAATGTGTATTATGATACCCACATCAATATAAGTACTTTAGACGAATTGAAAACTAGAAAAGAATAGCAATTTGCTCGTCAGACAACCCTAATATATCTTTCTAGGCACACATGATTATTAGCGCCTTTGCAGTACCCCCTCTGACACCCGCCGCCCAAGCCTTGCGGGGGGCAGGGTAGACCAACATACACTGGTACTTAATTCCATATCCTATCGAATGGTAGTAATTACGTCAATCATACGTAGGTTTTTTATGCAATTGTTTTGTTATGTTGAAGTTGTAGGACCAAGTCGTGTTGATTTAAAGCTTCGGTGCCTTTGAAGTAGGGAATCTTAAAAAACAAATGACTACCATCAGAAGAACATTATTGGCGATTCGACTTTTCCCACAAATACCTGTGCAAAATATGGTAACATTGGTTGACATTGACTCTTCACACCGCCATAGACAGAAACAGAGAGAGAAAGATTATAAGAGCAAAAGTGAGAGAAAAGGGAGGTCACGACCCTCAATGTTGACGAATACGACTCAAGGAGGAGGAGGCTGACCTTATTGAAGACCAGCGCTGGATTGAAAAGCCAGCAGTTTGCTGAGTAGGATTTGTTTTAGACTTTTTTTAATAAGATAACCAACCTTATACCTTATTATGTCACTATATGTAATTTTGTCATTATTACGAATATTAGTATATATATGTAATTATTACGAATGAAGACTCGTAGGGTGTTTTGGAACACAATGCGGTCCGACTTATTTCGGGGGTCTATTATTAATAGGGATTGCAATCCGGTCCGGCGGATCCGGTAATCCGGCCGGATCCGGCACTTTTCAGATGCTACCGGATCCGGCAAAAATCACCGGATCCGGACCGGATCCGGCAAAATAAAAAAAAACGCCTAAATACAGCAGGCACTGTGCGTTTTAGATGAGGAAAAGGCGACGGATGAGAGGTATGAAGTTGAACAGAGCATAAAACGAATGAAAAAGATTAAATTTCGTTAAATAAAAATATATTTATTATGACGATGACTGGGAACAGAAGTTGCCTTTCATGTTGGTGGCACGACATGACGATTGAAAATCAATCCGGTTTGCAATCCCTAATTATTAACCGTCAATATACCGTTGAATTACGTGTGAACATTTTTTTTTTTGCTAATAACGTGAAAGGGACAAAGACAATAGAATCCAAATATTTCGAACTTGTGTTAGGTTAGGCCCCGCACGTTGAAATGACATTCGAATATACTTAAAGGTCACTTGAATGTTATTTTGTCTCACTCAGTGAGCAAAATGTGATTTGCTCACTGTTTTTAAGCAGCAAATTACCCTTGTTCGAGCTGTTGACGTGAAAAATAAATAATTAATTAATTATAAAATTATTTCACACCATGCACGAGATAAAGCACCAGAAAATTATTAGAAAAACCTAGACTGCAGTTAGAGTCGGACCAAGCTGCAAATCTGCAACAATTTTGATACCACACGCAGTGCAAGTGTCATAATTTCATAGAAGATTAATTAATAGAATCAGGCGTTACTTTGCGGAAATCCATGCTAATTAAAACAAGTAATATTACTTTGCTAATTAGCAACTAGATTAGCAAAGTAATATTACTTGTTTTAATTTTCATAGAAGATTGATATTTAAAATAACACTTGCACTGCTTGTGCTATCACACACACAGTACAGTATGTAGGTGGGTACTTTTTATTTTATTTAATTTTTTTAGTAATTATTCCTATTTTGCTGTCTCAATTTTCTTTTGTGCCATTTTTATTTTTGTTATTGTAATAATTTGTGTTTTTTTATGATGATTTAGACTTTATATGCAGTTTTGCAGCTGCCAAATAAATGATTTATCTATCTATCTATCTATCGAAATCGTTACACACTTGTCTTGGTCTGACTCTGTTTTCAGACCCAGAAATACTGTTTAATAAATCCGAACCGAAATAATCATATAGAGAAGGAATTTGACCGTGACGTCATTGTTCTGTATTTCTTAAAGATCCCATAGTAGCTAATCGTTTTGACAGTTAGAAAGAATAATCTGATTTGACTAGTCAGTCACCTACCCTATTGTTTCACCAATATCCGTAATTAATTTTAAATTTTAAGTACTTTGTCTAGTTCAATGCCATCGATGTAGGAAGGTATTCTTCTTTGGAAAATCACAATTATTTTTTGGCCAGCGCCCGACCAACTTTTTATGATTCTACGAATGATTACAGCGATCGATTCAATGAAAACGAAGGCTCGATTGACATCTAATGCTAGATAATTATTGGTATGACGTAAGAAGTTGTTATTTACTGGTTTTTGTACTACCATAATTTGGTATGAGTTCATGACACGTGTAACGTCAGGTTATATAAGGACATGTCCTTACTGACGCGACCACGCGATGCTTTACAGACGGTTACCTATGTCAACTTCAAAACATTATTTGTTTGATGTTTTATTTGTTCGAATGAGTTTTTTTTAAAATCAAGGTTTAGAAGGGTTACCAATCTGACCTAACCCAATGGCTCCTATTTCCAGGACACCTTTTTAATAAAAATAGAAAAAATTACTGTTATAAAAAAACTCATTCGCTCAAATTAAACATTTAGGTATCGAAGTTGTGATATGATATCTACTCGTTTACCAATATAATAGAAATATAATTAACGTAAGTGGGTCATTTAAAGATAACTAACTAACTATCGTGGCGCAGTGATCCAAAGAGGGTCTTGGCCTCCAAAACGAGAGAATGCCACCTGTCCCGATCCTGTGCCACTTCCTGCCAGTTGTCGGCTTTGAGTTGGCACAGATCCGCCTGTACACTGTCGCTCCAGCGGTATCTGGGCCGACCCACTGGACGGCGACCAGTCGGTTGTCCCAAATAAGCTCTCTTAACACCTCGATCCTCACCCATCCTCAGTAAATGGCCGAACCAGCGAAGTCTGTGGCATTTTGTTTCGCCGATGATATTGGGTTCGGCCACTAACTCCTCGATTCCGGCATTCTTACGGATCCTCCAGGTGCCGTCATCTCTATTGATAGGTCCCAGGATCTTCCGTAACACCTTTCTTTCCGCTACCAGGAGCTGACTCTCTTCTTTCAGTGTTAGTGTCCAAGCTTCGCAGCCATACATAAGGATTGGTCTTATTATAGTTTTATATACCCGTAACTTAGTATTTCTGCTGAGAAGCTTGGACGCCAACACCTTATGGAGGGCTGCGCTGCATCGCAGGGCGTTTTGGATGCGTATATTGATCTCCTCCTCTCTGGTGTTTGTATTTTAAGATAATTATAATTTTTGTGACATGACAAAAATAATCTAACTAACCATTAGGCTTTTTGAGAAATAAGAAAATCATTTTCAAAATCCTTCATAGCCTGACCGAACTCCGTACAAATAGTAATAAAAACGAAAATAATTTTTACAGTACATATGGGGCTACTTTATAGCACTAGTGCGAGAAGTAGCATATTATGTTACTGTGTCGAACATTTAAAGGGCCATATGTACTGTAATAGTACATTACGATACAAGTGCGAAAAATAGGAAATTCGAAACGAGTGGCGATAAATTAAAACACGACCGAAGGGAGTGTTTTAAATCGACACGAGTTGCGAATTACCTATTCGCACATGTATCGTACAACGTTTTACAGTACAGTACATGTACACTGTAATGTACTATTTTATTGCGGAAACAGAACTAAACTGGAATATATAATTATCATGGAATCATTTAGGTACTTAATAGTTTCACATACTGTGTGAGGTATGCAATAGTTATTTACGATACAAGTGCAGAAAATAGGAAATTCGCAATTAGTGGTGATAATTTAAAACACGACCGAAGGGAGTTTAAATCGACACGAGTTGCGAATTACCTATTCGCACGTGTATCGTACAACGGTTTACACTACAGGTGGCTCTTTAAAGTTTCGACATATGCACGGAAAGTGCTCATTCCCGCACGGGTGCGGGAAAGTAGCACCATATGTACTGTAAAAAGTATTGTATTGTGTTGTAAATTTTTTCTTACAAAAAAGAACCTTCATGTCCAATGACAGAAGGCCTTAGCTCAGCAGTGCGACATTTATATTCTAGTGATGCCCATGATTCAAAAATAGTACTATACAGGTTTGTCTTCATGTCCTACCTGCCTCCGGCTTGCATAACTCACCGAGCATCGAACGCGGACCCTCCCAGTGACAGCCCGCCGCCGGCAGCCCACAATGGGGATTGTTCCACGATCGCGATACGACTCGTTCCTTATTATTTATTGTGTGCCTAACAATTACCTATAGGAGAGATACTGAGCTTCGTTTTGCTTATGTGCTTAATGTCGTGGCTTGTCGTAAGGTGCGGTTTGTAATAATGATTTTATAAAGCATGTTCTCTGTCTAACCATGAACGAAAGTTGAACGTGGTAACAAAATGCTCATTAATGAATATATTGTCCTCTGACGGGACAGCATAACAACAAGAAATAGGCCACTGTCACGTTCTAACAAGTATGTAATGTATGACATGACAGGTGATAAAAATTAGACCATGATACCGCTGCAGAATCAGTTAGTGAAAAGGTGATAAACAGACTAAACAGACAGACAGAACTTTAACGTTCATATTTATTTATTTATAATATATATATATATATATATTAACAAATAATCATTAGTAACTGCTTCTGAAATACTGCCAATGGAAGTAAAACTGTAGAAATATTAGTAGAAATAGCCAAACGGCCAAATCAATTAATAATAAAATTCTAAAAATATGACATTAATATTTCTAACCAATCATCATTGATTGAAAATTTCTCTAGTAATTAAAAGGCTAATTTCCGAAAAAACAGTAATGCTCCGAATGTCCCGATCGTGTACAAAATAATGTAAGAACATGCACATGTCATAGTTCTTATATCGGTGGCTTATGGTTTATTTTGCCATGATTATGTGTACGGATTATTGAGTAGAGTTGTACGATCAAAGGCGGCGGTCAATAAAACTGATTGACTGATAATGAACGCGAGGCGATCTGTCGTGAGAATCTCGGTCCGTTAACGGGGACTTTTACAACTGGGCGGGTGGGGTGTGACATCTAGCGATTTAAGAGGGAAGAAGAGCTTTTTGAATCTAACGAAATAACGGTATTTTTTGTATGAAATTCCATTTCGGGAGAAAACGGTTTCCACTAACTAAATCTGCACAAATCACTTTAATATTGATGTTGATCGCTTCAGGATAAAGGAAAACCTATGAACCTAGTTTTTCATTCTGTCAGATACTAAAAATCATGGAGTATGGAAATTATTTAGCAGTGGAAAAACGTTTTCTCTTTTTGTATGGACGATCACGTGGTATATACTTCCTTATTAAGGTGACATTCGGATGTCAACTGCAGCTGCATTACTGTTGCGGCGTCGTTGTTGCCACCCTTGTATCTGTCAATTTCCTTGATAAAATCAGTGACGGAATAAACATCACAATCGTAACAGGAATACGGTGGCGAACGTGACATCCAAACGTCACCTTTAACCCTCTCCCCTCATCTCCTCTCATTCAAGTGGCATAGGTACATTAGATTATTACATTTTAGAGTTGTTGAAATTTTAACTTACTGTCTATTAATTAATTTTTATATTGAATATATCACTTTGCCACGAGAAGAGTTATTGATGAAACTTAATATGAGTTTTTAACTAAAAAATAAGGCAACATATCCATAAATGAAATTAAGAATGGCGTAAAAATAAATAATAACTTTGTATACAAACAAAAACAAAACAATAAGTAAAGATTGTCTTTTGCAAGTAAATTGTTTTGTTATGCAGAAGCACCTAAGTAATCTTTCTATTTAAAATATTTAAAAAAAATTACTCGATTATTCATTTAAGAACAATGTTTGAACACAAATTTTAAACTAAAAACACCTTCAAAAAACGCTACCGCTTAGATAGCGCCCGCTCACACTCGGCCACACAACCGCATCTAACTACGACTTTACAACTGATACACTCAAAAGAAATCCACCCATTTCGGATTCGTCATGCAATTTGTCAATCGATCCACCGTCACCGCACATCGGCTCGAGGCTATTAAATGTCAATTTTATAAAAAAAAAAGCTTTGCGCTCGCCGCTCGCTTTTGGTCGTAAGAATTAATTGCGATGACAAATCCATTAATTTGGATTGCTCCTAACTGGTTCGTTCACTCTCCGATAAATGATAACTTTTGAACTTTACTTGGGTTGAAATGACTATCATGATGTTAATGACGCCTTAGAATATGGAATAGGTGAAATGTCACGCCCTCTATTATACGTCTTATTTCAGATATGAGGTAGCTCTGGATGTTACCACTAAATGACGAGAGCTCTTGTAATTCCCGTTGTTTTAAATAAGAACTCAAGCAGACGCAATAACCTCATAGTTGCATTTATCCCGGTCGACCTTAAGGGAAATTAATTAATTAATTAATCAGCCCACGATCTCGTCAAAGTGAACCTACCATTGGATGAGCGTGTGAACTGTTGTTGCTAGTAGTCCTTTAGTTGCTTGCCTTTGCCATTTAATCAGTTAAGTACAATATCAGTAAAGTTTATTGTATATGTATGTAAGTATCCACTTCAACCATCAAAGGTATTAATTGGGATCCATATCCAATTGCTAATGTTCAAAATTAAATGAACTTTCCGTAACGCCCAAGTTTACCTAAGTGTGATGGAATAGTTTAAATTCCATAATAAAATTGTTAAATATGATATTTTAGAATTCACGTATTCCCAGTCGAATCACCACTGAGTCCAATGATACGACAAAAAACTCGGTTCAAATCGAAATTGGTGCAATTAAGTAGCATTCGATGTTTCGAATGATCGTTGGTGATAATTGTGCGTGGAAAAAGATTTTTTTGGTCACTTTATTGTGACCATTATCTTTCCTATAAACTATGAATAGCCCAATTCCAATTACATAGAGGCGAAATTTCTAATCGATTCGGGAATCCGGATAGTAAAAAGTAAGATTGTTAACAATTTGGGTTTATTCCTCTCACTATAAGATGTTTTGAGTTTAAAACAGTTGTGTAAATTTTTCTTAGGGCCATGTTTTAATCAATTTAGTTATTTATATCTTATTAGTAGAAAGTCGATTTAACACCTGACATGAGACTGGATGTCGGTGATAAAGACTTAAATCAACTACCATGAGTAATTGTCTTCAGAACAGGTCTTTTATAGCTTTATCTTAAGTGAATTCACGTCTTTAATATCAATTTTATTAACTACACTCATTTATTTTGTTTCAAATCAAGTAGAAGTCGATTTAATTATAACTGTCACTTGGTAATATATGTTTTGTTTGCGCAAGTCTTTTTATTTATCTGTCTTTTAAAAATATCTAAGAATTGCTTGCGTATAGGATGTTTCTTTTGCCATTGGTCGTTCACTAGTTAAGAGAACAATGCTTTTGTCTCTCAACCTTCTCATCACTGGGCGCAGTTACTGGAAAATTACACTGTTCAGGCCATATAGCAGGTAAATAAACTCTTGTACATAATATACCATTGTGTCTTCCAAACTGAGATTGCAGCCATTGGATGGACTGGCCAACAATTACTCGAAGCGACAAAATCATCAAAGCATAACATCCGTATGTAACGTAACTTGCCACAGCATAAAAATGTTCAAGAACCTAACTGGCAGCCCCTAGAGTGTAGGCAATTAATTTGTTTGTTTCGCGTTAATCTGTGGTTCATATACCGATGCCGTGACCAGAATAATTTTGCTGATAAGAAAATAAAAGTTCTCACGATTTTGCGCGTTAGGATGGAGTCATAAGACAGTAATTGTGGTATTCGAAGTGCAATATTAAGTTTGTTTCTTCGCAAGTGAGTGTCAGTCGTCATGGTTTGGTGGTTGCGTGTTTCTTCACCGTTCTGTCCGAGGTTGCAATAGCTGTCGTAGATAATGTGCTTTGTGATGATTACACTGATATGTGTAACGGAGTCTTTACGTGACCGGAATGCCACTTATATGGTCTCTTTATTGCGAATTCGGAATGTTCGTCGAAATACTTTTAAAGTCATCATTTTTCAATACTCTGCCTGGGTGTAATTAAGCCGTTTAAATTATGCTTTCAATCGTTATCTGTGACGGGAATGTAAAGTTTGTGGTCCTAATGATGGTTTTGACCTTTTTTCAAAACAAATAGTTAACTACGAGTAAGTATATTGCAAAGTAATAGGCGACAACCTTGTATTGGTTCTTCTTTGAATGAATAATATATAAGTAAGATATTCAAAAGGAACTGAACGCAAAGATCATATTATGTGTATTTTTGGAAACAAATCTAAGGAAGAACAATGTGGATTACTTACTTTTTTTTTCTGCTTTGCCACTGTTGGAAAAAACTAGCATATCTACACTATCACATTCTTTACATTCTTTAAAAGTCACATTCCAAGAAGAAACTAATAGAAATAGTATTACAAAAATTACTACACGCTTGGTTTTTACGCAAAAGTGACGCATTTGCATCAAACAATCATTATCCATAAACCGATAAAAAGCTCACAATCGTAAGCAGCTTACGTAATGTAAGCACATTACAACCACTTATAGCCCAAAGCGAAACCTTAAGTTGAAAGTCTGGACATTCCAGTAATCCAGAAAGCAGGGATTTGTCAAAAAAGTGGACGACAGTGTCCCCGGGCGGGCGCGAGCTGGGTTATTATGCAAAACTAAAGACAAGGCCCAATGGGCTTACGGTGAGGGTCTTACATGGTGTCATTAGCTTATATTTCAATGCAACAAATAATTCTTCAAAAGTAAAAAGCTTATAAAATCAAAATGCTTACAATATAGACTTGTCGAAATTATTTGCCATGTTTAATTTTAGTAGGTAGGTATGGCTAAGACGGTCGCCTCTTTATCACCTCTCTGTCACCATGCCTGTCACGTTCTAACAAGCAAGTGCGACACGACAGGCAATAAAAACGTGACTATGCTACCGCCGCTCTGTATCTCATCGCAGATGATGACACCTGGTTTTACTGAACCAGCTGTAGATACATATTTACTTTTGACTAAGAATACCGAGTACATTTTCTTTGAGGATTTCATCTTTCCAACCATGATTAAATGGAAGTGTTTTTCTTTCATATAAGGCAAGTAACTCTTGTATCTGAAGAAAAAAAGCTCAGCAAGTTCGGCACATATAATCCTACCCCAAAACCACCGAGGGCGGTGACGGAATGTCAAAAATTTTCGCTCCAATGTGACCAGCGCGGGACTCAAACCCAAATTACTGAGATGGTCGCCTCGGGACAAATGGCACCGGCCTCTTTGTGAGTTTTTTCCTATGAATCATAGTAGATTGATATTATTTGCCTGTCTCTGCTGACTCGGCTCGTAATTAATTGATATGTGCTTCGAAATTGTTGTAATTTTAACGGAATGCTGGCTAACGGAGAGACTGTCAAGAAATGCTGATTTGAATGAGAAATTAGTTGAGATTGAATAGTTAGATTCAGTCAGATCATAGTTTTTAATAATTATAGGGGAAAGGAATACTTGAATCTAAAAATAGCAGTATGGATTTTATTTATAGCTCCTAAATTGATGTTAATCACAATATTTTCCAACATTTCTTGCGACGGAATACCTATAGTATGCCTACTTAAAATCATCACGGACTTCAGCTGCCTGTTTGTACTAACCTAATGCTTCAAATTATATCTTTGCGTCAAAAGGTTCAAACAGACAGGTTTTCGTACTGGTTTGGATTTGGATAATGTAAAATGTGACAGTGGAAAACAGTGGATACTGCTTCAAAATCATCAACAGTGCTACATAAAGTTGTTCCATCACATTGTATTCTCATTCTTTCCCCTGCGTCTCCGACATTCAAATGTGTAACGTCTCGCGACCGCGCGTTCTGTGACCGTTCCAGCGCGCGCGCATCTGAATTATTCATAAATGGACGTCCGTAATTAAATGTCTTGCCAGTAAAAACCACTGACACCTTCCTGTTGGGATTGTAACGTATGATTTAGATGAAGAAATGGCTTAAAAACCTGCATAATATATCGGGCGCCAGAGAATCGAAGCATTTTATATGATGATAAAAAAGTTATTAAGTACAAACTTGATTGGCATTATGCAATTGTAATTTAATGGTACATCCCTATCTGCTATCACTGCTGAAGGCTAGGTAGCTATTGTTCATGATGATAGTATTGTCTTATATTAAGTAAGATTTACTATCAGACGTTCAATAGCTAACCTTTTTAGCCGTAGTATTAGTGTCAGACCTAATAGATTCGTTGGGTTGGGTCTAATAACTAACCAGTTTTAACTACTTAGTTGTTATTTTATACCCATCATTATAGCAAAATGAAAAATACTTACCTATTTAACAATTTTAAACTCGAAACTGTTCTTTTAATACCTAGTCTCTTCTAATTAATAAATCTCATTGTCATTGGCAATTGTCTACTTAGTCAATGACATAATAATTTGTGACCGCGGCCAGAAAAACGTCCAACTTTGTCGCTTGCCATAAGGACGCCTTGTCAGGTTATTCGCATAAAGATACAAGCAAATCTCCTCCTTATGGCAAGCGACAAAGTGGGACGTTTTGCCGGCCGCGGTCACATATTTAGTGTGTATTACAATATCCACTTGAACAAACATTTTTATAAATCTTAAGTATTTAAATACTACTTGAAAATCGTTACACCAACTCATCGATAACGACAACGTGCCTTATAATTATGCAAATTATATTTTGATAAGTATAAATCAAACATCAATTGACATTGCTATCGCGACACGACAACCTACAATAACAATACATTTCCTTGTACAGCGTGTATTAACCATGTAACATTAATCTATTAGGAAATCTCAATCTACAGTTCTAGAGAAAGGTTAAAGCGACACGGCAAAGCTATCGTTAACTACTGCACTCAAGTAAATCAGACAAAAAATGACTCGAAGCATCTAATAAGAGTTTGCGCAGTAATTATTGGTCTGGCTTAAATGTAGGGGAACGCGTGATACGCTAAATGTCAAGTACGTAGTACGTTTCCTAGCTAATTATAATGGTTTTTTCTGTATTCCACTTTATTAGTGATTAATTAGTTTTGTATCTTGATTTAGTGTGGAGGATGTTTGGGTGTAACATCCGTGTTTGGAACCGTAATATAAATAGTTGTGTCACTTAATGTCAATTCAATCAGTTAAAAATAAGTAAGTTCTTGTCTGAAGTTTATTTATGGTAGTATTTTTTTGTTTTGATTTATACCGTTTAGATCCTGTATTATGACTCCGATTACATAATGTTTAATCAAATCTGTCTAGGTTCCAACTCTGAGTTTAGCTTTGTCATGAGTTTGTCTATTTTTTTCGATCACCCAGACATATGTGAAATAACAAAAAAATCATGAAACAGGTGCCAACAATGAACGTTTAGTTTAAATGCTATCTACCCAAAATCATGTTTATCCTAGCGCTAGAGGCAACTCAAGCCACATTATAAAATATTTAGAATTTCATCAAAATTACGTCTTTTTATATAAAAAATGGATCATTTTGATTCTTTGTGTAAAAAGTAAGGGTGTAATTACGGTCACAAAGCGGTTACAGGGGACAATTAGGTTTTGACGGGTGGTGATAAATGGTTATCTGGCACCGTCAGAACATTGCCGGAGGTGTGGAGTCGCCTTGATGTGTAATAGATTTGATCGTTTGTTGACGGACATCAGACAAATTGACATTTGACTTTCAAATTGTAACCTACAGATAAAGTTTGCGTCGCGTAGGTACATATAAACATACTACGGATTGGCGTAGTGTGGGACGAGTGACAAAGTATCTACCTGGCCTATAGGCAGAAGATGGATAACTGAACGCAGATCATGTGCATTAGCGTAAAATGGAAAAGACAAAAACGAGGCAGAGGACTGAAATAAGCCTATGATGATGATGAATGAAATTATGACGATGTTTACGTTTGATTGATTATTACGTGAATTTGGGTAATTATAATTATATTAGTTACTCACTCTTATCTTCTATGCTAGGAGAATTGAACTACCTGTGTGCTTTGTATCTTTCATATAATTTATTAATTCGCTACAAAAACTCCTGTATGTTATAGTTTTAATACCTTTTCATATATCAGATGTTACTTATACATGTAAAATGTATCATGTTATACGATGATGAGTTTAGCGACTCCATAGTTTTTTGAGCCACCATAATTTACCAACAATGCGTCGTATTATTAAAACGAGCGTTTTACTAACCGCGAATTATCAAATTTCCCTAGCCTAGCATTATCACATAAGTCCAAATGTCTCGGGGTGCTTTACTAAACCAGGTCACATTGATCTTTTAGGCCCTTAACTTTTAGAAGTATTTTTATAGATTGATAGCTCATGTTTAAATGGTGGGATGAAGAGAAACGATTAAGAGAAAATTGCAAAAGATTACACACTGACGCTTGTATTTAATCCTGGTTTTTGGTGTAATTATCCTAACTTTCAAATGCACCATTTTGGAACGATTTGATACAGTTTTTAAATGTCTACTGGTCAGTCATTTAGCTATCACGGGGCTGATATCGGGTTTAAAAGGTTTTATTTATAGCGCCACTTATGCGATTTGTTTTTTGGCAAAAAAATGCGATTTCTGGAAAACGAGGTAAATTGGTTATATTTTTTAATGACATGTAGTAAGCTTAGATCTATAATTATTATGAAAGATTGTGTGTCGTCCTTCATGATACCACAAAACTTATTTTTTTAGGTAGGTTGTGGTAATTTTAAACTCTTGTTTTACAACTGAGTGTATATACTTATTTATTACTCCGTTTCGATTTCAAATAATATAAATGTAGCTATAACCGGAACTTAATTTCTCAGGTCTCATAACTAAAACAATAAAAACAGGACACAACAACAGCTGGAAAAGTAGTTGGAGAACAGGGAGCTGGAAGGGGTAGACCTCGGCGGTCTTTCTCTCAAATCAAATCGGGGAAATCCTGAAGAAAGGCCAGGTCGAGAGCACCCTAAACTGGCGAGCGTGTATGAGGAATATTATGAAAGTGAAGGAAGCGAAAGAGGTATCGTAGCAAGCGGAAATCCGTGGTTTCTGCCTACCCCTCCGGGAAATGTATGAATGTATGTACAACAATATTACATAATTATAAATCACTTGTCCTACGCAGATTCGTATAAAATGAACCTGAAACATGTATTAAATAAATATGAATATTACCTGACCTGACGTTTTAAGTTACATATTGCATTCGAGGTCATGGATGTTGGAGTGGCTTTAGTTCATAATCAATTGTAAAATTGTGAAAGTCAAAACCAGTGGGTATATTATATAAATCGGTTTTTCACAATTTCGGCCTCGAAACCGGTGTAGCTAACTACTGGATCACTAAGAAAAAACCCACTTACGATTAGCTGGTCACATAACCCATCATAGAGAAATTGGTAGCCATTTAATGAAATTACACGCTTTTTGGTAGTTCCTGGCAAAATAGGCGTTTCTAATAATATATTTATTGAGGGTGGGTCCGGCAACCGGGAGGAGTCGGGAGCGATTACTTACCTGGCCCTTATTGCTGTACACCTTGTAGTAAACTTGAAAAAACCTGTATAATTTTAACCTTGAGATCTATAACAACTAATGTAATTGGGGATCAGAATTATGCTGGTCGACGCTCGTCTTCTATTGGCGCTAGCGCAATGACAGCATAGAACTATCAGGATATGGGCTGAGCATAATGATTACGGGGGATTAAAAAAGTGCCATCAACTGCAGTTACCAGTGATGTTCTAAGCTACGTCCACACTGGCGCATTATAGAGAATGCTTTAGCCATCAATGCATACCCAGGCAGCTGTTGAGCGAGAAGCGTCTGTTTTCTTTCCGAGTTTTAACAGAAACAGTCCTTGCCAGCAGTGTAAGTAGCCGAACGGAAGCATGATTTATGTAAAGTCTAATAGAGGAAGAACTCTCGTATTTCTAAACCTACGTAATTGCTCAGACACAGTCAGAAGGGAAGAGCTTGGCTCCTTCTGTTCTACCAATCATCTGTAAGTGGAGTATATGAACAAGCGCAAGAGTTAAAACTAAAAGCTTGAGTAGACAATCTACCCTGATAGACCGTCTTCGCCACATTGACCTTAGCTATAAGTACTTAGTTAAATATTTTTTTTAAATGTCTGACATTCTACACCTTATTATAAGTAATATAACTGTTCGAAAGATATAAACCAGGAAAGTATATATTTTACAGGGTAGAGCATGTAACAGGATTACAGAATATCCCGTAATTGATGATATCTTTATTTAAAACAGTCTCAAATACGATGAAATTCTAAATTAAAAGTAAACTAATAAATTCATTTTATAATAAACTACCTATAAAATGTGATGGAAAAAATACGAAAAACACGGACCGTTCTTAAGAAACAATATAAACTTTATTTGCGGAAATTTACTCAAGAAACTAATTAACCTTTACGTGGGCATTAGCAAGCTAGGTACGAACGTAATAATCTGACTAATAAAAAAATCTCATAATTGGTGTCACAAAGACTCCAGTCCGAGCCACAAAATGTACATTTCCGAATCACGTTTCTTAATTAAATAAATAAAGTAACATTTCCCGGCCGCTCCCGTCCTTTGTGAACTTTCCCTTAATCCCCGTATTATTTTTTTATAAAAAGTGATTAGACCCATTGGCACAGTGTAGAACTATCAATCACTCCATAGGTATAATTATAGGGGCCATGGGCTCGGACCCAGGTAATGATTTCGGCTCTTTAAAGGACGATTTTAAATTAAAGAGTTTTTAATCATATTTTTTATTTATGCCCAATTTGAAAAGAATGTCTTTGGTCTCCACGATTTAATGATAAACGTGATTTAATTTAAATTCGGATTATTAATATTATTTAGACGTCGCCGACTGATCCTGTTGATTTTGGCTGTTCCAGGATGGCTTATAAACTAGTAGGTTTATAAATTAAATATATGCATGCTAAAACTTCGCCCATTACCTACATATAAGCTCAATAGGCCATCCCACCGCTAATATAACGTAATGCTAGAAATGAATGATTACATACATGAATGAATGATTTCGTACCCAGCTCAAGTGGCTCCCTATTCGTCATCGCCGTAACTCTCATATTCTTGTAGGTACTTCTTTATAACATTCTTTTCAACCCCTCCACCCCTCTATATCTTAAAAAGCGTTTCAACTATCTTTCCTCGGTCCGCTGTGCGGAGATGCATCTCCTTGCTCCACCACCTTCATCATCAAAATTTTATAGCAACTCTTTTTCTTTTCGTGCTGTTCGGTTGTGGAATGCTTTGCCATTAGACATTAGACGTGCTAAATCCCTTCCCGTTTTCAAAAATCTTTTGAAGACTCATTACCTTTCGCTGCCTTCATTTTGTTGAATTATATGTATATCGGCACTACCCGTTCAATGTTGTAAGTTCATAGTTTCCTGCTACCCAAAGGTTGTCTGGAAGAGATCGCTTCTTAGCGATAAGACCGCCTGTTGTTACCTAACTTTTACGCGTTTTTTTCATTTCCTGTCTATTTTTAAATGTATGGTGCACAATAAAGAATATTTACTTACTTACTTACTTACATTTATCCATATAAATATACTATATATTTATACATATAAATTAAACGTTAAGTAGCGCTGTTACGCATTATTTGGACTAAATCAACAAATAATAATTAAATGTAAATATTACATACATAAATAAATAATAAATAAATATTATAGTACATTATTACACAAATTGACTAAGTCCCACAGTAAGCTCAATAAGGCTTTTGTTGAAGGTACTTAGACAACGATATATATAATATATAAATATATATATAAATACTTAAATACATAGAAGTCCTAGCATATTTATAAATACATAAATACTTAAGTACACCCATGACTCAGGAACAAATATCCATGCTCATCACACGAATAAATGCCCTTACCAGGATTTGAACCGACCATCAGCTTCGTAGGCAGGGTCACTACCCACTAGGCCAAACCGGTCGTCAAAACATACATACATACATACCTACATACATACATATAATGCACACCTATTTCGCGGAGGGGTAGGCAGAGACGACGGATTTCCACTTACTACAATGCTGACATACTTACCTCTTTCGCTTGCTTCACTTTCATAACATTCCTCATACACGCTCGTCGGTTTAGGGTTGTTGATATTATTCAAATGTAAATACTATTTTGTTGCATGTATAATTGTATTATTTTCTAAGATATAGGAGGCAAACACGCAGACGGATCACATTGATGGTAAGCGATTACCACCGCCCATGGACACCAGCAACACCAGAGGCAAAACAATACCTATAGCAAATAAATTATTTGACTTTGACTTAATGCGCAGTAGGTATTTTTATTTTTATCTAAATGTATATAAAATGGAAGGTCACTAATGTGAAAGACAGGTAAAAACTAGTTTTTTTTATTCCATTTTGTTTGCTACAGACGGCTGAAACTCCATCTTTTTAAATGGCAAAAGCTAAACTGCCAGTTATTATGTAGTCAGTATCCGTTTGACGGGAGTCGGCTAATTAAACATAATGCTCCCAGTATCCACCTTTCTAAATCTCACACAACTTTCATATCATTTTAATTCTTTAAATCTACACCAAAATCGACCTTATATCCAATTGGATAAAAAAATCACAAACGCAAAAAGTAGAATGCAACTTCTGAATACACCTAAGATTAACAAAAACACTCTTATAGCAATGGTAATATGGGAGAATTTGTGCGCAAAAGGTAAAAACTGCAACACGTTTATTAATTGGGCGTTACTCTGTGATTAGGTTTGATACCGAATTCTGGGATATTTTTTAATAATTTTTCTTTACCTGAATTTAAGAATAAGTGTAGGCTTCCTTTTATCTTTCCAAGATAAAAAGAAAACATAACTAACACACATTAAAAAAAAAACATTAGTCACGTAAGTACATTTAAAGGCTTGCAGGCTACCTACAAAGTGGGTTGACTAAAGAGTCCGCAGCAAGCTCGGTTCTCCATACAAACATAGTTACGGTCTCATTTTAAAACGATTAGCTAGATTGCTGTGAAACTATTTACAATAGGAAAAGGTATATCTATGGCGGTCATTAGTTTATGAAGCTTGTGAACTTAAATTTGCTGTATTTCACACAAAACTTGTTTTTTTACTCTATTTCGTTTGTTTTATAAGCTATATAAACTATATATACTTCATGTCATCGTATGTGCAAAGTTTCATTACAATTAAACACGTAGTTTTAGAATGCGAACGAAGCTCCGTTTGTATGGGAAGTGTAATTCGGCTGAGCATGCTGCGGACCACGCGGACTCTTAAAACGTTATTTTGTTAGTAGTACATCGCAAGGTTTATCCATTAAAAAATGTTTATAAGTACTATTTTTGACAAATTTTAAGTACCCCTAAGTATTGTTATTATTGAACAACAAAGTTCTAAACCTAACCTTACTAATTCGTATGAGGAAAGATTGGTCAAGCTGGTCCTGTCAACATTACAAAAAAGGCGTGAACGTGGCGACTTGATCGAGACGTTCAAAATAATTCACGGATACTACGACTGTCCAGAACTAAGCGACCCCTTCACTCGAAATCCAAACACGCGCACAAGAGGACACTATCTTAAACTAGTAACAACAAAGCATAAAACAAATATCAGCAAAAACTTTATTGCAAACCGAATAGTAAATGCCTGGAACAAATTACCCTCTGAAGTTTTTTTTTTTTGTTGAAGTTTGAAGAGTTGTGAACTCTTGTAGTGTGAATAAATTTAAAAACAATCTTGACAGACTATCTAAGTAGTGAAATCGTGCTCTGATTTAGACGTACGCCTACGTGCCTGTCTCAAACTAAATAATAATAATAATATTCACACTAATTGTAAGTATGATATGTATTAGTATCCTTAGTCCATATACACACATGTAAATATAGCTGGGGTGACTTTATTTTAATATCAGTCTTCATTAAAATGGATCGCTATTAAACCATGCCCATAAACGAACAACATTTAAGTATCTCCGCCTGTCAATAAACATCATAAAAAGCCAAAAATAATGATGACAAAACACAAACGACACCCGTACCTTAAACGAAAGCTTTCATACCCCAACCAAAATAGAAGGCAAATTGACAGATGACAAATAAGAACGTTAACACTACGGTCACGGCATCTACCTAACCAGAATATCTAGAATCTACTAACTATGAGGTAGGTAAAGATAGGGAGGTCAAGTATAGTTGGTTGATGGTAGTAAATATTTCAACTAGGGCTAAATGTGATAAAATACATCAAGACTGTCGTTACGGCAAGATAAATGGCGACGGAACTAGTGATGTGATGTGATGATGGTGGGAAGATTGCCGAATTATTGAAGAACCAATAAACTCTTTGAAGAAAACTTTTTATGTTTTTGGCAATACTTATTTGAATTTATAATTTCACCTAAAATACTAATCATATGAATTTAGTATATTTAGGATTATTTTATATATTCCCTAAAATAATACCCGCGAACAATACAATACAATACAAATCCTCTTTATTGCACAACCTCTGAAAAAATGTACATGGAAACACATAAAAAACATACACACACACACACACACACACACACACACACACACACACACACACACACACACACACACACACACACACACACACACACACACACACACGCACGCACACGCGAACATTGTTTACTGGAAAAAAACAATTAAAAACTAATCAAAATGAGTGGGTGTTGTAAATATAGCTAAATTGTACCATTATTAGCTTTATAAGTAATATATAAAATCAACGCAATGTATATTTTCCTTTTTTGTATACTTTTCACTTCAGGTAATCTTAGAATATATTTTCCCACTGTTGAGAAGAGGCCTTATTTTCTTCTTTCTCATTCCATATTTTAATATTCAGATTTCATGTTTTTTTAGGAATATTCCCGGGAACGAAAAAAAAATTTGGTGACATCACTACATGGAAAACATTCCTTTAACGAGATTGGAACCGATGTGTTGTCCGCTTTGTCTGATTAAGCGTTGTTGATATTAGCTCCTATTGTACACTGACTAAATCAATCAAAATATTAACACTCCTTCCCGTTTGTTAACATATCATTACTATATATATCACGCTTAGGTCATAGTAACTTCTATTATGAAGCTATAAATAGACTAACTTGGTAATAATATGTGTTTCGGACATAATAGTTTTCATACGTATTTATAACAGATAGGTAGGAATTTCAAGTAAAAAAATTGATTGGTAGGATTTTTTTTTAGATTGGTGCCGCCTCAAAGATGGGTCATACAAATGACAATGTCAGATG
This sequence comes from Cydia pomonella, assembly GCF_033807575.1. NCBI lineage: Eukaryota > Metazoa > Arthropoda > Insecta > Lepidoptera > Tortricidae > Cydia > Cydia pomonella. Next base: position 11,449,831 of record NC_084719.1, on the reverse strand, counting down.
AACGAGACAAAATAACCGCCTAATTTATATGTGTGTACGCGATAAGTAATAAATACATTTGTGAAATCTCCGATATTGTATCTTTCAAACAAATTCCAGCAGTTAGGTATTTTACATGTCAAAACAAATCTCGTAGTAGACCTTATGTAAAAAAATGTTTTGTTGGTCTAAGTAACGTACTCATACTTATGACGTGCTCCTTGGTAAAGGGCTCCCAACTTTGACCAAAACAATTGTAAAAACCTGGAATCAAATAAATAACAAAAGCCAATCGTACCTGCGCGGTTAACCGTATATCGTTCCGAGAGGTCACAAATAACGCTAATGCTCGTAAACTAGTTCCCGCATTAACCATAACGAATAAAGGCACTAAAAGCACGTCTCAGTCCCTCGGGGCAGTTTCGCCTGTCAATGCCAAAATTTAAGCCCGCCACACCCATGCACTCCAGAAGGGTCGACCTCTTTGCCCTTTGTCTCAATTATTGCTGTTACATTCTACGGTTGCTTTTTGCCACAGATTAACTTTCGACGATATAAGAATGTCTAGTGAAGTGACGGTAGCTAAAGTTATAGGTTCACTAGTTTTATTCTGTAATAAAACAGGACGCGTAAGAATTTTGCATGTTTTTGACCGTTTTGGCCGTTTTGATTATTGTTTTAGGTAACAGGGAGTGACACAGGTACATTTGCTTGTAAAATCGTAAATAAAGTATGCACCGTATTTTTGGATTTCATTCGCATAATATTTTGGTTTCATATTTAACTATCAGATTAAAGTTTTACTCTTTTACATTTAAAGACTTGTATATAGGTGCTGCACAACCTTATAAGGAACATCTTTAGTAAAAATATTTACACTCATCTATGTATTGTTTGTATAACAACAAGCTTTTTTATTGCATCATAAAATGATCCCCATATTTTAACATATTCAGATTGCTAACGACATAATTTATCTCCTTTATCATCCGTGTCAACTCACCACTTCTTCATTATTATGTAAAAATGTATAATATTTCTGTATATATATTTCCATCTCACGATATTTTGAATATCTATAACGTTAATATCCCTTTTGTAGTGACGCATAAATCGGCCAATCAGTACTGTCAAAATGTCTATGTTTGAGGCGTCATGGAAATGGGTGAGACTATCAATCATGGATAGAAATTAAGAGTATTGTTCAAAGACGCTCCTTCAAGTTTGGGTGTCACGCATGACTTATGTCCGTGTCAGGCGTTAATGGGTGATTAAGTGGTGTTTGTGACTTAGAATGATGAAAATTTAAATCCAGAGTTTCAATTGAGTTCATAGTTTTAGCTTTTTTAGAGATAAGGAATAGTTATCGCGTAATTTATTGTGTCCACTTGAACTTTCTATACACTAGTGGATATAATATAACTACAACATCGTGCGGGCGAACCGCGCGCGGGGTAAGCGCTGGTGGCCTAGCGGTAAGAGCGTGCGACTTGCAATCCGGAGGTCGCGGGTTCAAACCCCGGCTCGTACCAATGGGTTTTTCGGAACTTATGTACGAAATATCATTTGATATTTACCAGTCGCTTTTCGGTGAAGGAAAACATCGTGAGGAAACCGGACTATTCCTAACAAGGCCTAGTTTACCCTCTGGGTTGGAAGGTCAGATGGCAGTCGCTTTCGTAAAAACTAGTGCCTACGCCAAATCTTGGGATTAGTTGTCAAGCGGACCCCAGGCTCCCATGAGCCGTGGCAAAATGCCGGGACAACGCGAGGAAGAAGATCGTGCGGGCGAAAGCTTACCTTAGAAATTTCCTCATTTTTCGATTCTATCAGCTGTACTATAACAAACAAACTTATCATAATACATATAACTCCTAAGGGTAATAGGTCATGCCATATGACTTATATGTATAATTTCCTTTATACAGATAATTTCCTTTCGGTTCCTAATTGTTATTGTAACAGGTACACAACAATAGGAGCAATTATCAGCAAACAATACAATTTCCCAATCATACAAGCGAAGACACAAGTTTCATTAAACCAAATAAATGGTCACCAAGGGGTCATCACTCATGTAGACCCTAACGAGCGAGGCGTCACGCAAGCGTACAAGTCCATGTACCTTAGCCGTGTTCACATTTGTGCGCGAGCGCAAGCGAGTCCACTTTGTAGATTCCAGGGTAATGTGACCTTAGGACATTGACATATATCCAACGATCGGCTTTACGGGCAGTAAGAATGGGACCACTACAGCGGTGTCACGCAAACGAATTTGAGCTAATCGTGGAGTCTAACGCCACAATGCGATTGGTTGATGAGTTTGCATCACGCGCGCAATTGGTCGCAACTAAATAGTTGCGTTAGACTGCATGATTCGGTCGAATTAGTGAGTGATACCACTGAACCAGCACCATTCTTAGTGCCCGTAAGGCCCGTCCTCAGATATATGACAATGCCTTGAGATCTGTAAAGGTTATGCATTAAGTTGTCTGGAAGAGATAGCTTTTTAGCAATAACACCGCCTGTTATCTACCTCTACTTGTGTTGCTGTTTTCTTTCCGTATTGTTTTCTTTTGCCCAACAGAGGCTATTAAAAAAATGTTTTCTTTTATTAAGGTGTGCAATAAAGAGTATTGTATTGTAAGGAAAGAGTTTAAACAAAAATACACGAACGAGTTCATTACTTATAATATAACAAAGAGGCTATCCACCATCGAACTGTATTCAAAAGGCCCTCAAGTTCTTTGGACATACGATCAAACGTAGCGCTGGCACGCAAGATTGTAGTCCAGAAAGACACATCATTACTGGAAACGTAGACGAAGGGAGTGGGATGTGTGCCCTAGAAATGTACAAAAGCGGTTTAAAAATTACCAGGGTCTCACTACGGACCGCCAAGCAATGAGCTCAGGATGGCCCGGAAAGTAGTCACCATGAATTTTTTACCCTCAATAATCATGTTCCTTAGATCTCAGGTTATAGCAAAGAAGAAAACTCGAAGAGCGCACGTATAGTGGTCAGTTTAAGGCGGGCCACTGGCCAGTGCTTGGTAAACGTTGGGAATGCCTCTCTCTGACCTTCGGTAACCTTTGACATCTACTTATACATACCCTATCGTTGTACAGCATATTAAATATGGATTTAGTTCGTAACTACGTTTTAACTAGTGCGACAGTAACTTATTTGTGATGGATGAGTTTCGATTTCCGTCCGTATTAGGGACACAAAAATAGGCAACTTAATTAATAAAAGATTTGTGGACATATTATTTCCTACATTGTAATGCTAACATGAAATGAAATAAAAAAGGCCGATTGACCCTTATGTGGTGATAATATATACCTATATTATCACCAAAGATGTATGGGCAGGCCATATGCTTGTTTGCCACCGACGTGGTATATAAAAAATGTAGTTAATGAGCCAATAATAATGTAGGTGTGAAAAATGTCAAAAAGTGTAAAAAAAACTCATTATTTATATATCTATGTCGCTGCGGACAAATCTTGTTAGACTTTTTTCTCATCTATACTGACACTTCCTCACTTTGTTCTCTATTCAGATCGGTACAAACTTAGCTTAGACGCTTTATTCCTAAAACGTTGTCATGGAAAGCTGCATTGATAAACTTTTCTATTACTACTGTCAGTTCTATCAAATCTTGTTATTCATAATTATTTATTACGAGTAACACGGTCCAAGCTTCTCACCTGGGCATGTCTCCCGAACCGCCCTCACCTATATTAACAGCTATATTGAGGGCAATTTTTGTAAGGCCATATCTCAACATTTACCATATCATAAGATATTAGAAATAATGTCGAATCGACTAGAGTCCGCACCCGCATAGTATCACGGCGTCACAGGGCATTACGGGTGTCGTGTGCTAAGCAATATTGACAGCTCATTACTATTGTCTTTGTCTTGGGGGAAACCCTGATGACATGACCATCTTATATCCCTAGCAATAAAGCTTGTTTTGGAATGGATTCGTTTTATTATTGAGGAAACAAGGGCTATTTTAGGGTGATTTGTTGTAGGATATTTTATAGGTAGATGCGGTAATTAATTGAGTGTGGTGTAAAACAAAAACAGTGTCTCGGATAATTAAGTAGATATAATGCGTATTAAGGCTGCATTTGTGATTAGAAAAAATGCTTTGAAAATATCTAATTGTGTACAATATGTATATGTATATTATAGGCCATAATCATATTTGTACCTCTAGCCACATGGCAAGCCAAAAATAATTAGTCGTTATTTAGGTATTATTTTCAAATCAATAAATTATAATTCCAATTGGTAGTTGAAGTCGGTCTATAAATATATTTTGTACAAAAGAATAGTTTCCTATAGTCATCCGTCTCAACATTATTAGGTACCTCTGGCTAGGAAATAAAATGCAAAATGCAAGTGTTTTTTTTATATATTTCGATTTGATAATATTTTACAATTTAAATAGATAGTGAAAATCACATAACTCTTAATGCGAGAAAACAATTTTATTATTGATGAAAATGGTATATATTTTTGAGATCTTTACCTTTATTGAGATCTGTGGACACTAAGCTTGAGGCACTTCTGAAAAGAACTTAAACAAGATGATCAAGTTTATATGCTTTGGTATTTCTGTGTATGGTGGACTATGGTCGTTCCCGAGGTTATTAACAGACGATCTATTAGTTGGCCTCATCAAGCGATATCTGGGACTCTTCTCGTTTGATTTACGCCACCAATTCAGCCCCCAAAGTGAGGGTCAACATGACACAGTCACAGTAGGCTTACTAAGAAACATTTTTTACTAAAATATATATGTGCAAATTAACTACATTTATAAGGACAGGCTTAGATATTTCAACCTAGTTTCAAATACCGTAAAAAACAATAACTGAAATTATTCACAGTTACAGATATATAACCAGACATAGTGAACTAAAAAAGATTAAGCACAAGTCCAAAAATTATTGTTCAAGGCAATTCATGAACTTTTAGTGTTTTTTTATGACAACAATTTCTATTTGCTTATGTTTCCTGACGCTATACTGCCGGGATGTGCAGCGTGGGTATATTACCTACACTTTATATAAAAAAAGTGTTAAATCGAGGACCGTTTACGCATTGATCAGTGTTTAGTGCGAGTTCATACATTGTCAGTAAGTAGCAATTATCAAATGTATAAACTCGCATTCAACACTAATCAGTGTGTAAGCAGGCCCAAATGTGAAGGCCAGCCACACTTATATTATATATAGTTAAATTGTCCATTCTTAAAGAAGAACACCTACACATAGATAAATTAAATGAATATCACAGAAACAATAGATTAAGAAGTATCCCTAATGCACCTAGATTCATACTACCATCATATAATAATGTCTACGGAACGAGAACTAATAATTTCATACTTACGAAAATAATAAATAGCCTTCCGAAACACATACAAGATTTATACCTATATTATACTCTAAATCAATTAAAAAAGTTAAAAATTATTTCATATCAAATAATTACGACTATATTTTGTAAACATATATTTGCTTTGTTATATAAATTAGTTTAATAAGTCCGAGCCCTTGCTGTAATTAAGCCATTCATGACTTTAGCAGTAAGTCAAACATGAAACTCTGCGAATTTTTTAAAAACTAATTGGAACTTTAATAAATTAAAAAAAAAACTTATCCCGCAGCCACACTTACCCGTATGGACCTTATCTCGTTTTAGTAAGGTAAGGTTTGAATAAGTTGCTGCTGTACGTATACTCGGCTGTGTAACGAACCTACTGTATCTGTCTCCCTTTCCCTCACTAACTCAAAGAAGTGGACAGAAGACTTATCTGATCAAATATGTCATAAATAATACTCGCTCTGTGTTTATCACACGCCGCGAAATATTACGGAGGCCAGATTTATGGGGAAAAATGCCGCTCTTACCTAGAAGAGAAAGTGTGCTAGAAAAATATCGTTATTAAACGAATATTTACTACTATATGTAAGCAGTTGCCTGGGGAAATAACGTATAGATATTGTTGACATGTTATGATGGCATGCGAACACTATACCTATCTTGTACACAGCACAAATTTAAGTATGAGTTGAGTTTTAGTCCAAGTTTTAAAATCGATATAATTTGACAAGAATCGAAGTCAAACGTAGGGTAGGATAGCTATGGTTAATTATACATCAAATTATGTAAAAATTGTTTCCATAATCTCAATATTCAGAGAGGAAAAGGGGGACTACGTTTGTATGTAGAAGCGGCCGTCCCCATTTCCTCTTAACTTTAATTGTTTTGTCCACAGAAGTGTCATTTTTCTATAATGTGTTTGGCCCAGATCAACATGAGGCGGCATACGCTTATTTATTCGCTACATTGGATCGAATTGATATATTTATCGATATATATCAATTTGCGTAAAGTGGTTGCCACCTCAAGACAACAGCAATGTTCTAACATTATAGTTATTACACGACAATGGCTGGCAATTAACATAAAGCGGCGCGACACGCGGTTCCCAAAGGGACGCTCGACTGCGCGGGACATTTCACTCCTTGAGCCCGGTGGTACAGAACCGAGTAAACGGTGGTTAACTGAAAGTTATACATTCGCATCGCGCATCGCGTAAAAAAAAGTTTGTATGTATGTCATATCAATCTATAGAAGCTAGTAATTACTCAAGACGATACATTAATATATATCGTAGTTATGACACGACAATGGCAGGTAATTCACATAAAGAAGCATTTCACTCCTTGAGGCTCTATAGGTTAACTAAAAGTTTTGGTACACTACTGCTATAAAAGCCGCATTATTGGCATTATTGCTGTCAAATTATGTTATTTTAAAATAGTGACATGACATAAACTATGACACATTACACATATACTTAACGAAAATAAAAATAATCTGAATTTGAATTACTATTCGAAATGGAGTAGGTAAATAGTTGAAAATAGAGCTGCGGCTGCGTTATTAAAACATCGACGTTGCAAAAATACACATCCCTAACCATCGTTAAACCGCACAACGTCACCGACCACCAAACGTACATTAATTAAATAAAATCAGGTGAGCTGAACTAATGAATTCACCCGGCCTGCGACACACTAATCAGAGTGTAATTGTGTGACCGTTTTAATGCTAATGGAGCCACTGGACGGATCGTCTTTCCTGTCGCCGCGGGTTTTTAAGTGTTGCTTAACGACAAGTTAGTAATAAAGACTGTAAATTTTCACACAGTCTGTTACCGGTGGTTTTTTTTAAATAGTAAAGTAACTTAGTTCTTTAACTTATCAAATTTATCCATGACCTTAATTTGATTAATAAGCTAAAAATCAGACTTTATTAACTTTTTAACTAAAGTGTACTTGCCAGCAATGTGCAGCATAGTAAATTGACAAGTGTTACGATCATTCAACTATGAGCGTTGTGCGTAGAGCGTAGATAAAAACGTGTGGAGACAGTAATTGCTGTGATTGCTGAAACTGTCGTGTAAACAGAAGGAAAGTAATCGCGCAGCAATGGGATAGCACAAGCTTGAAAATACTTAATACCTATATAATTAAGAATAGAAGTGATACAAAGTTGCATTCTCATCATTGTTGTGGATGGCGCCGTCGTGCGACATTTTAACGAGGTCTCTAACAAAACCATTTATATTGTATGGTACTTTGACCTTCGATTAACATTTTGAAATTGATGGTCAAAGTTCTTAACAAAATATAATATTATACTTAAAACAGTTATATTACAACTGAGACCTGGCCAATGTGACTGCAACTGAATGCAACTTTGTAAAGTATAGTAGACCGAGGTAAATCGGATCACAGCTCGAATCAGAACAGAAAAAAAACTATTGTTATTTAAAATATTTCTTATAACTGGCGTTGCTGGCTAAGAGAATATTCCTACGCTACGGTACAATGTTAGTGTTCACATATCAATGCAATTCATATTTGAAATATCAACGGATTTTCATCGTGATCTGATTTGCACTGTGTTCCAATTGGCCTCGGTCTTCCTACACTGAACCTCTGTCTGTATCATTTACTGGTCTTTACGTAAGTGTTGGTTAGCGCGTTGCTGAGAATGGCTTTTTTGCCGGTTTTTGCGTTTTAACGCTGTGGTTTGTTTTTTTAATACAGCAAAGGGTTTATGTTGTTTTTACAGTAATAAAAAGCGACAGTAGATGTTTCCGCAGCATAAAATTATTTCATTTCATTTATAATGGCTTAATTATCATCTATTAATTGTTCTACCCCGATCTTATTCTCAACTACTTTATATAAATTACACATACATTTGACGACCAGTCTGGCCTAGTGGGTAAGTGACCCTGCCTATGAAGCCGGTAAGGGCATTTATTTGTGTGATGAACACAGATATTTGTTCGTGAGTCATGGCTGTTTTCTATGTATATAAGTATGTATGTACTTATCTATATACGTATGTATACCGTCGCCTAGTATCCATAATACAAGCTTTGCTTAGTTTGGGACTAGGTCAATTTGTGTAAGTTTGTCCCCAAATATTTATTTATTTACTTAGGTACCTACAGTCAATTTATTAAATATACACGAACTTATTGTCCGTACATTGAGGTAGAGTGTACATATTTTAGAAACTATGTCCATGTCGATATTTAATAATACCTTAACTGTACCTATTAACGTCGTAAACACGTTTGTTGTACTTGAATAATGGCTGAAGTGACTACTATCATATGATATGATTCGAATGAAGTGAATATTTTTTAGCATAAGTAGTTTTTGTGCCAAGTACGAGTACAATTAATTGAATTTGACGCAAGACAATTATATAAAATACAGTAATAACTCGAGAAACAAATATTCGTGCTTGTCACTCAATTAAATATAAATATTATGAGATTAATATGACGTAATCCGAATGCAAATGCTAACGTCACTTCGCAAACATGGCCACTACTAATTAGGCTAATTTATATTAGTTTGTTAAGCAATTCAATTCAATTCAATTCAAATATACTTTATTCATGTAGGCCTAGCAACAAGCACTTATGAATAGTAAGACAGTATTACATATAATTATCTTAATCTAATTATCAGAGCAATTTATTGATGTTGTAAATATTATTCCATATATAATACTAATGAATATAATTCATAGATCAAATTTAATACTAAAACTTTCACAAAATATAGTCATACAAAAAAAAAATGTATAAAAAATACTAGTCTAGATTGTTTCTAGAATAAATTCTAAATGTCAAACAAATATAATAAAAACAACAAAGGAAATACATGCATTGGAATATCCATTTCATCATCATTATTCAAATATAATAAATAATTAATCATTTCGAATCACAATTAATCCCACGTTGTTTTATCATTCATGTAGTCTTGTGTGGTATAATAAGCTTTAGAAATAAGTTTACGCTTTACATGATTCTTAAATTTATTAATTGGTAACTCAGTAATATGGTTTGGAAGTTTATTATAAAATCTCACACAATTACCCATGAATGATTTTTTAATTTTATGGAGCCGAGTGAAGGGCACGGCGAACTTATGTTTATTTCTAGTATTAATATTATGAATGTCACAATTTTTCTTAAAATCGGCAATATTTTTATGCACATACAGAATATTCTCATAAATGTATTGACAGTGCACTGTCATGATGTCAATTTCCTTAAGCCATTTCTGTTAGCAGAAATAGGCGGCAAATTTAAAAAATGTAGGGCCGTGGGCGCGAAAGGTTATCCGCCCGTGGAAATTTTGAATTTAGAGCCTTTATCTACTGACAAAGTGGGTTTGCCAGATTATAGGTTGGGCTCAGTAGATATTTGTTTTAGTCACTTTGAGAAACTTATTATGCTTAGGTCATATTTTACTATAAAACCTTGCCGTAAAAACTGTGACGTTTGACTATTTTAATCAAAAATAAAGAGTAATTTAACCTAAAACTATTTTATGTTATCTATTTATATAAAGATTGAAGACACGAAATGAATCAAAACTAAGTATGAAGCAATGCAACTGTATACAACACTTAAAAAAAAAGTTATCGCATTGCCATGACACCATGGACATATCAATCGCCTAACGAAATTAAGCATCGAACGCGCAGCCACTATAACTGCGATCTTTGAACCCGTATAACATTTATTGACTTCTAGGTCATGTTGTACTGGTTATTCAAATAAGCCAATATTGATTAAATGACTTTTCAGTGCTCGGCGTTTACGTTGCGTAGCACTCCACTAGTATTGGAGCGTCGTTAATAATAGCATAAGCGCCAACCGCGATAAGGTACCCGTGGAAATTCACATATGTCCATGTCACCGTTCACACGGGAGTCGAACTCTGACCCCTGGAATCCAAATGATTGTGATTAAATGACAAGCCGGAGGCTGTCTTGATGTCGCATGATGTGTAATGACGTAAGATCATTACGGGTAGGTACGCGTGAGAAATGATTTGAGAATACAAATCGGTGTTGTGTAATATGTGTTTGTTTTAACTATGTACAATCAGCATCAAAAGTAGCGGATTTCACTTACAAATTAACAAAAAGACATATATGTCTCTATATTTAGAACAATTAGATTAGATTAGAGACAGGGTCTACTTGGAAAAGTATTCCAGAGTAGCAGGGGGCCTACCGCGAAAATCGTAATTCACAAATTGCGGGGATCTTTTTCTTTTATTCTCACTAAGACGTAATTAGAGTGACAGAGAAAAATGCCCGCATTTGACGAACTTCGCGCAAAATTTTCGCGGTTACTTTTCGCGCGTTAATTCATCTGCTACTGACGATGCTGATAGTGTACATGAATTTATATGTATTCGCGATATATGTATGTAGAGCTAAAAATAGGTGCTGTTTAATTTATATATGTATATATAGCAAGGTTTGAAATGCAAAATAAACGTTTTTCATGCACCTAAAAAACATTTTAGTAGCTTTTTATTGTATAAAAGTTAAAAAATCGAATAAAAACTGTCATCAAGCTTTTTTCCAGCTACATCATAAACAATTTTGTGACTTATACTAACTGAACAACAAAAAAGTCAGTTCACTCATTTTATTTACCAAACTGTCATATAATTTTACTATCAAGAATGTCATTAAATATTCATCTATTGCACTCTGAACATTTCACATCCCCACAATCTATTAAACACAAGAATCCATCATTAAAACGTTCATTGCTTATTTTCTCATACTTTTCTTAGTGGTAAACGAAAAGTTTAATGACGCCGTATAATTACTTCGCGGGTCTATTATTGGGCCAGATGAGCCGGCAAAGCTACAATGTATGCAGATTTATGACTCATGGTCATAGAGTGTGTGTATTAGACATGTTTATTTTTTAATATGGTAACATTATCGTTAACCCTTAAGCGCCAGGCTGCAAAAAAATGTGCCCGAGATGCCTCGCTCAATAACACAAATATAATAATGTGTTTGTTTTGATATTGCTATAGTCTGTTCGGACAGAGAAGAGTCGTGGAATAAGCTTTCTATTCCTACATGATATTTTATATCTTATATATCTCATCTCGCCGTGGCAGCATTGATCAATTTTTATCACTTGTCAATACTTTCGTCACTTTCGCACTTACATAATTGTTAGAACGTGACAGACATGGTGACAAAGGATAAAGAGCCGACCATCTTAGCCCTAATAATAGATACAGTCAAGTGTAAAACTATGGGTGCATACAAGTTGCTCAAAAATAAGTCCCATAGTGACCTATCGACCGCAAACGAGTATGTCGGCGAATTAAGAGCTAAATAGGACATATTTTTGTGTAAGTTGCGTGGATCCATATTTTTACACTTGACTGTACATTTTAAAACTGGTTGGGCTCTGAGACGAAGCGCGTTGTAAGCGTGGTATAAAATAAACAGCGTAGTAAAACGTAACCTACATCATAGTTAGTCGAGAGTTTAAGACGATTTAGTAAATATAATTTTAATTAAAGAGGAATTTACTTGATTAAATTTTGTAAGATTTGCTTGTAAAACGGATGCGGTACAGATTAAATAAACTATCGTAGAGGAAATTATTGATGTTTAAGAAAATGTTATTGGCCGGTATTGCTTTTTAAGATTTCGTAATGCGACCAATATAATATAAATTTTAAAAGGAAGTAATGTCTGTTCAGACAATTTCGACTGTTGAAAACTGTCGAATAATTCCGAAAAGGAACTCCTTATGATAGAATTTTGGATGATTTTCGACCGATTTTGGAATTATCCTTCATACGAAATTACCCAAATACCGCACCTTAATGGTATTTCTCGGCCATCTTTATCTACCTACGGTTTCTTCTTCAAAAATTTACGTAAGTTCAATTTATGAGATTGTTTTGCGAATTACATAATTCGCAAAACACGTTACTTGTTTACTCAATAGGTACATGAATCAACATTCCGCATATTGAAACGGGTAATAAATCATACTGGTTTTGATGTCGCTCGCAGCTGAAATCCATCAACAATTCAAAGCTTGTTTTATATTTCAATATTGATTTCAGAGTTTACAGTTATTTTTATTATTCTATGACTATGAATGCAGCTCGAAATGACGGTTAACAATATAATAGTTGTCTGGTATCACCGACTGATTTGATAAATCTGACATGACAATGAATCTCTAATCACATAGTGGTCGTTAAACACAAACCCTGCAACTTTACAAAAATATTAAACTGTAACTTTACAGATTTTTACTCGTAATGTGATTAAAGTGGTCATTTCACAATTTTAAAATTACGAATCATCTGTCACAACACAATTTATAGGTCAATACATTTTTACTGAGATGATTCCGTTTTTCTCTTATGTCATTGTGGCCATGCAAGTTTGTATCAAGGTGCGAGATTCACGCATGAAATGTATAGATTAAAGCAATTATATAGACGATAATATACCCCGGACCGGACGCTAATTTTGTCGTTCATCACATCCCAGGGCGATAACTCGTAAAGTACTTAGAAGTGGTCATGCTGCCTCTAGCTCTCCGTTGGTGACTGCTTTTCTTCAACCCACAAACGAAGCGGCAGCTAACGCCTCCGAGGATTTAATACACATCGCCTTTATGAGGCAAGAATAGCTTTGCGTTCCTAATGAAATAACGGTACTTTTCTATGAAATTCCATTTCGGGAGAAAACGGTTTCTACTAACTAAATTTAACAAATCACTTTGATTTTGATGTCGATCGCTTCAGCGTAATATATTCTAGGATTATAGGTTTCGCTTTAAAAAAAACGTTTTCGTTTTTATATTGCAAATTTTGAAAAAAAGGAAATCCTATAAACCTAGTTTTTTATCGTGTCAATAACATACTAAAAATCATGGAAAATGGAAAATATTTAAAAAAGGAAAAACATTTTCCCTTTTGTTTAATAAATATATAAATGATTTTTTTGGCGACAATCTTAAACAAATCAACCTAGCCCCAAACTAAGCAAAGCTTGTAATATGGGTATTATGCGACGATATACATATGTATACGGATAAATACATACTATGTATATAGAAAACACCCATGATTCAGGAACAAATAAATGCCCTTACCGGGATTCGAACCCGGGACCATCGGCTTCATAGGCAGGGTCACTATACCCACTAGGCCAGACCAGCCGTTAAAATGGACACGTCAGGTGGTATACTTGCCTCTTAACTACTTTACAACTTATCGCCCAGTAGGATGGCCAGGATGCTGTTGGTCATTGAAATGTATTCCTGGCTTGCGGTCTATAAAAGTGCTAGCATACTACAGTAGGTAAACAAAAAGTGACATTACCTACTGTTTACTATTGCCGTTGTTACTGTCGCATTTCAGTAATAAAGTCATGAATGCATGCTACGGCAGTTGCAACTCGGAAGCCGGTGCCGTAACGCGCGGAAGGAAGCGGGCTAGCTAACTGCACGCCACTGCTGAATTAGGTCAGTTCGGCTTCACCTACTTACAATACCTACTTGCCTACTTATTGAGTGCTTTACTGGGCCGATTGTAATTTTACTGTCGATTTTTTTTCATCATATTTTGATACAATTTTAATTGACAGATTCTGTACATACTTCTTCCTCGTTTCCTCATGACTGAGCGTCGCACTGCATGAGGTCGTTTTGTGCACCAAGACTGTCCTTTCTGCACGATTTTCCGCCGTCCTAACAATAGGCGCCTGTGTAGATCCTTGGTAGGACTTCTTTACGACATCTACCCAGTGAGTCGGTGGATTCTGTAGGTAAGTACATAATAAGCGCAATTGAAAACAAAACCTATGGTATTTTTGGAATTCTAATGGAGTCAAATACTAACTTTATTTGATTCAATAATTTGTCTTGCACCTACAAACAGTACAAACTATTCCATTAGGTGAACCCCAACTCTAGCCAAGCCGCTACAGAGTGATAAGAATGCATTAGTGGTGCGGTGTGCGGCGTATCACTTTTTCTATTACACGCCCTGGCGTTTGTACGGTGACACGAACAAGGCATGCTGTGGAGTCGCCTTAGTATTAATATAGTCCACTAAAGGTACAAGCCGATAAGAATGGATCGGATCCCTTTGTTTGGCATAATTATTGAAAGTCGTGATGTAATGATAGTCATATTATCATTAGTCATAACTCTGAAAATGTTAACTTTTCAGGAATTTCCTTAGGTTATAGATAGGTTAGGTTAGGTTTGATTTATGGCAATCCTGAAAAGTTACGCGTTTCTGAGAAAAACCAAATTATGGCTAACGAAAATGCGGACAAACAATACATTATGACTTAAGACTTTATAGGAAACAATAGAGACCCGAATGGATTAATGGTGCGGTGTATCACTTTTTCTATTACACGCCCTGGCGTTTGTACGGTGACAGATCCATCGTGTATATTATATAACAGAAATTTACCTTGGTACTTATTATTATAGTGTACTAAAGCTACAAGCCGATAAGAATGCATTAGTGTTTACACTACTTATAACTTTTTCTATTACATGCCCTGGCGTTTGTTAACGCGTGTTGTGAAGCCGCCATGTAATTTTAATATTTGGAGCTGCGACAAACTGATAAGAGTGCATTATTGGCAGTATTTTTCTATTGTATTTTAAATAATTATTTACAATCTTATGATTTCAGTTTTTTATTTCTCAGAATACAAATATATATTATAAGGACAGTAAGCGAATCCTTAATAATCTGCTCAATAGTTTGCCAGAAGCCATTCGATGTGAGAAAAGTAGAAATAAATTCAATAGACGATTAAATCGGCATTACCCAGTAACAATATGAACAATATAGTAAAGTCAAAATTTATACATAGTGCGCTTAAGTATACCTACTCAAATTATTGTAATGCTTATTAATTTGTGCTTAAGGGTTATATTCATTTTAAGATTAATATCTAGAATTTTAGTAAAAAGTTATGTTTTTTTTAAACCTCAAAAAAATACTTAATGTTTTTTTTTCTGTATCTATAAAGCGACTGCACGCTTTTCTCAGTAGGCAGTGTGAGGCCATCCGCGCAGAAGATTGTGCAAGCGTTTTGTGTGGCCACAGACCGAGACATATACATATTTATGAGAACACTTTAATATACAATTTCTATGTATTATCTCCTGTAATGCAGGAAGTACCTCCATGATTGTTTTAACGGTCGCCAGCTTGGAGATTTGGTGATATCACCTAATTGCTATTCTTTTTTTTATTTAAAATTTGAAAGGCTTGTTTACACACGGACGCCGTGTTCCAACTTATAGTACATTAAACAGAAGTTTTATGAACATGACGGAGGAATTTCTATTGTTATTTTTTCATGTTTTTGCTAATTTAATATTTAGGAACCTGAAAGTAATGTTTTTAAGTATATCTCGAATTTGATTTCCTACCGTTTTTCTTTTAGCTTTAGTTAGTGTATTTGTGTCAAAAGTATTTTTTTTTATAATATGTTCTAACATCATTAAAGTCAATTAGGAGACGAATTAGTCACAGTCTGAATTACAGCTTATAAAATGATGGCTTTACTTTAATTTGAGACGTGAAAATCAGATGACACATTATTTCCTTTTGACGTACACTTTAAATAGCCATATAAACTTGAAATCAAAGCAAATATTGTTGATCCTCAGGCATCGAAGGCCTTTAGAGATATTCAGTGGGCATTAAAAGTAGCGGATGGTATAACGTGCCAAAAGTATCTACATCGAATACTTTTCCAAAACGTTCTATATATAAAGACATTTTTTATAAGCCATCAGAGAATGCTGGATACTTTTGATAGTCTGATACGCTACTTTCGATACCGACTGTACCTACCTAAGAACCATGTAATATTAATGTCAAATATTATAAACATCACTTACCCGACAGAAAAATGACAACGGCGGGAATAGACAAGCCATATGAGTACCTATGATATGACAAGATCCATGACGTGGCGGTCACGCCATAAGATTTGTAATGTCACGAGTTTAATCAACATAAGTAATCAAAAAAAGATCCAGTAAAAGCTTCACACCGCCTCTCACCTTAAAATCTCACATCAGAAACATAAAAACCGATGACTTGACACAACAATTAAACGTTTAGCCATTATATTAAGTAACTCAGTCATCGTCAGATTGAGACCGACAAAGTGTTTGATTTGACAGCCGATCTGTTCCTTCCAAACTAATTAATAAGCAGATACAACCACTTAAGATAAGTAAAAATATTTTCATCCCGAAACTGCACCGGATATAGATTGTATCGACATGACAAAGAGTGGCGCCAAGAAAGTTTCCATTGCGTCCACTGGAAATACAACTCTAAGTTCAGACCCAGTAAGACTATTTTAAAATTCATTAATTATCAATTCGAGCTATGAGAGAAAACAGAAGCAAATGTAATCCTATTACAAGTAGCACTAAGTCTAAATTGGCAAAATTTAATGGCTATTATCGATGAAGAAGCTTCGTCAGCTATGATACGGTGACAATCGATTTTGAGTTTAATTGTGCTTGTACTTAAGTTTCATTTTGAATGTTTTGATATTTGAAGTGCCACAATAATCTATAGATGCTTCCTAAAAGCTCAAGCCATCGAGTGCAGGTGTATGACTACCGTCTCCAAAAATAAATGAATTGGTCATTGTCAGATAAAATCATGCTTCTGAGACATAATAAACTTTTATAATCTAAGAACATATATAAACTTGAAAAATAACACTTAAAGTACTTGAGACCCTTTAAACTAAAAGTTAGCTGTGGAGGAGACTGTGATGTCAAGTTTTTGTGAGATGTTGATTTGACTTCTGTCATTATAATTGGTCACCTGAAACTGCTAACTTAATTTTCGTTTTTTTCGTAGTTGGTCCCATTACATACAAGTCTAAAATTATTTTTAGTATGAATTTTTATTATGACAGTTTTTAATTTGGTATGAGAGTATGAGCTACCCCTACCTAATCACCATATGTATGCTAACTCTGAGCACGAATACTAAAGTGATATTTACTACATATTACTTAAAGATAATTAAGTTATTATCTTAAGAGGCTCGATATCAGACGTCGCAGAGAATAGGTAGATAATTTTCAACGAGCAAAAGTATAAAATATTACACGTGTGCTAAATCACCTTGCAGAATAATTATGGTCAAATAATAAATATTAAGAATGTCATTACTTTTAAGGAGTGGCGGTGACATTATCGTAGTTCAAACAATGTCAATAATAATTGTCATTCTTACTGTCAGAGTCCGCAAAAGCTCCTCGTATAACAGAGTGACCGTAATTAAAGAGCGGTGTATAATCGGGCGGGTTCTGCGGGCAGATCGAGGAGATTATCCGTGTGAGGGCGATAATGTCGTGTCAATCAAGAGCTAAGGACATAGGGTCAGGCTAAAGTAGCGGCTTTATTTTACGTGAGCATAATAGTTAAGCGAAAAGGCTGGACATTTGATTCATAATTACGATTAAAATGTTGGGCGATTTTCAATTACTTTTTTGTACATATGTAGTTGAATTTTTATTGATACTTAATTCATTTCATCATTAATGCATTCACTGCCAAGGTTTTCGTAGCTACACTCATAGCAGATTCCAGCGTTTTCCCGCTTTGTAGAGGAAAGCGAGTATGAATAGAGCACCCACCGAGCGGGTTCCCGGCACTCAATGTGCGTAATTTTTTTTTTGGATTTGTGTTTTTTAAGTAGCTGGTCACACTACTATAGTAAATTTTAGTTTATAATTCCACTATGTTATCTTAACTACCCATATAAATATGTGACTAATTTTGGTAACGCAAGTCAAATCATACAAATTCAAGTTTTTAACTAAGCATATATGTTTTTTCTGAAATTCACAAGATATGTAGATGGTAGTTCAAAGAAATAAATAAATATCTCACTTATTGCTAATTTTCCCTCTGAGGAAATTATTGCAAATGAAAATAAAACCATATAGTCCTCGGAAGAGTAATAATATTGAATGATGATTTTTAACATTTTGAGTTCATCATCATCAATGTCAATTCCTCTACTTTTAATTGATATCTAGGTATTAAAAGTTAATCAACTCACTTTTTATTGATATTTAAAGATAAATAGAATGCAGTAAGTAAGTAATTAGCAATTAACTTATTGGCCCTTAAAGAAGGCTATGCCAATTAATTTCTAATTCAACTCAATAAAATAAATTTGCCACCGACAGCTTAATTAAACGCTCACCTGCTCATTAAACTATGTATGACAAGTATTAAAAGTCACATTTCAGAGTCTGCCAATTAAAGATAAAGATAGTTTATTTTTCAAGTAGGCATATTACAACGCTTATGAACGTCAAATTTAATAAAGCTACGTCGGTTCTAACCCTAAATCTCTGACCCGAGAAGATTTAAATCCTTCCTAAATTGTAGGAGGGTATCCCAATATGGGACCGGCAAGAAACTCGGCGGGATACATCATTTCAAAACATTGCATCTTATAATTAACATGCATTAACTATGAAAATACGAACTTAATATGGAATTTTAAAAAAAACATGTAGTAGGTACTTTACTTAAATGAAGGGATAAATGGTCGGACCGACCAGGGAGCCAAGATTACGAAAACACCAATTTAAAACTTAAATAATGTACGGAAATAGTCGCGCGACTTTTTATAAAAACTTTTTTTATAAAAAATTTTACATTTCGTTTGTCATTTGTCGATGGACGATTGGCATCTTGGTGCGAGTAGGCATCACATCTTGTATTTTTATTGTCATGTATGTTGCATCAGTTTTGACATTACTTTATTTTTAGCCCAATCTGACTCAGACCCGAGACCCGGGTATGTCTTAAACTACGTCCAAAAGAGAGGTATGGGTAATTGGGTACTATGAATGTCATCTCGCTTTGCGTGGCAGGGAACAGCATAGCGGATGTCAATCCAGATCGAGAGCAGAGCCCACCTTTACTGGAGAAGTACCTTATAAATAACCGCGGCCAAATAACACTAGACCCTACTCATAGGGTTGTGTTCCTGCCGGTGAGTAAGGTTGTCAGAGCTGGAGTTGGAGTGTTAGGGTCGGAAACGCGCATGTAACACCTCTGGAGTTACAGGCGTCCATAGGATACGGAGACTGCTTACCATCAGGTGGGCCGTATGATTTTTGCCACCGACGTAGTATAAAAAAGACGTGTTCTATCTGCCTGTCGCATTGGCTGTGAGACAACGCCCTTAAGTTCGGTATGTTATCTAAGCAATCACGATGGAACGCCATTTCTCGGTGTCGGGTGTAAAGGGCAAGGCTGCTCGCCTTTTACTAGCCGCTGGACTCAACTGTGAGTAGATTCAAATTCTATGATAATAACTAACTTAACAACGAATACTAACTACGAATGACGACTTAATTATGTTTACAATATGTAACAATTCACACAATTTTTACAATTAATATTATTCTATCTTATCTTAATAAATTAATCTTTTTGTACCTAATCTAATGTACCTAATCAATTTAATGTACCTAATCTTGACGTGTAATTAATAAACATCAATAATTTTCTCATAAAAAAAAAGTTCGAAGAATATTGGTGATTACCTATTTTATTAAATGTTCATTGTCGAATCTTTTTTTTCTTAATAAATGTACACTTACAGCCCGATTCGAACTATAAGATACCTACGTCAAACATTTGCTAAAGATACGATATGGATTAGATATGCCAGTGTCAAAAGTGACGTCTTTCGACTCGGGCCGTTAGTTAAAATAATAGCGGTATTAACTGTAACAGTTTTGAAAGATTCTCGGTTAGTGTCATTAGACTTAAATGGACCAGGATATGGTGGAAATATCGGGAGCTCGAAAACAATGCAAAAGGCATGAACAGTCCATATCCCGGTCGAATTAAGTCGTTTTTACTTTAGGAACCTGGAGATCGAAACAAGTGACAATCTTTGATAGTGATAGACATCGAAAGTGAAACAGTGCATGGCAACGGTCACAACGGTGACTTCCTTGCATCTGTCATCCCGATTAATTTTCTCTATTAGATCCGCGTTACTCGATGTACAATTGTCATATTGACCTAAGAAACCTACTAGACTGCAGTCATATTGTCTGTATATTGATACAACCTGTATATTAATACTATTGTTTCTTTCATGATATTCGCTCCCTGTCACAGCTCTAATTACGCACGAGGGCACGTCACGTGCCACGCGACGTTGATTGCGGTCCGTGCGGTAAGTGCCTTATTTATTATTATGGACTACTCGCGGACCGGATTTAGTTAGTCTCTCGGTTTGTGGCTGCTATTGATTAGCCGGCCTAGAAAGATTTTCCCTTGATAAACCTTGTTACTTGTTATTTACTAGGTACTTTATATATATAACATAGTCTAAGTAATTTGCAACACAACTAACACAAGCCTTGTAGAGCTTACGGAAAGGTACCCGACTGTCCGGTTCCGATTTGATTTATATTTATATATGTTATAGAGTAGTCTAAAATAACGGACACGTATTTTTTTTAGCTGCCCAAACTCAACCTATTGGGAGAAATTGTCCTCCAAAGTACTAAATAGTTACTAAATCTTCTAACTCCTATAGAAAGTGATGCTCAAGCAACTTGCTAGTTAATGGCTGGTTTGAGTATATGTTTGAAAGCAGCAAAAAGGAATGAGCACGTGTTTTGCTATATGGGCTAAAACTCATTTTTTCCTAAAAAAATCGACATTCAAAGTTTTATAATATCTTAACGCTAAAGTTACACATAAAGACGGGTGTTTTTTGAGGAAAACTTGAGTTTAAGCAGATATAACAAAACACGTGTACATTATTTTTTCCTGTTCTCAAACATATACTCAAACAAGCCATTAACTAGCAAGTTGCTCGAGCATCACTTTCTATAGGAGTTAGAAGATTTAGTAACTTTTTAGTACTTTGGAGGACAATTTCTCCCAATAGGTTGAGTTTGGGCAGCTAAAAAAATACGCTTCCGTTATTTTAGACTACTCTATAACATATATAAATATAAATCAAATCGGAACCGGACAGTTGGGTACCTTTCCTTGTTAGTAACTTCGTGGAAAATATAAAAATATTGCTACTTGACACCCACAAGAGTGGAGATTAACAGGCCAATTCGAGTTTTAGTTATTCAATCTGTTTCCGGTATGATACTGATCTGTTAGTGTCAAAAATGACATTTCTTCAACCAAAAACATCAGTTATCTGATCGAATAACTAGAACTGGAATTGGCCTATAAATATACTTAGCTTATCATGTCATGAGCTGTCATTAGAAAAAAGCTAATAGCAGGAGCGTTCTATTTGTTCATGCATATAGATCGTGTCATTCACAACGACGCGTGCCTTGAGTCTTATTGTCATGCTATTAAAGGTTAGATTTGACAAATCTGCGCGTCATCGTGGATGACACGAACTATAACTTCTTCCAAGTGAAAACGTAACATATAAATGTATAGGTGCATAGGTGTATGCTGCAGACGCTTTGCTTTAAAAACAGACATTTAGACCGCCGGCAAAACAATACATCAGTGGAAATGACCTGAATACTGAACAAATGAGCACCTGGAGGCTCGTAAGTCAGCGTGAAATACGGCGCCCGCTGGAACCAAGTCCTGAATTGATATCAAACTTTCAGGGAACTTTTAACTTGTATGCTATTTTGTGGGAACTGTTTTGAAATCGATGCCAGTCAGCAGGATATCTGCGGGGTATCAATGTAGGATAGACGGGATAACATTCGTGGAAAGTAGGCCGACCACCACTCCACTATGAAGTATATGAACCCCAAGTCGGCTCAAGTCTTGCCGCGGCGGTTGCCTTGCGCAATAATTTATACTGCGGTGGCAGCATGGTTCCATCTTTATCACTTATCACTATGCCCGCCACTTTTGCGCTTACGTACTTGTTAAAACGTGACAGGCATGGTGACTAATGACAAAAAGTCGACCATCTTAGCCCTATTGCGGTGGTAGCATGGTTCCATTTTTATCACTTGTCACTATGCCCGTCACTTTCTCGCTTACATACTTGTTAGAACGTGACAGGCATGGTGACAAATGATAAAGAGTCGACCATCTTAGCCCTACTCGTGATATTATTTTTGATATCTGACATCATAATTGTATCTCTCTGTATCAAGTTATACTTATTGCGATCGATAAAATCAGTATATTTTATTTCAATATAAAATTATTTTTGTTTTTTCTTATCGACCTAAGTATCCACTTATGTAACGAGTACCCGAAAACACAGGTGAAGGCCTCATATATAAGTATCCATCAGTGAGTAGAATGAAACTATTTATACATTTTTTTTCTTTTGCGTTTTATGCACATGACACATTATTTCTTTTTACATATTGGTGAAAAAAAAAACATGACAGCGAATAAGTAAAGTTTATTTATTTATTTACAGATAACAATTGCGAGTTTCCTATAAAACTTAAACTAATATCTGTCAGTAGGTATGTCTAAACCAAGTCACAAAAAGGCGTTTTTCACAAAGTTATTACAGAAACAAATTTTCACAAGAATTGTCATTATTTATCTCTAAAACAAGACTGATTTCAGAAAACTTTGTTTGACATTTTAGTCTCTAAATGCGGTCAAAAATACACCTTTAAAATCTGTCGGGCTTTACCAGCCCACGGTGTAAATAAAACTACTCGTACATATGCTGAGGCGCCCGCTCCCAATACACACGATATTCATGGTTATTATAAATATGTAAATAAATAAGAAATATTATGGGACATTCTTACACAAATTGTAACCTACTCAACTCAGTCATGACTCAGGAACAAATATCTGTGTTCATCAAACAAATGTCCTTTTTGGAATAACTCAGAACCACCAGCTACATAGGCAGGCTCACAACCGCATAGGCTAGATCAACCGGTCTGGTCTATTTGACAACTGTCAAGACAACAATACTGTGAACCACCACCTGTCCACTTCATCTGCGATAGTGATTATTAAATGGCACTGCTTCACTATCATGAAGTGTCCACTGTCGACACAGAGTACGTAATCTGTCGATAAGCTGTTATTATCCAGCGGCATCGTTAGGTTTATGATAGGTATATTTTGATTGCCACTTGCGGTGGAAAACAATGTTAGCTTTGGTGTTTTTCCAGGGGGTTATCCGTAAAACAAGTGACGATACACATTTGTTTAGGTAAAGGAAATAATGAAATCTGATTTTTAAATAATATTACATGTTAATATGATTAGATAGAGATAGAAATAAGCTTTGGTAGACTAACGGTAAGAGCGTGCGACTTTCAATCCGGAGGTCGCGGGTTCAAATCCCAGCTCGTGCCAATGAGTTTTTTGAAACTTTTTGACTTAGGAAATTTTATTTCGTTTTCAAACATGCGTGGAAATGTTATAATTACATTCGTAACAATAGGCTGCGAAACAACGTGTTACTCTTGCATACTACGTAAACGAAGCGAGCCGGCAATAAATTTTCGTACAACATTCTTGGCCTAAACCTTCAAAGTGACCTTGTTAAGTGTGAAATAAGAATTACAAGACCGTAGATTATGTAACATGTACGTACTTTACATATTATAACTGGAGGTTACTGTCAATATTGTGATTTTTGTGAATAGTCCAAAAACATTCTCTTAAATAAAATAAAATAAATCTAATTGTTATTATTTAGATCATCCAAATATGAAATACTTATATAATCTTAGGATTAAGAGCGCGGCACAAATTCGACATGTCCAAATATCTTAAAAGCACTGATAAGAACAGTAGTTAATCAAAAATACGACTTTCCCTGAAACAAACAATGGGTCAAGATAAAAACCAACAAAACATTATGCAAATCTCATGACAAATAACCCGGGTTCATTTGCATAACAAAATCTCGGTTTTAAACAATACTACATTATAAAACTGTAACCGTATCAGCACTAGCGTCGGAATCGAGGACAAGTTAATGATAAAGACTGTTTATATCCATCTCAGATTTTCAGCTCCATCTTAGATTACACGTAAGATGAGGAATCGTCGTAATCCAAAACTAATTTTTGGGCTATTGTAAAAGGACAATTGTTTAGTTTTTCCAATATTCATAAAAATAACTGTCTTCTATCTATATGTATATCGAACTTCAATTAAAAAGTTTGTTCAATATAACATAACCTTAAAAACAAATTTACAGTGGGCTTGAATAACCCGACAGATTGTAACCACGCATTCCTGAGGTCAAAAAATGATATATTAATTTTGGTAAATTTTGGCGAAATAAAATCTTTATTTTTGTGTATGTATGTTTTCTGCACACGACACGTTATTTAAACTTACAACGAATAATTAGGTAAAGTTTTTTGTTATTTACAAAAGTTGTTTTTTTTTTGTTTTATATTATTATTTTTTCCTTAATATGTAATTATTTTTAATGAATTATTATTATCTTATACAATCTGACGACCTTTTTGTGAATTCATGTTATTTAGAAACATTGTGACATTGTTAAATATCATGTAATTTTCAATGAGAAATAAATAATTCTCTCTATCAAATACAATGGGAGTTTCCTATAAAACTTTAATGTATGTCACATAGTAGCAGAATCGCAGCCAACAAGGCGTTTTTCACTGAGTTATTACAGAAATAAATTTTGCCAAGAATTGTCATTACCTCTAAAACAAGACCGATTTTAGAAAACTAATTAATTGTGCTCAAAGATAGACCTTTAAAATCTGTCAGGTTACTCGATCCCACGGTGTATATTGAGAGATTTAAATAAGTAATGATTTCTTCTTAATACCGAAATACATCAAGAGCTAATGTAATAATGCAAGCTAAGTTGGCAGCATTTTGATAGCCCAGATCGTGCAAGTGTCATTTAAATGTCATAATTTCATAGAAGTTTGACGTTTAATATAACACTTGCACAGTCTGGGCTATCAAAATCTCTACCAACGTAGCTTGGTCTAACTCTACAATCTATAGTTATTATTTAGGTACCTACACTAATTATCCACTAGAAGGAAATGAACGTTTCATAGAGACCACGAGCGCTGTTTCACTGTGATAATTATTGTCCATACGCACAGCGTACTTCCTTACGTACAACCCTTTCTAGATAGAGCAAGGATGCCTAAGTGGATCTTCAATGAAGACTTGTTATTTAAACATGTGTACAAGATTTATTTTATAAATTAGTCGACTCGAACTTTTTAGTTCAATATTTTTGGAAGATTGCCGTTGACTGCTGTCGGCGGACGTTATATAGACTCGGGCGTCCGTCGCCGGTCTTCAAATTTCGAAGGGGATCGGCCGTCCGTGACGTCACCAAAGATGCTTTATGAACACTTATCAACCAGTTAAAGTAATGAAAATTGACAATGTCTGGTGTCTATCCTTTATTTTCTACTGTTCTCGTGTCGGAATCAACGAAATCTAAAATGTCGTAAGGCCGTGAGAATCGCGCGTTGCCTCACGGAGAAAAAAACGTCCGATAATTCACTTTGGCCCTATTAAGAGACGAGTAAGCCATTTGTAAAATTGTCCGCTCGAGGCTGGACAGTTATGAAATTGGACGATTGCGTCATTTGGTCACATTTTTGACGACCTCTCTAATTTGGGACCGATTCACTACGACATCTAGTAAGTGGAAAGGGAAAGGCGACAATATGATGGGAATTTGTGTCACATGCAATTAAATAAAACAAAAAACTTACTTAACTAGTTTCGTAGCTTCTTACAATACTAAAATACCGAAAGAAACACGATTCTTGTACAAGTGACATTCGGTCAGCTTAAAGACTGCTGCCTTATCAAACAGAAATTTCAGTAATGAAATAATAATGATCACACTGTAATAATAGCAAATGACAGTCAAAAAGAAGTTCATGAAAGTAATTTGAGATTGTTCAAATTATCAACCATAGCGTATTTTAAACAAATGACATGTGAATCACGAACGAGATCGCATTCCAAATCCAATAACAGGTGATCAAATAAAATTGGATAGCATCTTACTACATCGATTCCTTTAGCTGATAATTATTAGACCTTATCTCGTTGCATTAAGATTAAAGATTGGTCAGTAAAATCTGTCGACGATGAGATTGGATCGAAATGTCGTCTTATGAGATGGTAATTGGTGATTGTCTCATGTTTTTTACTATGCATTGTATGGCACCAGTAACGTGTAAGTGCCTTGTGTAAGGACTTTGTTTGCGATGTAGTAAGAGTTAGTTTTGCCTGGCTGTTTGAGACAATGCTGTACCTAGTGTACCTACTGGAATTTGTAAGATGATTGTGATACGGATATTTCAATAGGCTGATGGATTGATATCTAGTAAAATTGTATGTTCATACGTTCACTACATAGGTGATTATGTGTATATGTGCATAGACGACGAATATAAATTCATCGTCATTATCATCATCTATAACATTTAATATTTTACAACCCAACATCAAACAACACCAAGAAATATAATATTTACTTACGACTTTCGTTAAAAAACCTTGCTCCTCTGTCTTGATGTTAGATATTGCGATAATTCTCGAAAGTCATTGTACTAATATTGTGAAATAAGTTTACAAACCATATGACCGCATTTTATTAAATTGCCATGTCACCGTACTTGAAACTAAATTTGTACGAACCAGCGGTGTCGAGCAAAATGTATCCGTCCGATTAGATTTAATTAAAATAGGTAGATGCGTGACTGGTTATGTTAAATATATGTATTATTATATAGTGCAACCGTGTGCAACCAATATTTATTTGGGAGTTTGGGGAGCAAATAGAAAAGCTATATGGCGATATCTAATGTTTTATTCTAGGAATCTACCGTCCAATTGCTGCAGTGTCGCGGCGGTACAGGCAAGGGTCCATTGTCGTGAAGCCGATACTATCATAGCTACACCTTGGTTTAATTTCTTTAGGCTCTTCAAAACACAACATAAGTAACACATTTCTTGTACACCCGTATAAGTGTTCATTTCCTATTGCTGATCATACTGTCGTATATACCTAATAATTGGTTCAGTCTTCCCCCCGCGGAAGGTCTATTTAATATGCAGCATCAGACATTGTCTCGGTGCAATCTTGCGGCGGTGGACCCACAAAAAGTTGCTTATTTCGTGAGCAAAATAGCGAGTAGTATGAGTACTACTACTACCGTATCTAATTGTATTTAATTGTCTTTCCTACTAACGTGGAATAACTATTCAGTATGCAGCATAAGACATTGCCTCGGCTCAAAATAGTCCACTATTTCATGCAATCTATACTGACACGTCTACTTCTTGGTTCAGTCTTCCCCACTACCACGGAAGAGATATTTATTCAATATGCAGCATAAGACATTGTCTCGGTGCAATCTTGCGGCGGTGGACCCACAAAAAGTTGCTTATTTTGTGAGCAAAATAGCGAGTAGTATGAGTACTACCGTATCTAATTGTATTTAATTGTCTTTCCTACTAACGTGGAATAACTATTCAGTATGCAGCATAAGACATTGCCTCGGCTCAAAATAGTCCACTATTTCATGCAATCTATACGGACACGTCTACTTCTTGGTTCAGTCTTCCCCACTACCACGGAAGAGCTATTCAATATG